>NC_080542.1:13556782-14756782 GCF_028640845.1 Ahaetulla prasina
ATTCCTAAGAGGTCTGTAAGGGCCTTGCATAAGAGCACAAGCGTGCCTACGGTTCCTGTCCTGTAGTTTCCTTTTGTTATATCCAATTAATATAGTTATTACAAACTCATACTCATATATATGCGTATATATTGTATAGTTACTTCATGCTTATGCTTATTTATATTGTTGTGACAAAATAAATAAATAAATAAAAATAAAATAAATAAATAACTATGAAGGGAGATCCAGTTATCAGTTATGTACACAATAAAAAATAATTACATTAAATCATCAGCTATTTCTTTAGAAGGCTTCTTTGTGAATGTTATCTTGTTGAAAAATTGGTAGATCTGAGAAGTTATGCTACCAATAACCAAATCTTCTGAATGGTATTTTTTGTGAGTAAGGAATGGGTCGCCCACAGTCCATTTACCAAGGCAAATATACCATGTGATATGAGGCAATAACATTAATAGGGATTCAAGGAATAACATTATTGCAACATAAAAGCAACAAGGATTTTCTCTCTCCAGATTCATCCTGCATAGAGAAAAGATAATATACAGTGGAGTTTTAATTCATTGGTATGTTTTGTTTCTGGAATCTCATTAGGGACTTGGATTTAATAATCGAGACTTTGATAATGATAGGGCAAAGGGGACCTTTGGAAGGATGTTGCCTGTGGAATATGCCATATTTTATATTGATTTTTTTAAAATAAAAATGTCTGCCAATTTTTATTTATTTATTTATTTATTTTATTTATTTATCAAATTTTTATACCGCCCTTCTCCCAAAGGACTCAGGGCGGTGTACAGCCAAAGATAAACAACAAGATATATACAATTAAAACCAACAATTAAAAATATAGCAAATTACAAAGGCTGATAATTTAAAATTTAAAATTTAAAAATATTAATAAAACCCCAATTTAAAATCAAAACTATTATGCCAGTCCCGCTTGAATAAATAAGTGTGTTTTTAGCTCACGATGGAAGGTCAGAAGATCAGGTACTTGACGTAGGCCAGGGGGAAGTTCATTCCAGAGCGTTGATGCTCCCACAGAGAAGGCCCTACTCCTGGGGGTCACCAGCCGACACTGTTTGGCGGACGGCACCCTGAGGAGACCCTCTCTGTGAGAGCGTACGGGTCAGTGGGAGGCATAGGGTAACAGCAGGCGGTCTCGTAAGTACCCGGGTCCTAAGCCATGGAGCGCTTTAAAGGTGGTAACCAAAATCTTGAAGCGCACCCAAAAGACCACAGGAAGCCAGTGCAGACTACGGAGCAGTGATGTTACGTGAGAGCCACGAGCGGCTCCCGTTACTACTCGCACAGCCACATTCTGGACTAACTGCAGCCTCCGGGTGCACCTCAAGGGCAGCCCCATGTAGAGAGCATTGCAGTAATCCAACCGAGACATAACCAGAGCGTGGGTGACTGTGCATAAGGCATCCCGGTCAAGGAAGGGACGAAACTGGCGAACCAAGCGAACTTGGTAGAAGGCCCTCCTGGAGACGGCCGCCAGATGTTCATCAAAGGACAGCCGTCCATCCAGGAGGACGCCCAAGTTGCGAACCACCTCCTTTGGGGCCACTAACTCGCCCCCAACAGTCAGCTGCAGATGCAGCTGACTGTACCGGGGTGCCGGCATCCACAGCCACTCCGTCTTGGAGGGATTGAGCCTGAGTCTGTTTCTCCCCATCCAGACCCGTAAAGCTTCCAGGCACCGGGACAGCACTTCGACCGCTTCGTTGGGGTGGTCCGGGGTGGAAAAGTACAGCTAAATGTCATCACCCCGAAACCACTGATGACCTCACCCAGCGGCTTCATATAGATGTTGAACAGGGTAGGCGAGAGAATCGACCCCTGATGCACCCCACAAGTGAGATGCCTCGCGGACGACCTCTGCCCCCCTGTCAACACCGTCTGCGACCGGTCGGAGAGATAGGAGAAGAACCACCGATAAACGGTGCCTCCCACTCCCAATCCCTCCAGCCGGCACAGCAGGATACCATGGTCGATGGTATCAAAAGCCGCTGAGAGATCTAATAGGACCAAGGCAGAGGAGCAACCCCTGTCCCTGGCCCTCCAGAGGTCATCCACCAACGCGACCAAAGCTGTCTCCATGCTGTAACCGGGTCGGAAGCCGGACTGGAACAGGTCTAGATAGACAGCTTCCTCCAGGTGCCGGGGAAGCTGCCATGCAACCACACTCTCTACAACCTTCGCCACAAAGCGAAGGTTGGAGACTGGACGATAATTTCCCAAAATAGCTGGGTCCAGGGAAGGCCTCTTAAGGAGAGGTCTCACCACCGCCTCTTTCAAGGCGGCGGGGAAACCCCTTCCCCCAAAGAAGCATTTATAATCCCCTGGAGCCAGCCTCGTGTCACTTCCTGAGCAGCCAGCACTAACCAGGAAGGACACGGGTCCAGTAAACATGTAGTTGCATGTAACTTCCCCAGCAACCTGTCCACGTCCTCGAGAGCCACAGAATCAAACTCATCCCAAATAGCCTCAACAAGACGTGTCTCCGTCATCTCAGCTGGATCATCGCAATCTTGGTCCAAACTATCCCGAAGCTGAACGATTTTATCGTATAGATAACCGTTAAACTCCTCAGCTCGTCCTTGTAAAGGGTCATCCCGTCCCTCTTGATGAAGGAGGGAACGGGTCACCCGAAACAAGGCGGCCGGGCGGTTATCTGCCGATGCAATGAGGGTGGAAACGTAAGAGCGTTTCGCCTCCCTCATTGCCACTAGGTAGGTCTTAGTATAAGACCTCACTAGTGTCCGATCAGCCTCGGAACGGCTGGACCTCCAAATACTCTCTAGGCGTCTTCTCCGGCGTTTCATCTCTCTCAGCTCCTCGGAAAACAAGGGAGCCAATTGAGATCTACACCGGGTCAGAGGCCGCAAAGGCACGACACGGTCCAAAGCCCCAGCCGCGGCCCGTTCCCAGGCCGCAACCAGTTCTTCAGTCGTGCCGTGGGTAAGATCCTCAGGGAACGGCCCAAGCTCCGTCAGGAACCTCTCCGGGTCCATCAGGCACCTGGGACGGAACCAACGCATTGGCTCCGTCTCCCTGCGGTGGTGAGCGGCGGTCCGAAAGTCTAGGCGAAGAAGAAAATGATCTGACCATGACACCGGTTCCTTCACTATATCTCCTAAATCCAGATCATTAACCCACTGACCAGAGATAAAAATCAGGTCTAGCACGCCTCCCCCAATGTGTGTAGGGCCATCAGTTACTTGAATCAGATCCAAGGCCGTCATGGAGGCCTGGAACTCCTGAACCACCGTTGATGACAAGCCGGCCGATGGCAAGTTCAAATCCCCCAAGACCAAAAGTCTGGGAATCTCAACCGCCACGCCAGCAAGCACCTCTAGTAGCTCAGGTAGGGCTGTAGTCACGCAGCAAGGAGCCAGGTACGTGATCAACAGCCCCATCTGATTCCGGTGGCCCCACTTCACAAGGAGGGATTCACAGCCAGCTATCTGAGGAACAGTGGACTCCCTCAGCTCCAGACTTTCTTTAATCACAACCGCCACCCCCCCACCCCTACCTTGGGTCCTCGGCTGATGGAATGCACGGAAACCCGGAGGGCACAGTTCAACCAGGGGTACACCCCCTTCTGTGCCCAACCAGGTCTCCGTAATGCCCATAAAGTCCGCGGACTCATTCTGAATAAGGTCACAAATCAGGGGAGCCTTATTGACCACGGACCGGGCATTGCAAAGCATCAGCCGAAGACCCAAGCTCTGAGGGTCTTGACCATCCGGGGAACGAGTGAGGACTGAGGGGCCGGAGCACGTGATCGCTTTTAAACATCGAACACGTGCTCCCGAAGAATGATGCGGCCCCCTGCCTCCGCCATATCTGCCTCTCCCACTTACCGTAGAGATGGAATAATACTCTCTGCTCTGCACATTCCCCTCCCCCCCGTCTTCGGACTGGCTGAAATAATGTCGTGAGCGTGCGCTGGGACTGGACATACCCTCCCCGACGGGTTTCCCCCAACACCCGACCTTACCCTCCCCCCCTTTAAAAATTCCCTATTTAAAAATCCCCAAAGACTCTTCCTTGACGCATGCCACCTCTGTGGGTCCCAAGACCCGTCATTGAGGCCGGCTCTAGGTAATGTGGCGGGCCATTCCTGCGAGGCGGGGGCACCTCGCAGGCGCAAGAGTTCATGTGGCGAATAACGCATGGAATCAACCGACAACTGACTACGTCCCCTTTAGCAGCTGAGATGTTATGCTGAGATGTTTTTCCGGGGTCCGGTATCAGATGGAAAAAGAAGACAGGCAGTCCGTCCTGGATAGATGTAAAATCCATTGATATCCTGGTGGATTAACAGACAAAAGATCGTAAACTGTCTCAACCCAGCCAGGACCAAAGCATGACTGCTCTGTTCCATAGTCCGAATCCTCTCAGGGAAGTAGATGGTGCAACCGTCGCCTCCTTCACTGTCCGTCATTGTCCCCCTTATAACAGGGGACTCGTCAAGCAGAAACCACAACGCCTCCGGCGTTCCTCTCATCTCCGGCTCCAACCTCCGCAGGTACCTGGAAATGCCATCCAAGGGGCCGTCTCCTCACCTCCCACGCCCCTCCTGGCAGAACCAGGCCACAACCCGAAGGATTCGGCCATCGAAAATGCCGCAGTTGGTCTTGCAGCTAGAGGAACAAAACAAAAAACGTCGATCCAGCCGGACCACCATCTCCCTCCAACGGCTCATCCTGTCTGCTGTCCTTCATCGCTCACCCCTCCTCCAGCACTGTGCATGGCAGCCGTGGCTATCAAGAGGCCTAAACCTCGTCCAACGGCCACCGGATAGATGTTCTGCTGGGCCAGAGAATGCCGTCTGTGGGAGAGATGTTCCAGCAGTCCAGGGAGGAGGTCCGAGGGTGGGGGTAAAAGGGTAGCCACGATGTCAGCTAGAGGATACACTGTCCTGCCCCATGCCTCGACATGGTCGTCAAGTCCACTACTCGCCCCCACCCTCAGCGGGGGAGATGGTCCGACGAGCTGGGAACTAGAAGACCAGGAGGCGTAGTCCAGGGGTGCAATCAGGGCACGGCTGAATAAGCACCATCTTGGCTGAAAACATGCAGCCCCCTCCCCACATCTCCACAAGGCCGCCTCCACCTGTCCGCCAAGCCTCAACCGCCGACGGGGAAGATAATTGTGGTGAAGCGAGGGCCAAAGTGCCAAGCCACGCAGTCCAGGCATCGCGGCGTAGTTGGCACACGCTGCCCCCCCACACCTCCACATGGCCGTTCGTCTCCTACCGCTCACCCTTCATTTAACAGGGAGATGGTAAAAAGAGCGGGGGACCCGGGACCATGAGGCTCAGTCCGAGGGGTGTCGTCCGATGGAAGCAGTTAGCTGTGCTAGAAACAAACACCGCTAATTTTGCAGTTCCATGACAACTGAAGTCTGTAATTAAAGGCAAAGTATTTGAGATGGAGGGGGTTTAGAAAAGGTCAGCTCCTTCTCTAATTTCCAAAAGTGAAATCTCAAAAGGAGAATGAAAAAAATACTACAATGTTCCATTTTTTTTCCAGTTGAAAGAATGTCTAATTACAAATGGAAATGTCCACCATGAATTATGAATCACATTTTTCTTTTTTTTCTTGTTTTAGTTATTTCAAACCAAATATATTTAATAAGTAGTATCGAAGCAGTTTGTTGGTGCATGGAAACATAAAATGGCAATTCTAAAAAATATACTTATTTCTCTGAAAGACATACAGTAGTGGCCAAAATTGTGGAAATCTTTTGGGAAAAGTGTGTTTTCTAAAACTAGCTAATAACAACACGTTGTGTTTTTTTTTTGGAGTAGTTCCATAAAATTATATATCAATAGAAAGATAATTTAATCAAGAACATAATGCAATAAATTTTGTGAAGAATCTGCTGTTAGAATAGCAGTTAAAGCATAAAGAAGAAAAGTGAAACATGTAGAAAAAATGAGATATACAAAAATTATCACCATATCAGTTAATAGTCGGGTAACTTTTAGCATGAATTATGGCCTTACAACATCTTCCCATGGAGTGAACCAAGTCTTTTAGTTCTGCAGCTGCTATAATGTGAAACCAAGATTGAATGATTTCTTCTATTAACTGGGTTTTATTGCTGGGTCACTTCTGACTAACAAGTCAGCTTTAGACGGCTCCATAGTTTTTCAACTGGGATAAGGTCTGGGCTATTCCCAGCAGTGGAATATTTTATTTTATTTTATTTTATTTTATTTTATTTTATTTTATTTTATTTTATTTTATTTTATTTTATTTTATTTTATTTTATTTTATTTTATTTTATTTTATTTTATTTTAATTTAATTTAATTTAATTTAATTTAATTTAATTTAATTTAATTTAATTTAATTTAATTTAATTTAATTTAATTTTTTTTATTAGTCAGACATGTACAAGATAACAGGTATAAGTATAAACACGGACATAGAAATGAGTACAAATAAATGGGGACAGAAGGACAGGGATAGTAGGCACACTGGTGCACTTATGCATGCCTCCTTTACGGACCTCTTAGAAATGGGTTGAGATACATGGTAGACAGTTTAAGGTTGAAGCTATGGTGGTTTGAGGCTGTAACAATGGAGTCAGGTAGAGCATTCCAGGCATTGACCACTCTGTTGCTGAAGTCGTATTTTCTGCAATCAAGTTTGGAGCGGTTTGTATTTATTGTTTGCCTGAGTACTATTGTTGTGACCCAGGCCCCCGGGCCTGGCATCCTGGAGGAGGATGACTCAGAGAGTGAGGAGGAGGAGCTGGCAAGGCCTGATTCTCCTGGGCCCTCTTCCTACTTGACAATGCCCCAAAAGCCAGTTGTTGAGGATCAATCCTGACTCGATGGGAGACTGCGAAGACGTGATAGGCACACGCAGCAGAGGAGGTGGAGGGGCAGACCCAGGGTGTGCTTAGTCATGGAGCGACACCTCACAGGGGATAAATGCAGGAAGAGGAGCTCTGTGGCTCTATGTGTTGGACAAAGCTGCAAACTCGTCGGACATTCTGTTTCATGGATTGAAGACTGAATCTATTTGTGAGTGACTTTTGCTTTCCCTGTAATTTCCTGGTTACCTCTGTTATGGAATTCAAAGGATTGACGAAGAATTCCGGGAACAAACAGAAAAGGTTTAATCATGTGCAGGCTCAGCAGCAAGGAAGACAAGCAATACTGAGCAAAAAGTTGTTCTAACACAGTCATCTTTATACTTAAAAATACAGGAAACTTGTCTTGTAAAGCTATATAACTTTTCAATCTAAGTAAATTTCCTGTCAAGCAGTTTGTGGTTAGCTATAAGCTTCCTGCTGCTCTGTGGCAAAGCTATGTGTGAAATTTTGCTCTTACAACATGCACATTTGTCTGTATTTATCTATCTCATCCTATATTGATAAAAGTGGATTTTATCAAACTTCTGTACCTTTTCCCATTTTATTCCATGTTATCCCATGTTATTCTATCTTATTCTATCTTACCTCTATAACAGACTGTTTCAGCTCACTTCTACAAGATAAGAGATTTTGGCAGGCATGTGGGGAAACGTGGCCAGAACATTTCTGTGCCAAAGGGAACCTGGACAAGTGTAAATAAACTGTTGGCAGAAGGCCTTCGACTGCTTATTTTCTTGGGAACGTTGGGTGGGGGGGACAGAACAACTATTGAGCTTGAAGGTGAAGTAGTTCTTATCTTGAAACTTCAAAAACAAGTGGTGTTATTAGCCATCAAACCTCAAAAATATACTTCTCCCAAAAGGTTTCCACAATTTTGGCCACTACTGTAGATATAACATTCTAGCAAGTTCCACTTTATTATGGGATCCCCAATCGAGTCGACTCATATTGATATCCCACCTTTAAGATGTTTATAAATAACATGAGGCAGTGAACACGTGTAATATGTCTTCTTCTGCCTATTTTCCCCACAACAACAACCTTGTATGGTGGGCTGGGCTGATAGAGAGTAATTGGTCACCCAGTCAGCCTTTATACCTAAGATGACACAGTAACTTATGGTCTCATAGTTTCTAGCCTGGTGCCTAAAAAATTATACCAAATTGTTCTATTTCATTCCATTCTCAAAATTAAATGACTTTCATACTGTACGCCCAAAAATGGAAGGACATTTTGATTCTCACCCTGGATAAATGGCTACAGAAGCTGATGGAGTTGGCAAGAAATGGCTAAATTGACCATTTTGATTAACGAAAAGAATATAAGTATTTTTGCTGCCACATGGCTTCTGAACTTTGTGCCTGAGGTAGAGAAAGAATGAACTTTGATTTTGGGTTTTACCGATTAAATTGATATGTGTTTATAAGAATGGCCAGTTTATATTATTATGGAAAAGCAAAAAGTTGTGATTTGATGTTAATGCTTTATTTTACTGCAACAGAAGGAGTGGGAAGTCAATGCTTTTTTTTCTTTTCTCCAGCCCCTTCTCCCTTTCTCTTTTCCCACTGTCTTCCTATTTACTTTTGTATTTTATTCTGTAACCTAATAAAATGTTTAAACCCTTCAAGAAGTATTCTTATTTCATGCAAGTGTAGATTTTTAATGATATTCTTATTTCAGAATCAATAAATACCATCATCTAATGAGTTTTGCATTTTGTGCTGCCATAGGTGGAAGGTTGTGTTCAATGAGCAAACTGAACTTCATATTCATTATCATTTTTTCACTAATTGCTTCTTTGTATTCAAATCAGGTCTCAAAATAATGATATAGCATTTGGGGGAAAAGATGCAGCCCAGCAATCCGGCTGCTGAAGCCAAAATGGAGAAGATCTCCACAGCCACCATGTATTTGCCCTTTGTACTCAGATAGGTTGGAACAAAAGATATCCAGACACTGCAAAAGACCAACATGCTGAAGGTGATAAATTTGGCTTCATTAAAGCTATCTGGTAACTTCCTAGCTAGGAAGGCCACAGTGAAACTGACAGCAGTCAAGAACCCCAGAAAACTAAGAACAATATAAAACATTGTGGTTGAACCTTCATTACATTTGAGGACAATTTCTTCAGCCATGGAGTGCATGTCAGAATCTGGAAATGGGGGAGAACTTGCCAACCATTTTACACAAATAGTAAATTGTGCTAGGGAGCAAGATAAGACAATAGTGTTGGCCAGTCTTTTCCCCACCCATTTCCTCATTTTGGAGCTTGGCTTGGTGGCCATGAAAGCAAGAACCACTATGGTTGTTTTGCCCAATATGCAAGATAAAGCAACTGAGAAGATGATGCCAAAAGCAGTTTGTCGCATTAGACATTTCACTTGGTCAGGTTGCCCAATGAAGAGCAAACTGCAAAGGAAAGAGAGCAGGAGAACAATGAGAAGAATGTAGGTGAGGTTCCGGTTGTTGGCTTTGACTATGGGGGTATCCTGGTGTTTAATGAAGATGCCCAGCACCAAAACTGTGATAAAGGAAAAGAAAAGACTAATGGTGGCTAAGGTGATTCCCAGCGGCTCATTGTAAGACAAGAATGTTGCTCTTTTTAGAATGCAGAGATTTTGAGCCTTGTTTGGATATTGGTCTTCTGAACATTGGAAGCAATCAACTGCATCTGGAACAAGAAAACATCATGGTCAGTTTTTAGAAATAGATAATCGAACTGAGAGTTAATGGAATTCATTTATTCCTCATTTAGTAATTCCTTTTTATATTTAGTGCCATTCTATAAGTATGCCAAGTCAGTCAGTCAGTCAGTCAGTCTGTCTGTCTGTCTGCCTGCCTGCCTGCCTGCCTGCCTGCCTGCCTGCCTGCCTGCCTGCCTGTCTATCATCTATCTATCTATCTATCTATCTATCTATCTATCTATCTATCTATCTATCTATCTATCTATCTATCTATCTATCTTTATTTATTTATTTATTTATTTATTTATTTATTTATTTATTTATTTATTTATTTATTTATTATTCATACTTTTATACCGCCCTATCTCCCTAGGGACTCAGGGCGGTGTACAGCCATATAAAAACATATATATATATATATATATATACAAAGTAAAACATTAATTTAAAAAACTTATTACATAGGCCGAATATTTAAAATAGAGATATAAATAATAAAACCCAATTTACAATCTTCTATCAGGAGAGAGAAAGAGATAGAGAGACAGTGTGGTGAGGTCTCTCCTTATTACAAAATCTAATAATACTCAGAATATTTAATCATTCAGAACTCATCCCAACTGAATAGCAAAAAAATTGTTTTGTTTAGGTGGAAAAGGAAAATGCATATTATGTCAGCTTTGGAAGCCATACTAGGTCGAACGCTTCCATACACTTCCACTTTCTCCTGTGTGGGAAAGTAGGGGAGAGAGGAGTGGTAAAGGGGATTATTAGACATAACAACATTCTTCCTGCCAGTCAAGGTCAGGCTGGGCTCGCATCTGGAGAAGGAGTGGCCGGAGTGATGTCTCGAGATGGGACGGTTGAAGATTGGAGCATGTGATCAGCAGAGGGGTCATGAGGGTGGGGATTTTGGAGTTTGTATTACTGAGGGAGGAACCCGGATCTCCAGATTCAGATTTCCACCAACTGTGCCAGCTTGCCAATGTTAGTAAAGAACTTCGAAAAATGTTTGCTTCAGAGTCTTTTCTGCAAGGAGAGTTTTCTGAAACGCTGACATTTTATATGCTATACCGTTACATAATGGAATTAGCTCTAAAAATTAACAACTACATCCCAATTCTATCCTAGTCCTCTTTTTCACATACATACATATCAGAGAGAAACAGGGGGCGGGGGCAAAGGAGAGGGAAAATACCTCAACCTAGAAAAGAAAAATGTTCTGCATTAATCAGAAGATATAATCTGGAACAATATAGAGCAGGGGTGTCAAACTCGCATTGTCACGGCGGCATAACGAGATCTATCAGGACATTTCCCCCCTTCGCTAAACTGGGCAGGAGCAGGGCCAGCACGTGACGCATCCGGCCTGCAGGCTGCAAGTTTGACAGCCCTGATATAGGGTAACCTAGACTGGACATTTATTTATGGATGTTCTGAAATATCCATTCATATTTCATATTTATTAAAATAGTACATAGAATGTAATATTTTATATTTATTATAAACTTGTTATATTTATTATTAAATTTAATATATTTAATATTTATGCAACAATATCGTGGCAGGATCCAGTTGGTCCCTGGGACCAGAGGTTTAGTTTTCCAAAGCTTTGGGGCTCAGGCTGGAATCCATCCTCAGGAAACTTCTCTCTCTCCAGCCCTGCTCAATGATTACTCAGCATATAGACCAGCAAAGACATCCAAGATGAGAACGACAGTCCCACAATATTACAGCCAACTTAAACAAAGCAACTGTATAACGGAAAAGAAACGGTGGAAAATGAGAGGAACAGACGCCACCCCAGTAAGATTTTATGGAGCCCACAATATATATACAAAATAGGGGTCCTATCATACCCCCGTAGGAGTCTGAATCTGTGATGGAAGACAAACAGGTGACAGAGAGCAGGAAAGTGGGTCTGTTGGCTGTGGAGGAAACGAGGGAAGGGCAAAGTCAGGATGGGTAGAGCAGGGGAGAGGTAGAACAAGGGAGAGGGGATTCAGAGTTGTAAACCTAATCTTGCGTAGCTTCTTCTCCAAAAACTCTACTCTACTAACCAGAGCATATAAAACATTTGCTAGACCAATTCTTGAATACAGCTCAACTGTCTGGAACCAATACCACATTTCTGACATCAATACAATTGAACGTGTCCAGAAATATTTTACAAGAAGAGTTCTCCATTCCTCTGAAAACAACAAAATACCTTATCCCACCAGATTTGAAATCCTGGGTTTAGAAAAGTTAGAACTACGCCGCCTTCGACATGATTTGAGTTTAACTCATAGAATCATCTATTACAATGTTTTTCCTGTCGAAGATTACTTCAGCTTCAATTGCAACAATACATGAGCACACAATAGATTTAAGCTCAATGTTAACCGCTCCAATCTTGATTGCAGAAAATACAACTTCAGTAACAGAGTTGTTAATGCCTGGAATACACTACCTGACTCTGTGGTCTCTTCCCAAAATCCCAAAATCTTCAACCAAAAACTGTCTACTATTGACCTCACCCCATTCCTAAGAGGTCTATAAGGGGTGTGCATAAGAGCACAAGAGTGCCTACCATTCCCGTTCTATTATTTCCTTTCTTTATATTCAATTAATTTAGTTATTACATACTTATACTTATATATATATATACTTATATACTGTATAGTTATTTCATGCTTCTGATCATATATACTGTGTGACAAAATAAATAAATAAATAAATAGTTGAAGACCAAGGCCAAGGCCCACCCCTCCTCATCCTAGTGCCTGCAGAAGAGAGCAATGTGGGTTGTGTGGCTTACGAGGAAGGAAAGGCCCCCGATTCCCTTCAAAAGGAACTCTGGGGATGGAGTTAAAGGAGAGGCAGTTGGGAGGGAAACAAACACTGAGTTCATTTAGTGTTGAGAGTGGGGCCTGCATTCCTGGCATTCCTCCTGACTTTCTGAATTATAGTCATGCTTCTGTGTGCTTATCTTGTCTTGCTGGAATTATTGCCATGAATTCTCCGCTTTTGGGACTCATTATCTTGTCCTGCCGGAGTGATTAATCTGCAGTCAGTCCTTAGAGCATTTGGACTGGAGTATCTGCGGACAGAAGCTGCTGCAGATTTGGGGGAGAGCTGTTCTCCAGACCAGAGAGTAAACAGGACGTTGGGGGCAAAGTTGGTGCCAACAAAGGGACTCATACCAGTTCTCTGGCTGTGTTGCTTTCATACCATGTCCTGGGTCATCACAGGTCCTTCTCAGACCTACTGCAGCTCAAAAGGAGCTGCAGTACCTACCTACAACCTAGCTAAATGGCTGATACAACCCTTAAGCTACTTGACTCCAACCTTGAACAGCATGGTAATATCCACCATACAATTTTTAATCTGGAGAGAGAAAAGTTCCCTAAGGATAGGCTCTAGCATGAGACTGAAAGCTTGGAAGACTGACTCAGATTGGATCCTGCAATATTATCCTGAGACGCATGTATTTGTCTTCATTCATGAGCAATATCATTGGTTCAGCCACCACATTAGAAGTCAGTTGTAGAAAGTTTTTAAAAAAAAAATAAAATAGAATTTTGAATCACAGTTAAGGAGACCGAATAGTGCTGTACAAAACAACTCTTACCCATCTGGTTTGAAATTTTCCCTTGTGCACATCGAAAGCAATTATAACAGCAAAATGGCTTTCCTTCTATTTTCATCTTTCTGGATCCTGGATAGCAATTGTTGTTGCATACAGAAAGAGGTGGAACCTATTAAGATTTATAAAGCAGGATTTATAGAAAGTCGTAAGTTTTTTTTCCCATAAAAATTCTATTTTAGAGTGGATTTTACTTTTAAATAATGATCATGGGAGGTAGGTGTCCTGAAAACTCCTGATGTTTTACAACAATTACAGCAATAGCACTTAAAATTATATACTGCTTCACAGTGCTTTTACAGCCCTCTCTAAGTGGTTTACAGAGTCAGCAGATTTCCCCAACAATCTGGGTCCTCATTTTACCTACCTAGGAAGGATGGAAGGCTGAGTCAACCTTGAGCCTGGTGAGATTCGATCTGCCTAATTGCAGGCAACTGGCAGGCAGCAGAAGTAGCCTGCAGTACTGCACTCTAACCACTGCGCCACCGTGGCTCAATTATATTAAATCAATTATATTCATTATTTTATTATATTAAATCAATGGAAATATTATAGCGAATACAACAGCTATAAAAACCAAAAGTAGGAAAAGAAGAATTGGACATGAAATTAGCATGCTAGATGAAAATCAAGATCCAAAAGAACTTGCCATCCATAAATTATATGGAAATAGAGATGAATGATCTTTTAACCCCGCATTTCAATTCCTTTTTTAATTTTTGAGAAAGTAATGGTCAGGTGTTCTAATTGAATCAGGGTTAACATGGTAGAAAATGTCCTCCGGAAAATAGATGCCATCTTGCTTCCTACTACGTTTTTCACAAAATGTTTCAGCAACACTAAACAACTTTTGTAAAAATTATTTAAAATTAAAAGTAACTTCAAATTGCATATATTCTGCAAGTCCAGCTTGAATAAAATCAAAGGACTATTGGGAAATAAACCATGGATTTTCCAAATGTACCGTATCTCCTTTATGGAAATCTCCTAATAAGGAGATTAAAATTGCTGTAAGTAAGATTAAAATTGCTGCACTATGTTCAAACTTTGTGTATTATATCATATGTAGTTTTAATTACTTTAACACACTTTCAAATGTTTTTTTAAAGAACTTTGCAATCTTGAAATGCCATCAGGAAAAGATTTTAAGTGTTGCATTAAATATTGCTAATATCATTTGATATAAATAAATTATTTTTAATTCTTGGTATATAGCAGGGGTGAAATCTACTTACCTTCCTTACCGGTTCGAAAGAGCATGCATCACATGCACAAACACACCCTCTGTGCATGCGCAAAACCTTTCTGGGGGTGGGCGGAGCCTCACACCGTGATTGCTACTGGTTCCTCACCAGCCAAGATTGCTACCGGATCGCACGATCCAGTCTGAACTGGGAGCATTTCACCCCTGGTATATAGACATTTAAGCCTTTATAGCCTTTGAAAGTCTACAGTATTTCAGTCTTAAATGTTACATCTCAAGTCTTTGAAAACACCTCTACAATTTTCAGTCTGACATTTGAAGACAGGATCCATTCAAATCTATAATTCTGAAAGCAAGAGGAAAGCAAGAGTTAAGGAATATGCACCATTCGAAATCTGAGCAAGAAATACCTGGTTAAACATGGTGGGCCAGGTGATGTCCTGTACAGAAAGGGTAATTAGCTTGTCTGGAGAAGCTGTTGGGTCGATCTTTCCAACTTTGACTTTAACAAAGGACTCATTTGGAAAGGTGACCCAATTGATAATGTCAAATCCAGTCTCTAAGTCACCATTTTCATTAAAGGAAATTTTCTGTCCTGCAGTGTTATTAAATGAGATCATTCTCAAATAGTGATGGAGCTAAACAGAAGCAGAGGTTGACAATTAATAGGGAAGGAAGCAATGGTGAAATTCAATTTTTTTTACTACTGGTTCTGTGGGCATGGCTTGGTGGGCATGGTGTGCTTGGTGGGCGTGGCTTGGTGGGTGTGGCAGGGGAAGGATACTGTAAAATCTCCATTCCCACCCCACTCCTGGGGGAAGGATATTGCAAAATCTCCAACCCCACCCTACTCTGGGGCCAGCCAGAGATGGTATTTGCCAGTTCCCCAAACTACTCAAAATTTCTGCTACCAGTTCTCTGAACTACTTAACATTTCCACTACCAGTTCTCCAGAACCTGGTGGATTTCACCCCAGAAAGGAAGGAAGGAAGGAAGGAAGGAAGGAAGGAAGGAAGGAAGGAAGGAAGGAAGGTAGGTAGGTTAAAATGTTAAAATTTGTAAAAGTAAATATTTATAATAATACACTGAAAACTGCCAATAATATCTTCTCTTCCAAGAAATAAAGAAATAAAGACTGAAAGAACGAATGAACAAAAGGAGGGAGGGAGGGAGGGAGGGAGGGAGGGAAGGAAGGAAGGAAGGAAGGAAGGAAGGAAGGAAGGAAGGAAGGAAGGAAGGAAGGAAGATAAAGCTTCTTCTTAATGCTTTCCTCCTTAGAATTGTTGTAGCATTGTTATCTATTCACAAATACACAGATTCCTCCAAGTCCTGAAAGGTTGAGAAAAGTGGAGTGACAGGAGACTTAAAACCATCACTCCGGCATTCTCATTTGCTATACCCACACTAGTACAGCTCACTGCCTTAGAGACAAGAGCAATGGGAAATGTTCATTCACTCTCTTATTACCTGCCATGCTTTTTGAATAAAAAATGTTGGTCTCTCCACTTCTGCCCTTGTTCTGTATTTGGGCTTGGGGGAAAGCATGGCTTGTAAAGCATGTGCCACACCATAGACTGCATTATAGATGCTGTAACTCTGTCCAGTCATGGTGGTGTCAAACACAGACTTGGGAAGATGTTTGAGCTTCTCTTCTCCAGTGCACAGCTTCCCAGCGTCTTCATCTAACTTATTGTTAGGAAAAGAACATTCAAAAACCTGTTCCCAGAACACTTTCATTAAATGGTCTTGCCTTTCTGAAGTTGGATTTCTCGTCCGAAGGAATTTATTGAATCCAGAGATCTCCTTGGAAGAAATTGCAAATGATAAAACACCGTGGAAAAAGTCTATAGCACACACCCTTTGAAAGGGGAGGGATGTATACTCCATCTGGCCTGGCATTATCCAAACTTTGTCTTTTCTCTTGACCGGCATCTCTTCAAATACTGGGAAATAGGGCAGCATTCTAAAAATCACAGTGACCTGGTTTTCACAATATAGGATGATAACATTGGCTGTGCTATTCATGATAATAACGTACATTTGAGTAAAATCTTTAAATGCACCACCAATATTATTAGAAAATGTTTCTTTGGCCATCTGTTCCATGAAGTCAAAGCAGATACCTTTTTGGGGAAACAAAGTAATAGCCTTTTGCATGAATCTCTCTCCATTTTCATTACGTTGGACAATCAGTCCAACCCATGTCCACCTTAAGTACAACAGCAATTGGAGAATACCCATAATCTGTTGGTCACCATTTGGGAAAAAACGATGCAAAAAAGCAGTTTTTATCTCATCCTCTATCACTGGAGAAGATCCATATATTAGCTAAATATAGAAGAAAAAAAAAGGAACATGGTTTTCCAAACTGAAATAGTTGTTATCTTTGGAAAATCTATTATTAATTCATAGTCATCCGTCGTTACCAAGATCTAATCATGTTTTTAAAAAATGATGTACAGAATTTTTATTCAAGAGCTGTATGTCAACGTATCCCTGGCCTGCTCTCGAGTTGCCAAAGGCCAGGGGGAATGAGAAACTGGCAAAATGGCACAGCATCCAAAAACAGATTCACACTTCACACTTATCTCTCTCAAGGCTGTATCCCAGGGTTACCTACAGCAGCCAAAGGGGAGTGACCTCTACAACCCGTGAAATTCCTCCACTGGCGAATGTGATTAATGACACACCCTGAGAGGGGGAGGGGGAAATAGGGTCATAATTGGAGCATAAATTACGTAGGGTCAGAGCTGGCTTCACTTGGGAACTTGCCGACATGAAGCTCCTAATAAATAACTGGATTTTTTTTGAAGCTTGGCTGGAGACTCATGATTTAATCAGGCCATCTGTTGGAACCCTGACAATGTTAGGAGAAGTGCAAAAACTGGAGAACTCAGAAATGTTTTAATTCAGGAAATATTTTATTAAAAATGGACCACAAAATTTAAGTGTTAAAGCTACTTGGTTCTTATTAAAGAAGGAAACAGACTTGTAAGAATATTAAGGCCTTTTGGATAAAAATTTGGTGGATTTTACAAAATGTTCTGAAAAAGAAGATAAAGTTTCTGCCGCAATTTTTTCTGCTGGGAATTATTACAAACTCCACAGTAATTGAGACTAAACTGATTCTAAGTCTAGTAACAGTGGCATGATTACTGATAGGACAGTATTGGAAGAAAAAAGAAGTACCCACAATAGAAGAATAGATATTGAAAGTTGCCAATTTGGCTGAGATGGCAAAAATCTCAGCCTTTTTGAAAGACAATACGCAAGAAAGATACTTAAATGAATGGAAAAAATGGATTGACTATATCCAAAACAGATATCAGACTAAGAGATATCAGATTGCCTTTGAATGATTAGGATGTATTATTTCTGATTGTTTAGGGGGAGGTTAGGAATTGATGAGAATTGTAGGAGTATAATTGAGTTAGGAGGGGAAAATTTTTAGCATATGTTTGTTTTATTTTTAACTATGCCTTGTGTTTGTTCCCAGAAGTTGGGGGGGAGGGGGGAGGGGGGGTTGTGAAGGGAGGGGGTGGGGGTGGGGAAGAGGGGGGAAGGGAGGAAAAAAGCTTTGTAAAACTTTTTCAATTAAAAAAAAGAAGGAAATACATCCTAGTATTTTGCTAGTTTCTCTTCATAGGAAACAGCAGAAAAATTGAAGAAATGAAGTTATGGTGAGATGTAATAAGATAAACAATGCAAGAATATTGTTTTGTATTCAATATATACACAGCCCCTCCTCCTGTATTTTTTTTGTTTTTTTAGTTCTCACATCATAATCTTTATGTATCCTGATACGGATATATACCAATATGCATGCAAATAGCGATATAGATTGCTATAACTGGAAGGACACTACACTGAATCTTCACAGTGAATGAATTTCCTCCTTTTCATTCCAATTATTTCACATTCTGGTAATATATCTGACTCTTACTTTCCAGGTTATGTTATCTGAATCCCAAGCAAGCACACTGTGAATCAAATATTTTCCCTTAACATTTTCAAACAGGAGCATAGAATGCGAAATTTCACAGCAACAAACATTGTGTGACGTAAAATATTCAGATGCTAAATCTTTGGATCATTTTTCCCATTTTCAATATTTGGCAGAGGCAAAAATAGTGTCTTACACATTAAAGAGACTTAAGACGCTAATTTCAGGCAGCAAATGTCGAAGAAGAAGAAGAAGAAGAAGAAGAAGAAGAAGAAGAAGAAGAAGAAGAAGAAGAAGAAGAAGAAGAAGAAGAAGAAGAAGAAGAAGAAGAAGAAGAGGAGGAGGAGGAGGAGGAGGAGGAGGAGGAGGAGGAGGAGGAGGAGGAGGAGGAGGAGGAGGAGGAGGAGGAGGGGTGGGGGGAGAAACCATAATATTCTGATAAGGTTTGCTAAATACCAACAATCATTGGCAAGAATATCTAATAAACAATGTACTAAGTTAACTAGCTATTTGTTTTTCAGTTCTGCTCTTTTTCTTAACTGCCTATGTGCTTTTCACAAACCAGCAAAATAGCTGTGTTTTGATGTGGCATAAAGGAATTAATGATAACTTCATACAACATTTTGCCTCTATGCAGTTTTGTTCTGTTTATTTTTTGTTATTTGAATTACTATGCATTCATGGAGAGGGAGGGAGGGAGGAAGTGGGCAGGCAGGAAGGAGAGGGAGGGAGGGAGGGAGGGAGGAAGGAAGGTTATTCTGCAATATAAAACTCAAGATAACTATTCCCAAATAATAATATAATAAATGAACTTTGATTAGGTCCATGATTCCTTAATATTATTATTACAATAGAGTTAAAAAATGTGCTGATGAAAATGTACTGGCATTTTTTATCCTGTCTATTAAATAAGTCAAGAAATCATGGTATATTAATTGGTTTGGTATTAATCGGTATTAATTCAAATTAAGGAGTAAATCAAATACAGTATCTAAAAATAACCATACTAAATAACCATACTATATAGAACATATTTTGTTCATCTCTATTTGGATTGCCCCTTTATTTCCAAATCACAAAATGTACACACACACACACACACACACACACACACACACACACACACACACACATAATAATAATAATAATAATAATTATATCATTATTATTATTATTATTATTATTATTATTATTATTATTATTATTATTATTATTATTATTATTATTATTATTATTTAATTTTTATACCGCCCTTCTCCTGAAGGATTCAGGGCGGTTAACAGCCAGATAAAATATAAAAGAATTACTTGATGGTTTCTTGTTGCTTTATAAATCTAGGTTTGTAAATGTAACAGAGGAGTTTGTGGGGAAAGCAACTATAACCTTACATTAAAAGTTAACAAGACTACTTGATAGGAGACTACTGATAGGACAATACTGGAAGAAAAAAGAGTTACCTACAATAGAAGAATGGATATTGAAAGTTGCTAATTTGGCTGAGATGGCTAAAATCTCAGCCTTTTTGAAAGACACTACACAAGAAAAATATCTAACTGAATGGAAAAATGGATTGGATATACGCAAAATAGATCTCAGATTAAGAGATTTCAGATTGCTTTTGAATGATTCGGATGTATTTATCTTTGATTTGTATGGGGGAAGTTAGGATTTGAGAAGAAAGGGAGGATTATAATTTGTGTTAGGGAAAATTTAGCGAATGATTGTTTTTTCTTTCGAATTATACCTTGTGTTTGTCCTGGGAAGTTGGGGTGGGGAGGGAGGAGGGTGGTTTTGGAGGGAGGGGGAGGGGATGGAGGGGGGGAGGGGGGAAAGAAAGGGGGAGTGAAAATTTTTGTAAAAACTTTTTCAATAAAAAAACAGTTAACATTTATATTCTTGATTGGGGTTTCCTGATCTGGACTACCTAAAAGGATTGGCATCAATTTTGCCAGCCTAGAAGTGTTTCTCCCTGTCCCAGTTGCCTTTGCATTCCAGAGGTTGAGGAAGGTATCAATTCTGAAATGCTTTCTCAAATTACTCTTCTGGTTTGGGCTCAAATTTATTTTATTACACTATAGGTTGCATTTCTTCCTCTTCTCTCAAGCTTACTCTCACAGCCCGTTGGATTTATTCAAGAAGAAATCTCACCTGGGGCATCTTGTAGACATTCAAAATGTTGGCTATGAAGGGACAGATGTGAGAGGTAGGTCCCATAATGACAGATACTGCCCAGTCCTTGGTATCACACTTATAATTAGGGATGAATCTGCCCCGTGTTGAGAGGAGCTCCATTGAAGCTAAGTAGGTCCATCTCGCCATGAAGTAACTGTTAGAGATGTGCATACCCAGAGTCACATTGGGTAAAATGTGGTTGTTTTCATTGATCTCCTTTACAGCAAAAATCAAGGCCAGAATATGTTGATAGTTCTGTAGGAAAAATCTGCAATGAGAGAGAGATATCTAAATCATATTTCATTTCCTAAAGAGTATGACATTACATATACTTAGATGTGGTGGCTCAGTGGCTAAGACACTGAGCTTGTCGATCGAAAGGTTGGCAGTTCAGCGGTTTGAATCCCTAGTGCCACATAACGGGGTGAGTTCTCATTACTTGTCCCAGCTTCTGCCAACCTAGCAGTTCAAAAGCATGTAAAAATGTAAGTAGAAAAATAGGGACCACCTTTAGTGGGAAGGTAACAGTGTTCCTTGCGACTTTGGCATTTAGTCATGCTGGCCATATGACCACGGAGACGTCTTCAGACAGCGCTGGCACTTTGGCTTTGAAATGGAGATGTGCAAGGGGAACCTTTACCTTTTTATACTTTATTTATAATTCAACTAAACACTACACAGAAAACCTGATTGTATAGTACCATTCAGGAAATCATGTAAAATTCCTTAGCGCTCAGAAACTGTTTCCATTGCTACAGATGCAGTGAATTGTATGAATAATTTGTAAATTGCACGGCCACCAAATGTATAACATTCTAATGGAAGAATATGAAATATAATGAAATATTTGTATAATAATTGAAATAGTCTGCAAAAACAATAATTCAGAGCAACAGTAATTCAGAGGGAAAATGTTCTTGGGAAAAACATAAAAGTATAATTTTTCAGTGTATGAAGGCGGCTGCTATGATTCTTTCAATGATTATAAACAATGTTCAGTAGGAAACAGATGAATTGCTCAAAGGAACATTACCAATTATTAATCACACACACACACACACACACACACACACACACACACACACACACACAAGATACTGAGACTAGAAAGAGTACAGAGAAGATGGAGGCTAAATGAAGAATAGTTGTAGAAATTGGTTATGTCTAGTTTAATGAACCAAAAGACTAGGGGTGACACGATAGTAGTGTTCAAATATCTCAGGGGCTGCCACAAAGAAGAGGGAGTCAACCTATTCTCCAAAACATTTGAAGGCAGAACAAGAAGTAATGGATGGAAACTCATCAAGGAGAGAAGCAACCTAGAACTATGGAGAAATTTCCTGACAGTGAGAAAAATTAATCAGTGGAACGACTTCCCTTCAGAAGTTGTGGGTGCTCCATCACTGGAGATTTGAAGAAGAGATTGGACAACCAATTGTCTGAAATGGTAAAGGGATGTTTTGTTTTTTTGCCTGAACAGAGGGTTGGACTAGAAGACCTCCAAGGTCCCCTCCAAGTCTGTTATTCTGTCAATAATCATATTGTCACCTGTAAGACACACTTCTAGTTCTGTATCTTTAGCTTTTCCACCTTTCTCTGTGGTGTTTTTTCCCCCTTTTGAGAGTTTGTGTATTAAGAATCTAAGTACATACTAGGACATTATCTTACAGATGACCCCATTCCCGTTAAAGACCTCGGAGTTTTCATGTCAAATGATCTAAGTGCCAAAGCCTACTGTAACTACATAGCAAAAAAAGCTCTAAGAGTTGTAAACCTAATCTTGCGTAGCTTGTTTTCCAAAAACACCACACTACTAACCAGAGCATATAAAACATTTGCTAGACCAATTCTAGAATACAGCTCGCCTGTTTGGAACCCTCACCACATCTCTGACATCAATACAATTGAACGTGTCCAGAAATATTTTACAAGAAGAGTTCTCCATTCCTCTGAAAACAACAAAATACCTTATCCCACCAGACTTGAAATCCTAGGCTTAGAAAACTTGGAACTCCGTCGCCTACGACAAGACCTAAGTTTAACTCACAGAATCTTCTATTGTAATGTCCTTCCTGTTAAAGACTACTTCAGCTTCAATTGCAATAATACTAGAGCAACTAATAGATTTAAACTTAATGTCAACCGCTTTAATCTAGATTGCAGAAAATATGACTTCTGTAACAGAATCATCAGTGCTTGGAATACTTTACCTGACTCTGCGATCTCTTCCCATAATCCTAAAATCTTCAACCATAAACTGCCTACTATTGACCTCACCCCATTCCTAAGGGGACCATAAGGGGCGTGCATAAGCGCACAAAACGTGCCTACCGTTCCTGTCCTATTGTTTTTCTTTTCTTCTTCCTATATACATATATGCTTATACCTCCTTATATTTACCCATATATGTGTTTATATATTATATAATCTTTTTGTATGATACCTACATATATTGTTATGACAAAATAAATAAATAAATAAATAAGAATCTGTTCTGAAGCATGCTTGAGAGCAAATGCTGTATATAAATCTTTCTCTTTGATCATAATAGACCTTCAGAGGGCTCACTTACTTAGGAAAAGAAATAACTGTTTCATTAGGATAGACAGACCCTACATTTTTGCTCCATGCTTTGCTGAAGCACCTGTTTAGAATAGAGGGTTGGACTAGAAGACCTCCAAGGTACCCTCCAAGTCTGATATTCTGTCAGACTGTTCAGATTGGACACAAGAACAGTTTTTTTTCCCCAAATGCCATCACTCTGTTAAACAAATAATTCCCTCAACACTGTCAAACTATTCACTAAGGCTGCATTACTATTACTATTAATCTTCTCATCGTTCCTGTCACCCATCTCCTCCCACCTATGACTGCATGATTGTAACTTTCTTGCTTGTATCTTTACAATTTATATTGATATTGTTTCCTGATTGCTTATTTGTTCCCTATGATTAAGTGTTGTACCTTATGATTCTTGATGAATGTATCTTGTCTTTTTACGCACACTGACAGCATAGGCACCAAAGACAAATTCCTTGCGTGTCCAATCACACTTGGCCAATAAAGAATTCCATTCTGTTCTAAATTCAAAGAACTATATAGCACCATTGTTTCCTAATATTCAGTGCAACCATTCAATCATGAAATGGTGACATTAAATTGGCAAAAAACAAACAGTGATTCGATAGACAAGCATCCCATGGTGAGTAAGTAAATGAGAAAAGCTCAATATGGAATTTTAATAGAAACACCTAGGTGAGATTTTTCATAAGAGATTTGTATCTCTATGTATGTATTTATTGGATAGCAATATATAGTAGAATGAAGGAACTAACTGGCAAAAAAACCCAGCAGAAATAATTTGTGCTGCAATAATTAGTTCCATCCAGACATTGTATTAGGAAAAGATATCTGATTTGAGATATGCTACAGTTAAGAAGAGTAAGCCTTTACATGAGCTCATCAACCAGTTCTTCAGAGGGATGCCTTCTGAAATGCACTGGATCAGATATCATGTAGAACTGAGAGAGTATCCCAGCCATTATGAAATCGCCTGACAAAAAATACTTGTGCTTGATAAGGGGAGATTTCCCCACTGCACATACATTAATCTGAGGAGTAAGGCATGTAAGCCCTGGCAGTAACACTGCCATTGTTGCAATGAAAAATACCATCTTCTTTGAGAATACCTGCGCATGAACCAGTTCTGACTTCAGCAATGAAACATGACAAAAAGTAACCCCCCTCGCTAATTAGATTAGCTTCCATATATATATCCTTTCTCAAAGAGAAGATTGTTACATTTCTAGCTCTGGTCCCACAGTTAATAACACCTTTCAATCTTGACCTGTTCTTTTGAGGTTATCCCTTGGGCATCCCCAAGGATTTGAGAAGAAGCTCTATAACTAAGAGTCCCTAGGTAGTTCTAGGGGAAATCAGTGGATGTGCCATGAATCTTGTTGGAGTCTTTGAGGGTTATTTTATTTGCAATTTAATTATTTGATGACATTTGTTTTTAACCTTCCTTAATGGTCTGCTAGCTGCTCAGAGTCCTTTGGGATGGGCACCATGTATAGGGCCAAGTAAATAAGGGGGAAAAAAAGAAACATCATTGGAGACAAGTTACATTTACAATGGGAATCAATTTCAGAACAGAAAGTGCTAAAATCTACCAGAACCATATTTTTAACATTATATTTTCTGCAAAGTAAAAATATCGCTTGCTTCTTTTTTTGTCATTTCAAATGCTTTTGGTCCATATCCTCAGGACCTTATAGTGACATGATGTGGGCCATAATTTCCTGGCTTGGTGACTGACATGAGCCTCCTCTGATAAGACTAATCAACTTGCTTGCCATTTTATATTATAAAGTGCAATTTGTATTGTTCTAAATACACACATGTCACTATGTTTTGCATCAGCTGAAGTTTCTGGATATATTTCAAGGGCACATGTAAAGCACGTTACAATAACCTAATCAGAAAATAACTACAACATCAGCGACCATGAGTGGAATCTCCCATTTAGGAATGAGCACAATTGGCATACAGTAGGACAGTGATGGCTAACCATTTTGGAGAACCATGTTCTCTCTTGGAAGCTTTTTGTAACCTGCCTCCACTCCTCTTCTGTCTGGCATATTAACCACCATGTTCCATTGCCCACTCCTTGAGAAAAAATTCTGGACTGTGATTCATGAACAAGTGCATTGGCTTCTTCTTTCTCTCTTAAGATGTTCTCCACCATTTTTTTTTCGTTTTGGAGGTCGCCCCCGTTTTTTTACCACCTGTCCAGTAATGTCTGGAATATTTTTGTGTATCCCACATTCCCTGTCAGTTATTAGGTCTCCATTTGGTTTCACAGGTTCCTCTTTGTACATTCATGTGCCATAAAAATACCAGTAGAGAGCACCATTACTATCCTCACCCAACGGTAAGGGGGCGGGGGGCTACATGCCCATGCCCACACCCATAATTCTATGTGCCCTGCCCCCGCACATGCATGCATATCCCCCCTCCCTCCTGCTTCTGGCATCCGATGGCCCGGTAGGCCCATTTTTCTCTCTCACCTGACTCCAGAGCCTTTCTGTGAGTCTGGGGAGGGCAAAAATGGCCTTTCCCATCCACCACAGAGGCTCTCCAGAGGCCAGAAACTACCTGTTTGCCAACCTATACGCTGACGATACTCAGCTGTATATTTCCACCCCTAACCACCCCAACGAGGCTGTTGAAGTGATGTCCCAGTGCCTGGAGGCCATACGGATCTGGATGGGGAGAAACAGACTCAGACTCAATCCCACCAAGACTGAGTGGCTGTGGATGCTGGCGGCCTGATACAGTCAGCTAGTTCTATCGCTGACCATTGGGGGCGAGTTATTGGCTCCCACGGAAAGGGCTCACAATCTGGGCGTCTTCCTGGATGCATGGCTGTCTTTAGAAGAATATATGACGGCTGTCGCCAGGGGGGCTTTTTATCAGGTTCGCCTGATACGCCAGTTGCGCCCTTTTCTGGATTGAGCTTCCTTATGCACAGTCACCCATGCCCTTGTTACATCCCGCCTGGACTACTGTAATGCTCTCTACATGGGGCTCCCTTTGAAGGGGACCCGGAGGCTTCAACTGGTCCAGAATGCGGCTGCACGGGTGATAGAGGGAGCCCCTCGTGGCTCCCGTGTGACACCTCTCCTGCGCAGTCTGCACTGGCTCCCAGTGATCTTCCGGGTCCAATTCAAGGTGCTTGTTATCACCTTCAAAGCACTCTATGGCTTAGGACAGGGGTATCTATGGGACTGCCTACTGCCACCAATAGCCTCACACCGACCAGTGCGCTCTCACAGAGAGAGCCTCCTCCGGATACCGTCAGCCAAACAATGTTGGCTGCCACCCTCCAGGGGGAGGGCCTTCTCTGTGGGGGCTCCCACCCTCTGGAATGAGCTGCCTCCGGGGTTTCGTCAACTCCCCGACCTCCGGACTTTCCGCCGCGAGCTGAAGACGCTGTTGTTTCGATGTGCAGGACTAGCTTGAACATAGTTTTAATTTCAGGGTTTTAATCAGGGTTTTAAATGGGGTTTTAAATTGTATTTAAATTTTTAGGCCGTTATTGAATCAGTTTTTTATATAGTTTTTTAAAATTTGTATTGTATGTACTGTGTTTTTATTGGCTGTGAACCGCCCTGAGTCCTTCGGGAGAAGGGCGGTATACAAATAATAATAATAATAATAATAATAATAATAATAATAATAATAATAATAATAATAATAATAACAACAACAACAACAACAACAACAACAACAACAACAACAACAACAACAACTTCTGGTTGGACAGGAAGTGGCCTTTTTTGCAGTCCCCAGCCTCCAGAGACTCCTAGAGAGACTCTGGAGGCTGGGGACAGTAAAAAACACCACTTCCTGTACAAGTGGAGGTTGGCAAACGGCAGTTTCTGGCCTCCAGAAGGCCTCTGGGCAGTAAGAAAGGCCGTTTTCGCCCTCCCCAGACTCAGAGAGAGGCTCTGGAGCCAGGTGAGAAAGAAAAATGGGCTTTCCCCACACCCCCAGGCCCTCCGGAGGCAGGAAACAGCCTGTTTCCCTACTTCTAGTGGGCCCAAAAGGCCAGAAAATCAGCTGGCCAGCGAATGCATGTGCGCCAGAGCTGACTCGCATGCCCACTGATATGGCTACACATGCCACCTGTGGTATGCATGCCATAGGTTCGCCATCACAGCAGTAGGAAGTTGTGCAAAGGCCCTCCTAAACATGATTGCAATTTGAAGGATTATTGCCTGGACTTTTCAGTGTGTGAATGCCAGTAATTCACAAGATCTAAATAAAGGGACAAGGAGTCTGTTTCTTGGTTCAGCTAAGGCTGAGTCAGAACATCTTCAACAACTCCTATGAGGTCCACAAACAGGGCAAGAGTGACTGGTGCCCATCTATAAGTGCAGCCAGCATGGCCAGGGTAACTATTGTGGCCCATCTAATAACCAGCCACAAATCTGGAGATTTTCAGAGAAATATCTATCTGTGGCTTTTGTTGAAAAATACAAATTGCATAAAATTGCAAAGGTCTGATGGCAGTAGATGTACACTTTACACCACTTTTCTTTCTAAGAAATTGGGCCAAACATTTTCTCCATGTTTCTATATACTTGCCAGTTCATTCTAAAAGGATTTCAGAGTTTTATTTAGAATAGAATAGAATAGAATAGAATAGAATAGAATAGAATAGAATAGAATAGAATAGAATAGAATAGAATAGAATAGATTTTTTTATTGGCCAAGTGTGATTGGACACACAAGGAATTTGTCTTGGTGCATATGCTCTCAGTGTACATAAAAGAAAAGATACCTTCATCAAGGTACAACATTTACAACACAAATGATGGTCAATATATCAATATAAATCATAAGGATTGCCAGCAACAAGGTTACAGTCATACAGTCATAAATGGAAAGAGATTAAACACAGGTCCTGTCGAAGGTACCTTGCTCAATACTAGGAACTGTGAGAGGGATCTTGGAGTCCTAGTGGACAACCATTTAGATATGAGTCAGGAGTGTGCAGCAGCTGCCAAAAAAGCCAACACAGTTCTGGGCTGCATAAACAGGGGGGTAGAATCAAGATCACGTGAAGTGTTAATGCCACTTTATAATGCCTTGGTAAGGCCACACTTGGAATATTGCATTCGGTTTTGGTCACCACGATGTAAAAAAGATGTCGAGACTCTAGAAAGAGTGCAGGGAAGAGCAACAAAGATGATTATGGGACTGGAGGCTAAAACATATGGAGAACGGTTGCAGGAACTGGGTATGTCTAGTTTAATGAAAAGAAGGACTAAGGGTGACACGATGGCAGAGTTCCAATATCTCAGGGGTTGCCACAAAGAAGAGGGAATCGGGCTGTTCTCCAAAGCACCTGAGGGTAGAACAAGAAGCAATGGGTGGAAACTGATCAAGGAAAGAAGCAACTTAGAACTAAGGAGAAATTTCCTGACAGTTAGAACAATTAATAAGTGGAACGACTTGCCTGCAGAAGTTGTGAATGCTCCAACACTGGAAATTTTTAAGAAAATGTTGGATAACCATCTGTCTGAGATGATGTAGGGTTTCCTGCCTGGGCAGGGGGTTGGACTAGAAGGCCTCCAAGGTCCCTTCCAACTCTGTTGTTATTATTATTATTAACATAGACAAATATTAAGCACATCCATAACTGTTCAAGAAATGAAAAGGCTTTCTATGTTGGAAACAATTATAATAAGAAAAATGGTACAATATGGTATGGTATTGAGTTCCTCTTTGAAGGAGAAGGGCAGTACAGAAATGTGATAAACAAACAAAGAAAGTATGTTTTACAGAGATTCATTCAATTGTTTAAAGAAGCAGCCAGAATTATTTAGTGAAGCCAGAATATTTCACAGCTGATGTATTTATAAATTGCTGGAAGGATAAAATTTGATCAAAAGAGTGAAGAAATGACACTGAGAAAAATGACATAATCTGAATTAACACACAAGTTAATTAACACACAAGTTAAAATAGGGAAGAAAATGGTAAGTGAACACCTGTCTACCCTAGACGAGTTCAAATCACCAGGACCGGATGGATTACACCCCAAGGTTCTGAAGGAACTGGCAGAGGTGATCTCAGAACCACTGAACTATATCTTTCAAAGATCCTGGAGCACAGGGGAGCTGCCAGAGGACTGGAAAAGAGCTGATGTAGTTCCCATCTTCAAAAAAGGAAAAAAAATAGATCCAGGAAACTACAGACCTATCAGTCTGACCTCAATACCGGGGAAGATTCTGGAAAAGATAATCAAGCAACGAATCACCGAACACCTAGAAGCAAACAAAGTAATAACCAAAAGCCAACATGGGTTTGTCAAAAACAGATCATGCCAGACTAATCTTATCGCATTCTTTGACAAAATGACAAAATTAGTAGACCAGAGGAATACTGTCGATATAATTTACTTGGACTTCAGTAAAGCATTTGATAAAGTAGACCATAACCTACTACTAGATAAAGTAGAAAAATGTGGGTTAGACAGCACCACCACCAGATGGATTCGTAACTGGCTGACCAACCGCACTCAACGTGTAGTCCTCAACGGAACTACATCCACATGGAGGGAAGTATGCAGTGGAGTACCCCAAGGCTCTGTTTTAGGCCCAGTACTCTTCAACATCTTCATCAATGAGTTGGACGAGGGGATAGATGGGGAACTCATCAAATTTGCAGATGACACCAAGCTGGCAGGAATAGCCAACACTCCAGAAGATAGGCTCAAGTTACAGAAAGATCTTGACAGACTTGAACATTGGGCGCTATCTAACAAAATGAAATTCAACAGTGAAAAAAGTAAGGTTCTACATTTAGGCCAAAAAAACAAAATGCACCAGTACCGTATATATGGTACCTTGCTCAATAGTAGTACCTGTGAGAGGGATCTTGGAGTCCTAGTGGATAACCATTTAGATATGAGCCAGCAGTGTGCAGCAGCTGTTTAAAAAGCCAACACAGTTCTGGGCTGCATAAACAGAGGGATAGAATCAAGATCACGTGAAGTGTTAGTGCCACTTTATAATGCCTTGGTAAGGCCACACTTGGAATATTGCATCCAGTTTTGGTCGCCACGATGTAAAAAAGATGTTGAGACTCTAGAAAGAGTGCAGAGAAGAGCAACAAAGATGATTATGGGACTGGAGGATAAAACATATGAAGAACGGTTGCAGGAACTGGGTATGTCTAGTTTAACAAAAAGAAGGACTAGGGGAGACATGATAGCTGTGTTCCAATATCTTAGGGGCTGCCACAAAGAAGAGGAGGTCGGGCTGATCACCAAAGCACCTGAGGGTAGAACAAGAAGCAATGGGTGGAAACTGATCAAAGAAAGAAGCAACTTAGAACTAAGGAGAAATTTCCTGACAGTTAGAACAATTAATAAGTGGAACGACTTGCCTTCAGAAGTTGTGAATGCTCCAACACTGGAAATTTTTAAGAAAATGTTGGATAACCATCTGACTGAGATGGTGTAGGGTTTCCTGCCTGGGCAGGGGGTTGGACTAGAAGGCCTCCAAGGTCCCTTCCAACTCTGATGTTATGTTATGTTATGTTATGTTATGTTATGTTATGTTATGTTATGTTATGTTATGTTATGTTATGTTATGTTATGTTATGTTATGTTATGTTATGTTATGTTATGTTATGTTATGTTATGTTATGTTATGTTATGTTATGTTATGTTATGTTATGAATGCTTCTATCAATTAATTTTATTAATTTTATTTATGGCCAAAAGGCTCCAAAGCAAGTTACAGACAATCTAAACCTGACATAGAATAAAACAATTCAACAACTAAAATATTTAACAAATAGTACATAATAGATTTTAAACTCCAGTTTACTGATTATTTATTTAAAGCTGTGTTTTTAAAATCCATAGTTGTTGTTTTTTTGTTTACATTTATATCCCGCCCTTCTCCGAAGACTCAGGGCGGCTTACAGTGTATAAGGCAATAGTCTCATTCTATTTGTATATTTTTTACAAAGTCAACTTATTGCCCCCCCAACAATCTGGGTCCTCATTTTACCTACCTTATAAAGGATGGAAGGCTGAGTCAACCTTGGGCCAGGCTTGAACCTGCAGTAATTACAGGCTACTGTGTTCTAATAACAGGCTTCTTAACAGCCTGAGCTATCCCAGCCCTAGTTAAAAATCTAGCTGTTGCAATTGTAATCTTAGGATTTTCATCTGCAAGTAAAATTTACATACTCAAAAGTATCTCTTCCTGATTTAGATATTAAAATTGGCCAGATAAGTTCCTGTCAAAGACTATTATAAAATTCGCAATATCCTCTATTTCTCCTAAATATGACATGGAGTAGAACTAATAAATAACTGACAAATAACCATTTGTAAACTCAGAGCTGAGTAGGAGTTGAGTGGCATATAAACATAATATATTATTAATGTTCCTATTGTTGATATTGCATGAAAAGTTGGATGTAAATCTTCAAAGAACCAATCACTAATAGTGTATGTTCGCAACAGAAGTTTAATCAAATTCAAGCAACAATGCATAATATGGCCGCCAAATTTTGTAATTGTCTATCACCACTTCGCGTCGGCCCGATGAGGAGTTTTTTCGCCCTTGGGAAGGGTCGGGCCGACAGGAATGGAGGCATGGAGACAGTGGTCAGTGGGGAGGGGGATTTACCAGCATTACCCCCCCCCCACTCGGCTGCAGAAACATCGCGTCGGCCCGACGAGGGGTTTTTTCACCCTCAGGAAGGGTCGGGCCAACAGGAACGGAGGCACGGAGACAGTGGGCGGTGTGGGGGGGGATTTACCAGCATTACCCCCCACCCGGCTGCAGAAACATCGCATCGGCCCGAAGAGGGGTTTTTTCACCCTCGGGAAGGGTCGGGCTGACAGGAATGGAGGCATAGCGAAAGTGGGCGGTGTGGGGGGGATTTACCAGCATTACCCCCCCACCGGCTGCAGAAACATCGCATTGGCCCGACGAGGATTTTTTCGCCCTTGGGAAGGGTCGCGCCGACAGGAATGGAAGCATGGCATGGACGGTTGTAGGCGGTGGTTCCTGGTGTGGTGTTTCCAGGTGCGCGGTGCTGATTGGGGTGGCGGCCGGCCTTCGGCGTTTTCCTGGCGAGGCCAGTATCACTGGTGGCAGTTTGTTTTGCCATCAGTGGTGGCTGAGGGTGACTGGGGCAGTGGAGGAGGCTGGACAGTCGAGGATGAGCCGAGGCAGCGTGCATGGGCATGCCGAAGTGGTGAGCTGCGGCGGCGACGGTTGCTGCTCTTTCCCTTTCTCCATGGAACCTTTGTGAGAGCCTGGGTGGTGGACCATCTTAATTCCACCCTACCGTCCTCATCATGTACTATAAAGAACTTTCTGTTCTCAGCTGGTGGGCTGTCTAGCCTAGATACTGTCGTTTAACATCTCGACATTCCAGGACACAACCATTCCTGAAGACCCTTATGACTTATACGTTAAACCAGCTTCTTGCACTGTGAGATGCCCCCCTCTCGCGGGTGTGGCCCTCCTCTCTATCGAGGGCCTTCCTCAATGACGGATTTTGGAATCCCGAGAGGTGGCATGCTTCTAAGAGAGGGTTAAGGAGGTTTTTAAATGTATTTTTTAGAAAACTTTTAATTAAATCAAATAATGTGTTTAGGGGTGGGGGGGACACCCACAGGGGGTTAGGCTGGTCCCTTCTAAGGTTCACGATTTGGAGGTCAGTAAAACGGAGGTACTTGAGGAGGTGAAGACGCGACCATGTATGGGCATTCCTATCTGCACGGTACGAGGGAGGGGCAGATATGGCGGAAGTGGGGGCTCATATCATGTTTGGGGAGTGCGCTCACGCTGTTTACAAGCGATTGCGCACTCCGGGCCCCCAGACTTTACTTGGGCCCTGAGTGGCTTTTTCCCTCGGAGCCTGGACCTTTGGCTGATGCTATGCAATGCCAGGTCCGTTATGAATAAGGCCCCCTCATAGCCGATCTTATTCAAGAGGGGTGTGTGGACCTAATGGGCATTACGGAAACCTGGTTGGGCACAGAAGGGGGGGTTCCCCTCACGGAGATGTGCCCACTTGGACTGACCCAGTTAGTTACCAGTCCCACTCACACTGGGGGTAACACACTGGACTTGATTTTTATCTCAGGACAGTGGCTAGATGGTCTGGAGTTAGGGGAGTTATTATTTAAACCTTTGTCATGGTCAGATCATTTGCTCCTTCAGCTAGACTTTTGAACCGCTGCACCGCACCGCAGGGAGACGAACCGGTTCGATGGTTCCGTCCCAGGCGCCTGATGGAATTAGCCCATGGCTCGGCTGAGGAACTGGTCGCCGCCTGGGAAGAGGTGGCGGCTGGGGCTTTAGACCGTGTCGTGCCTTTGCGGCCTCTGACCCAGCGACAAACTCGACCAGCTCCTTGGTATATTGAGGAGCTGAGAGAGATGAAGCGCCGGAAAAGACGCCTAGAGAGCGCCTGGAGGTCCAGTCGCTCCGAACCCGACCGAACACTAGCGAGGTCGCATATTCAGACCTACCTATTGGCTATCAGAGCGGCGAAGCATAACTATTTTTCCGCTCTCATCGCATTGGCAGATAATCACCCAGCCACCCTGTTTAAGGTGACCCGCTCCCTGCTTACACAGGAGGCTCGGGAGGACCCCTTGCAGGGGCGTGCTGAGGATTTTGTACAGTATCTGTCTGATAAAATCGCTCGGATTCGGGACAGACTGGACACGGATTGGATAGATCCGGGTGGGTTGGCCGGGACGAGTCTTGAGAGTTTTATCTGGGCTGAGTTCGATCCTGTGACTCCCGATGACATGGACAGGTTGTTGGGTAGGCTGAATCCCACCACATGTTTATTGGACCCATGTCCCTCCTGGATGGTACTGGCCAAACGGGAGGTTACACGAGGCTGGCTCCTGGGAGTTACCAATGCTTCTTTGGTGGGGGGCATTTTCCCCACCGCCTTGAAAGAGGCGGTGGTAAGGCCCCTCCTTAAGAAGCCCTCCCTGGACCCAGCTGTATTAGCGAACTACCGTCCAGTCTCCAACCTTCATTTCTTGGCGAAGGTTGTTGAGAGTGTGGTGGCATATCAGCTTCCTCAGCACCTGGAGGAAACTGTTTATCTGGACCCGTTCCAGTCCGGTTTCAGACCTGGGTACAGCACCGAGACGGCTTTGGTCGTATTGGTGGATGACCTCTGGAGGGCTCGGGACAGGGGATATTCCTTTGTCCTGGTCCTGTTAGATCTCTCAGCAGCTTTTGATACCATTGACCATAGTATCCTGCTGCGGCGGTTGGAGGGATTGGGAGTGGGAGGCACCGTTTATCGGTGGTTCTCCTCCTATCTCTCTAACTGTTCGCAGACGGTGTTGGCAGGGGGGCAGAGGTCGACCCCGAGGCGCCTCACTTGTGGGGTGCCGCAGGGGTCCATTCTCTCGCCTCTCCTATTCAACATCTATATGAAGCCGCTGGGTGAGGTTATCCGTGGTTTCGGGGTGGATTATCATCTGTACGCTGATGATACGCAGCTGTACATTTCCACCCCGAACCGCCCCAACGAAGCCGTCGAGATGATGGGCCGGTGTTTTGAGGCGGTGCAAGTCTGGATGGGGAGGAACAGGCTCCAGCTTAACCCTTCCAAGACTGAGTGGCTGTGGGTTCCGGCGTCCCGGTACAGTCAGCTTACGCCATCGCTGACTGTGGGGGGGGGAAATACTGACCCCCAGGGGAAGGGTGCGCAACTTAGGTGTTCTGGATGATCGGCTGTCCTTAGAAGAACACTTGACGGCCGTCGCCAGGGGAGCATTTTATCAGGTTCACCTGATTCGCCAGTTGCGCCCCTTCCTTGATCGGGACTCCTTACGCACGGTCACTCATGCCCTCGTCACTTCCCGCCTGGACTATTGCAATGCTCTCTACATGGGGCTCCCCTTGAAGAGCACCGGGAGGCTCCAGCTAGTCCAGAATGCGGCTGCGCGGATGATAGAGGGGGCACCACATTGCTCCCGTATAACACCCATCCTGCGCGGCCTGCACTGGCTGCCGGTAGCTTTCCGGGTGCAATTCAAGGTGCTGGTTATCACCTTTAAAGCGCTCCATGGCTTAGGACCGGGGTATTTGTGAGACCACCTTCTGCCACCGATTGCCTCCCAACGACCTGTGCGCTCCCACAGAGCAGGCCTCCTCAGGGTGCCGTCGACCAAACAATGTAGATTGGCGGCCCCCAGGGGGAGGGCCTTCTCTGTGGCAGCACCAGCCCTATGGAATGAGTTACCTCCGGGGTTACGCCAACTCCCCGACCTCCGGGCCTTCAAGCATGAACTAAAGACTTTATTATTTCACCGAGCGGGACTAGCCTAAGAATGTATTTTAGTGAAATTTTAATGGGTTTTTAATCGGTCTTCGACTGTTTTAGTGATTCGGCCACTAAATATTTGTTTTTAAATTGTTTTTTAAATAGTGTTTATTTATTATATTTATATCATAGTGTTATGTGTATTTTAATATTGGCTGTACACCGCCCTGAGTCCTTTGGGAGATGGTGCGGTATAAAAATGTAATTATAAATAAATAAAATAAATAAACACTCCACTTAACTTTAAATATCCAATTTAAACAACCTTTTGTTCACTAATATTCCAAAACACCGTAGTTAATATAGACATGAACGTGATGTACAAATACAGTTAAACCAGTATCTTCTAGGCAAAAATATAATTAAATCTCTCTCTCTCCATCTCTCTCCCTCCCTCCCTCCCTCCCTCTCTCTCTTTCCCTCCCTCCTTCCCTCCCTCTTTCCCTTTCCCTCTCCCTTTCCCTTTCCCTTTCCCTTTCCCTTTCTATTTCCATTTCTCTCTCTCCCAGAAGCAGAAATGAATTGGATTCTACAAGACTGCTATCATTATTAGGCTAAAGTCATAATCATTAACCAAAAAACCCCAGAAAACATTCATTTGATGCCACAACTGCAGCAGGGTAGAATGAGATGTTTTCCAAGGCTCATGAATAAGAGTGACATCATAATTAAACAAGCTGACAAAGAGATCATGAATAAGGCAAATTATATGAAGGAACCTGTGAAGCAATTCTCCACTATCTTCTTGTAACATTTCTCCTCAGTTCCCACAATGTATCATCTAAGGCAGGGGTGTCAAACTCAAGGGCCGAGAGCCAAATCCAGCCCACGGGGTGCTTAGATCTGATCCATGGGGCCATCCTGGAAACAGTGAAGGACTGGCCTGTGGTGCCTCATGAGGCCATGGTGACCCCTCCAGAGCTCCATTTTCAATGGCAGAGGGTTGCAAGAGGTTGTCACAGGTGAAAATGGAGCTCAGGAGCCTGTTTTTGCTGGCAGAGTGCTCAGGCAACCACAGGTGCCCCCTACATGAATGATGTACTGGCCACACCCACCCTGGCCACACCATTCATATCAAACACAAGGTCCCCAAGGTCCCCTGGCCCCCAAGGTCAAACACAACCCTGATGCGGCCCTCGATGAAATCAAGTTTGACAGATCTAAGGCTTTCATGCCTAAAGAGCAACAAGAACAGATGATTTCCTAATGTCTAGCCCAGCACCTTACCTGCTAAACCAAAGTAGTTCTCAAATTTAAAGAATTGGGGCAGGCGATATTGGTATACATGCCAATATTTATATGTAAATATTCTCTATATTTAATACAATGATTGTGGAGAATATTGGGAGTGGTTTTCTTTAGTGGAGTGGGGGCACGGGTGAAATACTACTGGTGTCAGGCCTGGAAACCATATTAGACTTTAGGGTTCCAGACGCTGCCACATTTTTCCCCTGAGGGGAGGAAGGGGGGCTGAGGGGTATGGTAACATTCTTCAAGCGGTCAAGGTCGGATGGCGTTCACATCTGCAGGAAGAGTGGCAAGAAGATATTCGTATGAACTGGGAGAACGTGGGACCATGTGACCATCAAAGGGGTCAGGGGGGTGGGACTCTTGGGGTTTGTATAACTGGGAAAAGAATCTGGAAATTGAGTTTTGGAATAATGTCAAGGTTCCAGAAAAACCTCTTCTGCATAAAAAAACCTCAGAAGCCATTGTTTTCCAGAGTTCTTTACTAGCATGAGGAAACTGGCACACGATGAGTGAAATTCCAAAACTGAATTTCCAGATTCTTTTCCCAGTTATACAAACCCCAAGAGTCCCACCCCCCTGACCCCTTTGATGGTCACATGGTCCCACGTTCTCCCAGTTCATTCAAATATCTTCTTGCCACTCTTCCTGCAGATTTGAACACCATCCGACCTTGACCGCTTGAAGAATGTTACCATACCCCTCAGCCCCCCTTCCTCCCCTCAGGGGAAAAATGTGGCAGCGTCTGGAACCCTAAAGTCTAATATGGTTTCCAGGCCTGACAACTGGTTCATACCAGTTTGGCTGAACTGGTAGCGATGACGGTGGATGGTTCGGAGAACTGGTAGCGATGGTGGCCCAGTCATCGTTATTTCCCGGTTTTAACCAGGAAGTAACCTGTTTTTTACCTCTGCACATGTGCAGAGAATCTGCACGCGGACATGATGCATACACGCAACAAAGTGAGCGCATGCTTACAGTGCATGCACTTCTGAACCGGTAGGGAAGGTAAGTAAATTTCATCCCTGAGTGGGGGTATTATGAAGTTCAACTGCTGCAAGACAGGAAGCATTTCATTTTGAGATTAGAGTAGATTATAACATTAAGAATTGATTTTCATGCACCATTGTCTTCTTGATTATGTATTCCCTAATACTCCAATCAGAGCTCAGAGCAATTATCTAACATTTGAAAAGAGCTCTCTAAGTTCTGAACTGAACTTGAAAGACATTGTCTGAGATACTTTTTTGCATGTCACCTGGATGTGCTAAAGGAGGGACGATTGCAGAACCCCAAATTTAAGAAAACAAAATTTTATGCTGAAAGTCACCAACGTGACTACATTCAAGGGGTCTGATATAAAAACCAGTTTCATTTCTTTATTAGTTGCTCTTTCTTATTCAGATCAGGTCTTAGAATAATGATATAACATTTAGGCACAAAAATGCAACCTAGTAATCCAGCTGAAGAAGCCAAAATGGAGAAGATCTCCACAGCCACCATGTATTTCCCCTTGGTGCTCAGATAGGTGGGAACAAATGACACCCAGACACTGCAAAAGACTAACATGCTGAAGGTGATAAATTTGGCTTCATTGAAGCTGTCAGGTAAATTCCTGGCTAGAAAGGCCACAGTGAAACTGACAGCAGTCAAGAACCCCAGAAAGCCAAGCACTGTATAAAACATTGTGGTTGAACCTTCATTACATTGTAGAACAATTTCTTCAGCCATGGAGTGCATGTCAGAATCTGGGAAGGGAGGAGAAATTGTGAGCCACACTACACAAATGCAGAATTGTGTCAGGGAGCAAGATAGGACAATAGAGAGAGCCAGCCTTTTCCCCACCCATTTTCTCATTTTGGATCCGGGCTTGGTGGCCATGAAAGCAAGGACCACTATGATTGTTTTCCCCAATATACAAGAAAGAGCTACAGAGAAGTTGACGCCAAAGGCAGTTTGTCGCAAGAGGCATTTCACTTGGTCAGGTTGCCCAATGAAGAGCAAAGCACAAAGGAATGAGGTGCAGAGAGCATTGAGAAGGCAATAAGTGAGGTTCCTGTTGTTGGCTTTGACAATAGGAGTTTCCTGGTTTTTAACAAAGATCCCCAGAATCGTAGCTGAGACAAAAGAAAAGAAGATGGCATTCACTACCAAAGAAATCCCCAGAGGTTCTTGATAAGTTAAGTAATTTATGCTTTTTTGAAGGCACCTATCCTGAACTCTGTTTGGATATTGATCCTCTGGACATGTGAGGCAATCATCCAAGTCTGGGGGAAAAAATGAAACAAAAATAAAATCATTGCTTTTGAGCATCAACCATTCCTCACAGATTATATCCACTAAGATACTATGATTTACATAAGGATTCTGTTTGCTTTCTTCTTAAAGTAATTCTGAGGGAATTATCTGAGGGGCCGTCTCTTGCAATCACAGCTACTCAACCCATCAGAGCAGGGAGGCAGGGAATGTGGTGGGTCCCATCCCTGAGGGAGAAACACCTGGTGGGACCCAGAAGAAGGGTCTTCTCTGTGGTGGCTCCCTCTCTCTGGAACATCATTCTTCCAAAGATTAGAACGGCCTCCACTCTAATACTCTTCTGGAAGGTGCTGAAGACCTGGTTCTGCCAGCGGGCCTGGGGAACCCAGAACGGGACAGAGCCCATTAAACAGCTCATGTGATCTGCTGTCTCTGGGGCGGGGGTAGGTGGTGATTTTATTATATTATATTATATTAATTTATTTGATTCTTTTTATTAGTTTTATTGTTTTAAAAGTGGTTTTATATTGTGTAAGCCGCCCTGAATCACCATGGGCAAATAGGCAGCAATATAAATTCAATAAATAAATAAATTCATAATGCAATTTATAATGTCCTTGTCAGGTGCAAAGAATGAGGTCCAAATTCAAAGAGTTCTAATTTACTGATTTATTGCTCAAACCTTGCACAATTATGTTCTCAAGAAATGGTTTGCATCTGGGTAAAGGTAAAGGTAAAGGGTAAAGGTTCCCCTCACACATACGTGCTAGTCGTTCCTGACTCTAGTTTCAAAGCCGAAGAGCCAGCGCTCTCCGAAGACGTCTCCGTGGTCATGTGACCAGCATGACTCAATGCCAAAGGTGCACGGAACACTGGTACCTTCCCGCCAAAGGTGGTCCCTATTTTTCTACTTGCATTTTTTACGTGCTTTCAAACTGCTAGGTTGGCAGAAGGTGGGACAAGTAACGGGAGCTCACCATGTTACGCGGCACTAGGGATTCGAACCACTGAACTGCCGACCTTTTGATCGACAAGCTCAGCATCTTAGCCACTAAGCCACCGCGTCCATGTTGCACCTGAGTAAGGCTAGATAAGGTTCAATTACATTCAAAGGGTTTTGGACCTTATCTTGTTGTGACTATGTAGAGACTCTAAACAGATTCCTCATTTCATTCCTCCCCTGGCAATGTCAGTCTCTCTCCTAAATATGTATGTATGTATACATGTATGTATGTATGTATGTAGACATATCCTTTGCTTACCCAGCTGGTCCGCTATCTTCCCTTTAGGACACCGTCTACAGTCATAGCAGCAAGATAATTGCCCTTCCACTTTTATCTTGCTATGGCCAAGAGGACATTTCTTGTTACAAATGGAAAGAGGTAATGTCTGTTTACAAAAAAAAAAAAAAAAAAAGAAGTCTTTCAAATGAAGAATTTATGTTTCATGATAGTTCTTTTCATCAGTCATGAAGGGCCTCTGGTGGTTCAGACTGCTAAGACAGTCTGTTATTAACACAGCTGCTTGCAATTACTGCAGGTTCAAGTCCCACCAGGCCCAAGGTTGACTCAGTCTTCCATCCTTTATAAGGTAGGTAAAATGAGGACCCAGATTGTTGGGGGCAATAAGTTGACTTTGTATATAATATACAAATGGATGAAGACTGTTGCTTAACATAGTGTAAGCTACCCTGAGTCTTCGAAGAAGGGTGGGATATAAATGCAAATTAAAAAAAATACAATGAGGATCATAAGTGGTTGCCTAAATTCTACTCCTACTTGCTGGCTCCCCGTCTTGAGCCACATTGCACCACCAGCCCTACGAAGAAGTACACTAAGAAGCCCTTAGTGAAGGAGTACAACAAAATTATGAGAAACCCACTTCTTCCTGTGCATGCTGATCTTCCTCATCTATCGATTGGCAGACTTGAATCCAGGAAGCCCTCTCTGGCACTCTCTTAACAGCTGTCTAACAACTTTGATGTCAACACACAGTGGAAAGCCAAATGGGCTGCTAAACATCCAGATACAGACAGTTACATAGATGACCCTACACAAAAGGTTTTGATCTTCCTCACCAGCATTGGTCAACTCTGAACAGGATCCCTACCCAACATTGTGTCTGCCAGGACTCATTATTTATCTGAGGTCTTGTCTCTACCCCTCAGTGTGACTGTGGTGCTCCTTGACAAAATATCCACCATATCGTGTACGAATGTCCATCAAGAGCTTACACTGGCCCAATGTCTGATTTTTCACCCTGTCCTTGAATGGCTGGTTGGACTAGATGTTAACATTTGAACTACTATAAATCCATGTATTTGCCATTCACTAAATAAAAATAAATCATCAATTAAACATAGGCACACTCTGTATCTAACTCAAAGTTTGTTGTTTGGCTTTCTAGATTTATTTCTGTTTAAATTCTCCTCTGAATCCCTCAACTACTCCTTATGACACATCTATTAAATTCATGGATTTATTGATTGACTCAAACCTTATATTCTAAAGATATATTCTGAAGGAACAGTAGTGGGTGAGGGGAGAGCTTTTAATTCTCCAATCCTTGGAACATACTTTCCTTATGTATTTATTTATTTATTTATTTAATCATATTTTTATACCGCCCTATCTCCCAAGGGACTCAGGGCGGTTTACAGCCAAGTAAAATATACACATAAATAAATACAAGTTAAAACCCCAATTTAAAAAACTTATTAAATACTGCCGAATATTAAAACCCCAATAAAATAGTAAAACCCCATTAAAACCAAATTTAAAATTTAAAATTCTAGTCCAGTCCTTGACTTTTTAAATTTTTTGATTGGGGTCCTACATTTGCTATGGCTCTTTCAAAACTGGCTTGAGTTTTCCATTTTCAATATACATTTCTTATTGAAAGATTTGTGAATGTTTCATAGGGGGAAAAAATCCAATGTTTAAAACAGAAATATTTTGAATTTGGCTGCTTATAGCTGAATGTACAGGTAATTCTGACCATTGCCTCACATTCTTGTTTCCAAAAGTTGTTTACATTGAGATATATCCACCAAATAGTAAAAGAGTTCCTTTTTCATCTACAAATTTAAGAATTTCTGGGAGTATGGTTCTATGAAATTATTACACTGAACGAGGCAATAATGTTGTTTCTAAAGCAATATTATACCTCCTTTCTCATGAATATTATAATTAGTGTGCAAACATATGGCACTGTACTAGATAGATAGATAGATAGATAGATAGATAGATAGATAGATAGATAGATAGATAGATAGATAGATAGATCAATAGACAGACAGACAGACAGACAGACAGACAGACAGACAGATAGAATATATTTAAAATAAATTTCCAAAACAGAGTTTTGACAGGTTCTTTCATCTATTTGAGGCTGCTGAATAGCTTGATCCAATTGTTTATTTTTTAAGCATTGATTGATATATGTCAGTCACTAAGTGGCTTCCTAAGGAGTGAAAAATGAGACATACCTGGTTAAATATGAAGGGCCAAACAGCATCTTTGGCAGAAATGATGAGGAGTTTGTCTGGGGAAGCCATGGGGTCGATCTTTCCGACTTGGACTCTCCGAAAGGACTTATTTGGGAATGTGACCCAATTGAGAATATCAAATCCAGTCAGCAATTCCCCATTGGGGCCAAAAGAAACTTCTTCACCAGCACTGTTGTTAAAGGAAATTCGTTGCAGAAAATAGTGAAGCTACAGGAAAGACAAATCAGAAAAGAAAAGGGAGGGAGGGAGGGGGAGGGAGGGAGGGAGGGAGGGAGGGAGGATAGCAGCATTCTTTAAATGGCACCAACGAATATCAGTTTATTCCTTTTAATTTTGACTATGCTTAAAGAAAATAAGCTTAACTTTTGTTAAATTTTGCTTCAGTCTATGCTATTTAAAATTGGAAGATAAGTACATTCTGTCATGTGCAATTTTTACTCTATTGCCTAACAAAAATGTTATATTTGAAAATACTTAAAATGAGAATTTCACCACAAAACTGAGAAAGTGATAAACCCAACAGGCATTTACTCTAATCCAGGGGTAGTCAACCTTTTTATACCTACCGTCCACTTTTGTATTTCTGTTAGTAGTAAAATTTTCTAACCGCCCACCGGTTCCACAGTATTGGTGATTTATAAAGTAGGGAAGTAACTTTACTTTATAAAATTTATAATTTGACAATTTGTCAAAACCCCTACCGCCCACCTTGAAAGTTGTAACGCCCACTAGTGAGCGGTAGGGACCAGGTTGACTACCACTGCTCTGATCAATTGAGCAATCCATTACTGTCTACATGATCTGATGACCCTCCTGAACTCTGCATTGTCTAACATTACCTGCCATGATGATTGAAGGAAGAACTTCCACCTCCTCTCATCCATTCTTTGAACTTCTTTGAGTTTGGAGGAGTGCATGGCCTTCAGAGCATGTGCTACAGCATAGACTGCATTGTAGACGCTGTAACTGTGTCCAGTCATGGTGGTCTCAAAGACAGAATTCGGAAGAGTCTCCAGCTTCTCTTCTCCAGTGCAGATCCTTTCAGCATTCCCATCTGTAACATCACTGGAGAATGAGCATTCAAATGCATCTTTCCAGAAATCCCTTATAAACCCATCGTCTTTTTCTAAGTTTGGGTTTCTCTTCTGTATAAATTGTTGGAATCCGGTCAACTCCTTTGAATGAATTGCAAAGGAAAGAGCACCATGGAGAAAATCAATGGGCAACTGTCTTTGCATCAGGATGGAGGTGAATTCCATCTGGGCTGTCATGATCCAAATTTTGGATTTTTTCTCCTTGGGAATATCCTCAGAGTCTAACAAGTAGATCATTATTCTCAAAGTCATGATGGTCCAAATTTCACCTTTCAAGATTACTGCACTGACAGTACTCCCCATGATGACTTGATACACTTTATCCGTCTCTTCAATCATTTCAGCAGCTTCATTGCCATACTTCATTTGGTTGATACATTCCATAAAGTCAAAGCAGATGCCTTTCTCAGAAAACTTTGAAAGCCATTTTTGAATGAACCTCTGTTTACTCTCCTCATCCATAGAAACTATCCCAACCCAGGTCCATCCAAACTGTAATAGTAAGTATAGTATTCCATTAAACTGATGGATCTCATTTGGGAACATCCAACTGAAAAAACCTGCATCTGCTTCATTCTTCATCATGGGAGCTGATCCATATGTGATCTAAATACGGGAGGCGGGGGGGATAATAGATTTTATCAAAGAAATAATTTGAAATAAAGGATTTCATCAAAGAAATAATTCCAATATGAAATGATTCCAATCTTGGAGCTTAGAACTATATGGCCAGCATTAAAGAACAGTGGAGATTTATTTTATTTTATTATTTTATTTTATTATTTTATTTTATTTTATTTTGTCAACAAGTACAAGATATAGACATAGACATGGACACATGAAAAAAAATTGGCACAAATAAAAGGATATAAGAAAACAAAGCATAGCCATAAACACGTAGAATGATTAATTACATATAAATGGGGACAGTAGGATAAGGACAGAAGGCACGTTGGTGCGCTTATGCATGCCTCTTAAAGCATGGGACCTCTTAAGAAACATGAAAGGTCCATGGTAGACAGTTTAAGGTAAAAGGTATGGGGATTAGAATGACTAACGACACGATCAGGTAGAGTGTTCCAGGCATTTACTACTCTATTTATTTATTTATTTTATTTATTTATTTATTTTATTTTATTTTATTTATTTATTTGTCATAACAATATAACAATATATATATACAAGCGTTGCATAAAGGGTTATATAATATATGAACGTATATATGAGGAGAAACGAGGTACTAAAAACATATATATACATAGGGGAAGAAACAGTAGGACAGGAACGGTAGGCACGTTTGTGCTCTTATGCACGCCCCTTAGGAAAGTGGTGAGGTCAACCGTGGACAGTTTTTGAGTAAAGCCTTTGGGGTTATGAGAAGAAACCACAGAGTCAGGTAATGCATTCCAAGTACATACAATTCTGTTACAGAAATCGTGTTTTCTGCAATCTAAACTGGAGCGGTTGACATTGAGTTTAAATCTGTTGGTAGCTCTTGTGATATTGTTATTGAAACTAAAAAAGTCATTGACAGGAAGGACATTACAACAGATGATTTTATATGCTAAACCCAGATCTTGTCGAAGGCGACGAAGTTCCAAGTTTTCTAGACCCAAGATATTGCAGAAGTCTTATTTCTACAGTCAAGATTAGAGCGATTTACATTGAGTTTGAATCTATTGCTAGCCCTTGTGTTATCACGGTTGAAATTAAAGTACTCATTTACAGGTAGAATGTTTTGGTAAATAATCTTATGAACTAAGCATAGGTCAGAACATAGACAGCATAGTTCAAGGCTATCCAGACCTAAAATTTCAAGCCGGTGGGATAAGGAATTCTATTTTGACCAGAAGATTTGAGTACTCTTCTAGTAAAATATCTCTGGACCCTCTCTAATGTATTGATGTCTGAAATACAGTGAGGGTTCCAGGCAGGTGAGCAGTATTCAAGTATAGGTCTGGCAAAGGTTTTATGTGCTCTAGTTTGAAGTATAGTGTTACCAGAGAGAAAACTTCGCAAAATAAAATTGACAACTCTTTGATGACTATTTCTTTCTGATCTTATGAATTGATCCACTTCTTTGCTCAAGATTTCAAGCATTTGAGTTATTTCTGAGAAAAAGTATCGTAAGGCACCTTTGGGATTATAAATGAGCAGAGGATGGGGTGATGGACAACAGAGGAGAAATAATGGAGAATAGGCAAAAAGGAAGCAATCATTGAAGACCTGATGAAGGAAGTAGATGGCATATTCCATCTTAAAATAACTACATTATGTTAATAAACCTTTCCAAAAATCTTCAGAAGAAGATAAACTATAGTACTTCAGTTCCATCATGCTACTTTCTGAAATGACATCTGAAATTAATATGTGAAATGACATCAGGAATAAATTTGGTATTCTTTGGCTTGATGAAATAAATAATAATTTCTCCTATTTTAATCTGTATTTGTATCTCACCTGTGGAAACTTATAGTTGTGCAATATAATTGCCGCGTTGAGGCAGGACTTTTTCTGTGGTCCTCCTATCACAGCTATTGCACTGTTCTGGATATCACACTTGTAGTTTGGGATAAATCTGTTTCTTGTAGAGAGAAGTTCCATTGCTAAAAGATATGTTGTGCTTTCCAGAGAGTTGTCAGTAGCAATGTGGAAACCAAGGGTAATGTTGGGTAAAATCCCAGTATGTTCATTGATCTCTTTTACAGCAAATGCCAGAGCCAAAGTGTGCTGGTAATTATGAGTGAGGAACCTTCAGTGGGAGTAATAAAACACATTGATATATGTCTATGGAGATTCTCAGTGATCCAGATCAAGGGTCTCCAACCTTGGCAGCTTTAAGACTTGTGGACTTCAACTCCCAGAATTCCTCAGTCAGCAAAGCTGGCTGAAGAATTCTGGGAGTTGAAGTCCACAAGTCTTAAAGCTGCCAGGGTTGGAGGCTCCTGATCCAGATCATAGTTGCCGCAAAAGTGTTTTTTTTGTTTGTTTTTTGTGAAGAAGCTTCTTAGATGAAAAGTGAGACGTCTTCAAAGACAAACCTGAAAGTCCAGTTGCCTCTTGAAAAGAAAAAGTACCTTTGGGACATTGTTATATGGTTTCTTTAGAATCTGACAGCAGGTCTATTTTCTTCCTTTACACCATTATAGAGTAAAGAATAACAGAGTTGGAAGGGGCTTTGGAGGTTTTCTAGTCCAACCCTCTGCTCAGACAGGAAAAACTATACCATTTCAGGCAAACGGTCGTCCAATTTCTTCATAAAAACTTCCAGTGTTGCAGCATTCACAACTTCTGGAGGCAATTTATTTCACTGCTAAATTGTTCTAACTATCAGGAAATTTCTCCTTAGTTCTAGATTGCTTCTCTCCTACATTAGTTTCCATCCATTGATTCTTGTCCTGCCCTCAGGTGCTTTGGAGAATAGCTTGACTTTTTCTTCTTTGTGAAAGCCACTTAGATATTGGAAAACTCCTACCATGTCACCCATGTAGTCCTTCTTTTCATTAAACTAGACATACCTAACTCCTGCAACCGTTTTTCATTTTTCTTAGCCCCCAGTCCCCTAATCATCTTTGTTGCTCTTCTCTGTACTCTTTCTAGAGTCTCAACAACTTTTTTGCATTTGGTGACCAAACCTGGATGCAGTATTCCAAGAGTGGTCTTGGAATCACACCATCACATTTAGTGTTATTTTTGTGGACTTCTGGACTATTATACTTACCAAATAACAGTCCAAAATGTATGAGTTTCAATAAGGAGTTTCAAATGACCTAACTATGTTTAGTTAGAAAAAGAAGAAGTGCACCCGGGTCTATGATCTCTTTAGCTATCTTAATCTAATGAATATCAGATTTATGGTAAAGCTGCTTTTGCAGAATGTAACATTTATTTTTTTTAATTTTTTAATTTTATTTATTTTGTCACACAGTATATATAAGCATAAGCATGAAATAACTAAACAATATATAAGCATATATATAATCATGAGTATATAATAACTATATTAATTGGATATAACGAAAGAAAACAATAGGACAGGAACGGTAGGCACTTTTGTGCTCTTATGCATGCTCCTTACAGACCTCTTAGGAATGGGGTGAGGTCAATATTAGACAGTTTTTGATTGAAGCCTCAGGGATTTTGGGAAGAGACCACAGAGTCAGGTAGTGTATTCCAAGCATTAACAACTCTGTTACTGAAGTCATATTTTCTCCAATCAAGATTGGAGCGGTTAACATTAAGCTTAAATCTATTATATTATCTATTTAAGCTCGTGTATTTTTTTGCAGGAACATCCCAAAGAAGAGTCAAGTGAAGGGGGAGTAGTTATATTTTAGTGACAGAACATTCCACAATTAGCTTAAATTTGAGTTTTGTCTTAATTTCATATCACCTCAGATATTCCACCCAAGACCTGTGAAAGATTGAGGTAGTTTCTCAAATGCCTCAGAGAGATTTCCACTTCATTTGTTGATGAAATAAAAGATAAAATACAAGTTGAATAAAAATCCATGTAGTTTATTTTTAGGTCATCTGCATTGCTTACATAGCAGTTTTCAGCTCATGAAAATGACAATGGGGAAGATGATATAAAAGACTTTGAATTTCTCCATGAAAGAAAACTCGTGTAATTGCATGTATAAAATCAATAAGGCTTGCCTCAATGTAAACTCCAATGTCAAAGTCAGTCAGCTTGACAGCAGCTTCTTCATTTAATTGGATTATTTTGTTATATTATGGATTTCAAGTATGTATACATGGTGTTGAACACAAGGCTGCCTTTCTTTGATCCTTATTAAGGTAAAGGTAAAGGTTCCCCTCGCACATATGTGCTAGTCATTCCCGACTCTAGGGGGCGGTGCTCATCTCCGTTTCAAAGCCAAAGAGCCAGCGCTGTCCGAAGACGTCTCTGTGGTCATTTGTCTGGCATGACTAAACACCAAAGGTGCACAGAACACTGTTACCTTCCCACCAAATGTGGTCCCTATTTTTTCTACTTGCATTTTTTATGTGCTTTCAAACTGCTAGGTTGGCAGAAGCTGGGACAAGTAACGGGAGCTCACCCTGTTGCATGTCACTAGGGATTCGAACTGCTTAACTGCTGACCTTTCGATCGACAAGCTCAGAGTCTTAGCCACTGAGTCACTGTGTCCCCTGTTGATTCTTATTGTTCTTGGCTAACTAAATAAACCTTATTGGGAAAAGGTTCCATTGAAGATCTACTTCAGGCAAGTATCTAACCTGTGTTGTTTAAAGAAATACATGCAAGATGATTATCAATCAAATATTTGTAAGTAATAAAGAAGATGGGGGGGGAATCCTATATCAGGGACATCTACACTGCCTTAATCCTCTGAAATAATTTCAAGACAGTTTTAGCTTATAATGGAATTATGCCATCTTCATTCACCATAATGTCTGTACTACCCAAGGACCTTGATGGAGTGAGTGTAGAATACCTTGAATTTCATTCCTTATGTCAGCTTTGGAAGCCATATTAGTATCAGATGCTTCCCCGCCACCAACTTCTTGTGCTTGGGAAAGTAGAAGGGGGGGGATTTAGAAGAATGATTGTCTTAGACATAATAGTATTCTTCCCTTCGGTCAAGGTCATGGTGTTTTTGCATCTAGAGGAGGAGTGGTTGCGGGGATGACTCAAGTTGGGATGGATGATGATTGGGCCACGTGACAGACTGATGAGTGCATAGGCTGGATTTGGGGTTTTGATTTACTGAGGGAAAATCCAGAACTCTCAGATTTGGGTTTTCCCAGATGTGCCAGTATACCTACTCTAATAAATGGGACTTTGGGAAATGCTTGTCTCGGAGTTTGAATTGGAGTTGGGGACTTTCTGGAATAAGGCTGACACCTTATCCATGGCATCTTTGTGGAACACCTTCAAAGATCTTGCACTATAATCATTCCGATCCTTCTTCTTTGTCCATATTCAGAAAAATTGGGCAAAATACGATAACAGGCCGTTACTTCATTCTTTTTGATATTTGAAATCACTGGAAGAGTCTTTCCAGAGCACTTGATTTCAGAAGGAACTATACTGTAAATATGACAATTGCTAACATCAGTAGAATAAGCAACAGAATAGACACTAATGAGAAAGAAGGAACATACAACTAAAGTATATCATCTGTAAGGTACCATTGAAGATGAGGGTGAAAGTAATGATGAAAATACTTACAGATACTGATCAAGCAATTCATGAGAAGGAAGACTTTGAAAAGTGATCTCAGATGAAACAAAAATGATCTGATAAATGATGGCAGAAATTATGAGATCTCCAGGCTGATAATACTTGTGAACACTTGGAAGAGGGCTGCTACTGATGTTGCAGATGGGGAGAGGAAAAATGGGTATCACCTTAGGAAGAATCTCTAAAACCACTGCAATAAAGATCAACATCTCAATATAAAATGTAGCTGTTTAAAACACCCAGCAGGATCTCAATTAACCAGCCGCTCCTTAATATAACATAAAATGTAGCCAATAAGAATTCAAGTTGAAATACAGGAATCCTTCATTATGCTTCTACCTCCATCTCCAATTTTTTGAGTGGATATCAATGTAATGTTTTAATCTGGCTGTTGGGATTCTCCTGAGAAATAAAGAACAGTAAATTACTATATTTAATGCAATAATTTCAAGATTTCCTTAAAGTAGTAGCTTCTTCACAACATGTCATAAGTCAGCATGTTTAGCCAGTCTCAGTAAATACAACTTAACTTCTGTGAACTTTGCAACCTAATTTTTTTCAATTTTTTTTTCACTTTACTTCCAAAATTAAAAATACTAACTGTAAAAGAAAATAAGAACAAAGCAAAATTAAACAGGAAAAGAAAAAAAATGTGCATAAAAAGAAGAAAAGAAGAAAGTTTGTTTAGTTTAGTTTACTTTAGTTTATTTACATTTCTATACCGCCCTTCTCCGAAGACTCAGGGAGGTTTACAGCTAAGTTAAAAAGACATATACAAAAATTAAAACACGCTATTTCATTTTAAAAATCTGATTACATAGGCTGAATATTAAAATAACAAGTAATAAAACCACCCATTAAAATTACCCTTAGGCCAACCCTGCTCGGTGAAACAAAAAGGTCTTGAGCTCGTGCTTAAAGGCCCGGAGGTCGGGAAGAAGGCGTAGCCCCAGAGGCAATTCATTCCATAGGGTAGGTGCCCCCACAGAGAAGGCTCTTCCCCTGGGGGCTACCAGTCGACATTGTTTGGCTGACGGCACCCTGAGGAGACCCTCTCTGTGAGAGTGCACAGGTCGATGGGAGGCTATTGGCGGCAGTAGGCGGTCCCGTAAGTGGTCACATGCCATGGAGCGCTTTAAAGGTGATTACCAACAACTTGAATTGCACCCGGAAGACCACTGGCAACCAGTGCAGCTTGCACAGGAGAGGTGTTATATGGGAGCTCCAAGACATTCCCTCTATCCCCCACGCAACCGCATTCTGTACCAGTTGAAGTCTCTTGGTGCTCTTCAAGGGGAGCCCCATGTAGAGAGCATTGTAGTAATCCAGGCGGGAAGTAACGAGGGCATGAGTGACCGTGCATAATGAATCCCGGTCCAGGAAGGCACAGCTGGCGGATCAGCAAACCTGATAAAAAGCTCCCCTGGCAACAGCCGTCAAGTGCTCTTCTAACGACAGCCATACATCCTGGAGAACGCCTAAGCTGCGAACCAACTCCCTGGGGGCCAGTGACTCGCCCCCCAAAGTCAGCGACGGAACTAGCTGACTGTACCGGGACACTGGCATCCACAGCCACTCCGTCTTGGATGGGTTGAGTCAAAGTCTGTTCATCCCCATCCAGACCCGAACGGCTTCAAGGCACCAGGACATCACATCGACAGCTTCGTTGGGGTGATTCGGGGTGGAGATGTACAGCTGAGTGTCATCAGCGTACAGCTGGCAACTCACCTCCAAACCACGGATGATCTCCCCCAGCAGCTTCACGTAGATGTTAAACAGGAGGGGCGAGAGAACCAACCCCTGTGGCACCCCACACATGAGGTGCCTTGCGGTCGATCTCTGCCCCCCCGCCAACACCGTCTGCAAGCGGTCGGAGAGATAGGAGGAGAATCACCGAAAAACGGTGCCCCCCCCACTCCCAGGCCCCCCAACCACTGCAGCAAGATACCATGGTTGATGGTATCAAAAGCCGCTGATAGATCTAATAGGACCAGGGGATAGAGGAACAACCCTATCCCGAGCCCTCCAGAGATCATCAACCAACGCGACCAAAGCCGTCTCCAACGTAAACATTGATTTTTTCCCCACTCCCAGTAAGATACTGGTAAATACATTTCAACAATAGTCATTTCCAGAGGTATGCTACCGGTTTGGACTGATTCGGCCGATCTGGTAGCAATGGTGGTGGGTGGTTCGGAGAACCAGTAGCATTGGTGGTGCGAAGTTCTGCCCACTGGCCCAGTTGTCGTTACTTCCTGGTCTTAACCAGGAAGTAACCTGTTTGTTACCCTCTGCACATGCGCAGAATGGTTTGTGAATGTGCAGAGGGTCCGTGTGTGCATGTGATGCACACATGCACAGCACATGCACTTCCAAACCGGAATGAAAAATAAGTAGATTTCACCCCTGGTTGTTTCCCCCTTTGCAAAACAGGTCCATAATTTATGAACTTCTACATTCTATACTCCTTAGTCTGTAGATATTTTTTTGAATGAATGAATGAATAAATGAATGAATGAATGAATGAATGAATGAATGAATGAATGAATGAATAAATAAATAAATAAATAAATAAATAAATAAATAAATAAATAAATTTATTAACGAACAATCTGGGTCCACAAAAGACAATGTGCTGAAACTTTAGCTGAGAGATATATTTAATACCTGGATAAAAATTGAGCAAATTTTGTGAAATAGAAAGACTGAAGAGTTGTGCTTTTAGCAACACATATTCAGAATGTACTTTGTACTTGCTTCGTGGCTTGTAGATACCCAAATAGCTGTAGGTTTGAAGCTGTTTTATGTGATTGCCACCCACATATTTTAGAGGGCCTTACAGGTAGCTCAAATTTAGTTGCAGAATAACTATTTTGGGATATTTCTTTGCAGCAATACATAAGCACAGAGAACCCTGTTTCAAATCAGTCTGTGTATGTAAAAGAAGTATTGGATCATCAGCTTAGAAGAGAATTGAAACATGCTTAACTTTCCAATTTTGGGGGATGAGTAGCTCGATTAATCAATTTGGTTAAAGATGATAATAAACAGATTAAATAATAAAGGTGCCAGAAGGCAACCTTGTCTGAGACCTGTTCTGATGGGAATTTCCATTGCATAATTGTAAATGTCTATTTCATCACACTTTTGGCCAGGGGGTTCAGATACCTTTAGATTAGAAAAGTAGCTATCTATCAAGGAATTCTTCAGTTCTCCAATAATTTAGGTCTGGATACTAGTTGACAGATATATCTCAGATCAATAAAGAGAGTATAAAGACCTGAACATGTTCTAAAGGTGTATTTTTCTGTTAATGGAGCATGGCCCAAAGAGGAATACCTTGCTTCAAAGATCAACCGTTCCTTAGCTAAGATATTCTCAGTTGTAATCAAATTCAGGAGTTTATTGTACAGATGTCCAGCATAACATTTGCTGTTCAAAAAAGATGTTGAAACTTTGGAAAAAGTGCAGGAAAGATCAACTAGGATGATTAAAGGCCTGGAGACATAAACATATGAAGAACGGTTGCAGGAACTGGGTATGGCTAATCTAGAAAAAAGGACTAGGGATGTCATGATAGCAGTATTCCAGTATTTGAGAGGCTGCCACAAAGAAGAGGGGGATCAGCTTATTTTCCAGAGCACTAGAGAATGGATGAAAACTAATCAAAGAGAGAAGCAATTTGGAATTTAAGAGAAATTTCCTAACAGTGTGAACAATTAATCAGTGGAACGACTTGCCTCCAGAGGTTGTGGAGGTTCCAATAGTGGAGGTTTTTAAGAAGAGACTGGAGAAGCTCCTTGTCTCAGATTGTATAAGGTGTCCTGCTTGAGCAAGGATTTCTACTAGAAATCTACTAGACTGCATGAAAAGTGGGATAGTGTTACTACCACTTTATGCTGTACTATTAGGACCTCACTTGGAATACTGCATTCAGTTTTGGTCATCATGGTAACAAAAATATGTTAAGAGTGTAGAGAAAAAAACTGAAGCTGATTAGGAGACTGGAGGCTTAAACATATGAAGAACAGTTGCAGGAATTGGATGCGTGCAGTCTGATGAAGAGAAGGACTAGGGGTAACATGATAGCAGTCTTCCAAATATTTCAATGGCTGTCACAGAGAAGAGAGGGGTCAACCTAGTCTTCAAAGCACCAAAAGACAAGAGAAGTAATGGATGGAAGGTTAACAAAGAGAGATCCAACCTAGAATGAGGGAGAATTTTTCTGATAGTAGGAATAATTAATCAGTTTAATAGCTTGCATCCAGAAATTGTGGATGGTCCACTTGTTGTGTCTTGCCCGCTCTCACCGCAGCCGGGATCTGCTTATCTGCTTCCGAACGCTGAAGAATGTCCTCCCGGCCCCAGCCCTGGCTCCATGCCCAGACAGGCTGAGGAGGGGGCATCTCCTGGCCCCAGCCCTGGCTCCATGCCCAAGCAGGTTGCAGAGGAGGGAGCACCCCCCGGCCCCAGCCCTGGCTCCATGACCAGGCAAACGGAGCAGCTAGACCCCTCCCCCTCCTCCACAGCATGTGAGCCTGAGGAAAGTTTATTTCCAACAGCTGCTGATTGGAGTGACCCTCGCATCAGAAGACTGGATAGGCGGAGGCAACAGAAGGAAGGGAGGGGCAGGCCTTAATGAGTACTGAGTCATGGAGCCACACCCCATGGCCTATATAAAGGATCTGCTTTCTGGCAGTCTCTGAGTCAGGCAAAGTCGAACTTATCTTGCTGAAGTCACTTTCTGGTCTCCTGCCTGCTCTGAGGACTTTGCTAGGACTTTGGGCAGAGCTGCAGAGGCAAGCCTGATTCGGATTTCCCTGACCCGGCCGTCAGCGGAGGAGTGGGACACGACACCACTATTGAAGGTTTCTAAGAAGAGATTGCACAGCCATTTGTCTGGAACGATATAGGGAGGTTGAACTTGAAGGCTTCCAAGGTCCCTTCCAAAAATAGATCCAGGGAACTACAGACTTTTCAGCCTGACCTCAATACCAGGGAAGATTCTAGAAAAGATAATCAAGCAACTAATCACCGAACACCTAGAAGCAAACAAAGTAATAACCAAAAGCCAACATGGGTTTGTCAAAAACAGATCATGCCAGACTAATCATATTGCATTCTTTGACAAAGTGACAAAATTAGTGGACCAGAGGAATGCTATCGATATAATTTACTTGGACTTCAGTAAAGCATTTGATAAAGTAGACCATAGCCTACTACTAGATAAAGTAGAAAAATGTGGGTTAGACAGCACCACCACCAGATGGATTCATAACTGGCTGACCAACTGCATTCAACGTGTAGTCCTCAATGGAACTACATCCACATGGAGGGAAGTATTCAGTGGAGTACCCCAAGGCTCTGTTTTAGGCCCAGTACTCTTCAACATCTTCATCAATGACTTGGACGAGGGGATAGATGGGGAACTCATCAAATTTGTTTGCCACCAAGCTGGCAGGAATAGCCAATACTCCAGAAGATAGGCTCAAGATACAGAACGATCTTGACAGACTTGAACATTGGGCGCTATCTAACAAAATGAAATTCAACAGTGAAAAAAAGTAAGGTTCTACATTTAGGGGGGAAAATTGCACAGGTATCATATATGTGGTACCTTGCTCAATAGTAGTAACTGTGAGAGGGATCTTGGAGTCTTAGTGGACAACCATTTAGAAAGGAGCCAGCAGTGTGCAGCAGCTGCCAAAAAAGCCAACACAGTTCTGGGCTGCATAAACAGAGGGATAGAATTAAGATCCAGTACTTCTTTTATATACACAGACCGATTTGAAACAGGGTTCTCTGTGCTTATGTATTGCTGCAAAGAAATATCCCAAAATGGTTATTCTGCAACTAAATTCGAGCTACCTGTAAGGCCCTCTAAAATATGTGGGTGGCAATCACATAGAACAGCTTCAAACCTACAGCTATTTGGGTATCTACAAGCCATGAAGCAAGTACAAAGTACATTCTGAATATGTGTTGCTAAAAGCACAACTCTTCAGTCTTTCTATTTCACAAAATTTGCTCAATTTTTATCCAGGTATTAAATATATCTCTCAGCTAAGGTTTCAGCACATTGTCTTTTGTGAACCCAGATTGTTCGTTAATAAATTTATTTATTTATTTATTCATTCATTCATTCATTCATTCATTCATTTATTTATTCATTCATTCAAAAAAATATCTACAGACTAAGGAGTATAGAATGTAGAAGTTCATAAATTATGGACCTGTTTTGCAAAGGGGGAAACAACCAGGGGTGAAATCTACTTATTTTTCATTCTGGTTTGGAAGTGCATGTGCTGTGCATGTGTGCATCACATGCACACACGGACTCTCTGCCCATTCACAAACCATTCTGCGCATGTGCAGAGGGTAACAAACAGGTTACTTCCTGGTTAAGACCAGGAAGTAACGACAACTGGGCCAGTTGGCAGAGCTTCGCACCACCAATGCTACTGGTTCTCCGAACCACCCACCACATTTTGCTACCAGATCGGCCGAACCAGTCCAAACCAGTAGCATACCCCTGGAAATGACTATTGTTGAAATGTATTTATCAGTATCTTACTGGGAGTGGGGAAAAAAATCAATGTTTATGTTGGAGACGGCTTTGGTCGCGTTGGTTGATGATCTCTGGAGGGCTCGGGATAGGGGTTGTTCTCCAACCCACTTAGTAGAGGAATAATGAAAAATTCCTCAAATATTATTTCCAAAGCCATGCCCCCAAATGCTGTAACTGCTGAAAATTTTCATATTTTTAAAATCTGAGATGCAGTATTTGTTTTACTTAGACAATTCTTCCCAAAGGGACCAGAATTGGTGTTACTTGATAGAATTTTGTAGCCCTGCTTATAAATTTGTTCATATTAATTTTTCTCTACAATATGTGTGAGAGATTTTTGATAGAAATTTGTGTTGAGATGATGATTATGTTTAACTATATGATACTTAATCAACAGTTCTGATCAGAAATGAATCCCACATTTATTATTGGAATCAGAGAAACACTTAATGCATCACACCAATAAACAAAATCTGAATCATTTCTTTATTAACTGTCCTTTTGTATTCAAATCAGGTCTAAACATAATGATATAACATTTGGGGGAAAAGATGAAGCCCAGTAATCCAACTGCCGAAGCCAAAATGGAGAAGATCTCCACAACGACCATGTATTTTCCCTTTGTACTCAGATAGGTTGGAACAAATGATATCCAGACACTGCAAAAGACCAACATACTGAATGTGATAAATTTGGCTTCATTAAAGCTGTCAGGTAACTTCCTGGCTAGAAAGGCCACTGTAAAGCTGATAGAAGCCAAGAACCCCATAAAGCCAAGGACAAGGTAAAACATGATGGCTGAACCTTCATTACATTCCAGGACAATTTCTTCCACCATGGAGTGCATGTCTAAATCTGGGAATGGGGGAGAAATCGCCAACCACATTGTACAAATGGTGAATTGCGCTATGGAGCAAGATAGGATAATACTTTTGGCCAACCTGTTTCCCACCCATTTCCTCATTTTGGAGCCTGGTTTAGTGGCCATGAAAGCAATAATAACAATGGTTGTTTTCCCCAAAATGCAAGAAAGGGCTATGGAGAAGATGATGCCAAAAGCAGTTTGTTGCAAGAGACATTTCATTTGGTCAGGTCTCCCAATGAAGAGTAAGCTGCAAAGAAAAGAAAGGAGGAGGGCAATGAGAAGAACGTAAGTGAGGTTCCTGTTGTTGGCTTTGACAATGGGTGTGTCCTGCTCTTTAATGAAGATACCCAGCACCAAAGTTGTGATGGAGGAAAAGAAAAGACTAACAGTGGCCAAGGTGATTCCCATTGGCTCATTGTAAGACAGGAAGGTTGTAGTTTTCAGAATACAGAGATTTTGAGCCTTGTTTGGATATTGATCTTCTGAACATTGGAAACAATCAACTGCATCTGGAACAAGAAAGCATTAGGATCCATTTCTAGAAATATTAATATAGGGGAACAGAAGAGTTAATTAATGAGATTCTTTAAAAATGTCTGTTTAATGTACAGTGTATTTAGTACTATGTTGTAAGTGTGCTAGAATGTCTAATACTTACACATTGCTTTGTGATTACAATTCTACTCTGTTCGTCTTTTATGCACATTCTCCTCCCTCTCCCTCTCCCTCTCCCTCTCCCTCTCCCTCTCCCTCTCCCTCTCCCTCTCCCTCTCCCTCCCTTCACTTCCCTCTCTCTCTTCTATCTTTCTTGGGAAAATCCCTTATCCTACAACAGAGGAAGGTATTCATTAGGCTTATCTTTTCACAGTTTTGTTCTGCATTCTGCGAACCGATAGCATTTCACCCCTGGTAAGGAGTCTGAATAGTTTTCCACAAAGCAACTCTTACCCATCTGGTTTGAAATTTTCCCTTTTGCACATGGAATGCAGTCATAACAGCAAAATGGCTTCCCTTCTATTTTCTTCTTCCTAGTCCCCGAATAGCAAATGTCATTGCATACAGAAAGAGGCTGAACCTATCAAGAAGTGAAAGCAGGATTTATTAAAAGTCACAAGTTTTCTATCAGAAAATTCTATTTCAGGGTGAATTTTACTTTTAAATAATAGGGTATAAGTGTTGCAAAAATCAGTTGGTTTGGAGCAATTGTAATAAATCAGTGGAAGAACTGCAGAAAATGGGAACTAGAATCAAAACTGGAGATAGGAATACTAAAAATTGGAGATCCAGGAAGATAGCATCATTTGGCTTGGTGAATGTAAAGACCCAGAAGAATTTATTTCCCATGTATAAATTAGCTGGAAATAGAGGTGAATCAGCTCCTCCCACCCCAAGTTTCAATTCCTTTCTCTACTTTGGCCACTGCAATGGGGAGGTCTTCTCTTTGGACCAGGGTTAAAATAGTCCCTGACATGAGATTTCCCCCTTTTTTTCCCCCTTCCCATCCATGCCAGGAAGGTAAGCACCAACTGCTTTCACTAAGTCTGCATTGTTTTGATTGATTGTTTCCTAGTATGATTCAATTGATTATTTATAGAATAGAATAGAATAGAATAGAATAGAATAGAATAGAATAGAATAGAATAGAATAGAATAGAATAGAATTTTTATTGGCCAAGTGTGATTGGACACACAAGGAATTTGTCTTGGTGCATATGCTCTCAGTGTACATAAAAGAAAAGATACGTTCATCAAGGTACAACATTTACAACACAATTGATGGTCAATATATCAATATAAATCATAAGGATTGCCAGCAACAAGTTATAGTCATACAGTCATAAGTGGAAAGAGATTGGTGATGGGAACTATGAGAAGATTAATAGTAGTGCAGATTCAGTAAATAGTTTGACAGTGTTGATGGAATTATTTGTTTAGCAGAGTGATGGCCTTCGGGAAAAAACTGTTCTTGTGTCTAGTTGTTCTGGTGTGCAGTGCTCTATAGCGTCGTTTTGAGGGTAGGAGTTGAAACAGTTTATGTCCAGGATGCGAGGGATCTGCAAATATTTTCACGGCCCTCTTCTTGATTCGTGCAGTATACAGGTCCTCAATGGAAGGCAGGTTGGTAGCAATTATTTTTTCTGCAGTTCTAATTATCCTCTGAAGTCTATGTTTTTCTTGTTGGGTTGCAGAACTGAACCAGACAGTTATAGAGGTGCAAATGACAGACTCAATAATTCCTCTATAGAACTGAATCAGCAGCTCCTTGGGCAGTTTGAGCTTACTGAGTTGGTGCAGAAAGAACATTCTTTGTTGTCCTTTTTTAATGATGTTTTTGATGTTAGCTGTCCATTTGAGATCTTGCGATATGATAGAACCTAGAAATTTGAAGGTTTCTACTGTTGATACTGTGTTGTCTAGTATTGTGAGAGGTGGAAGTATGGAAGGGTTTCTCCTAAAGTCTACCACCATTTCTACGGTTTTGAGTGTGTTCAGTTCCAGATTGTTTTGGTTGCACCATAAGGCTAGTCGTTCGACCTCTCGTCTATATGCGGATTCGTCATTGTCTCGAATGAGACCAATCACTGTTGTGTCATCTGCGAACTTCAGTAGCTTAACAGATGGATCATTGGAGATGCAGTCATTGGTATACAGAGAGAAGAGAAGTGGGGAGAGCACACAGCCTTGGGGGGCCCCTGTGCTAATTGTACAGGTATTTGATGTGATCTTGCTTAGCTTCACCTTCTGCTTCCTGTTTGTTAGGAAGCTTGTGATCCACTTACAAGTCTGTTCCGGTACCTGTAGCTGGTTTAGCTTAGTTAGAAGAATCTCTGGAATGATGGTATTGAATGCTGAACTAAAGTCTACAAAAAGGACTCTTGCATAGGTCTTTGGAGACTCAAGATGCTGTAGGATGTAGTGCAGAGCCATATTAACAGCATCATCTGTTGATCTGTTTGCTCAGTATGCAAATTGCGAGGGGTCTAACAGCGAATCCGTGATGGTTTTCAAGTAGGAAAGCACTAGCCTTTCAAAGGTTTTCATGACTACAGATGTTAGAGCAACTGGTCTGTAGTCATTCAATTCCTTGATGGTGGGCTTCTTCGGCACTGGGATGATGGTAGAGCATTTGAAGCAAGAAGGAACATAACACATCTCTAGTGATTTATTGAAAATATGGGTGAAGATGGGGGCCAATTGGTCAGCACAGACTTTTAAGCAAGAAGGAGTTATCTTGTCTGGGCCTGGAGCTTTTCCTGGCTTTTGTCTGTGAAATAGGTCCTGCACTTCTTTTTCTGTGATCACTAGGGGTTGTGAACCCAATGAAATGGGGTCAGTTGTAGGAGGCTTGGCTGTTGTTGGTGTGTCTGAGATGGGGGTTGTGGAGATAGGTGGCTGTAGTTTCCTTTCAAACCTGCAGTAAAACTCATTCAGGTCATCTGCCAGTTGTTGATTACCTTCAGCCTGGGAAGGAGGTTTGCCATAGCCGGTGATATTTTTAAGAGTTTTCCACATGTTTGCTGGTTCATTTGCTGAAAACTGATTCTTTAGCTTTTCAGAGTAGCTTCTTTTTGCTGCTCTTATCTCCCTTGTTAGTGCATTTCTGGCCTGATTGTACAGCATTTTATCACCTTTTCTGTAGGCCTTCTCTTTGGAATGTCGTAGCTGCTTAAGTTTAGGTGTGAACCAAAGTTTGTTGTTACTGTATATTCGCAAGTTCCTTGTAGGTACACATAGGTCTTCACAGAAGCTCACATATGATGTTATAGTATCTGTGAGTTCATCCAGGTCTGCAGAGGTATCTTTAAAAATATTCCAATCAGTGCAGTCAAAACATGCCTGTAGCTTATATCCTATGACTATCATTAAGTGTTCTACCTATTGATTCTTGACAACTGTATCTTTTCTTTTTTGTACACTGAGAGCATATGCACCGAGGAGCATATGAGTCCAATAACACTTGGCCAATAAAGAATTCTATTCTAGTCTATTCTTTCCCTTGGATGGCCATGTCTTTCAAGGATTGGTGGGAAAAGAAGCAATCTAAGAGCCATAGTTTTATCATTCTTCTTGCTATTTTTGAGATAAATAAGAACTTGGCAAAGTCATCCATCCCTCCACCTATCCACCTATCCATCCATCCATCCATCATCCATCCATCATCTATCATTTATCATTTATCATCTATCATCTATCATCTATCATCTATCATCTATCATCTATCATCTATCATCTATCTTCTATCTATCATCTTTCATCTTTCATCTATCTATCTATCTATCTATCTATCTATCTATCTATCTATCTATCTATCTATCCTATCTATCTATCTATCTATCTATCTATCTATCTATCTATCTATCTATCTATCTATCTATCTGATCAGACAGTTATTTGTTTGGAATGATATAGGGCAGTGATGATGAACCTTTTCTAAGGGAGAAAAGGGAGCTGAAAAGGGAGCACTTCATACTCTCTTCAGGGCTGTGATTAGGAAGAAGACCTGCCCAAGGGGCACATGCGCACCAGATAAGGTACTTTCAGTTTTCTGTGGGGAAGGAAGTCTTCTGGTTACTGGTGAACATTTACACACACCGTACATCTGGCTGGCATGCATGCTCACACCAGAAGATCAGCTCTTCCAGTTTCAGGCACTGCCGCATGCACAAAGGCCATCGGATCATCGTATGCGCACGTGTACCAAAAAATGGGAAGAGGAACGGGCAATGCCATGTGTGACAGGTGACATGGCTCTGTGTGTCACTTCAGGCACGCATGCCATTGGTTCGCCATCATAGGCATAGGGGTCTCCCTGCTTGGGCAGGGGTTGAACTAGAAGACCTCCATTTATGATGATTGAAATATCCACATGGTCAGCTGATCAAAATTAATATGCTTGGATTCCCCCTTCATGGAGAACTTCTTTTATTTCATTGTTACCAAAAGAGGAACAGGATTGTTCTAAACCTGCGAATTATAGGCCAATTTCACTTTTAAATAATGATTATAAGATTTTTGTTAAAATAATAGCAAACAGATTAATGTTAGTTTTACAATGTAGAATTCATACTGATCAATCTGGATTTATAAAAGGGAGACAGATGAGGAATAATGTTAGGCAGATTGTTAACTTATTGGAATATTTAGAAAAGAAAAATTTTATATCAGCAGCATTTATCTTTTTGGATGCAGAGAAAGCTTTTGATCGATTGCATTGGGACTTTTTATTTAAATTAATAGAAAAAATGCAATTTGGAGATGGTTTTGTAAGAATAATTAGAGCAATTTATGGAGAGCAAACAGCCCAGATAATAATTAATGGTAACTTAACAGAAGCTTTTAAGATTGCGAAAGGAACAAGACAGGGATGTCCTTTATCACCATTATTGTTCATTTTAACTCTGGAGCCACTATTGGCTAAAATACGAGAATCAAAGGAGACAGAGGGAATTAAAGTTAGACAACATGAATATAAAGTGAGGGCCTTTGCAGATGATTTGGTGATTACTCTAACAAATCCTATAAATTCAAGTGTATCTCTGTTGGACATAATTGATCGATATGGAAAGGTCTCAGGGTTTAAGGTAAACCAGAATAAAACAAAAGTGATAATAAAAAATATGACCAAACAACAGAAAGAAAAATTAGAGGAAATAACAGGATTTGAAATTGTAAAAAAGGTTAAATATTTAGGGGTTTATATTACACCATCAAATGTGAAATTGTATAAGAATAATTATGAGGTCTTATGGCAAAAAGTTCAGAAGGACTTGATGGTTTGGAAAAAAATTGCAGTTACCGTTGTTGGGGAGAATAGCTGCTATTAAAATGAACGTTTTACCTAGATTTTTATTCCTCTTTCAGATGATACCAATAATTAAGAAAGACAAAAATTTGGAGGAATGGCAGACTGGAATTAACAAATGTATATGAGAAGGTAAAAAGGCCAGGGTTAAAATGAAAATAATTCAAGATTCACGGGAAAGGGGAGGCTTAAAAATGCCTAATTTTAAATTATATTATGAAGCAGCTGTTCTCTCTGCGATAAGTGATTGGTTTAATCTAACGGAGGAGAGAATTTTGAATATAGAAGGTTATGATTTATTATATGGATGGCATGCATATTTAATTTATGATAAAAAAATGGATAAAGCTTTTAAAAACCATGTGTTAAGAATTGCTCACTTGCGTGACTGGAAGAAATATTTTTATAAACTAAATTATAAGGTTCCCATGTGGGCAAGTCCTAGACATGCAATAGAAAACATAAATTTAGAACAGACTCAGGAAATAACTACATATAAAGATCTTTTGTATATTGAAAGCGGTAGTTTGCAATTAAAATCTTTGCACGTATTAAAAGAAGAAGGGAAAAATTATACTTGGTTCCAATACGGGCAGTTACATGCTAGATGGAAGGAAGATCAGAAAATTGGTATAGTCCAGAATGAGGAAAATTTGGTAAAGCAAATTAGAAATCAATCTCAGGAGCGTATAAAGAGATTGTACAATGTGTTACTTGAAATAGACTCTGAAAGGGATTTGGTAAAGGACTGTATGATAAAGTGGGCACAAAATTTTCAGGAGCCAATATTATTGGAAACTTGGGGAAAAATTTAGGTTAGAAATGTTAAATTTACACAGGCACAGAATTTAAGGGAAATGTTTTATAAAATGTTTTACAGATGGCATTTAGATCCTAAGAAATTATCGTGTATGTATCCAGATATGCAAGCAAAATGTTGGAGATGTAATTGTGATGATGCTACATATTTTCATATTTGGTGGACTTGCAAAAATATTAAGACTTTTTGGATAAGAATTTGGTTGATTCTACAAAATGTTTTGAAAAAGAAGATAAAGTTCCTGCCGCAAGTTTTTTTGCTGGGAATTATCATGGACTGTACAGTAATTGAGACTAATTTGATTTTAAATTTAATAACAGCGGCAAGATTACTAATAGGACAGTATTGGAAGAAAAAAGAAGTACCTACAATAAGAGAATGGATATTGAAAGTTGCCAATTTGGCTGAGATGGCAAAAATCTCAGCCTTTTTGAAAGATAATACGCAAGAAAGATATTTAAGTGAATGGAAAAAATGGATTGACTATATTCAAAACAGATATCAGACTAAGAGTAATCAGACTGCCTTTGAATGATTAGGATGTATTATTTTTGATTGTTTTGGGGGAAGTTAGGAATTGATGAGAATTGTAGGATTATAATTTAGTTAGGAAGGAAAATTTTTTAGTATACGTTTGCTTTATTATTACTATACCTTGTGTTTGTTCCGGGAAGTCGGGGGGGAGGGGGGAGGGGGTGTTTGTGAAGGGAGGGGGGAGGGGGGAAAGGTGGGAGGGGGAAAAGGGGGCGGATTTTGTAAAACTTTTTCAATTAAAAAAAAATATTAATATGCTTGGCAACTGGCTCACATACGTTATGGATGCAGTGTCCTGGGATCATGTAATCATCTTTTAGAAATTCTTAACAAGCAAAGTCAAAGGGAAGCCAGATAATTTAACAAGTATGTTACTAAGTTAAAAATTTTAGTGATTCACTTAACAACTGTACCAAGAAAAGTCATAAAATTGAGCAAAACTTAATGAATGGCTCGCTTAGCAACAGAAATTTTTGGGCTCCATTGTGGTCGTAATTCGAAAACTACCTCTATTTCTCCACTTTTGCAGTTTTCAGCTTAACAACTTGAAGATCCATTCAAATCAATAATTCTGGAAGCAAGAAGGGATGGGGAAGAACACACAATTTGAAATCTGAGCAGGCTATACCTGGTTAAACATGGTGGGCCAGCTGATGTCTTTTGCAGAGATGGTGAATAGCTTATCCAGAGAAACTGTTGGGTCGATCTTTCCAACTTTGACTTTAACAAAGGTCTGGTTTGGGAACGTGACCCAGTTGATAATGTCAAATCCAGTCTCTACATCCCCATTTTCATTAAAGGAAATTTTCTGTCCTGCAGTGTTATTAAATGAGATGGTTCTCAAATAATGATGGAGCTAAACAGAAGCAGAGGTAGACAATTAATGGGAAAAGAGGAAGGAACAGAAAGTGAAAAGAATCAGTAGTATTAAGTTAAAGGTCGTTCATGTTCAATATTTCTTCACTGCCACAGATGTATTGAACCTCTGCCAAACTCAGAAATGCTACTGTATCTTAATTCTTTCTTCCATATTCTTGTAGCATTGTTGTATCTTCCCAGTTACAGAGGTTTCTCAAAACAAGAGAAAAATATAGTGGCATGAGACTTAAAAATCATCACTCCAGCATTCTCATTGGCCATAACCTTTGTAGCACAGCTTACTGCATTAGACAGAACAGCAATAGGAAATAGTTGTTTATTCTTTTATTACCTGCCATGCTTTTTGAACCAACAATATTTCTCTCCCAAATTCTATCCTTGTTTTGGATTTGGATTTGAGGGAAAGCATGGCTTGTAAGGCATGGGCCACACCATAGACTGCATTGTAGATGCAGTAACTCTGCCCACTCATGGTGGTATCAAACACAGCCTTAGGTAGTTTCTCCAACTTCTCTTCTCCAGTGCACAGCATTTCAGCATCTTCATCTAACTTATCTTTAGGAAAAGAGCACTCAAAAGCCTGTTCCCAGAACACTCTCATTAAATGGTCTTCCGCTTCTGAAGTTGGGTTTCTCATCTGAAGGAATTTATGGAATCCAGAAATCTCCTTGGAAGAAGCTATAAAAGATATAACACCATTGAAGGCATTCATATCCATAGCTCTTTGAAGTGCAAGGGAGGTAAACTCCATCTGGGCTGGCATTATCCAAACTTTATCTTTTTCCTCAGTGGATGTCTCTACAATTTGTTCTATATAGGGCAACATTCTAAAAAACATAGTGTTCTGATTTTCACAATATAGGATGATAGCATTGACAGTGCTTTTCATGATAATCACATATGTTTTACGAAAACCTGTAAGGACATTAAAAACGTCATTAGAAAATGTTTCCTTGACCATCTCTTCTATGAAGTCAAAGCAGACACCTTTTTGGGAAAACAAAGGAACAGCATTTTGGACGAAACTCTCTCCAATCACATCAGGTTGGGAAATCAGCCCAATCCATGCCCATCTAAAATGCAGCAGCAACTGGAGAATACCCATAATCTGTTGGTCACCATTTGGGAAAAAACGATGAAAGAAAACAGTTTGTATCTTGTCATCTATAGTTGGAGGAGACCCATATGTCAGCTGAATATAGAAGAAAGAAAAGCATGATTTTCCAAAATGAAACATTCAGTATTCTTTTAAAAAATCTGCTCTTAATTTATGGCTTTCCATAATAACCAAGATCTAATCATGTTCTGGAAAAAAAACTGATGTGCAGAATATTCATTCAACCCTTTGTTATTGTAGTATAAGCACAAAGCCAGAGACCTGAGAAATGCATTAATTCAGGAAATGATTTTAAAGAGCAAAATAACTATTCCCAAATAATAATAACAACTGTATATTGATTTTTTAAAATCATGAATCCTTAATACGGTTATTAAAACATGATAAGAAAATGCATTCATGAAAATGTATTGGGTATAATCCCAAAATAACTAGAACACCATCGGCAAATACACTTCTGCAAAGTGTATTTATAAATCAGTCAAGGAACCATAAATTATTAATGGATTTGGATTAAGACTGAGAAATAAATCAAGTACACTATCTAAAATATCACATCTGGCCACCATATGTATTTTTTTTCATTTCTCTTTGAATTGCCAATTATTTTTTTCCAAATTACATAATTTAATATAAAATAATTACATAATTGTTTTCTTGCACTAGTAAACATAACGTTTAAAATGTAAAAAGAGTGGGAGAATTGTTTTCAAACTTGTGGGCTTCTGTTACTGTAACCTTACAATAAAAGAATGTTTAGTATGCATGATTTTGGTTTTCTGATCTTGCAAGTCTAAAAGCATTCTCCTCTCCCTTTACATTCGAAAGAATAAGGAAGAATCCATTCTCAGTTGCTTTCTCAAATTTCTTTTCTGGTTTGAGCTCAGATGCTTTTGATCCGATCATTGTCTAGACTTTGGCTGTCAAGGCCCATACATTTCATTCCAGGGCAAATCTTACCTGGGGCATCTTGTAGACATTCAAGACGTTTGCCATGTAGGGATAGATGTGAGAATTAGGTCCTGCAATAACAGATATTGTCCTATCCTTGGCATCACACTTATAATTGGGGATGAATCTGCCCCGTGTTGAGAGAAGCTCTATTGAAGCCAAGTATGTCCATCTCGCCATGAAATAGCTATTAGAGATGTGTATACCCAGAGTCACATTGGGTAAAATGTGGTTGTTTTCATTGATCTCTTTCACAGCTAAAGCCAATGCCAAAATATGTTGATAATTCTGTAGGAAAAATCTGCAAAAACAGATATATTCCTAAATATATTTCATTTCTCAAAGAATGTGACATTACCCATACTTTTTAAATATTTCAACTAAACACTACAGATGCACGTAAATTAATCATGTAAATGCCTAAGCCCTCGAAACTGTACAATGTTCGAATATAATGAAATCTAATGAAATACTTGGAGGACGTGGTGGCTCAGGGACTAGGATGTTGAGCTTGTCGATCGAAAGGTTGGCAGCTCAGCGGTTCAAATCCCTAATGCTGCCGTGTAACGGGGTGAGCTCCCGTTACTTGTCCCAGCTTCTGCCAACCTAGCAGTTTTGAAAGCACCTAAAAATGCAAGTAGAAAAAATAGGGACCACCATGGTGGGAAGGTAACGGCTTTCTGTGTGCCTTTGGCGTTGAGTCATGCTGGCCACATGACCACGGAGACATCTTCGGACAGCGCTGGCTCTTCGGCTTTGAAACGATATGAGCACCTTCCCCTAGAGTCGGCAACGACTAGCACGTATGTGCGAGGGGAACCTTTACCTTTACCTTAATGAAATACTTGAATTCAAATAGTCTGCAAAATATTTCAGAGTGTTATAAAGATGATTTTTGATGGAGGGGAAAATGCTCTTTGGAAAAACATAAAAGTACATTTTAACATAAAAGTACATTCTGTTAACACTTTTATGGTATTTTTCCATACTGCCACATTATCATCTACATATAATTCTTAGACATACTTCTAGATTTATATATTAACATCATCCCTTTCTATTTCCTTCAGGGGATTTGTGTTTATATGAAAAATTTGTTCGAAGAAGCATGCTTGAGGGCAAATGTTTTATATAAATCTTCTTTCTTTGCTCATAATAGACTTAGAGTGCTCCCTTATCCTAAGTAAAGTGTAGCTTTTTCATTAGGGCAGACAGAGGTTATATTTCTGCTCCTTGCTTGCTGAAGTACCTGTTTAGAAATCAAGTTCAAAGTGCTATATAATATCATTTTCCCTAATAGTCACTAAATGATGCCATTTAATTGTCCAAAAAAAGTGATTCCATCATAAAGAATTGATTATTTGATTCAAAGTAATTCAATGAGAAAAGCTTAATATAAAATTTTAATAAATCACTGAACTGAGACCTGTTATACTGTTAGTGTGTTTGTGTACATATTTATTAAGGTAGCAATTTATGTTAGAATGAAGGAACTAACCAGCAAGAAACAGAAGGAATAATTTATGTTGCAAGTAATGATACTAATTAACTCACTCCAAGCATCCTATTATAGAAGAATATCTGATTTGAGATATGCTACAGTTAAGAAGAGAAAGTCTTTACATGAGCTCATCAACTAGTTCTTCAGAGGGATGCCGTCTGAAAAGCACTGGTTCAGATATCCTGTAGAACTGAGATAGTATCCCAGCTATGATGAAATCGCCTGACAAAAAATACTTGTGCTTCATAAGGGGAGATTTTCCCACAGCACATACATTAATCTGAGGAGTAAGGCATGTAAGCCCTGGCAGTAACACTGCCGTGACTGCAATGAAAAATACCATCTTCTTTGAGAATACCTATGTCACCATATATGAACCAGTTCTGTCTGCAACAATGAAACGTGAGAAAAAGTCACCCTTCTCAGTGATTAGATGAGCTTCCATATATATCCTTTCTCAAAGAGCAGATTGTTACATTTCTAGCTCTGATCCCACAGTTAATAATACCTTTCAATCTTGACCTGTTCTTTTGGTGTTATCCCTTGGACATCCCCAAGGATTTGAGAAGAAGGTATATAACTAAGACTCCCTAGGTAATTATAGGAGAAATCAATGGTTGTTCAATGAATCTTGTTGGAGTTTTTTTTTTTTTATTAAAAAGTTGTACAGAAAATTTCCACAAATGGAAATTCCTCTCCCACCTCCACCCAATCCCCCCACCACCACCCCAGACTTGCCAGAGCAAAATACAGGGTATAACATCTAACAATCATAAGCTAGAATACGCTAACTATCCATAAACTCCCATCCCTCCCCTAGAGCCCTAACTCCCCCTTTACATAAAGAAAAATATACAAATACAATTTTTACTTTCTATTCATTCAGAAGCTATTTGGTACTTCTTGATCTGATATTTGTTTTGAATATAATCAATCCATCTTCTCCATTTCAGTATATATCTTCCTTGTGAATAGTCTATCAGATACCCTGAGATTCGCTACTTTTAATATCCACTCTTCCATGGTAGGCAGATATTCCTTCTTCCAATATTGCGCTACCAACAGTCTAGCTGCTGATATTAAATTTAAAATCAATTTAGTCTCTATTGCTGTAAAGTCTGTATTTATACCCAATAAAAACAACTGTGGAGTAAACTTTTTCAAAATATTTTGCATAACCCACCAAATTTTTATCCAAAATGCTTTGAGTTTTTACAAGTCCACCATATATGATAATAAGTAGCATCATCACAATCACACCTCCAACATTTAGCTTGCAAATTTGGGTACATACAGGCAAGTTTTTTAGGATCTAGATGCCATCTATAAAACATTTTGTAAAACTTTTCTCTTAAATTTTGTGCTTGTGTAAATTTAATATTCCTAACCCAAATTTTTCCCCATGTTTCCATCATTATAAGTTGCTGAATATTTTGTGCCCATTTTACCATACAATCCTTAACTAATTCCATTTCTGAGTCTATTTCTATCAACACATTATATAACCTTTTAATATGCGATTGACTTTGATCTCTAATTTGTTTTACCAAATTTCCTCATTTTGCATGATACCAATTTTCTGGTCTTCTCTCCATCTAGCTTGCGGCTGTCCAAAGTATGAATTATCCTTTCTTCTTTCATTATATTTAAAGGTTTCAATTGTAATTTACCCTTTTCCATAAAAAGAAGCTCTTTGTAGGTAACCACCTCTTGTTTTTTTTCTATATTTATGTTCTCTATCACATGTTTGGGGATTGCCCATATAGATATTTTATAATTTAACTTATATTGATACTTTTTCCAAACCCGCAACAAAGCACTTCTAAGTATATGGCTTTTAAAAACCTTATCCACGTTCTTGTCATATAATAAATAAGCATGCCATCCATATAACAAATCATAACCTTCTATGTTTAGTGTTCTTTCTTCTGTTAGGTTAAACCAATCACTGATTAGTGACAGGGCAGCTGCTTCATAATATAATCTTAGATTAGGTGTTTTAAGACCCCCTCTTTCACGCGTATTCTGTATTATTTTTAACTTTATTCTCGGTCTTTTACCCATCCAGATAAAGTTGTTAATACCTTTCTGCCATTCTGCAAATTTGCATCTTTTTTAAGTATTGGTATCATTTGGAACAGAAATAAAAACCTAGGCAAAACATTCATTTTTATTACTGCTATTCTTCCCAATAAAGATAATTGTAATTTTTTCCAGTTCTCCATTTCCTTCTGCACTTTTTGCCATAATACTTCATAATTATTTTTATATAATTTCACATCTGAAGCTGAAATATATATTCCTAAATATTTAACCTTTTTTACTATTTCAAATCCCGTTACTCTTTCTAATTCTTCTTTCTGATGTATAGTCATATTTTTAGTTATTACCTTTGTCTTTTGTTGATTTACTTTAAATACAGATACCTTCCCATATTGGCTAATTATATCCATCACGTATATAACCGATTGTGTTGGTTGAGATAAGGTAACAACCAAGTCATCTGCAAATGCTCTTAATCTATAATCTTGGTGTCTCATTTTAATTCCTTTTATTTTGTCTGAGCCATGTATTTTATTCACGTAAAAGTTCTAGAGTTAAAATAAACAGTAATGGGGACAAAGGACATCCCTGTCTTGTCCCTTTTTCAATTCTAAAAACTTCTGTTAAACTACCATTAACTATTATTTGTGCTGTTTGTTTCTGATATATTGCTCTAATTGCTTCTGTAAAATATTCCCCAAATTGCATCCTTTCTATTATTTTAAGTAAAAATTGCCAGTTCAATCGATCAAATGCCTTCTCAGGATCCAGGAAAAAGAGCGCTGCCGGGACTTGGTTGTTTCTTTACAAATATTCCAATAGATTTACAATTTGTCTTACGTTATATCTCATTTGTTTCCTCTTATAAATCCTGATTGGTCACTGTGAATCATTTGACTCATGACTAACATTAATCTATTTGCTAATATTTTAGCAAAAATTTTGTAATCAGTGTTCAAAAGTGATATCGGCCTATAATTTTCTGGTTTACTACAGTCTTGATCTTCCTTTGGTATCAATGAAATAAATGCCATTCTCCATGAAGGAGGCACATCTCCTCCAGATTGAATTTTATTAAATAAATCTTTAAGTGGTTCTACCATTTCAAACTGTAAATTTTTATAATAGACAGCTGTTAGTCCATCTGTTCCTGGGGCTTTACCCATTTTTAACAGTTTAATTGCTAAAATAATTTTCTCAGAAGTTATAGTTTGATTCAGTTCTTCCCTTTGTTCTGGTGTAAATTCACAGATATTTTCTTCCTATAAGTATCTATCTATATCTATACCTTGGATTGGATCACCAGCATATAACTTTGCATAAAATTCTAAAAAAGCTTTCTGTTGATATACCTCTTTACCTTTATATTCTATCTTTCTGATAGTACATAATCTCTGTTTTTTCCTTATTACATTTGCTAACCACCCACCTTTTATTAGCGTTAAAAAATGTATTATGCTTAACATATTGTAGGTTAGTTGCCACCTGGTCTGCCATCAGCGTATTAAACTGCCCTCGTAGTATATTTATTGTTTCTTTTACTTTCCTGGACAAAGTATAAATAATTGCTCTTTATTTTTTATTTCCTCCTCTACTTCCATCCGCTTCTTCTGCTGTCTAATTCTATGTTTGTTATTCATATGTATTAAAATTCCCCTTATGTATGCCTTACTTGCATCCCAGACCATTTCCACAGATGTACCCTTATGCATATTCATAACAAAAAATTCTTTCATTTGTCTTTTACATTCTTTTACATTTTCTTCATATCTAAACAAACTTTCATTTAACCTCCAAGATCTCCTAGCTCCCTTATCCTGATCAAATTTCACCCATACCAGGCTATGATCAGTCAAAGATCTTGAACATATCTTTGTCTTCTTCACCCTAGAAAGGAATCTTGTTGAAGCTTTTTTTTAATGATATTCTGATATTCTGCCTTAGTTATTTGCCCCTCTTTCCACTTTTTATACTTGTCCTTTTTGTCTTTCAATTTGTAAGATAGTTCTTTATGTATCCATGCTGGTTTCTTTTGAGATCTATTATTTTTCTTCCTCATTGTTATTGTGCTAGTCTGGGCTTTTATAATCTCACTTTATAAAATTTCCCAAGCTTTGTTTTCCCCTTGAGGATTCTCATCCATGGAATCCTTCTCAAGCTCTCTCTGAGTTTATTGAAATTAGCTGTCTTGAAGTCCAAGACTCTAGTTTGACTTTGTTCTACTACTTGTGTTTGCATAATGTTGAATTCCAATATTGCGTGATCATTTGCCCCAAGATTCCTATAGCTTCAACACCTTCTATCATTTCATCTCTGTTAGTGAGAATTAAGTCCAATATGGCTGATCCCCTTGTTCCCTTCTCTACTTTTTGGGAAACAAAGTTGTCTGCTAGGTTTGTTAGGAACCTGTTGGATTTTCCACTTGGTGCAGAGTTTGTCTCCCATTGATTTCAGAATAGTAAAAATCCCCCATTACTACTGTGATGTGCTTCCTACATACCTTAGTTAGCTAACTAACAAAAAGTTCGTCTACTTCCTCTGTTTGGTTGGGTGGCCTATATTATATACCTATGGCAATATCATTTTCCCAATTCCACCTCCTCTTTCATTTGGTCTATTTCTTTTAAATAATTTATATCCCTCTAGCTGTATGTTCCATTTGTCAGTTTCATCCCACCAAGTTTCCGTAAGGGAAACAATATCATATCTGCCCTCATTTACTTGAATTTCTAATTCACCCTGTTTATTCCTCATACTCTGTGCATTGGTGTATAGATATTTGAGTCCATTTTGATTGACCTTGTATTTATTGTCTACATAACCTGTGTTGTGCATGACTGCCCCTACTTTCTTGTCACCTGTTTGATTAGTGCACATGGTATGGCACTCACTATTAAATGCTTGGTTTTGCTTGATAGCAGGGCTGATAATCTTACCCACACAGATATCTATGTTACATGCACTGATAACCCTATTAATTTTGGATTGTTGGGGACAGAAATGTTCTGTATCAATTAATTCTCTGTCCCCACTGTTCAGTTTAAATGTTTCTCCAGAAAATCTGTGAATTTATTGCTAAGTAACTCAGGCTCTTTCTTTGATGGATGCAATCCATCTCTTTTGTATAGTTTTTCATTGGACCAGTTGCAGACATCGTGACTAATAAAACCAAAGCCTTCCCTTTTACACCACTCTTTTAGCCACACATTAAACTCCATTATTTGCTGGCCTTTACCTTTTTGTTCCTTATATACTGGTAAAAGCTCTAAAAAGATAAGCCTACAGCCTATACTACTAAGATACTTAGTAGTATCTTAGTAGTATACTTATGTATCTTAGTATACTACTTAGTATACTACTTAGTATACTACTTAAGATACTTATGTATCTTAGTAGTATACTTATGATACTTAGTAGTATACTTATGATACTGAATCAACAATTCTGACTTGAAATGAATCCCACATTTATAATTGGAATCAGGGAAATACTTAATGCATCACACCAATAAACAAAATCTGAATCATTTCTTTATTAACTGTCCTTTTGTATTCAAATCAGGTCTAAACATAATGATATAGCATTTGGGGAAAAAGATGCAGCCCAGTAATCCAGCTGCTGAAGCCAAAATGGAGAAGATCTCCACAGCCACCATGTATTTTCCCTTTGTACTCAGATAGGTTGGGACAAATGAGATCCAGACACTACAAAAGACCAACATGCTGAAGGTGATAAATTTGGCTTCATTAAAGCTGTCAGGTAACTTCCTGGCTAGAAAGGCCACTGTGAAGCTGGTAGAAGACAAGAAACCCATAAAGCCAAGGACAAGGTAAAACATGATGGCTGAACCTTCATTACATTCCAGCACAATTTCTTCCACCATGGAGTGCGTGTCTAAATCTGGGAATGGGGGAGAAATCGCCAACCACATTGTACAAATGGTGAATTGCGCTACGGAGCAAGATAGGATAATACTTTTGGCCAACCTGTTTCCCACCCATTTCCTCATTTTGGAGCCTGGCTTAGTGGCCATGAAAGCAATAACAACAATGGTTGTTTTCCCCAAAATGCAAGAAAGGGCTATGGAGAAGATGACGCCAAAAGCAGTTTGTCGCAACAGACATTTAATTTGGTCGGGTTTCCCAATGAAGAGTAAGCTGCAAAGAAAGGAATGGAGGAGGGCAATGAGAAGAACGTAAGTGAGGTTCCTGTTGTTGGCTTTGACTATGGGTGTGTCCTGCTCTTTAATGAAGATACCCAGCACCAAAGTTGTGATGAAGGAAAAGAAGAGACTAACAGTGGCCAAGGTAATCCCCAGTGGCTCACTGTAAGACAGGAAGGTTGTAGTTTTCAGTATACAGAGATTTTGGGCCTTATTTGGATATTGATCTTCTGAACATTGGAAACAATCAACTGCATCTGGAACAAGAAAGCAATAAGATCCATTTCTAGAAATATTAATACAGGGGAACAGATAGTTAATTAACAGAAGAGTTAATTAATGAGATTCTTTAAAAATGTCTGTTTAATGTACAGTGTATTTAGTACCATGTTGTAAGTATGATAGAATGTCTAATACTTACACATTGCTTTGTGATTACAATTCTACTCTGTTCGTCTTTTATGCACATTCTCCTCCCTCTCCCTCTCCCTCTCCCTCTCCCTCTCCCTCTCCGTCTCCCTCCCTTCACTTCCCTCTCTCTCTTCTATCTTTCCTGGGAAAATCCCTTATCCTACAATAGAAAAAGGTATTCATTAGGCTTATCTTTCCATAGTTTTGTTCTGCTTTTCAGAATTCTGAAATTCTGCGAACCGGTAGCGTTTCACCCCTGGTAAGGAGTCTGAATAGTTTTATACAAAGCAACTCTTACCCATCTGGTTTGAAATTTTCCCTTTTGCACATGGAATGCAGTCATAACAGCAAAACGGTTTCCTTTCTATTTTCCTCTTCCTGGTCCCCGAATAGCAATTGTCATTGCATACAGAAAGAGGCTGAACCTATCAAGAAGTGAAAGCAGGATTTATTAAAAGTCACAAGTTTTCTATCAGAAAATTCTATTTCAGGGTGAATTTTACTTTTAAATAATAGGGTATAAGTGTCGCAAAAATCAGTTGGTTTGGAGCAATTGTAATAAATCAGTGGAAGAACTGCAGAAAATGGGAACTAGAATCAAAACTGGAGATAGGAATACTAAAAATTGGAGATCCAGGAAGATAGCATCATTTGGCTTGGTGAATGTAAAGACCCAGAAGAATTTATTTCCCATGTATAAATTAGCTGGAAATAAAGGTGAATCAGCTCCCCCCACCCCAAGTTTCAATTCCTTTCTCTACTTTGGCCACTGCAATGGGGAGGTTTTCTCTTTGGACCAGGGTTAAAATGGTCCCTGACATGAGATTTCCCCCTTTTTTTCCCCTTCCCATCCATGCCAGAAAGGTAAGCACCAATTGCTTTCACTAAGTCTGCATTACTATTACTATTAATCTTTGCATTGTTCGTATCACTCATCTCCTCCCACTTATGACAGTATGACTGTAACTTGTTGCTGAATCCTTACGTTTTATATTGATTGTTTCCTAGTATGATATTTTTTTTATTTGCATTAATATCCCGCCCTTCTCCGAAGATTCAGGGTGGCTTACACTATGTTAGCAATAGTCTTCATCCTATTTGTATATTTATATACAAAGTCAACTTATTGCCCCCCCAACAATCTGGGTCCTCATTTTACCTACCTTATAAAGGATGGAAGGCTGAGTCAACCTTGGGCCTGGTGGGACTAGAACCTGCAGTAATTGCAGTAATTTGATTGCTTATTTGTACCATATGACTATCATTAAGTATTCTACCTATTGATTCTTGACAACTGTATCTTTTCTTTTTTGTACACTGAGAGCATATGCACCAAAGAGCATATGTGTCCAATCACACTTGGCCAATAAAAAATTCTATTCTAGTCTATTCTTTCTCTTGGATGACCATTTCTTTCAAGGATTGGTGGGAAAAGAAGCAATCTAAGAGCCATAATTTTATCATTTTTCCTGCCATTTTTGAGATAAATAAGAACTTGGCAAAGTCATCCATCCCTCCACCTATCCACCTATCCGCCCATCCATCCATCCATCCATCCATCCATCCATCCATCCATCCATCCATCATCCACCATTTATCATCTATCATCTATCTATCATCTATCTATCATCTATCTATCATATCTATCTATCTATCTATCTATCTGATCAGACAGTTATTTGTTTGGAACGGTATAGGGCAGTGATAGTGAACCTTTTCGAAGGGAGAAAAGGGAGCTGAAAAGGGAGCACTTCATGCTCCCAACATTGCTGTGATCAGGAAGAAGACCTGCCCAAGGGGCACGTGCGCACCAGATAAGGTACTTCCAGTTTTCTGTGGGCAAGGAAGTCTTCTGGTTACTGGTGAACATTCACACACACCGTTCATCTGGCTGGCATGTATGCTCACACCAGAAGATCAGCTCTTCCAGTTTCAGGCACTGCCGCATGCACAAAGGCCAGCTGATCATCGTGTGCGCACATGCGCCAAAAAATGGTGAGAGGAATGGGCAACGCCACGTGTGACAGGTGACATGGTTCTGTGTGTCACTTCTGACACACATGCCATTGGTTCACCATAGGGGTCTCCCTGCTTGGGTAGGGGTTGAACTAGAAGACCTCCATTTATGATGATTGAAATATCCACACAGTCAGCTGATCAAAATTAATATGATTGGCAACTGGCTCACATACATTATGGATGCAGTGTTCTGGGATCATGTAATCATCTTTTAGAAATTCTTAACAAGCAAAGTCAAAGGGAAGCCAGATAATTTAACAATTATGCTACTAAGTTAAAAATTTTAGTGATTCACTTAAGAACTGTACCAAGAAAAATCATAAAATTGAGCAAAACTTAATCAGTGGCTCGCTTAGCAACAGAAATTTTTGGGCTCCATTGTAGTCGTAATTCGAAAACTACCTCTATTTCTTCACTTTTGCAATTTCCTTTTTCAGCTTAACAACTTGAAGATCCATTCAAATCAATAATTCTGGAAGCACAAAAGGGATGGGGAAGAACACACAATTTGAAATCTGAGCAGGCTATACCTGGTTAAACATGTTGGGCCAGATTATGTCTTTTGCAGAGATGGTGAATAGCTTATCCGGAGAAGCTGTTGGGTCGATCTTTCCAACTTTGACTTTAACAAAGGTCTGGTTTGGGAACGTGACCCAGTTGATAATGTCAAATCCAGTCTCTACATCCCCATTTTCATTAAAGGAAATTTTCTGTCCTGCAGTGTTATTAAATGAGATGGTTCTCAAATAATGATGGAGCTAAACAGAAGCAGAGGTAGACAATTAATGGGAAAAGAGGAAGGAACAGAAAGAGAAAAGAATCAGTAGTATTAAGTTAAAGGTTGTTCATTTAATATGATTGGGCACATTAATAAAATGATTGTTCGTTCAATATTTCTTCACTGCCACAGATGTATTGAACCTCTGCCAAACTCAGAATGCTACTGTATCTTAATTCTTTCTTCCTAATGACTTTATGGGCATTACGGAGACCTGGTTGGGCACAGAAGGGGGAGTATCCCTGGTTGAACTGTGCCCCCCAGGTTTCCGAGCATTCCATCAACCGAGGGCCCAAGGTAGGGGTGGAGGGGTGGCGGTTGTGATTAGAGAAAGTCTAGAGCCAAGGAAGTCCACTGTGCCTCAGATAGCCAGTTGTGAATCCCTCCTTGTGAAGTGGGGCCATAGGAATCAGATGGGTTTGTTGATCACGTACCTGGCTCCTTGCTGCGTGATTACAGCCCTACCTGAGCTGCTGGAGGTGCTTGCCGGAGTGGCGGTTGAGATTCCCAGACTTTTGGTCATGGGGGATTTCAACTTGCCATCCGCCGGCTTGTCATCAACGGCGGTCCAGGAGTTCCAGGCTTCCATGACGGCCTTGGACCTGATTCAAGTAACTGATGGCCCTACACACATTGGGGGGAGGCACACTGGACCTAATTTATATCTCTGGCCAGTGGTTTAATGATCTGGAATTAGGAGATTTAGTGACAGAACCTGTGTCATGGTCAGGTCATTGTCTCCTTTGCCTGAACTTTCGGACCGCCGCTCACCACCGCAAGGAGACGGAACCAATGCGTTGGTTCCGTCCCAGGCGCCTGATGGACCCTGAGAGGTTCCTGATGGAGTTTGGGCTGTTCCCTGAGGATCTTGCCCATGGCACGGCTGAAGAACTAGTTACGGCCTGGGAACACGCCGTGGCTGGGGCTTTGGACCATGTCGTGCCTTTGCGGCCTCTGACCCGTTGTAGATATCAATTGACTCCTTGGTTTTCTGAGGAGCTGAGAGAGATGAAACACCGGAGAAGACGCCTAGAGAGTACCTGGAGGTCCAGCCGTTCCGAGGCTTATCGGACACTAGTTAGGTCTTTTTCTAAGACCTACCTAGTGGCACTGAGGGAGGTGAAACGTTCTTACGTTTCCACCCTCATTGCGTCGGCAGATAACCACCCGGCCACCCTGTTTTGGGTGAACCGCTCTCTCCTTCATCAGGAGGGGCGGGATGACCACTTGCAGGGACATGCCGAGGAGTTTAGTGGTTATCTATATGATAAAATTGTTCAACTTTGGGATAGTTTGGACCAAAATTGCGATGATCCAAGTGAGAGAACGAAGACGCGTCTTGTTGAGGTTATTTGGGATGAGTTTGATTCTGTGGCTCTCAAGGACGTGGACAGGTTACTGGGGAGGTTACATGCCACTACATGTTTACTGGACCCATGTCCCTCCTGGTTGGTGCTGGCCACACAGGAGGTGACACGAGGCTGGCTCTGGGGAATTATAAATGCTTCATTGTTGGAAGGGGTTTTCCCCGCCGCCTTGAAAGAGGCGGTGGTGAGACCCCTCCTCAAGAAGCCTTCCCTGGACCCAGCTATTTTGGGAAATTATCGTCCAGTCTCCAACCTTCACTTTGTGGCGAAGGTTGTAGAAAGTGTGGTGGCATGGCAGCTTCCCCGGTACCTGGATGAAGCTGTCTATCTAGACCCGTTCCAGTCCGGCTTCCGGTCCGGATATAGTACGGAGACAGCTTTGGTCGCGTTGGTGGATGACCTCTGGAGGGCCAGGGATAGTTCCTCTGCCCTGGTCCTATTAGAGCTCTCAGCGGCTTTTGATACCATCGACCATGGTATCTTGCTGCACCGGTTGGAGAGCTTGGGAGTGGGAGGCACCGTCTACCGGTGGTTCTCCTCCTATCTCTCTGACCGGTCGCAGACAGTGTTGACAGGGGGGCAGAGATCGACCGCGAGGCGCCTTACTTGTGGGGTGCCTCAGGGGTCGATTCTCTCGCCTCTCCTGTTCAAGATCTATATGAAGCCGCTGGGTGAGGTCATCAGTGGCTTTGGGGTGAGTTACCAGCTGTACGCTGACGACACTCAGCTGTACTTTTCCACCCCGGGCCACCCCAACGAAGGTGTCGAAGTACTGTCCCGGTGTCTGGAAGCCGTATGGGTCTGGATGGGGAGAAACAGGCTCAAGCTCAATCCCTCCAAGATGGAGTGGCTGTGGATGCCGGCACCCCGGTACAGTCAGCTGCAACTGCGGCTGACTGTTGGAGGCGAGTCATTGGCCCCAATGGAAAGGGTGTGCAACTTGGGTGTTCTCCTGGATGGACGACTGTCATTTGAAGATCATTTGGCGGCCATCTCCAGGAGAGCTTTTTACCAGGTGTGCTTGGTCTGCCAGTTGCGCCCCTTCCTCGACCAGGATGCCTTATGCACGGTCACTCACGCTCTTGTTACCTCCCGTTTGGATTATTGCAATGCTCTCTACATGGGGCTCCCCTTGAGGTGCACCCGGAGACTTCAATTAATGCAACTGCGTGGGTGATTGAGGGAGCCACACGTTGCTTCCATGTAACACCATTCCTGCGCAGACTGCACTGGCTACCCGTGGTTTTTCGGGTGCGCTTTAAAGTCTTGGTTACCACCTTTAAAGCTCTCCATGGCTTAGGGCCTGGGTACTTACGGGACCGCCTGCTGTTACCTTACGCCTCCCACTGACCCATACGCTCACACAGAGAGGGCCTTCTCAGGGTGCCATCCGCCAAGCAATGTCGGCTGGTGGCCTCCAGGGGAAGGGCCTTCTCTGTTGGAGCTCCTACCCTTTGGAACGAACTTCCCCCTGGTTTGCGTCATATACCTGACCTTCGGACCTTTTGCCGTGAGCTGAAAACGCATTTATTTATTCAATCGGGACTGGCTTAAATTTTTAAATCTTTAAATAATTTTAATTGGGGTTACTATTTATGAATTTTAAGGGTTTTAAATTTGATTGTTTTAAATTTTGGCCATTTATGGAATATGTTTATTTTAAGTCTTTGTTTTAACTGTATATTGTACTGTTTTATAATTTGGCTGTACACTGCCCTGAATCCTTCGGGAGAAGGGCGGTATAAAAATCTAAATAATAAATAAATAAATAAATAAATAAATAAATAAATAAATAAATAAATAAATAAATAAATAAATAAATAAATATTCTTGTAGCATTGTCGTATCTTCCCAATTACAAAGCTTTCTCAAAACAAGAGAAAAATAGAGTGGCAAAAGACTTAAAAATCATCACTCCAGCATTCTCATTGGCCATAACCTTTGTAACACAGCTTACTGCATTAGACAGAACAGCAATAGGAAATAGTTGTTTATTCTTTTATTACCTGCCATGCTTTTTGAGCCAACAATATTTCTCTCCCAACTTCTATCCTTGTTTTGGATTTGGATTTGAGGGAAAGCATGGCTTGTAAGGCATGGGCCACACCATAGACTGCATTGTAGATGCAGTAACTCTGCCCACTCATGGTGGTATCAAACACAGCCTTAGGTAGTTTCTCCAACTTCTCTTCTCCAGTGCAGAGCTTCCCAGCGTCTTCATCTAAATTATCTTTAGGAAAGGAGCATTCAAAAACCTGTTCCCAGAACACTCTCATTAAATGGTCTTCCGCTTCTGAAGTTGGGTTTCTCATTTGAAGGAATTTATGGAATCCAGAAATCTCCTTGGAAGAAGCTATAAAAGATATAACACCATTGAAGGCATTCATATTCATAGCTCTTTGAAGTGCAAGTGAGGTAAACTCCATCTGGGCTGGCATTATCCAAACTTTATCTTTTCCCTCAATGGATGTCTCTACAATTTGGTCCATATAGGGCAACGCTCTAAAAAACATAGTGTTCTGATTTTCACAATATAGGATAATAACATTGACAGTGCTTTTCATGATAATCACATATGTTTTATGAAAATCTGCAAGGGCGCTTAAAATATCATTAGAAAATGTTTCCTTGACCATCTCTTCTATGAAGTCAAAGCAGACACCTTTTTGGGAAAACAAAGGAACAGCATTTTGGACGAAACTCTCTCCAATCACATCAGGTTGGGAAATCAGCCCAATCCATGTCCATCTAAAATGCAGCAGCAACTGGAGAATACCCATAATCTGTTGGTCACCATTTGGGAAAAAACGATGAAAGAAAACAGTTTGTATCTTGTCATCTATAGTTGGAGGAGATCCATATGTCAGCTGAATATAGAAAAAAAAAGCAGCATGATTTTCCAAAATGAAACATTCAATATTCTTTTAAAAAATCTGCTCTTAATTTATGGCTTTCCATATTAACCAAGATCTAATCATGTTCTGAAAAAAAACCCTGATGTACAGAATATTCATTCAACCATTTGTTATTGTAATATAAGTAGAAAGCCAGAGACCTGAGAAATGCATTAATTCAGGAAATAAATTTAAAGAGCAAAATAACTATTCCCAAATAATAATAACGGTATGTTGAATTTTTTTAAAATGATGACTCCTTAATGTGATTATTAAAACATAGTAAGAAAATGCATTTATGAAAATGTATTGGGTGAGAGCTTCCAGCAGTGACATCAGCATGAATGGAATGAGGGACTCCATTCCTAAACTCGAATTTTCCAGCTAGGAAGCTAAAATAAGCACTATCAATCCCAGAGAGATTGATAGAAAAAAGGGGGATATTTGAGGGCCTTGGGGGGGAAATCAATTCACCTGAAGGTTCAGGAGAAACCTCTTGATTCCGGTAGGAAATAAACTAGCCATATTGGCTGGCCCGAAGCACTGACAGCTGCGGAGTAGGAAGCAAAGATTGAGAAATCAACATAACTGCAGGGGAGAAAACCCCAAAAAGTAGGTAGAATTATATTGTTGAATGGTGGAGCGTAAATATTGAGACTCTGAAACTAGAGGCAGGATTCCTGGAAAAATAAATGCAGCGACTAGGAGGACAAGGAGCAAATGAAATAACCTGACAAGCAGTGACAATGCAAAAAGGTGAAGTAGCAGATGAAAAGAGTTAAGAAACTCCAGCTGGATACATTTCTGTGACTGTGTGAATTGATGACTTTAAATCTATACATTCATTTTGATATTGTTAATAGTACTGTAAAACTCAAGGTAGACTTTCAGGATCGAAAAGGCTTAATTAATGATGGAATTTGAGCGGTGATTCAGGACATGGTGGATTTAATGGGTGTCTAGAAGGAATAGAAGCAGAAAACAATAGGATTGGTGATTGCTAATTAAGACTGTCAAAACTGGATAGTTTGGACATTTTTGGAAACTGATAATAAACTTTACAATTGGAAAGAACTGAAGAGGAGGGTAAAGGACAGACAGGATTAAAAAAGGGGGGTACCTACAGAGAATGATTCAAAATTGGGTGAAGATTATACAGACTTAAAAAAAAATACAAGAGACTTTCACTTTGTGAAATACAAAAACTCTAAGACCCAAATTCAGTTGTGAGAGATGAAATAAATGTTCAACTAAAAGTAATTAAGATAAAACTGTGTACCATAGAAACTAATAAATCTATAAAATTTTGTATCGTTAAATGATTATTAATATATGCTTGAATATTGATATTTGAAAATTAACTCTGAGTAATCTAGATTAGCTATAAGCAGTAAATGATACGAAATATAAATTTATATTTATATATATTTATATCTTTAAAATAAGAGATTTATATATATTTACATAATAGGATATATGTATATTTATATTTATTATATTATTAAGTAATAAGTGTATAAATTTTCCTTTCCTTTTACATCTTTATAGATAAGTAAAGCTATACATAGTCTTAAATAACTATATAGAAAATAAGGATTTAAGAAATATGTAATATATAATAATTATTTATTAAGATATAGATAACTATAATCTATAGTTATAACCACAGTGATATTTATATCTATATTTAGGAAATTAATATTAATATTATATAGATTAAGTTTAAAAACTATATAAGGGTGGAGATTCAAGGAGCCTTATAGTGAATAGTTTAAGATCTCCAGAATTAATCTCTTATATGATATTTTGGAAAAATTTACTTCAGATAGGAAAAATGACAAGCACAAGTACAACAACGGTAACCAAAATAAGTAAGAAAATAGCCCCAAACCCTGCATCCACTACATCTTCCCCAACACATCAATGATCAATAGAAAGTATGCTTGGAACAGATAAAGCAGGTTCAACATTAAATATACAAAGCATCCAAACCACGTTACTGATGATACAAGAGGCAATGACTAAAACATAGGAAGCCATTGCTAACAACCATGAAGAGATAAAAAAAAATCACAAAGATCTTAAATCCAATATGCGAAAAATGAAGGAAAATATTTAAAAAATGGATGACAAAATAGAAAAAATTCAACAGAATATCTTGAAAAATGAACAAAGGATCCAAACAGCAGAGTCAAAAATGGACAAACAGATAAGAAAATAAAAACCCTGGAACAAAAACGTATGATAATTAATAGAGACTTAGAAGAATCAATAGTATTTTTGGAGATGGAGAAAGCATATTTCTTTCTTGGATTTCAAAATATCATGGAAAATAAGGAAGAAGACTTAGGGGAGATTATGTCAGAAATCTTAGCAGAGGCAACACAAAGAGACAAGCAAGATATGCGGAGAGATAGTTTGTGTACAGAGTGCACATGAATTATGCAAACAGGCACAACCTGCCGAAAGAAGTACACATTAGATTCACAAAAAAATGATAAAAGATGAAAATTATTTAAAAAATGCAGGAAGAATCGATATTATACAAAGGAAAAAAAATAATAACCCTTAAACAAATCCTGAGACAAGTGAGAGACCAAAGAAGAAAGTATCATTTCCTTACATTACAACTAAATAAATATAATGTTATGTTCTGATGGTTAATATCAGAAGGTATCCTGCTCTCCTGGCAGGAGAAAAAATTCAAGATTGATAAACTAAATAAGGCCCAGGAATTTTTTGAACACCACTTTGCATTAGAAGAAGAACTAGGGAGGATGAAGTCGAGAGCAAAAGCCAGGAAGAATACCAAATGGAGGAGAATGATGGGGAACAGGAAGAAAAAAGGAAACAGGAAAAGGAACGAATAGAGGGAGGAGGAGCAAAAGGAAAAATACAAAGAGAAACAAGAAATACAAAAAGATTAAGAACAATGAATAAATAAGAAAGAATATGGAGGAAGAAATAAAAATGATTTCAATAAATATAAATGGTTTAAATTCACCAGCTAAGAGAACTGAGACATTCACAAAGCTACAAAAATTAGATATGGACATTATAAATTTACAGGAAGTACACATCAAGGAACAGCACAGAAAACTATTAGAATACCCAAGAATAGGTGAAGTCTACATATCATTAACACAAAAAACCAGGAATCACAGTATACATCTATCTATCTATCTATCTATCTATCTATCTATCTATCTATCTATCTATCTATATATATATATACACACACACAGATGAGGAGGGAAGAATTTTAATGACTGAAGTAGAAACAAAACAAAAAACAATATTATTGATCTCAATTTAGGCACCAAATAATAATCAAAAATAATTTTATAGAAAGATACACAACAAAATAAGACAATTAGAATAGGAAAACATATGTTTAATTGGAGACCAATGTAATTATGGATATTAAAAAAGATTATCGAAACAATAAGAAAAATAAGACAAAGACCTTACCAGATACACTTCACGAAATGACACACAAACTATGCTTACACGATACGTGGAGGGAAATAAACAAGGAAAAGAAACAATACATGTTCTATTCTAAAACACACAAATCGTGGTCTAGGATAGATATGGTATGGATGACGCCATAATTCAGAAAAGAAACAGAAGAAGTGGAAATAACAACAAATATATGGGCGGATCATAATCCATTAATGGTGATATGGAAAGGCCAGAAGAAAAGAAAGAGGTGGATGTTGAATAAAGAAATATTAAAAGACAAAGAATATATCCAAATGATTGAAAAAGAAATGAACATATTTTTTAGGATAAACACAAAAGAAGAAAAATCTCTCCAAATCTTGTGGGACACTGCAAAAGCATATAGAAGAGGGCTAACAACTGCATATACAGTGAAAAGAAACAAACAAACAAAAAACCAAGAACAAGATAATCTGCAAAAAGAACTTAAAAAATTGGAGCTAGATTTACAGAAGGAACCCCCCCAAAAAAATAAATAAATAAATAAAGAATAGATTTAATAAGACACAGGATAAATTTGGCTTCACAAGCTGATATGGCACGGAAAATCAAATGAGTAAAGCAAAACTACTTTGAACATGCAAATAAAATGGGATGATGACTTGCATACAAATTGAAAAGAGAAAAAGAGAAAATTGGATAAATGGGAGAAATTATGGAATAAAAATTATAAACTGGCAATATCTGTATCCTATAAAGAAAATATGTATAAAATGTTCTATAGGTGGCATTTGGCCCCAGCAAGGCTGGCTAAGATGTTTCCCAATAACATAACATAACATAACATAACATAACATAACATAACATAACATAACATAACATAACATAACATAACATAACATAACATAACATAACATAACATAACATAACATAACATAACATAACATAACATAACATAACATAACATAACATAACATAACATAACATAACATAACATAACATAATAACAGAATTGGAAGGGACCTTGGAGGTCTTCTAATCCAACCCGCTGCCGAGACAGGAAACCCTACACCATTTCAGACAAATGGTTATCCAACATTTTCTTAAAAATTTCCAGTGTTGGAGCATTTACAACTTCTGCAGGCAAGTTGTTCCACTGATTAATTGTTCTAACTGTCAGGAAATTTCTCCTTAGTTCTAAGTTGCTTCTCTCCTTGAATAGTTTCCACCCATCGCTTCTTGTTCTACCCTCAGGTGCTTTGGAGAATAGTTTGACTCCTTCTTCTTTGTGGCAACCCCTGAGATGTTGGATCACTGTTATCATGTCTCCCCTAGTCCTTCTTTTCATTAAACTAGACATACCGAGTTCCTGCAACCAATACCCCATCAATGTGCTGGAAATGCAAACAACAAAAGGGTATGTACTACCACATGTGGTGGACATGCCACAAAGCGAAACAGTATTGGATTAGAGTATTAGATTACAGTTAGAAGAAATAACCAAGTATTAGACTACAATTAGAAGAAATAACCAAACAACATATAGAGATGAGGCCAGAAATATTTTTATTTTTTATTTTTATTAGAATAATCTATGCACAGAATTGGAAAAACAATAATATACCAACCAAAGGTAATTTGATTAAAAAAGGTTTGGGATGTGCAGAAATGGTCAAACTTACAAAGGAGATACAAGAAAAAGAAAAACCAGAATATTGTATAGTGTGGGAGAAATGGTATGAATGGCTAGAGGAGAGAGAGAAAAGGCAAGGAAAGATCAAATAATGGAAGATATAGAAATGTAATAACAAACAAGAGGAAATAGAAATTGTAGAAATAAAATTGTGTACGCTGCTATTGTATGAAATTAATATTAGAATTATATGTATAAAGGATACATTGAAATAAGGGAGAAAAATGGATAAGTAAGAAATGTTTTACTGATGCGAATTTGTTGTAAAGAAAAATTGTTAAAGATTTCTGTCTGGTTTTTTTTTTAAATGTTTAATAAAAAGTATTTTAAAAAAAGAAAAAAAGAAAGAAAATGTATTGGGTACAATTCCAGAACAAGTAGAATACCATTGGCAAATAGACTTCTACAAAGTCTATGTATAAGTCAGTAAATTATTAATGGGTTTGGATTAAGACTGAGAAATAAATCAAATACAATATCTAAAATATCTCATCTGGCCACCATATTTTTTTCATTTCTCTTTGAATTGCCAGTTATTTATTTCCAAATAATAAAATGTAATATAAAATTTATATCACCATCATCATCATCATCATCATCATCATCATCATCATCATCATCATCATCATCATCATCATCATTTTGCTTTGTAAACATAGCTTTGTAAATGTAACAGGAGAGGTAGAATTGTTTTCAAACCCCTGTGGGCTTCTGTTACTATAACCTTAGAATTAAAGAATGTTTAGTATTCATGATTCTGGTTTTCTGATCTTGCAAGTCTGCAAAAATTCTCCTCTCCCTTTACATTCAAAAGAACAAAAAAGAGTCCGTTCTGAGTTGCTTTCCCAAATTTCTTTTCTGGTTTGAGCTCAGATGCTTTTGATCAGATCATTGTCTAGACTTTGACTCTCAAGGCTCTTCTCACAGTCTATTAAATTTCATTCAAGGGCAAATCTTACCTGGGGCATCTTGTAGACATTCAAGATGTTTGCCATGTAGGGATAGATGTGAGAGTTAGGTCCTGCAATAACAGATATTGCCCTATCCTTGGCATCACACTTATAATTGGGGATGAATCTGCCCCGTGTTGAAAGAAGCTCTGTTGAAGCCAAGTATGTCCATCTTGCCATGAAATAACTATTAAAGAGGTGCATACCCAGAGTCATATTGAATAAAATGTGATTGTTTTCATTGATTTCTTTCACAGCTAAAGCCAATGCCAGAATATGTTGATAGTTCTGTAGGAAAAATCTGCAACAAGAGATATATTCCAAAATATATTTCATTTCTCATAGGATGTGACATTACGCATACTTTTTAAATATTTCAACTACACACGCACGTAAATGAATCATGTAAATGCCTAAACCCTCAGAAACTGTACAATGTTCTAATACGATGAAATATAATAAAATACTTGAATTCAAATAGCCTGCAAAAATATTTCAGAAGATTTTTGATGAAGGGGGAAATGCTCTTTGGAAAAACATACAAATTCATTCATTATAAATATATAATGAATGAATATATAATAAAATATATAAAATATATTATAAAAATGTTTCATTTCTCACAGAATGTGACATTACATATACTTTATTTTCAACTTACACACTGTAAGCCGCCCTGAGTCTTCGGAGAAGGGCGGGATATAAATGTAAATAAATTAAAAAAAAGCACTACACACAAAACTTGATTGTACACACTACCATTCAGGAAATCATCTAAATGCCTCAAAAATGATTTCCATTGCTAGAGATGTACTCAATCGTATGAACAATGTTTAAATTACATGAGATGTAATGTAAGAGTATGGAATCTAATAAAATACTTGCATAATAATGGAAATAGTCTGCAGAAATATTTCAGAGTCTCCAACATGTTATTTTAGAGGAAAGAGAAAATGCTCTTAAAAAAAAGAAAAGTACCATTTTTCACTAGATAAAGGCTGGCTGTCACGATTCATTCATTATATAGAATTTTCATGATGAAACACATGAATTACTTTACATTAATAATCTTATTATCATCTAGTTATAATTGTTAGACACACTTCTAGTTTTCTATCTTTAACTGTTCTTTTTCCCCACTGTTTTTTTCCCATTGCTACAGAGGTACTCAATCATATGAAAAATGTGTAAATTACATGAGAGGTAAAACATAAAAGTACTTTTTTTTTTAAGTGGATGAAGGCTAACTGTCATGGCTCTTTCATTCATTATAAACAATTTCCACTGAGAGATAAATTGCGTGAAGGGACTTTAATAATATTATCATCTACATAAAATTCTTAGACATACTTCTAGGTTTATATATTAGCTTATTAGGGCAAATGTTGTATATAAATCTTTTTTTTTTCCTTTGCTCATAATAGAGTGCTCCCTTTTCCTAAGTAAAGTGTAGCTTTTTCATTAGGGCACACAGCGCTTATATTTTTTGCTCCATGTTTGCTGAAGTACGGGCTTAGAAATCAAGTTTACAGTGTTACATAGCACCATTTTTCCTTAATATTCAGAACAACCATTAAGTCGCAAAACAATGCCATTTAATTGGCAACAAAAAGTGATTCCATCATAAAGTATTGCTTGTTTGATTCAAAGTAATTCAATGAGAAAAGCTTAATATGAAATTTTAATAAATCGCTGAACTGAGATCCGTCATACTGTAAGTGTGGCTGTGTACATATTTATTAAGGTAGCAAATTGTATTAGAATGAAGGAAGAAACAGAAGAAATAATTAATGTTGCAAGTAATAATACTAATTAACTCAGTCCAAGTATACTATTATGGAAGAATATCTGATTTGAGATATGCTATGGTTAAGAAGAGAAAGTCTTTACATAATATCATCATCTAGTTCTTCAGAGGGATGCCTTCTGAAAAGCACTGCTTGAGACATTGTGTAGAACTGAGATAGTATCCCAGCTACGATGAAATCGCCTGATAAAAAATACTTATGCTTCATAAGGGGAGATTTCCCCACAGCACATGCATTAATCTGAGGAGTAAGGCATGTAAACCCTGGCAGTAACACTGCCATGACTGCCATGAAAAATACCATCTTCTTTGAGAATACCTGTGTCATCATACACGAACCAGTTCTGTCTGCAACAATGAAACATGGCAAAAAGTCACCTTTCTCGGCGATTAGATGAGCTTCCATATATATCCTTTCTCAAAGAGCAGTTTGTTACATTTCTAGCTCTGATCCCACAGTTAATAACATCTTTCAATCTTGACCTGTTCTTTTGGTGTTATCCCTTGGACATCCCTAAGGATTTGAGAAGACACTATATAACTAAGACTCTAAGATTATAGGGGGAATCAATGGATGTTTAGTAAACTCTGTTGGAGTTTTTGAGGGTTATTTTCTTTGTAACTTATCATGACATTTGTTTTGTTAACATTTATAATTGGAATAGGTCTGTAAACTGCTCAGAGTCCTTTGGGATGGATGCAGTACCAAGTATAACATTATTTATTATTTAACTTTGAACTTTCCTTGCCCACTTCTTAGCCAAAGCATTGTAGGAGAAAAGTTGTGATGAATTTTGATATGTGGTATGGTTCAGATTAAACAATATTTACATGACACTATCAATCCTTCCTTCAGATTAGGATACCTTCTGAAATCCAGTATATTAGATACCCTGTGGGACTGAGAAAGAATGCCAGCAAGTGAAACTATTTATGTTTAATAACACAAAGGTTGCCCACATTACACGCAGTATAACCAAAAAAAAAAAAAAAATAGCACGCAACCAATGTTCACACTTATTTTTTTTTAATTCAAAAAGTTTTACAGAAAATTTTTTCCTCTTTCCCCCCACCTCCCCTCCCCCCTCCCTTCACAACCCCCCTCCCCCCCCGACTTCCCGGAACGAGCACAAGGTATAGTTAAAAATAAAACAAACATATGCTAAAAAAAAATTTCGACCCAACTTAATTATACTCCTACAATTCTCATCAGTTCCTAACTTCCCCCGAAAACAATCAAGAATAATACATCATAATCATTCAAAAGCAGTCTGATAACTCTTAGTCTGACATCTACTTTGAATATAGTCAATCCATTTTTTCCATTCCTTTAAGTATCTTTCTTGCATATTGTCTTTCAAAAAGGCTGATATTTTCGCCATCTCAGCCAAATTAGCAACTTTCAATATCCATTCTTCTATTGTTAGAAGTTAAAATAAAATCAATACGTGAGAAGGATTGATGCCTATCAGAGAAAAAAGTATAGTCTCTTTCCTCCAAATTCCGCAGTCTCCATACATCTCTCAACTCAAAATCCTCTCAAAAAAGGATTTAGGCAGTTTTGCATGTGCAGGTATCTTCTTAGAAAAAATTCTCTTGTCCTTTCGTGTATCTATTACTCCATTCCAATCTCCCAATATAATACACGATTTATAATCGCATAGAATCAATTTATCATACAACATTCTATAAAAAATTTCTTGTTGCTGATTGGGTGCATATATACCAAACAAAAGAGTCATTTTTGTTTCTATTGTAAGTTCAATGGCAATATATTTTCCGTGAATATCTGCCTCTATTAACTTGGCTGGCATATCTGTTCTCAAATAAACCACTATGCCATGTTTTTTGTCCAAAGCTGAGGCAACAAAATGTTTACCTAACTTTGAATTTATTAAGTACTTTTGATCTGATAATTTAATATGTGTTTCTTGTAAGCAAATCACATCATTTCTAAATTGTTTCAAATAATGAAATATTTTTCTTCTCTTCTGAGCTGAATTCAAACCATTGACATTCCAATGTCATTCCAATAAGTTCACACTTATGACTGGCTCAGCATCAACATGGTCACATGATCAAAATTTGGGTGTTTAGAAACTCAAACGCTGTATGGGTTGAGGCACCCTGAAATCATGTGATCACATTTCCGGATCCCTGCATAAGTGGATAGCTGCATTCCTTTCAAACAGGCAACAAGTAGTCAAAATAGGGAGCGCCCTATCAAACCCTGCACCTGTTAACAGCGATGTTCCCCCAAAACATCGTTTTAGGACCCACACACTTTGTACTTTACATAAATGACCTTTGCGATCATATTATAAGCAACTGCATTCTCTTCGCTGATGATGTCAAACTATTCAACACCACCGACAATGCTGCTACCCTACAAAGAGACCTTGAATATGTGTCAGAATGGTCAAACAATTGGCAACTCCAAATATCAACCAACAAATGCTCTGTCTTACACATTGGCAAATAGAATCAGAGCATCAAATACAAGCTGGGCGGATATGACCTTGTAGACGACCCTCATTCTGTCAGGACCTTGGAGTACTCTTCTCAAATGATTTAAGTGCCAGAGCTCACTGCAACAACATTGCCAAAAAGGCATTTAGAGTTCTTAACCTAATCTTGTGAAGCTTCTTCTCCAGAAATATTGTACTGCAAACTAGGGCATACAAAACCTTTGCCAGACCAATTCTCAAATACAACTCATCTGCCGGGAACCCGCTCTGTATATCGGGCATTAATACAATTGAGCAAGTCCAGAGGTATTTCATGAAAAGACTACTCCACTCCTCTGCTCACAACAGAATATCTTATGCCACCTGGCTTGAAATTTTGGGCTTAGAACTATGCTGCCTTTGGTCTGACCTAGGTGTAGTTTACAAAATTATCTGCTACAACATCCTACCTGTCAATGACTAATTCAGCTTCAACTGCAATAATACATGAGCACACAATAGATACAAACTTAAGGTAAACCGCTCCAAACTCGATTGCAGAAAATCCAACTTCAGCAACAGAGTGATCAATGCCTGGAATGTACTACCTGACTCTCTGGTTACTTCCCCAAACTCCCATAAGTTTAAACTTAGACTGTCTACTGTTGACCTCACCCCATTCCTAAGAGGTCTGTAAGGGACGTGCATAAGCGCACCAACATGCCTACCATCCCTGTTCTACTGTCCCCATTTATTTGTATCCTTATCTTGTGTTCATAATCATCTTTATACGTATATCTATTATCTTATACGTGTTTGACAAATAAAATAAATAAATAAAGAGTTCCTGAGATCGGTCATATCCACACATCTGAGTATGAACGGAGCTATAGAACAAACAAACACAATGGTGGAACGATATATAAGATGATATGTGGATTACCAACAAGAGAACTGGGGGAACCTGCTGCCATTTGCAGAAGAGGCTTACAACAACGCCATGCACAGTAGCACTGGATTAACCCCCTCTGAGGTCACCAGCAGCATGGACTTTGTACCTATGCCCGAACTTCCCAGAGAACCCTCCCGCCTCCATGACCTTGACCGAGTAAATAGAGTCGCTGAGGAAGAGCTAGGAGAATATTAAAAAAGTGCTAGTGGAAGCCACTGAGGCATATAAAAAGCAAGCAGACAAACACTGATCTCTTCAATTTCCTTTCTGTGTGGGAGATCGGGTTTATCTATCAACTCAATACATAAGACTAAAGCTGCTTAGTAAAAAGCTGGGACCAAAGCTTTTAGGTCCATTCCCAGTAGTGAAAGTAATTAACCCAGTGACAGTTTAGCTTAACCTCCCTCACATTCTTGTATGGTGCATCCTGTTTTCCACTGCAGCTTGCTGAAGCCAGCCATTGCTGTGACCCAGGCCCAAGTAGGTAGTAGAAAACTCAGTAAGTGTAAAAACAAACTTTATTAGAGCAGCTGAGAATTAATTCATTCTCAGTGCAGTCCAACTAAATTAAAGGAAATTCATCCCAATACAATTCCTCAGTCCTATCCCCAACCTAGGGGCTGGGATAGCTCAGGCAATAGAGAAGCCTGTTATTAGAACACAAAGCCTGCAATTACTGCAGGTTCGAGCCCGGCCCAAGGTTGACTCAGCCTTCCACCCTTTATAAGGTAGGTAAAATGAGGATCCAGATTGTTGGGGGGGCAATAAGTTGACTTTGTAAAAAATATACAAATAGAATGAGACTATTGCCTTATACATTGTAAGCCACCCTGAGTCTTCGGAGAAGGGCGGGGTATAAATGTAAACAAAAAAAAAAACAAAACCCTTGGTCCAATTAGGCAAACTGCCAAAGGTCTTTCTTGGCAAAAGTTCAGAAGACAATGATACAAAACAAATGCAACAAGACAAAGCTATCAACACTGTTTTCCAGCAAAGAGCTCAAAAGACCATTGCTGGTCTTTTAAGATTTATGGGAAGGGCCAATCATCACTTGGCCCTACTCCCGAATCATCCTCTTTGCTTCAGCTGTTCTTGCCTTCTGGCAGCTCTTCTCATGCGTGCATTAGGAACAGGCTCCTCCTGTTCCTCTGCCTCACTACTGTCAGCCTCTGGAGGCTATGGAATCCACACCTCACTCCCTGATGGCCCTAGCCCCACCTCTGCCTCCAACACAGAGCCCTCATCTGAGCCTTCCCCAGCCTCCAGGACTGGCCGATGTTTTTTCTCGGCCTCATTGCTGTCCAACTCCATTGCCAGCTCTGCAGGCTGCTGGCGGATCACAACAGCCATAGGGAACAGATTAAGACCCCAGGCTCAATCACCTCCCAAATCTAGCGTGGTACAAGGGGAAACCCATTACGAAGTTAAAAGGATCTTAGACTCTAGGTTATATAGAGGTAGATTACAATATTCACTGCATTGGAAAGGGTACCTTTTGTCTGAGGCTACATGGGTTAAAAGCTGCGATGTGAAAACAGACAGACTAGTAAAACAATTCCATGATAAATACCCTGATAAGCCAAAGGGTCCTTCTGGAGAGGGGGGAAGAGGTGGTTAGTCTGTTGAATTAACCCCCTGGGTTACTTTCATTGCAGGACACAGTCTTCTGATGGGGGGGGGGTGTGGCCTGTCAGACCTGGAAGCCATCTTTTGTATTGGATCTTCAGGCCTGCCACAATTACTACTGTGGGGAACTTGGAGGTGGGATTGTATGGAGCAAGGGTGATATATAGTCAGAATAACATTCCTGTTGTGTCTGCACCCCCCGAGCTGGGCCCCCTGCCAGAGGGTGACTTGGAAAGTGAGGGGGAAGGGCCGTCAGGACTTACCTCGGGAGCACCAGCTTTCCTGGCTCAGCTCCAGGAGCCAGAGGCAGGTCAGGTGGAAGAGATAACGAGGCCTCCATCCCCTGACTCTTTCCCTCCCCCCAAGCTACGCCTCCAGATCCAGCTGATGGCAACCAGGCCTGGCTGGACCCTACGTTTTGTAGGCAGGAGAGGCGGGAACAACTGAAGCAGGGGTGGGGCAGGCCTAGGAAGTGCTGAGACATGGAGCCACACCCCACAGGATATAAAAGCAGCAAGAGCTGCTGTGCCTCTTCGTAGCAGGCAAATCAACTGCTTGACTAGAGCTGAAGTACTGTTTGTTGACTCATCGACGTCGAGGGAGATAACAGACACTTGGCAGATGCTCGCTAGTTTGCTGCTAGAGCTGATAGTGCCGGCTAATAAAGCCATCGCTTGGACGGAGGTGAGGGGGGAAAGAACAATTCCTTTCTCATATAGTCATTTAATATTTAACAGTAACAGAGTTGGAAGGAACCTTGGAGGTCATCTAGTCCAAGCTCCTACTCATGCAGGAGACCTGTGTTATAGGACAGAAGCCTACACCCCCATATGCCACATTGACAGAGCTCAAGGACATCTTGTCTTGCACCTGGAGGGCTGGAACTGGGAGGCATCTCCAGTTGGGATGGTGCTTGATTGGACCATGTGATGGACATGTGGGTGCTGGGTAGGGACTTGGACTTACTTTGGGTGGGGAAAACCTGGAAGCTTTCAGATTCGGGTTTTCCCAGATGTGCCAATATGACATCTCTAATAAAATGGAACGTTGAGGAACTTCAGGCCTCGGAGTCTCCTTTTGTTGGGGGTGTTACTTGGAACCCTGACATACACACATCTTTATTTGGAGCAAGACGCAACAATCCTTCAGTCCTATACAAATAGACACTTGGAGGGAAGGGACAATCTCTATGATATCATATGGCCATTGAGTATGTCATAACATCAATCTGCAAATACTGCAAACTTTGGTCAGTTTGATTTATAACGATGGAAAAGGACATAATTTACTCTTGCTTTATGATACCATGGCAGACAATATGGTATATCTCTTTTGCTCTGCATTAAGATTTCCAGGAAAGGCAGACAAGTCAGGAAGCTAGAAAAATATAGTCAACCCTTATGATGAAAGAGTTCTTTCCAAGTCCAGAAAATGTTCTCCTCCGTAAACTTTCCTTTCTTCATTATCAGGACATGTAGATAGCTTTTTATTCCATGGCTTGGTGGGCATGGTGAGGCTTGGTGGGTGTGACTTGGTGGGCATGGCAGGGGAAGGATACTGCAAAATGTCCATTCCCACCCCAGTCCAAGGGGAAGATACTGCAAAATCCCCATTCCCTCCCCACTCCTGGGGGAAGGATATTGCAAAATCTCCATTCCCACCCCACTCTGGGGCAAGCCAGAGGTGGTATTTGCTGGTTCTCCAAACTACTCAAAATTTCCGCTACTGGTTCTCAAGAACCTGTCAGAACTTGTTGGATTTCACCGCTGCGTAAATCAGGGGTGATTTAAAAGGCTCAACTCCCATCCCAGAACCTCATTTCTGATGGGCTACTTCTTTCACATTCCAAGATGATGTCTTTCTAGAGCCTAATTGTTATACTACTCCTTTTCAAGGTAAATCCTACATTTATTTATATATATATATATATATATATATATATATATATATATATATATATATATATATATATATATATATATATATATATATATATATATAAACTTCTTTACCTCACATCTCCTTCAGAGAGCCACTTCCGGGTGCTGTACAATTTCACCAATAAAATGAAGCTTTAAAGCCAGAACAATTTAAGATGGTTTTTTAAAAACCAAAGTGTTGTATTCAGCAAAATATTAAGTATTAAACAAAATTATTGAGAAAAATGACCCCAATAGAACTATTTCCATTCTTTTCTTTTCTGTAGTTCTATTTTGTTTTCTTCTGTGCACATGAACTCTCATTCCCCCATTTGTTTTTTACGTCTTTCAAAGGTTCATAGCAGTGAGATATGATAAACATGTTTCTTTCTGATATTTCTCAAAGCACCATTGCAAATAATGGTACTGATTAGTGATTATGGATAGTTATTGTCCCTTTTTCTCCAAATCTTAAGGGAATTCCAGCGAACACTGTAAAAATGATGAGCTTGGATTAAGAAATAGCATTATATTAATATCTGTTTAGAAATACAGGCATGCATGTAGGGAGAAAAAGGATTTGTGTTTCATCTGTGATATTTCATTAGAAGACCTCCAAAGCCCCTTCCAGCTCTGTTATTCTCTTAATTTTAGATAAAGTTCATTATCTTAACTTTAGATATCGTTAATAAGTGGTCCTCAGTTGAATGGTAACAAAGAAGCTACTGTTTGATATCGACAATGATTATCTATTACAATGAATTTGTTATATTCAGAACATTAGTTTTACTTTTTTTCCCAACTATGATGAGCATTTCTTCTCCCTACACTTGCAAACTTAGTAGTCCTCTTCCAATTGCTCATAAATATTACCAGTCTGGAGATTTAATCATTGCTGCTATTATTTATCAGGTTTTCTTTCTTACAAATGAGATCACTTTTCAAAGCCTTCCTTCTTCTGAAGTCCTTGATCAGTACCTGTAAGTACCGACTACTTTTCCTTTTCCTCATACCACAACCTTCTCTTCCCCCACATTGCCACCTAAAAGCTGTATTTTCTTTTACTTTTATGCTTAAAGGTATTGGTTGCCAGTCAGTTGTTTTGACTTGTTCCAGTGACCGTATTTAGTCCTTTTTTTAAATTCTAGACCTATCCTAATACTAATGTTGAAATTGAGATGAATATTCTTATTTTTAATCATAAAGTATATGAATTTCATTCTCTTCAGGAAACTTCCTTCATTCAACAAAGTCCCTTGTTGAAAGTAAAAAAGTTTGACTAATCTAAATATTGCAGAAGCTCTCTGGTTAATCTTGAGCTTTTTTGTCTTTCATTTCACCCAGATATAAGATAGAAACCCTCTAGGGCATATTTTAGGCTGTTATACATCGAGGGTGTGAAAAGTGAACTAGTTTAATTATTTCAGTAAATAATGATAAGATAGAAATAATGCTGAAATCAGATAGGAAACTGATCACAGGAAACAGATGGCAGAAATGTTTTTTCTGATGTATATATTGACCATCAATTGTGTTGTAAATGTTGTACCTTGATGAACGTATCTTTTCTTTTATGTACACTGAGAGCATATGAACCAAGACAAATTCCTTGTGTGTCCAATCACACTTGGCCAATAAAAAATTCTATTCTATATGTTTATCCCCAGCAAGTTTTAACTCAGTTACTGATGACTAATCCACTACCTCCTGTGGAAGTTGGTTATGGTTCCACTACTGTTTCTGTGAAATAATAAAATTAGTTTTGAACTTCCCTCCTGTCACTGTGAGATTATGCCCCCATGTTCTTATGTTGTGATTAATATTGAGAATACTGCCTTCTAGAACCTTATTCACACTCTTTAATATATTTAAATGTTTGAGTCATTTACCCCCTTTCCTTCTGCCCTCCAGGCTGAATATATTCACTTCCTCTAATATTTCCTGATATGTTTTATCTCAGCTCTTGCACCGTTTCTGTTGCACATCTCTGGCCTCGCTCAATCTTATCAATACATTTTTTTAAGTGAGGTCTCCAGAACTGAACACAGTATTTCAAATATGGTATAACTAAATGCTACCTAAGCTCAACGTTAAATAGCCACAACTAGGTCAGTGTTTCCTAGTTGATACAATCTAGGGCTATTTGTTAGTGACCAAGTTGCAGATGTCCAGAAGAAAATTAACTTTTTAAGAAAATGTTGGATAACCATTTGTCTAAAATGGTGTAGGGTTTCCCGCCTGGGCAGGGGGTTGGACTAGAAGACCTCCAAGGTCCCTTCCAATTCTGTTATTATTATTATAAACAATAAGCACTATTTTATATCTTTCTGTGTGTATAATTTATATGTATAAATTAACACAGCTGTCCAATCCTGAAACAGAAATATATTGACAGTATCTAACTCTCACTGAAGGTTCATCACTCATAATTACCAGCACACTTTGGCTCTGGCATTTGCTGTAAAGGAGATCAATGAACATTCTGGGATTTTACCCAACGTTACCCTTGGTTTCCATATCGCTACTGACTATTCACTGGAAAGTACAACTTATCATTTAGCAATGGAATTTCTATCTACAAAGAATAAATTTATACCCAACTACAAATGCAATGACCAGACCAACACAGTAATTGTTATTGGAGGAGCTCGTAGTAACATCTGTCACAACGTGGCAATCACTCTATACAACTACAAATTTTCCCAGGTGAGAAACAAAAATGTATCAGTTTGAGAAGTTCACCAGCTATTATATTATATTGAAAAGTTGGGTAATTGAAATGAAATATTTGAGGCAAGACCGTGATTAAGTTATAAGATATGAAAAATATCTTGGAAGGACTGTCCCATTTTCCTCCTTGAGCAAAATTGCAGATTTTTTTAGGCATCCTATTCTGGTATCCGACTCAAAACCATAGAGTTAAATAAACTCTATAGTTAAATAAACCCACATGCTTTGCTTTTTATGATTATTATTTATTTTGGAAGAGTCTCTTTATTCCTATGTTCTTCTGGCTTTCTCCTTTTAGATCTCATATGGATCAGCACCTTTGATAAATGCTGAAACAGCAATGTTTGTCAAATGGATGTTCCCAGAGGAAACTCATCAATTTAAAGCAATACTTCACTTATTGTTGCATTTTGGGTGGACCTGGGTTGGATTAGTTTCTATGTATGAGGAAGATAGAGACAGGTTCATTAAAAAAAGACTTTCCATGTTTTCAGAGAAAGGAATCTGCTTTGACTTTATAGAATGTCTTCCCCAGATGATGTATGGTAATGCAGCTGCTGAAATGATGGAAAATGGAGAAAAAATATACAAAGTGATTATGGAGAGTACGGTCACTGCAGTCATCTTGAGTATTGAAATTACAGGCATGTTGTTTTTGAGAGTAATGATCAATGTTTTCAATAATGATACTATTCCAAAGGAGAGAGCGGCCAAAATTTGGATCATGACAGCCCAGATGGAATTCACATCCATTCTGATGCAAAGACAGTTCCGCATTGATTTTCTTCATGGTGCTCTTTCCTTTGCAATTCATTCAAAGGAGTTGACCAGATTCCAACAATTTATACAGAAAAGAAACCCAAACTTAGAAAAAGACGATGGGTTTATTAGGGATTTCTGGAAAGATGCATTTGAATGCTCATTCTCCAGTGATATTACAGATGAGAATGCTGAAAGGATCTGCACCGGAGAAGAGAAGCTGGAGACTCTTCCTAATTCGGTCTTTGAGTTCACCATGAATGCACATAGTTACAGCGTCTACAATGCAGTCTATGCTGTGGCACATGCTCTGAAGGCCATGCGCTCTTCCAAGCTCAAAGGGGGTCGAAAAATGGACAAGAGGAGATGGAAGATCTTCCTCCGATCAACTTGGCAAGTAATGTTGTATAATGAAAACTTTGGGGAAAATTAAGAATAAGAACGTTTTGGTTTTTTGTTTTGTTTTGTTTTAACTATTATAATGCTTTACAGATAGTTTTGAAACCTAGGAAGGTCCCAAAGGTGATTTTTCAAAAGGCAATTGAACTCGCTTTGTTTTTCTTCAAAGTGTTTTGCTTCAATTCAGAACTGAGGAGGCATCTTCGATGAGAAGCAAAACATCTTCAAGAAAAAACAAAAAAAGTCCAGTTGCCTTTTAGAGAAAAAAAACCCACCTTTGGGACAGCCAATACTTGGATGACTGAGAATCTCCTTAGACATTAAGATTCAAAGGAAATTATAATAAAAAAATAAGAAGAAGAAATCTTGTGAAAATAGAAATAGTATTACTCCAAGTGAATAGCAAATTTGTCAGTGAAGAAAATCTCAAGTTTATTTAGGCCAGATTGAAAGAATCAAATTGAAATTTTCACATCTCCTTCAAAGAGTCCTGATAAATTTCCTGGGGTTTTTTTTCCCCCCTCTTTTTTTCTTCTTCCTTTAGCTCAACCATTTTTTGCAACAAGTCTCCTTTAATAACAGTGCTGGGGAACAGGTTTTGTTTGGCCCCAATGGGGAATTAGAAACTGGATTTGATATTTTCAATTGGGTCACCTTTCCAAACAAGTCCTTTCTGAAAGCCCAAATTGGAAAGATTGACCCCATGGCTCCCTCAGACAAGCTACTCACCATTTCTGCCAAGGAAGCTGTTTGGCCTGTCATATTTAACCAGGTATGCTTGTTCAAAGACCATAATATTGATATTTGATTTGATTTGATACACACACACACACACACACACACACACACACACACACAGGGTGCTCAAGACGGGCATACTCAGAGTTTTTCCGGCATTGTCCCAATTTGATCTTTAGAATACAATTAGCCAACACTCCAGAAGATAGGCTCAAGTTACAGAAAGATCTTGACAGACTTGAACATTGGGCGCTTTTAACAAAATGAAATTCAACAGTAAAAAAAGTAAGGTTCTACATTTAGGCTAAAAAACCAAAACGCACCGGTACCGTATATGTGGTACCTTGCTCAATAGTAGTACCTGTGAGAGGGATCTTGGAGTCCTAGTGGATAACCCATTTAGATATGAGGCAGCAGTGTGCAGCAGCTGCTAAAAAAGCCAACACAGTTCTGGGCTGCATAAACAGAGGGATAGAATCAAGATCACGTGAAGTGTTAGTGCCACTTTATAATGCCTTGGTAAGGCCACACTTGGAATACTGCATTCAGTTTTGGTCACCATGATGTAAGAAAGATGTTGAGACTCTAGAAAGAGTGCAGAGAAGAGCAAAAAAGATGATTAGGGGACTGGAGGCTAAAGCATATGAAGAACGGTTGCAGGAACTGGGTATGTCTAGTTTAATAAAAAGAAGGACTAGGGAGACATGATAGCTGTGTTCCAATATCTCAGGGGTTGCCACAAAGAAGAGGGAGTCGGGCTGTTCTCCAAAACACCTGAGGGTAGAACAAGAAGCAATGGGTGTAAACTGATCAAGGAAAGAAGCAACTTAGAACTAAGGAGAAATTTCCTGACAGTTAGAACAATTAATAAGTGGAGCGACTTGCCTGCAGAAGTTGTGAATGCTCCAACACTGGAAATTTTTAAGAAAATGTTGGATAACCATCTGACTGAGATGGTGTAGGGTTTCCTGCCTGGGCAGGGGGTTGGACTAGAAGGCCTCCAAGGTCCCTTCCAACTCTGTTGTTATATTATATTAATTATTAGGAATGATCAATCGATCAATGTAATAGGTATGAAATGGGGAGCAGTTGAAGATTCAATCATGAATTTATACCTGGAAAATGCAACACCAAGGATTGGATTATGCATGAAGAGTTTGCATATGTATAATTGATGAAAAGAACAATCCACCAAAAATAAATTCTTTTTTTTTCCCTGCCATTGTTCGAAGTTAAGATGGAAGAAGAGGTGGGAATGGTTAAAAAAGGGGAAAAGGAAGCAAAGCAAATACAACCTAAAATTGGGGCTGTAAATTTGGGAGAAGAAACACAGAAAGTTGCAGGGGGGATCAAAGTATGATTGTAACTATTAAAGAGCCTCTGGTGGCTCAACAGACTAAGTAAGTCTGTTATTAACACAGCTGCTTGCAATTACTGCAAGTTCAAGTCCCACCAGGCCCAAGGTTGACTCAGCCTTCCATCCTTTATAAAGTAGGTAAAATGAGGACCCAGATTGTTGGGGGCAATAAAAAGTTGACTTTGTATATAATATACAAGGGATGAAGACTATTGCTTAACATTGTAAGCCGCCCTGAGTCTTCGGAGAAGGGCGGGATATAAATTCAATTTTTTTAAAAAATGTAAAGAGCAAGGAGTAAAGAAGTAATACCTTCAAATGAAAAGACTTTCCTTTCATGGGATAGGGTAAATTATAAGGGATATTTCCGAATATAAAAAAAGGATAGCTAAACTAGATAGTACAAAAGTTTTTAGGGTATGATGGATATATAAATTTGAGAGAATATAAGATATATGGAAACCCTTTGATAGTGTAATATTGTGTAGAGATAAGAAATATAATTAGTTATGGATTGTATGATAAATGGAGTACAAAATGTTTAGAAATTTATAGTATGGGGAATATGGGGAAGAATATGAGGTAAATGTTAAAATTATATAAGAAAAGATGATGTTTATTATGATGTATGATGGATATACAAATATGATGGATTATAAGGTATACTGAGGAATAATTTTTGATATTACAACATGGGAAGATGGGATATTGTTTATTATAGAAGATTGGACTTTAAACTTAATGGACTTAGATGAGAAGGTAGAATTATCAGCATATTTGAAAGATTATTTTTGAAAGATATATATAATGGAGACGGTTTGTTTTTTTTATAAAAAAAATTGGATTGAAATAACAAAATACTAAATAGCTTTTAAATGAATAGTATGTAATTGTATTAGTATTAATATTTTCCTTTTTCTTCTTTTTTATGGAAAAGGGGAGTTGAGGTTCAAGAAGAAGGATGGGAGTTTATGTTAATTAGCATATTTTAGTTTATGATTGTTTGATATGATACCCTGTATTTGCTCTGGGAAGTCGGGGGGGGAGGGGATGGGGGAAAGAGGGAGGAGGGAGGGGAAGGGTTAGGGTTGGGGGGAGGGGGGGATGTATGGGGGAAAAATTCTGTAAAACTTTTTCAATAAATAAATAAATAAATAAATTCTTTCTGTGGAATTCTAATTTTATTAACGAGCAGGCATTACCTCTTTCCCTCTGTAACAAAGAGTGTCCTCTTGGCCATAGCAAGATGAAAGTGGAAGGAAAATTATCCTGCTGCTATGACTGCAAAATATGTCCACAAGGGAAGATAGCTGACCAATTAGGTAAGCAAAGGATTATATTAAATCTATCAATGATATAATAAATATAAATGGGGGTTTATTTTTAATAAATGAATATTTTTAATAAATATTATGGTGATTGAAAATCTTGAGCTTTATATCGTATTAATGTGAAACAATGACACATTTGAATTATTTTCATACTTCATAATTTTGGATTGGTTATTTTTTCCAGTTTTTACTTGTTTTTACTTCCTATTCTATCCAGATGATTGATTGATTGATTGATTCTTTTGCCTATCAAGTGGCTTACCACAATACTTAAAAACACAAATAATAATTTAAACAAAAAAACCTTGCCATTAGGTACTAGAGAAATCAGGCTCCTGGTCAACCCCTATTTTAGCCTAACATTTTATTTTATTTATTTTATTTATTTATTTTATTTTGTCACAACAATATATGTAGGTATCATACAAAAAGATTATATAGTAAATAAACACATATATGGATAAATATATCCTGGACATAAACTGTTTCAACTCCTACCCTCAAAACGACGCTATAGAGCACTGCACACCAGAACAACTAGACACAAGAACAGTTTTTTCCCGAAGGCCATCACTCTGCTAAACAAATAATTCCCTCAACACTGTCAGTCTATTTACTGAATCTGCAATACTATTAATCGTTTCATAGTTCCCATCACCAATCTCTTTCCACTTATGACTGTATGACTATAACTTGTTGCTGGCAATCCTTATGATTTATATTGATATATTGACCATCAATTGTGTTGTAAATGTTGTACCTTGATGAACGTATCTTTTCTTTTATGTACACTGAGAGCATATGCACCAAGACAAATTCCTTGTGTGTCCAATCACACTTGGCCAATAAAATTCTATTCTATTCTATAAGGAGGTATAGCATATATATAGGAAGAAGAAAAGAAAAACAATAGGACAGGAACGGTAGGCACGTTTGTGCGCTTATGCACGCCCCTTATGGTCCTCTTAGGAATGGGGTGAGGTCAATAGTAGAAAGTTTTTGGATAAAACTTTTAGGATTATGGGAAGAGACCACAGTCAGGTAAAGTATTCCAAGCACTAATGATTCTGTTACAGAAGTCATATTTTCTGCAATCTAGATTAAAGCAGTTAACATTAAGTTTAAATCTATTGGTTGCTCTTGTATTATTGCAATTAAAGCTGAAGTAGTCTTTAACAGGAAGGACATTACAATAGATGATTCTGTGAGTTAAGCTTAGGTCTTGTCGAAGGCAACGGAGTTCCAAGTTTTCTAAACCTAGGATTTCAAGTCTGGTGGGATAGGGTATTTTATTGTTTTCAGGGGAATGGAGAACTCTTCTTGTAAAATATTTCTGGACACGTTCAATTGTATTGATGTCATTGATTTTAAGTGAACAAAGTCTTCCCAGCATTGTACAAAGATAAAAGGGTAGGGAACTCATGTAATTCAAATAGAAAAGTATTGGAAAAGATTGGGCACTACAGACCAGATAGAACTCTAAACTCCCAGATGACAATATTTAGCACAAAACTCTATAGCATACCCACTTTCCGGGCTTATTGAGAAAGGCAGATACCATTGAAGAAAGGTGATCTCACCTATCATTTGGCCAATGATACCCAGGGATTTAATGGTGATAACCAGAAATTTGAATTGCATAGACTAATGAACTTGGAGCCAGTATAGCTCATGCAGAAATAATAAAACTAAGTGAGATAATTGCAGGTCCATCGCACTGCAGATCAGTTACGGTTTTTGAAACAGTCTTCGAGGGCAGCATCATATAAAAGGCATTCCAGTTATCAAACTGGGATCTCATTATGTCTATAGAATATTGTAAAACTGGAGCATATTGAAAATGAAATGAAGATGCTTTGAAACAATAATGCTTTTATGAATGGTTTCTTTTTCAGACTTAGATGACTGTTTCCCCTGTCCAGAGGATCAATATTCAAACAAGGATATGGATAGTTGCCTTCCAAAAAGTATAATTTATTTAACTTATCAAGAACCTTTGGGGATTTCTTTGGAAGTGATTGCAGTCTCCTTTTCTGTCATCTCAGCTGTGGTGCTCAGGATATTCATGAAATATCAGGACACACCTATTGTTAAAGCCAATAATAGGAACCTCACTTATAGCCTTCTTGCTGCTCTCCTGCTCTCTTTCCTGTGCAGTTTGCTCTTCATTGGGCAACCTGACCAAGTGAAATGTCTCTTGCGACAAACTGCTTTTGGTATCATCTTCTCTGTAGCTCTTTCTTGTATATTGGGGAAAACAATCATAGTGGTCCTTGCTTTCATGGCCACCAAGCCCGGATCCAAAATGAGAAAATGGGTGGGGAAAAGACTGGCTATCTCTATTGTCTTATCTTGCTCCTTAACACAATTCTGCATTTGTGTAGCATGGCTCACAATTTCTCCTCCCTTCCCAGATTCTGACATGCACTCCATGGCTGAAGAAATTGTCCTAGAATGTAATGAAGGTTCCACCACAATGTTTTATACAGTGCTTGGCTTTCTGGGGTTCTTGACTGCTGTCAGTTTCACTGTGGCCTTCCTAGCTAGGAATTTGCCTGACACTTTCAATGAAGCCAAATTTATCACCTTCAGCATGTTGGTCTTTTGTAGTGTCTGGGTGTCATTTGTTCCCACCTATTTGAGTACCAAAGGAAAATACATGGTGGCTGTGGAGATCTTTTCCATTTTGGCTTCAGCAGCTGGATTACTGGGGTGCATATTTTTCCCCAAATGCTACATCATTGTTCTGAGGCCTAATCTGAATAAGAAGGAGCAACTAATGAAAAAATGAAACTGATTTTAGCACCATACCCTTTGAAGGAAATCTAATTGGTTGCTTTTGGCATACTCCCCCCACCACTACTATGAGGTTCTGCCTTCTTCCTTCCATCGCCATCAGTAGGACATGTAAAGCAATAGTTCTCCAAAGTTCACTTCAGAACCTAGAAAACTTTCCTTAATCTTTTCTTTGAAATATTAGATAATGATTTTGAGTCCTAATCAGTATAGTAGGCAATAGCTAATAAAGAAGAAGATATGGTGTTGATCGACATGATATAAAAAAATGTCCAGATTCCAGAAAGAAATACAGAGAAAAGCCACAAAGATGATTAGGGGACTGAAGGCCAAAGCAAGAATGATTGCTGGAATAGGGTATGTCTAGTTTAATGGAAAAAAACAAACAAACCCAGGAGTGACATAGTAGCAATCTTCCAATATCTACAGTGCTGCCACAAAGAAGAGGAGATCAACCTATTTCCCAAAGCACCTGAAGGCAGGATGAGTAATAATGGATGCAAACTAATCAAATGAGAGAAGCAACCTAGAGCTAAGAAGAAATTTCCTACCAGTTAGAACAATTAATCAGTGGAATGACTTGCCTTCTTAAGTTGTGGGTATTCCAGTACTGAAGGGTTTTAAGGACGGATTGGACAACCATTCATCTTAAATGGTATGGGGATTGAACTAGAAGATCTCAAAGTCCCTTCCAACTTTCTTATTCTTTTATTCTGTTATATTAAAAACATTTTAGTGATACAATGTGCATTATGGTAAGCATGTATGGGTATAAACCCTGCAGCCCATGAGCTTCACAAAAAGCTCCCCTCCCTGCCAAAAAGAAAGAAAGAAAATGTTTATTTTACTGAACTTACGAAATTGAAGCATCTCTGGTACATGTGAAGCCAAAAGTTTATCATCCTTTTGTGTGTTTTGAGATTCTGATAATAATAATAATAATAATAAAACAAAAAACCCAAGGGATATTATGAGGGATTTATTTTCCCCTTAAAGATATTCCAATATTCCCTCTAATCATTTCTGAGATACAGGAGAATCTAAATTAACATCCCTTTCCACAATTCTGAAAGTTTGAGAGCCACTTTGGTTTATCAGGTATGGTGCTAGGCCAGAAACAAAGGGACTATGTGCTCTTGCTCTCCTTCAGCAATGAAAGCCTAGGAGGTGGTATTCAGCTGGTTCAGACCGGTTCGCCTGAACCAGTAGCAGAAATCATAGGTGGCTGCCCACCCACCTGCCCATCTGCCCCTGCTCTATACCATCCTAATTAGACATGTTTTCGAGGTCGGGCATGTTCACATTTGCAAACTGGTAGGGAAAGTAAGTGAATACCAACCCTGTAGGATGTATATTGTTTTGGGAACTGTGGAGAGGTGTTTGAAGATTATGGTGTTGAAAAACTGCTTCTCAGCATCCCTGAGAAAGTAGTCTTATTCATCATGACGACTACTGTCTCAACATTGGTGGCTTGTTTAATTATGTTGTCACTATTATTCCTGAGCCCTGGATGGCATCTAATTCTGCTCTACTCTGATTAAATCTGGACCATATCCACCAATCTGATTTATTGAGAAAAGAAATATTGAAGAATGCTAGTCTCATCTATAACTTGGCCCAGTGACATTCAAGGATTTAATGGTTCTAGCCACTAATTTGAATTGCACATGGTAAGCAATTTGGAGCCAGTGTAGCTCATGCAGGAGAAATAGACCTAATTCTGTATTTCTGTATCCCTATTTCTATTCTTCTTTCTACTCCTAATTTTACATGTACAACAACAGCTTATTAACATGCAGTTATTGAGGGAACCGTTATATGCCTACTCCACATCTCTCTCAGTCTCAGTTTGAGTTTGAGTCTCTCTGTCTGTCTGTCTGTCTGTCTGTCTGTCTGTCTGTCTGTTTCTCTCTCTCTCTCTCTCACACACACACACACACACACACACACACACACACACACATCTTTATTTGGAGGAAGACACAACAATCCTTCAGTCCTGTTGAAATAGACACTTGGAGGTAAGGGACAATCCCTATGATATGCGTGCATAAGAGCACCAGCATGCCTACCGTCCCTGTCCTAATGTTCCCTTTAATTGTATTCATTTTATATATTCAATTCATGGTTATACTTATATATATTATTTAATATGTATTTGACAAAATAAATAAATAAATAAAAATAAAATATCATATGGCCATTGGATAAGTCATGACATCATTCTGCAAATACTGCAAACTTTGGTCAGCTTGATTTATGACATGATGGAAAAGGATACTAGTGCATAATTTACTTTTGCTTTATGACACCATGGCAGACAATATGATATGTCTCTTTTGCTCTGCATTAAGACTTCCAGGAAAGGCAGACAAGTCAGGAAGCTAGAAAGTATTGAGGAAGAGTTCTTTCCAAGTCCAGGAAATTTTCTTCTCTATCAATTTTCCTTTCTTCACTATCAGGACATGTAGATAAGTTTTTATTCCATGTCAGAAGCATCTAAGTGCTTCCTTGGTGAAAATATCAACTGGTGATATCACCATTGCCCAAGGGATACCAGTTAGGGGTTCTTTTCATATAGTCATTAAGTTGTCCACCATTTATTTATTTGTTGTCACCTGCTTCCAAATTGCTGAGTCAGCAGGAGCTGGAGCAAGTGATGGGAGCCATGCCAGTGGTGGGTTGCTACCGGTTCACCCTAATATACTTTAGTTTATTTTATGACAAATGTAAGAGCTTCAAATACTTGGGGAGCATTATCTTGAGCTATGAGTTTTGGGATAAAGAAATTGATTCCAGAATCAGCAAGCTTAGCCTAGCTCTGGGACCGCTATGTACTAGAGTGATACAATGTCCTTATCTCCACAAAACTGAAAATTTACAAGGTAGTGGTTATTCCTTCCCTCATTTAATGGTGTGAAAGGCTCTATATAGAGCCTGAATAGAGAAGCTGAAAAGACATCAAACAACAGGAGAGAAAAAAGAGGAGAGGAGGGGAGGGGAGGGGAAGGGAGGGGAGAGGAGAGGAGAGGAGAGGAGAGAAGAGAAGAGAAGAGAAGAGAAGAGAAGAGAAGAGAAGAGAAGAGAAGAGAAGAGAGAAGAGAAGAGAAGAGAAGAGAAGAGAAGAGAAGAAACACAAGAATTATTTTGTTATTTGGGCGTTCTCATGTGCTCCAGTTTATTTGCCCATGAAGTAATAGGAATACTAGAATGGAACAAAAAAAGAATTAAAGGATTTCAGAAGAGCATTGTTGGCCTTCCTAGCTTTATTAAACAGATCTTGATCGCATATTTCTTTCTGCATATGGTAAAATAGCAAAGACTTGTAGCACAAATTGAATTCCACAATTAAATAGGAAGGAGTGCTCTAAATCAGAGGTCTCCAACCTTTCTGGCTTAGTGGACTGGTGGGAGCAGTGGGATGGGGGGAAGAGGGATGATTTTGCACACAAATGCACGCCATTTTCACAAACATAGCTGTGGCCCAGTACTAAGCCGTATGTTCTGTTTCCCTCCCCCAATACTCCCAACAAAGAGTCAGTCAAAGGCCTTCTCTTCTAATTTATTTACATAGATAAATGTCCTGGCCACGTCTACCCACGGGCCTGCCAAGTCTCTGGAGTTAACGTGGAAATTATAGATAAGGCCAGAATTATTCACGAATATATTCTTCCCTCCATTGATACAGTTTGCCCACACAAATTCATTGCTTTGTCCAAGACAAAAAACTAGGAAGTTCCGCCTCCTTTTTATAGTCTCTGCAGATGTCACTGCATGACCATCATTCTTTGGCTTTGTCCCAACGCTTCCTCTGCTGCACGCGCTGGTCACGTCTGCGCAGTCTTGCATCACTCCAAAACTGTTCTTGGGGCGTTGCCAAATCAGAAGAAGGCTCGGGAGAATTAGGCCTTGCCGGCCCCTCCTCCTCCCTTTGGGTGGGTGCCAGGGAGGGAGAGGGCCCAAGAGAAGCAGGCCTTGCCAGGTCTTCTCCCTCACTTTCTGAATCATCCGAGTCCAAGAGTCTGGGTCCAGGAACCTGGGTCACATCACCGTAATTGGGTTATGAATGGTATGATAGCTGAACTTCCTTTCTGACATCCTTTGTCAAGAAACCTTTTTGCAGACTACAAAATATCAATTGTGCATACGTTGATTGGATCAAGTGTAGGCTTATGTCACTCAACAAGCCAGGAAAAAAAAAGCATAATTTGCACTGGTGGGTTTCTATCGGTTCGCCCGGTTTGGTCGAACTGGTAGTTGTGGCTGCAGGAGGCTCTGGCCATCCACTCGGATATCTCTGCACATGCACTGAAGTGTTGTGCACGTTTTAACATGCGCGCACCCACGAGCGAATCAGTAGCGACCGAAATTGAAACCCACTACTGATTATGTGTCTACAAGGAATCACTTGAAATGAGAAGAAGAACCAAGTGATATTTTTTCTTTGCAGCAAATACAGTGTAGAAAAACAATTTTATAAAATTTTCTGTTCTGAAATTTATTTATTCACTTTATAAATGTAGCCCAATTAAAAACTTGTCTCCACTGGTCTGTCTTTCTTTCTTTCTTTCTTTCTTTCTTTCTTTCTTTCTTTCTTTCTTTCTTTCTTTCTTTCTTCCTTCCTTCCTTCCTTCCTTCCTTCCTTCCTTCCTTCCTTCCTTTCTTTCTTTCTTTCCACACATTGTTTCCATCCCAAATGACTCTGAGCTGCTTAAAGACCTTTTCCCATTAAGAAAGTTAAAAAGAAAGGTCAATGTCATTATATAATTAGATTACAAATACAATAACCAAAGTGCTGAAAGGCCTCTCAAAAGAAGAAACAGAGGAGGAGGGGAAAATGTAACATGATGGGTCAAATTCTCTTTGGCTCTTCGGAAAAAGTTTAAGTCGGGTAGTTCTAGAAAAATGTTTTGTTTGGCATTTGTTGACTGGAATTGCCTTTCCCCCCCCCTCTCTCTCCACTTCCAATTCTGTTTTCAGTTACGACGAGGGGTGAAATCTAAAATTTTCCCTACCAGTTCTGTGGGTGTGGCTTAATTGGTGAGCATGGCTTGGTGGTCAGATGACTGGGTGGGCGTGGCCAATAACCATAAATAATAAAATAATAAACAAAGTATAAAAAACAATAAGAGGTACCAAAAATCAACTTTCACACTTTACACACACACAACACAACACAACTGACTCACACACAATGTAAAAGCAGCTGCACTTCACACTTCACACAGCCACAAAAAGCTCAAAAACCAACTTTCACACTTTACACACACATAACACAACTGACACATACACACACACACACAAAATGCCACATACAGCTTTGTGAGATTTTGGTGTTTGTGTAGTTAGAGTGAGACACTTACAGAAACACACCAAATCTCAGAAAGCTGCACAAATATTTTATTTTATTTTATTTTATTTTATTTTATTTTATCTATTTTATTTTATTTTATTTTATTTTATTTTATTTATTTTATTTTATTGTGGACTTCAATTCCCAGAGTTCCTCAGCCAGCAAAGCCAGTCAGCATTAGTTGATCACTGAGGAAATAGATTAGCTAAGCAATTGATTCTGTCTGGGCTGAAAGTGAAACTGCTTCCGGGCTGCGAAAAAAGCCATGCGTTCATCAGTAATCAGGTAAGTGCCTTAGAATCTCTACTCTTACTTGTAGAAAACATGTTTTCTACATGTAAGAGTACAAGTAAGATTCTGCTGATGAGGAACTCAGGTGAGATTGCCAGAGGAGACTTTAATTATTTTTTTTAAGTTTAAAGTCTCTGCCGATCTCAGCTGAGGGGCGGGATCCTCAAAGGCTGTTTTTGTACTTTTAAAGGCATGTTTCGGCTGAAGCAAAACCGGCTTTTAAAAGTAAAAAATAGTGTGGCTCAGCAGAGGCAGTGGGCGGGGCCAGGGATTTTTGCTACCGGTCCTCCGAACCAGCAGCCGCCATCGCTACCAGATCGCGCGAGCCGGTCCAAACTGGGAGCATTTCACCCCTGGTTACTACCCTTTTGTTCAAGTTCATAACAGTCATCATTCTATTTTCCTACTCAAAGTCTATGGGGAGCTTCACTGAACATCTATTGATTTCCACTATAATTACCTAGGGAATCTTAGTTATGTAGCTTCTTCTCAAATCCTTGGGGATATCTAAGGGACAATCCAAAAGAACAGGTCAAGATTGAAAAGTGTTATTAATTGTGGGACCAGACAGCTAGAAATGTGACAATCTGTTTTTTGAGAAAGGATATATATGGAAGCTATTCTAACTAGTGAGATGGTTATTTATTTAATTTTTTTGGTCATGTTTCATTGTTGCAGACAGAACTAGTTCATATGTGGTGACACAGGTATTCTCAAAGAAAATGGTATTTTTCATTGCAGTCATGGCAGTGTTACTGCCAGGGCTTACATGCCTTACCCCTCAGTTTAATGCATGTGCTGTGGGGAAACCTCCCCTTATGAAGCACAAGTATTTTTTGTCAGGCGATTTCATAATGGCTGGGATACTATCTCAGTTCTACATCGTATCTGATCCAGTGCATTTTGGAAGACATCCCTCTGAAGAACTGGTTGATGAGCCCATGTAAAGACTTTCTCTTCTTAACTGTAGCATATCTCAAATCAGATATTCTTCTATAATAGGATGCTCAGACTGAGTTAATTAGAGTTATTACTTGCAACATAAATTATTTCTTCCGCTTCTTGCCGGTTAGTTCCTTCATTCTAAATATAGATTGCTACCCACTGATATTTCTTACTTGCCAAATAAATAATAAATACACTTGGAGGTTTTTTTGATTAAACATTTTTAAGAAAATGTTGGATAACCATCTGACTGAGATGGTGTAGGGTTTCCTGCCTGGGCAGGGGGTTGGACTAGAAGGCCTCCAAGGTCCCTTCCAACTCTGTTTTTATGTTATGTTATGTTAAAAATCAATATTAAGCTTTTCTCATTTACTTACTGTTGTACAAATCATCAATGCTTTAGTATTGAATCACTTTTTTCTGCCAATTAAATGTCAACATTTCATGATTTAATGGTTGCTGTGAATATTAGGGAACGATGGTGCTATATAGCATTTTGAACTTGATTTCTAAACAGGTGGTTCAGCAAGCATGGAGCACAAATGTAGGGCTGTTTGTGCTAATGTAAGAGCTACCTCTATACTTACGATAAGGAAGCTGTGTGAAGGCCAAAGAAAAAGATTTATATACAACATTTACCTTCAAGCATGCTTCAGAACAGATTTTTCACTTAGTTGCTCTATCTGGAGCAGGTTCATCAGCATAGCCTTATATCAACTTGAGAATATAAAATTTCTCTCTCTCTCTCTCTCTTTCTCTCTCTCTCTCACACACACACACACATACAACTCCCAAAAAAGAACAAACGGTGGGAAAATAGAACAGTTAAAGATAGAAAACTAGAAGTGTGTCTAACAATTATAGCTAGATGATAACAAGATTATTAATGTAAAGTAATTCATGTGTTTCATCGTGAAAATTCTATATAATGAATGAATCATGACAGCCAGCCTTTATCTAGTGAAAAATGGTACTTTTCTTTTTTTTAAGAGCTTTTCTCTTTCCTCTAAAATAACATGTTGTAGACTGAAATATTTCTGCAGACTATTTCCATTATTATGCAAGTATTTTATTAGATTCCATACTCTTACATTACATCCAGTGGTGGGATTCAGCCAGTTCGCACCACTTCGGGAGAACCGGTTGTTAACTTTCTGAGCAGTTTGGCAAACTGGTTGTTGGAAGAAATCATTAGGGCAGAGAACCGGTTGTTAAATTACTTGAATCCCACCGCTGATTACATCTCATGTAATTTAAACATTTTTCCTACGATTGAGTACATCTCTAGCAATGGAAATCATTTTTGAGGCATTTACATAATTCCCTGAATTGTAGTGTGTACAATCAAGTTTTGTGTGTAGTGTTTAGTTGAAAATAAAGTATATGTCATGTCACATTCTGTGAGAAATGAAATACGTTTTGGAATATATCTCTTATTGCAGATTTTTCCTACAGAACTATCAACATATTCTGGCATTGGCTTTTGCTGTAAAAGAGTTAAATGAAAACAACCAAATTTTACCCAATGTGACTCTGGGTATGCACCTCTCTAATAGTTATTTCATGGCGAGATGGACCTACTTGGCTTCAATGCAGCTTCTCTCAACACGGGGAAGATTCATCCCCAATTATAAGTGTGATGCCAAGGATAGGGCAATATCTGTTATTGCAGGACCTAACTCTCACATCTATCCCTACGTGGCAAACGCCTTGAATGTCTACAAGATGCCTCAGGTAAGATTTGCCCTTGAACAAAATGTAATAGGCTGTGAGAAAAGCCTTGATAGTCAGGAGGAAGAGCCACAGTCTAGACAATGATCTGATCAAAAGTATCTGAGCCCAAACCAGAAAAGAAATTTGGGAAAGCAACTCAGAATGGACTCTTCCTTGTTCTTTTGAATGTAAAGGTAGAGGAGAATTCTTTTAGTCTTGCAAGATCAGAAAACCCAAATCATGAATACTAAAGATTCATTTATTGTAAGTTTCAGTAACAGAAGCCCACAAGTTTGAAATCAATTCTCCCCATCTATTTACATTTTGAAAGTTATGTTTACTAGTGCAAGAAAACAATTATGCTATTATTTTATGTTAATTTTTTTAAATTTGGAAATAAAGCGCCATTCAAACAGAAATAGATAAAAAATGTGGTGGCTAGATGAGATATTTTAGATACTCTACTTGATACAGTCTGAATCCAAACCAATTAATAGACTATGATTGCTTGACTGACTTAAAAATACACTTTATAGAAGTGTCAATACATTTCTGTGAATATATTTTATTACCATGTTTTAATAACCACATTCATTCATGATTAAAAAATTCAAGGTGTTATTATTTGGAAATTTTTTAAATTTGTTCTTTAAATTGTGGTATGGTTTTCCTTCCTCTCTCCTGAAATCAGCCTGACCTCACCCCATTCCTAAGAGGTCTGTAAGGGGCGTGCATAAGAACACCAACGTGCCTACCATTCCTGTCCTAATGTTCCCTTTGGTTGTATCCAATTCGTATGGTTATTTCATGCTTATACTTATATATATTGTTGTGTTTGACAAATAAAATAAATATAAATAAAAATAAAATAAAAATAAAATAAAATAGTTAATGGCTTAATTAGAGATGAGCAATTCCAACAGCTAGAATGTGATAGCAGTAACTATAACTTAATCAGATATCAAATGCGGTAGGATTGTGGGACATTTGATATCTGGAAAAAAATGGTTTGAGTCTCTTTAAAGCAGACACAATTTTTCTCTCTCCAATTTTGAATAGGAGTTTTTGAAAATGGGAAAAGTGATCCAAAGATATACCAGCAGTTGCCATTTCAGGTCACAACAAGTTTGCTGCTCTACATTTTCTTCCCCTGTTTGAATGAGGGGAGAGAAAGACTTTGATTTGTAGTATACTTTCTCTTGATATTGATATAAAATAAAATGGAAAGTTAGAGGCAAATACATGACCCAAATGTGAAATAATTGAAATGAAAAGAGGATATTCGTTCTTTGTGCTTCAGAAATGCTTTTTCAAAAGGCAACTGGACTTTGTTTTACCTTTTGCTTCTCATTCAAGAAGCTTCCTCACTTGGTCAGAACCAAAGTTGGTTTGCTAGCAACTGCCAAAAAGCCAACACAGTCCTAGGCTGCATCAACAAAGGCATAGAATCAAGTTCACATGAAGTTTTACTATCAGTTTATAAGGCCTTAGTTAGACCACACTTGGAATATTGCATCCAGTTTTGGTCACCACGATGTAGAATAGAATAGAATAGAATAGAATAGAATAGAATAGAAGAGAAGAGAAGAGAAGAGAAGAGAAGAGAAGAGAAGAGAATTCTTTATTGGCCAAATGTGATTGGTCACACAAGGAATTTGTCTTTGGTGTATATGCTCTCAGTGTACATAAGGAGAATAAAATACATTCATCAAGAATAAAAAGATTTAAAACTTGGTGATAGTTAAGGTTACTAATAAGGTATCAAATCATAATAGGAAACAAATAAAAATATAAATTGAAAGATACAAGCAACACGGTTATAGTAATAAGTGGAAAGAGATAGGTACTAGTAAGGAAGAGAAGAATAATACTGTCTTAGTAAATTATCTGACAGTGTTGTGGGAATTAGTTGTTAAGCAGAGTGATGGCATTCAGGAAAGAACTGTCTTTGTGTCTAGTTGTTCTGGTGTGCAGTGCCCTATAGTGTCTTTTTGAGGGTAGAAGTTGAAACAATTTATGTCCAGGATGTGAGGGGTCTGTAAATATTTTCACAGCCCTCTTTTTGATTCGTGCAGTATACAGGTCCTCAATGGAACGGAGGTTGATAGCAATCATTTTTTCTGCAGTTCTACTTATCCATTGAAGTCTGTGTTTGTTTTGTCTGGTTGCAGAGCCAAATCAGACAATTATGGAGGTGCAGATGACAGAGTCAATAATTCCTCTATAGAACTGGATCAGCAACTCTTTGGGCAGTTTGAGCATCCTGAGTTGGCACAGAAAGAACATTCTTTGTTGAGCTTTTTTGATGACATTTTTGAAGTTAGGTGTCCATTTTAAGTCTTGAGATATGATAGAACCTAGAAACTTGAAAGACTCTACTGTTGATACTGTGTTGTCTAGTATTGTAAGAGGTGGTAGTATAGGAGGTTTTCTTCTAAAATACACCCCCATTTCTACGGTTTTGAGTGTATTTAGTTCACAATGGTTCTGATTGCACCACAAGGCTGGTTGTTCAACCTCCCGTCTGTATGGAGATTCATCGTTGTCTTGAATGAGACCAATCACTGTTGTATTATCTGCAAATTTCAGTATTTTAACAGAGGGATCTTTTGAGATGCAGTTATTGGTGTATAGAGGGAAGATTAGTGGAGAGAGCACACAGCCCTGGTATAAAAAAGATGTTGAGACTCTGGAAAGAGTGCAAAGAAGAGCAACAAAGATGATTATGGGACTGGAGGCTAAAACATATGAAGAACAGCTGCAGGAATTGGATATGTCTAGTCTAGTAAAAAGAAGGACTAGGGGTGACATGGTAGCAGTGTTCCAATATTTGAGGGGTTGCCACAAAGAAGAGGAAGTCAACTTATGTTCCAAAGCACCAGAAGGCAAAACAGAAACAATGGATAGAAACTAATCATGGAGAGAAGCAACCTAGAACTTCTCAAGGAGAAATTTCCTGAATAAGAACAATTGACCAGTCGAAAAGTTTGTCTTCAGGCATTGTGAGTGTTCCATCACTGGAAGCTTTTAAGAAGAAATTGGACATCCATTTTTCTTAAATGGTTTAAGGTGTCCTGTTTGAGCAGGGGGTTGGACTGGAAGACATCCAAGTTCCCTTCCAATTTTGATAATGGTAAAGCAGTGGTGGGTTGCTTCCGGTTCACACCGGTTCGGAAGAACCGGTAATAAAAATCTGTTGTCGTTCGGAGAACCAGTAGTAATGACTAGCTGGCCATGCCCTTAAACTGGTCCCCCAGCTGCCATGTTCATCACCACCACGTTCTTTGTGCATGCACATCCCATTGCCTTGCAAGTCCAATGGGATACACATGTGCAAAGAACATGGGGACACCGCCGGTACTTTTTGGCAGCCTGCGGAGAAAGCAGCTGGCAAAAAAGCCTTTTCAGAGGCTTCCTGGCCAGCCACTTTCCAGCAGCAGTGGCTGGCTGGGGGCTTGCAAAAACTCAGGTCGGCTTGCCTTCCTGACTCTGGACTAGCCGCCGTGGAAGGTAAGCAGCCAAAAAAAGAGGCGGTAGTGGAGGAGGAAGGCAGGCAAGCGGGCTTCCCGGCTAGCTAACTCCCTTTCCCGTGGCCCTGCCATGCTTGCCTGCCTTCCGGCCCAGCCAGTAGGTGGTTGGGCAGCCCTTCTGGGAGACAGAACTGCTGTTGTGTCTTGCCCGCCCTCAGAGCAGCCGGGGCCTTCTTACCTGCTCCCGAACACTGAGGAATGTATGCCTCCCGGCCCAAGTCCTGGCTCCATGCCCACACAAACTGCAGAAGAAGGAGCATCTCCCGGCCCCAGCCCTGACTCCATGCCCAGGCAAACGGAGCAGCTAGACCCCTCCCCCTCCTCCACAGCATGTGAGCCTGAGGAGGGTTTATTCCCAACAGCTGCTGATTGGTGTGACCCTCGCATCAGAAGGCTGGATAGGCGGAGGCAACAGAAGGAAGGGAGGGGCAGGCCTTAATGAGTGCTGAGTCATGGAGCCACACCCCATGGCCTATATAAAGGATCTGCTTTCTGGCAGTCTCTGAGTCAGGCAAAAGTCGAACTTATCTTGCTGAAGTCACTTACTGGTCTCCTGCCTGCTCTGAGGACTTTGCTAGGACTTTGGGCAGAGCTGCAGAGGCAAGCCTGATTCGGATTTCCCTGACCCGGCCGTCAGCGGAGGAGTGGGACACGACAACTGCTGTGCTGGAGGTGAGAGGGGCAGAGGCAGCGGCAGTGCTGGGGGAGGGCGGTCAGATGTCACACACACACACACACACACACACACACACACACACACACACACCAGCCCTGTCACCCTCACTGCTGCTTCTTTTGCTGTCGGGATCTTGCCATTCTTAAAGTCTATCATGAAGAGCTGGAAGACGTTTCCTTAGCTCTCCCCCAAGTCATTGTCGGAGTGTCTGAGATCTTAGAAAACGTCTTCCAGCTCTTCACAATCAACTTTAAGAATGGCAAGAAGCCAGCAGCAGAAGAAGCGGCAGTGGAGGCGACAGGGCAGGTCAGGGTGTGTGTGTGTGTGTGTGTGTGTGTGTGTGTGTGTCCCTTTGCAAGGACTTTAAGGCAGCTCCTCTGAGAAAAAGAGGAGGCAGCGAAGCCCTGGCTGTCCCCTGGGAGAGGAACGTGGAGACACACACACGTGCACGCACACACACACACACACACACACAAGCCTCTGTCACCTCCGCTGCCACTTCTCACCACTCTTAAAGTCTATCATGAAGAATTGGAAGACATTTCCTTAGATCTCCCCCAAGTTATTGTTGGAGCATCAGAGATCTAAGGAAACGTCTTCCAGCTCTTCATGATAGACTTTAAGAGTGGTGAGAAGTGGCAGCGGAGGTGACAGAGGCTTGTGTGTGTGTGTGTGTGTGTGTGTGTGTGCGCGCGTGTGTGTGTCTCCACGGTCCTCTCCCAGGGGACAGCCAGGGCTTCGCTGCCTCCTCTTTTTCTCAGAGGAGCTGCCTTAAAGTCCTTGCAAAGCTTCTTGCCATTCTTAAAGTCTATCATGAAGAGCTGGAAGACATTTCCTTAGATCTCCCCCAAGTTATTGTTGGAGCATCAGAGATCTAAGGAAACGTCTTCCAGCTCTTCATGATAGACTTTAAGAATGGCAAGAAGCCGGCAGCAAAAGAAGCGGCAGTGGAGGTGACAGGGCAGGGCATATGTGTGTGTGTATGTGTATGTGTGTCCCTTTGCAAGGACTTGGAGGCAGCTCCTGTGAGGAAAAAAGGAGGCGGCAAAGCCCTAGTTGTCTTCCAGGAGAAATCAACCTGTCTCTGCAGCACCGGTCATGTGACTGAGTGTGCATGGCCAATTTGATGTCATTCACAGCAAGGGGCTGGCCAACCTTGCCCTGAGTGACTTCAAGTTGGCCATGCCCACTCAGTCACATGACCACCAAGCCACACCCACCAGATAAGCCACGCCCATAGAGCTGGTAATAAAAAAATATGGAACCCACCCCTATGGTAATGGTAATGATGATGATGATCAGAACTGAAGAAGCTTCTTTGATGAGAAGCAAAACATATTCCTCAAAGAAAAGAGAAGTCCACAGGATCCAACCTGGGTCAATCACCGTGACCAGAGGTTGTTGTTTTTTTATTTGAATTTATATCCCGCCCTTCTCCGAAGACTCAGAGCGGCTTACATTGTGTAAGGCAATAGTCTCATCCATTTGTATATTATATACAAAGTCAACTTGTATTGCCCCCCCCCCAACAATCTGGGTCCTCATTTTACCTACCTTATAAAGGATGGAAGGCTGAGTCAACCTTTTTTTGTCTTCCAAGCTTTTGGACTCATGCTAGACACCATCTTTGGCACCATGACTCCTGCACTGTGGAAAAGAGAAAGAAGAGGCAGGGTTCATCAGGGTCAAAGGACCCCACTGCTGCGGTCATGGTCATGGGCACCATGACTCCTGCACTGTGGAAAAGAGAAAGAAGAGGCAGGGTTCATCAGGGTAAAAGGACCCCACTGCTGCGGTCTGGATGCTATTCACCATATTCACTCCCTAATGCGCCCCTTTCTTGACCGGGATGCCTTATGCACAGTCACTCATGCTCACAGTCACTCATGCACAGTCACTCATGCTCTCGTCACTTCTCGTCTGGATTATTGCAATGCTCTCTACATGGGGCTACCCCTGAAGTGCACTCGGAGCTCCAGTTAGTTCAGAATGCAGCTGCGTGGGTGATTGAGGGAGCCACACGTTGCTCCCGGGTAACACCGCTCCTGCGCAGTCTGCACTGGCTACCTGTGGTCTTTTGGGTGCGCTTCAAGGTGTTGGTTACCACCTTTAAAGCACTCCATGGCTTAGGGCCCGGGTACTTACGGAACCGCCTGCTGTTACCTTATGCCTCTCACCGACCCATATGCTCACACAGAGAGGGTCTTCTCAGGGTGCCGTCCGCCAAATAATAATAATAATAATAATAATAATAATAATAATAATAATAATAATAATAATAATAATAATAATAATAATAATAATAATAATAATAATAATAATAATAATAATAATAATAATATTTTAATTTGTATACCGCCCTTCTCCCGAAGGACTCAGGGCGGTGAACAGGCAGATAAAATACAGACATACACAACCCTTAAAAAACTGATTTAAATTTGCCCAAAAATTAAAATAATATACACCCCCATAAAATTACAAAAATTTAAGAACCCATCAAATTCAATTAAAATTAAAGGTAAAAATCAAGCTAGTCCAGCCATCCAAAATAAATAGGTTTTAAGTTCGCAGCGAAAGGTCCTAAAGTCAGGTAGTTGTCGAAGCCCGAGGGGAAGTTCGTTCCACAGGGTCTGAGCCCCCACAGAGAAGGCCCTCCCCCTGGGGGCCGCCAGTCGACACTGATTGGCTGACGGCACCCTGAGGAGTCCCTCTCTGTGGGAACGCACTGGACGATGGGAGATAGAGGCCGGCAGTAGACAGTCCCGTAGATAGCCCGGTCCTAAGCCATGGAGCGTTTTAAGGTGGTAACCAATACCTTGAAGCGCACCCGGAAAACAACAGGTAGCCAGTGCAGTCTGCGCAGGATAGGTGTTACGTGGGAGCTCCGAACCGCTCCCTCAATAACCCGCGCAGCCGCATTCTGGACTAGCTGAAGTCTCCGGGTGCTCTTCAAGGGGAGCCCCATGTAGAGAGCATTGCAATAGTCCAGGCGAGAGGTAACGAGAGCATGAGTGACCGTGCATAAGGCATCCCGGTCCAGGAAGGGACGCAACTGGCGGATCAGGCGAACCTGATAGAAAGTTCTCCTGGAGACGGTCGCCAAATGATCTTCAAAGGACAATCGATCATCCAGGAGCACGCCCAAGTTGCGTACCTTCTCCATCGGGGCCAATGACTCACCCCCGATAGACAGCCGCATCTGCAGCTGACTGTACCGAGGTGCCGGCATCCACAGCCACTCCGTCTTGGAGGGATTAAGTTTGAGCCTGTTCCTCCCCATCCAGACCCGTACGGCTTCCACACACCGGGACAGCACTTCGACAGCTTCACTGGGGTGGCCCGGGGTGGAAAAGTACAGCTGAGTGTCATCAGCGTACAGTTGGTATCTCACCCCGAAGCCACTGATGATCTCACCCAGCGGCTTCATATAGATGTTGAACAGGAGGGGTGAGAGAATCGACCCCTGCGGCACCCCACACTTGAGGCACCTTGGAGTCGATCTCTGCCCCCCTGTCAACACCATCTGTGACCGGTCAGAGAGGTAGGAGAAGAACCACCGATAAACGGTGCCTCCCACTCCCAACCCCTCCAACCAGTGCAGCAGGATACCATGGTCGATGGTATCGAAAGCCGCTGAGAGGTCTAATAGAACCAGGGCAGAGGAGTAATCCTTATCCCTGGCCCTCCAGAGATCATCCACCAGTGCGACCAAAGCTGTCTCCGTACTGTATCCGGGCCGGAAGCCGGACTGGAACGGGTCTAGATAGACAGCTTCATCCAGGTACTGGGGTAGTTGACATGCCACCGCACTCTCTACAACCTTCGCCGTGAAGCGAAGATTGGAGACTGGCCGGTAATTCCCTAAAACAGCTGGGTCCAGGGAAGGCTTCTTGAGGAGGGGTCTCACCACCGCCTCTTTCAAGGCAGCGGGAAAGACCCCCTCCCGCAAAGAAGCATTTGTAATCCCCTGGAGCCAGCCTCGTGTCATCTCCTGAGTAGCCAGTACTAACCAGGAGGGGCACGGATCCAGTAAACATGTGGTGGCATTCAGGCTACCCAGCAACCTGTCCATGTCCTTGGGAGTCACAGGATCAAAATCATCCCAAATCACCTCAACAAGACGGGTCTCAGAACCCTCGCCTGGATCTACCCAATTTTGATCCAATCCGTCCCGAAGCGGAACGATTTTATCGTATAGATAACCGTTAAACTCCTTGGCACGCCCTTGTAGGGGGTCCTCCCGCCCCTCCTGTTGAAGAAGAGAGCGGGTCACCCAAAACAGGGTGGCCGGGCGGTTATCTGCCGATGCAATGAGGGAGGAAACGTAAGAACGTTTCGCATCCCTCAGTGCCACTAGGTAGGTCCTGCTGTAGGACCTAACTAGTGTCCGGTCAGCCTCAGAACGGCTGGATCTCCAGACACTCTCTAGGCGTCTTCTCCGACGTTTCATCTCCCTCAGCTCCTCGGAGAACCAAGGACATGGTTCAGAGGCCGCAAAGGCACGACACGGTCCAAAGCTCCAGCCGCGGCCTATTCCCAGGCTGCAACTAGTTCTTCAGTCGTGTCGTGGGCCAGGTGCTCGGGAAACGGCCCAAGCTCCGTCAGGAACCTCTCCGGGTCCATCAGGCACCTGGGACGGAACCAACGCATTGGTTCCGTCTCCCTGCGGTGGTGGGTAGCGGTCAGAAAGTCTAGACAAAGGAGAAAATGATCTGACCATGACAAAGGTTCGACAACTAAATCATTTAAAACCAGATCATTCAACCACTGGCCAGAGATAAAAATCAAGTCTAGGGTGCCTCCCCCGACGTGGGTAGGGCCGTCAATTAATTGAATCAGGTCCATGGCCATCATGGAAGCCATGAACTCCTGAGCCGCCGAGGATGCCACGCCGGTTGATGGCAAATTGAAATCCCCCATGACCAACAGTCTAGGGGTTTCAATTGCCAACCCGGCCAGCAACTCCAACAGCTCGGGCAGGGCTGTTGTCACGCAGCAAGGAGCCAGGTACATGATCAGCAAGCCCACCTGAGTCCTACGACCCCACTTCACGTAGAGGGATTCACACCCAGCTATCTGAGGCACAGTGGTTTCCCTCGGTTCAAGACTCTCCTTAATAATAACTGCCACCCTGCCACCCCTATCCTGGGCCCTCGGCTGATGGAATGCTCGGAAACCTGGCAGGCACATCTCCACTACGGGAACCCCCCCTTCGGTGCCCAACCAGGTCTCCTGGCGGCTGGCGGCCCCCAGGGGAAGGGCCTTCTCTGTTGGAGCACCTACCCTCTGGAACGAACTTCCCCCCCGGTTTACGCCAATTACCTGACCTTCGGACCTTTCGCCGTGAATTGAAAACATATCTGTTTATCCAAGCGGGACTGGCTTGATTTTTAAATTTTCAAATTTCTGAATTTTTAATAATTTTAAATTGTATTTTATTATAGGTCAATTCAACGGTTTTAATTTTCGGCCATCTTTTGAATATGTATTTTAATTGTTATTTTAATTTTGTATATTATTGTTTTAATCTGGCTGTATACCGCCCTGAGTCCTTCGGGAGAAGGGCGGTATACAAAATCTAAATAATAAATAAATAAATAAATAAATAAATAAATAAATAAATAAATAAATAAATAAGATGCACAGACCTTTCCACCCACTTTTTTGGGGGGAACTGCATCTTATGGCGCAAAAAATAGAGTAGATCTCAGTTATTATGGAAGATCATAAATTAAGACGAGATATTTTTTCAAAAATGATGAATATTTCATTTTGGAAAATTATGTTCCCTTTTTTCTATGTTCAGCTGATATATGGGTCTTCTCCAACAATAGATGACAAGATACAAACAGTTTTCTTTCATCGTTTTTTCCCAAGTGGTGACCAACAGATTATGGGTATTCTCCACTTCTTGTTGCATTTAAGGTGGACATGGATTGGGCTGATTTCCCAACCTGAGGAAAGTGAAAAGAGATTCATTCAAGATGCTATTATTTTGTATTCTCAGAAAGGTATCTGCTTTGACTTCATTGAAGAGATGGGCAAGGAAACATTTTCTAATGATATTGGAGGAGCATTTCAAGACTTTGGTAAAATGTACATGATTATCATGAAGAGCACTGCCAATGTCATTATCCTCTATTGTGAAAACCAAGTCAGTGCCATTTTTAGAATGTTGCCCTACTTTACCGAATATGAAGAGATGCCCGTCGAGAGAAAAGATAAAGTTTGGATAATGCCAGCCCAGATGGAGTTTACATCCCTTCCCTTTCAAAAAAATAGGGGTATGGACTTTTTCCATGGTGTTATAACTTTTGAAGTTTCTTCCAAGGAGATTTCTGGATTTAATAAATTCCTTCAGATGAGAAACCCAACTTCAGAAACAGAGGACCATTTAATGAGTGTGTTCTGGGAACAGGCTTTTGAATGCTCTTTTCCTAAAGATAAGTTAGGTGAAGATGCTGGAATGCTGTGCACTGGAGAAGAGAAGTTGGAGAAACTACCTAAGTCTGTGTATGACACTAACATGAGTGGGCAGAGTTACAGCATCTACAATGCAGCCTATGGTGTGGCACATGCTTTACAAGCCATGCTTTCTCTCATGTCCAAACACAGAGCAAGGCCAGAAGTTGGGAGAGAAACATTGCTGACTCAAAAAGAATGGCAGGTAACAAAAGAATAAATGAACATTTCCTGTTGCTCTTCTTTTATTTATTTATTTATTTATTTATTTTATTTATTTATTTTGTCACAACAATATACATAAGCATCACACAAAAGATTATATAGTATATAAACATACATATGAGGAAATATAAGGAGGTATAAGCATATATATATGCTTATTTTACACGGGAGAAATTTTACACGGGAGAAAACCCGAACAACCAAAGACCTATATATATATATATCTCCTATATATATATATATCTCCTTGGCTATTCGGGTTCTCTCCCACGTAAAATTGGAAGTGTCTTGATGACGTTTCGACGAAGTCTCATTCGTCATCTTGAGGCTTCAGCTTTGTGCTTCTGGGAGCAATGTCTGATCGCAGCTGTTTCTTCCTTTTAACTGCTAGTGGGGTTTTGAACTGATTGGATGGGAGCTTGGCTGTGCTCTGATTGGATGGGGTTTTTTTATGCTCTGATTGGCTGGGGGTGTGTCCTGTTTGGGTGGGGGCTTGGTTGTGCTCAGATTAGTCTGAGTTGCAGGGGGATTTGAGCTGGTGAGCTGCATTGCTGTTGTTTGGCTTCGTGTTTGTGGTCGTGCTACATCTTCATAGTGGGTGTCAGTCTGCTGCATGTATGGATTGGAGGGGTTTGAAATGGCTAATATTGCAGCTGCGGTCTGGCTTCTGGTCCTTAGTCGTGCTTCATGATCAGTGTGGGTTTGGGTCTGCTTTCTGGGTGGATGTGCGGTGGTGACATCCTATGTGGACCTTGTAAGTGTGGGTCTGGTGTCATTCCTCGTGTTAGGGACTCATTTGTCAATAAGGGCGGGTTTCCAAATGGCTGGTAGGCAGGAGGTATCATCTCATTTGTTCATGCTGTATGGGCGTTTTTCTATTTCAATGGCTTCTCTGATTATTCTGTTGTTAAAGTGTTCAGTTTTGGCGATAGTTCTGGTCTTTTTAAAGTCAATATCGTGTCCTGTGGCTTTAAAGTTGACTTTGTAAATATATACAAATAGAATGAGACTATTGCCCTATACATTGTAAGCCGCCCTGAGTCTTCGGAGAAGGGCGGGGTATAAATGTAAACAAAAAAAAAAAAAAAGGTGTTGGACCAGAGAAGAAGTTGGTTCCCCTTTTTTGACTGGAGAAAACTCTTTTTTTACACGGGAGAAAACCCGAACAACCAAAAACCTATATATATATATATCTCCTATATATATATATATCTCCTTGGCTATTCGGGTTCTCTCCCACGTAAAATTGGAAGTGTCTTGATGACGTTTCGACGAAGTCTCATTCGTCATCTTCAGGCTTCAGCTTCGTGCTTCTGGGAGTAATGTGTGATTGCAGTTGTTTCTTCCTTTTTAACTGCTAGTGGGGGTTTGAGCTGATTGGATGGGAGCTTGGCTGTGCTCTGATTGGATGGAGGTTTTTTTATGCTCTGATTGGCTGGAGGTGTGTCCCGTTTGGGTGGGGGCTTGGTTGTGCTCAGATTAGTCTGAATTGCAGGGGGATTTGGGCTGGTGAGCTGCATTGCTGTTGTTTGGCTTCGTGTTTGTGGTCGTGCTACATCTTCATAGTGGGTGTCAGTCTGCTGCATGTATGGATTGGAGGGGTTTGAAGTGGCTAATATTGCAGCTGCGGTCTGGCTTCTGGTCCTTGGTCGTGCTTCATGATCAGTGTGGGTTTGGATCTGCTTTCTGGGTGGATGTGCAGTGGTGACATCCTGTGTGGACCTCGTGAGTGTGGGTCTGGTGTCATTCCTCGTGTTAGGGACTCATTTGTCAATAAGGGCGGGTTTCCAAATGGCTGGTAGGCAGGAGGTATCATCTCATTTGTTCATGCTGTATGGGCGTTTTTCTATTTCAATGGCTTCTCTGATTATTCTGTTGTTAAAGTGTTCAGTTTTGGCGATAGTTCTGGTCTTTTTAAAGTCAATATCGTGTCCTGTGGCTTTAAAGTTGACTTTGTAAATATATACAAATAGAATGAGACTATTGCCCTATACATTGTAAGCCGCCCTGAGTCTTCGGAGAAGGGCGGGGTATAAATGTAAACAAAAAAAAAAAAAAAGGTGTTGGACCAGAGAAGAAGTTGGTTCCCCTTTTTTGACTGGAGAAAACTCTTTTTTTACACGGGAGAAAACCCGAACAACCAAAAACCTACATACAAACACCCGTGAAAACCTCAGAAAACATATATATAAATATAAATATATATAAAAAAACAACCCATCTAATCAGAGCACAGCCAAGCTCCCACCCAATCAGTTCAAACCCCCACTAGCTGTTAAAAAGGAAGAAACAGCTGCTCCCAGAAGCACGAAGCTGCCAGAAGCACGAAGCTGAAGCCTGAAGATGACGAATGAGACTTCGTTGAAACGTCGCCAAGACACTTCCAATTTTACGTGGGAGAAAACCCGAATAACCAAAGACCTACATACAAACATCCGCGAAAACCTCAGAAAACAAATATATATATATGTATGTATGTATGTATGTATGTATGTATGTATGTATGTATGTATGTATGTAGAGAAAAAAGAGAAACAATAGGACAGGAATGGTAGGCACGTTTGTGCTCTTATGCACGCCCCTTATGGTCCTCTTAGGAATGGGGTGAGGTCAATAGTAGAAAGTTTTTGGTTAAAGCTTTTGGGATTATGGGAAGAGACCACAGAGTCTTTCTAATGCAATGAGCTCTACCATTGTGGGCATGGCCAATCAAAACATCAAATTGATGATTTGAAGTCTTGTATGACTCAATTTTCCTCATCTTCCAAGATTTAAAAAGTTTTGCAATTGTGAATAGTTAACAACTTATAATAATATGGAGGAAAAGGTTTAGATGCTGAAGTATCTGTGAATGAAGGTTAGAGGAACATTAATTCTGTGAAAGTGCCCAATCATGTTAAAGGGATGATACATAAGTTAACACCCATAATTCATTCTTTCTTTCTTTCTTTCTTTCTTTCTTTCTTTCTTTCTTTCTTTCTTTCTTTCTTTCTTTCTTTCCTTCCTTCCTTCCTTCCTTTCTTCTTTATTTAATTTCTTAATTTCTTTCTTTTTTTCCTTCCTTCCCTCCCTCCCTCTCCTCTCCTTTCGTCTCCTCTCTTATTTACTTTACTTTACTTTACTTTTCTTTTTCCTTCCTTCTTTTTTCATCTATCTATCTATCTATCTATCTATCTATCTATCTATCTATCTATCTATCTATCTATCTATCTATCTATCTATCTATCTATGATCTTCCTTTCCTTTCCTTTCCTTTCCTTTCCTTTCCTTTCCTTTTCCTTCCCTTCCCCTCCCCTCCCCTCTCCTCTCCTCTCCTCTCCTCTCCTTTCGTCTCCTCTCTCTTATTTACTTTACTTTACTTTACTTTTCTTTTTTTTTCTTTTTGCTTCACTTATTAATTGTCTACCTCTGCTTCTGTTTAGCTCCATCACTATTTGAGAACCATCTCATTTAATAACACTGCAGGACAGAAAATTTCCTTTAATGAAAATGGGGATGTAGAGACTGGATTTGACATTATCAACTGGGTCACGTTCCCAAACGAGACCTTTGTTAAAGTAAAAGTTGGAAAGATCGACCCAGCGGTTTCTCCTGATAAGTTATTCACTATTTCTGCGCAAGACATCACCTGGCCTACAATGTTTAACCAGGTATTTCCTGCTCAGATTTCAAACTGTGTGTTCTTTCCCTTCCCTTCTTGTTTACAGAATTATTGATTTGAATGGCTCTTACCTTTAAAATCATCCAGCCAGAGAGAACGGGGAGCTTGAAATACAAAGACTGAAATCTTTGTACAGCCAGACTTAAAATAATTTCCTAGTATCTACTTGTCACATTTTTATGGTTTTAGCAGAACATAATTCAATACCTAGAGTCTCTTTTTGTATTTCAAAATTGCCTGGTTAAGATACATGCACACACACAAAAGACACACAGAAGTTAAAGTCATTAAAGCTACAAATGATATAATTCACAACAATTCCACACTGACAGTGTGAAAAGTTTAATGCCTGCTGTGCATGCTGGAAGATTTGTATCACAAGAGGATATATTTGGAAAATCCATGGTTCACTTTGCCAACAGTGTTTCTGAATATTATTCAATCTGGCTTTCCAGAATCTATGCAATTTGAAGTTACATTTAATTTTAAAGGGGGAATAACTTTTAAAGTATGTTAATGTTATTGGAAAAAGTTGTGAAAAAAGAAGTAGAAAAAAAAGCCCTTTTCTTGAGGACATATTCTAGTTAATGGTTATTACATGCTGTGGTTGGCTAAAGCTGGTCTGCCTCTTTGGAAGGCTTGTAAACTGCTTCTCCCTCCTCAGTTATGGCTGTACTAGTTTCTGAGTGTTTTTGCTCAATCCATCAACAATTTTGGTCTCAGCTCCTTCACATATAACTGGCTGCTGTAGCTCTTCAACATACTTTCTTTTATCTCTTCTACTGTCACCCACTAATCTTCTTTTTAAAGTTACATTTCATTTCTTCCCTAGGATTAATTTCTTCTATATATATTCTGCATTTCTACCTGTTTTTTTAAAAAAAATACCTTTCCTTTCTTATTGTCTATTGTATATTCAAGCAAGCATGGAGGTAGATCTACTATTTTATCTCTTCATTTCAATCCAGATTTTTCGTTTTGCTTTTTGCTTTCTGAACCAAATCTTCCTCCTAGGACCAGCAAAAGAACGAGTCATCTACCATGTTGAGTACACAGAAAGTAATAAGTTTATTCTCACCCTGTAGCTAAGGAACTGGGAATGCTATTTCTAGTCACATTTGCTTTCCCTCTTTCAGAAGCACTTTTCCCCCCACATTTGCTGGTTAACTCTGCCAAGTATCCTCATATGCTATCCTCAAACTCTGCTTTCCTCAGTATCTTATATACTGGGATTCTGATCTGTCAGATTTGCTCTTTTTTATAGTGTGTGGGGTGTTCTATATTGTTTAAATACAAATAAAATAAAGTATACATATAAAATGATTTAGAATAAAATAAACATCCTAAATCAACAACAGCCACCAAGATTAAGATTACCTACCACAAATAAAATGTTTATCTTACGTAAGTACTGCAATACAGCATACTTGAAAAAAATATTCCCCTCTTATTCATTGTAATTGTCTTTTGCTAAATTCAGCTCATTCTGCAAGTTTTTTTATCTGCAGTTCTTTGCAATTTGAAAATAAGAAACTGGGCAATGTCATGTTTGCAAAAAATGTAGTATTTCTATAAACTATCTATAGTAATATACACTAATCTCCAAAATAAAAGAAAGGAAACACAACACTGTAAAATGCTTTGGGTAGATGCTGGCTATAATTCTACAAGCAGTTTCAAGGCAAATGCAAAGAAACTTTATTTTTGCAAAGTACTGTACTTACAAGCACAATGGTTTGCAAAGTACAGTACAGTACAGTACACCGCCCTGAGTCCTTCGGGAGAAGGGTGGTCTAGAAATCTAATAAATAAATAAATAAATACACAGTACTTAAAAAGAAGCAGAGCAGTTTGCAAAGGGCTTACAAACAAACCGTACAGTACAGTACTATGGAGCAGGTATGTCAAACTTAATGATCACGGCGTTGTCACATGACATATTGGGACTCCCCCCCCTTTGTTAAACCAGGCAGGGGTGGGGCCAGCATGTGACACATCTGGCCAGCGGGTTGGGAGTTTGATAGCCCTGCTATAGAGTAACAAAAAAGAACATTGAAAAATATAGAAGCAATTCTCCAGTCCTCAAGCCAGCAAAACAATCCTCCAGGCAACCGCAGATCATCCACACAGCACCAAAAAAACAAAAAACAAACTTAGCACTGGCTGCAAAATCACCAAATCTTGTTTGGCCAAGGGACCAGGAAAAAAAACAACCCTGCCGGATTCAGAAAATCGCATGTCATAACCCCAAATGGCAAAGGAAAGTCACAGAGTAAAAAATGGCTATCAATGCAGCAGTGACTGAATCAAAGTCGTATGGCTACAGAGCCCTCTTTCTGGTCACAGTTTTGAATTTCTAACATAAGTACCCTTTCTGGATAAATTATTTCTTGTGTAAATCTGCTAAATTTAATGGTCGTACCTGGAGGAATAACTGTCTTTAGATGTAAAATTCACCCTGAAATAGAATTTTCTGATAGAAACCTTGTGACTTTCACTTCTTGATAGGTTCAGCCTCTTTCTGTATGCAATGACAATTGCTATTCAGGGACCAGGAAGAGGAAAATAGAAGGGAAGCCGTTTTGCTGTTATGACTGCATTCCATGTGCAAAAGGGAAAATTTCAAACCAGATGGGTAAGAGCTGCTTTGCAAAAAACTATTCAGACTCCTTAACTATGATTCAAAATGCTAATGTTTAAAACTCTTAAGGCAGGGGTGTCAGACTCGAGGCCCACGGGCTGGATGTATCACTCACTGGTCATACCCGTCCGGTTTAGCGAAGAGCAAAAAAGTCATGATACGTCATGTAATAACTCCATGAGGACACGAGTTTGAAACGGCTTTCCTAAGGGGACTTTTAATGTCATGACTGAATGAATGATATTGTGTCATAAATTTAAGAATGAAAGGATATTTAGAGAATCCAAAAATAAATGTTTGGCTTGAGTTGTTCTAGATTGTTACAGATAATGGCTTCTGATTAATAAAAGAACTAAATAATTAAAAAAAATGCCCAATGAAATTCTATTTCTTTTGAAGCATGAAGGATTTTCCCAAGAAAGATAGAAGAGAGAGAGGGAATGAATGAAGGGAGGTGCAGAGGGAGAGGGGGGACATTATATATACAAGAAGAACAAGTTAGAATTGTAAACATAAACCGCTGCGTAAGTAAGTATTAGACATTTTGGCATACTTAAAGCATGGCACTAAATATACAGCAGGAGAGCATCATTTAACTAATGCCATTAATTAGCTCCTATATTAACTCTCAATTCCACTATATTGCTATTTCTAGAAATTGATAATGAGGTTTTCTTGTTCCAGATGCAGTTGATTGCTTCCAATGTTCAGAAGAACACTATCCAAACAAGGCTCAAAATCTCTGTATTCTAAAAACTACAACCTTCCTGTCTTACAGTGAGCCACTGGGAATCATCTTGGCCACTGCTAGTCTCTTCTTTTCCTTCATTACAACTTTGGTGCTAGGTGTCTTCATTAAAGAGCAGGACACACCCATAGTCAAAGCCAACAACAGGAACCTCACTTACATTCTTCTCATTGCCCTCCTCCTTTCCTTTCTTTGCAGCTTACTCTTCATTGGGAGACCTGACCAAATGAAATGTCTCTTGCAACAAACTGCTTTTGGCATCATCTTCTCCATAGCCCTTTCTTGCATTTTGGGGAAAACAACCATTGTTGTTATTGCTTTCATGGCCACTAAGCCAGGCTCCAAAATGAGGAAATGGGTGGGGAACAGGTTGGCCAAAAGTATTATCCTATCTTGCTCCATAGCGCAATTCACCATTTGTATAGTATGGTTGGCAATTTCTCCCCCATTCCCAGATTTAGACACGCACTCCATGGCAGAAGAAATTGTGCTGGAATGTAATGAAGGTTCAGCCATCATGTTTTACCTTGTCCTTGGCTTTATGGGGTTCTTGGCTTCTATCAGCTTCACAGTGGCCTTTCTAGCCAGGAGGTTGCCTGACAGCTTTAATGAAGCCAAATTTATCACCTTCAGCATGTTGGTCTTTTGTAGTGTCTGGATATCATTTGTCCCAACCTATCTGAGTACAAAGGGAAAATATATGGTGGCTGTGGAGATCTTCTCCGTTTTGGCTTCGGCAGCTGGATTACTGGGCTGCATCTTTTTCCCCAAATGCTATATTATTATTTTTAGACCTGATTTGAATACGAAGGGACAGTTAATAAAGAAATGATTCAGAGTCTGCTTATTGGTGTGATGGATTAATTGTTCCCCTAATTCCAACAGTAAATGTGAGACTCATTTCATGCCAGAATTGTTGACTCAGTGCCACAAATGTAAGCATATAATCTCAACACAAATTTCTATTAAAGATCTCTTACACATAGTGAAGAGGATGTCAGGGTACCAAGTAACAGTCCCAGTGAAATAAAACTCCAAGGTCAGAAGGTTCCTCAAAGTATAGATTTATTATGCATGTCATATTGGCACAGCTGATGAAAACCCAACTCTAAAGCTCCCTGGTTTTCCCTATCTAGTTCAAAATCCAAAGCTCATCCCCCATCTATGGACAACCATCACATGCCCCAATTAGCTCACAATCCCAGTCCCGAATGACTCCCAACCATGCCCTCCCAGGTGCTGATAAGACTGTTCTTGGTTCCCAAGAGAATGAATGTTAATTTGGTTACGTGTTTCCCTAGCTAGCTCTACTTCCCCCTCCCTTTCCCACAGCTTAATCCAGCCTCATTGTAGCAACCCTGAAGATGTTTCAAGATGGCTCCAGGGTTGGCAGAGGAACATTTATATGCAGATGCCTATAATCCGAAAAGGGATTACAAAATTCTATCAAAAAACAGTAATTCTCGTTTCCTTGAGAACAATATTATAGTTTGCAGCAATCCAATAATTCAGCAGGATTCATGTAGAAAAGAAACTTCTTTATATACAGTAATATAAAATTGTATACATGATGCATGTATACAATATCCATGCAGCAGAAGCAAGAACCAAAACTCAGAATTCAGAAGTACAAAATCTATATAAACACAGAAGCAATAATGCAAGGACAAACCAACTCTTTTATACATAACAGTCAGGCTAAGCCATTCCCAGGCTCCAAACTGTCTGAATCACCAAACAGTCCCCATTGGCTGACCTGTTGCCATGTCTATTCCAATTCATGACCTCTTATATACTGACACTCCTCCCTTTGTGACTGGAATAGACATAAAACCAAATAACTTAATATTCTTCAGAAACCTGTATTTGAAGACCCAAGTTCACAGTTCCTTTCAAATACCTGAAAACCTCTTTTACATCCATCCAATGCAATTGTGTTGGTGCAGCAGTAAAGTGACTCAAAATGCTTACTGCACAAGCTATGTCTGGTCTGGATCAGATGTGAGAACCTCCCTATTGCCGACTGATATTATCTCTTGATCACAGGCTTCACTTTTGTCCTCCCCCAAATTTCATTAGCAGAATACCTGTCAGGTAGAATCGGTGTGGGGGATCGGGTTTATCTATCTACTAAATACATAAGACTGAAGCTGCCTAGTAAGAAGTTTGGACCTATGTTTTTTGGTCCATTCCCAATAGTAAAAATAATTAACCCAGTGACAGTTCCGCTTAATCTCCCTCACATTCTCGGGAAGGTGCATCCTGTTTTCCACTATAGCTTGCTGAAGGCAGCCATAGGGAACAGATTGGAATAGAATAGAATAGAATAGAATAGAATAGAATAGAATAGAATAGAATAGAATAGAATAGAATAGAATAGAATAGAATAGAATAGAATAGAATAGAATAGAATTTTATTGGCCAAGTGTGATTGGACACACAAGGAATTTGTCTTGGTGCATATGCTCTCAGTGTACATAAAAGAAAAGATACGTTCATCAAGGTACAACATTTACAACACAATTGATGATCAATATATCAATATAAATCATAAGGATTGCCAGCAACAAGTTATAGTCATACAGTCATAAGTGGAAAGAGATTGGTGATGGGAACTATGAAACGATTAATAGTAGTGCAGATTCAGTAAATAGTCTGACAGTGTTGAGGGAATTATTTGTTTAGCAGAGTGATGGCCTTCGGGAAAAAACTGTTCTTGTGTCTAGTTGTTCTGGTGTGCAGTGCTCTATAGCGTCGTTTTGAGGGTAGGAGTTGAAACAGTTTATGTCCAGGATGCGAGGGATCTGCAAAGACCACAGGCTCAACCACCTCCCAAAGGTGGTGCAAGGGGAAACCCATTACGAAGTTAAAAAGATCTTAGACTCTAGGATATATAGAGGTAGATTGCAATATTTAGTGCATTGGAAAGGGTACCTTTTGTCTGAGGCTACTTGGGTTAAAAGCTGGGATGTGAAAGCAGACAGGCTAGTAAAACAATTCCATGATAACTACCCTGATAAGCCAAAGGGTCCTCCTGGAGAGGGGGAGAAGAGGTGGTTAGTCTATTGAATTAACCCCCTGTGTTAATTCCATTAATAATTCCATTAATAATTCCATTGCAGGACATGGTCTTCTGATGGGGAATGTATCCTGTCAGACCTGGAAGCCATCTTTTGTATTGGCTCTTCAGGCCTGCCACATTTATTATCATGGGAAACTGGGAGGAAGGATTGTATGGAGCAAGGGTATTATATAGTCATAATAACATTCCTTTCTCAGAGAGTCAAGGACATCTTGCATCTCCAGTTGGGACGGTGCTTGATTGGGCCATGTGATGGAAATGTGGATTCTGGGTAGGGACTTGGACTTTTTTTGAGGTGGGGAAAACCTGGAAGCCTTCAGATTTGGGCTTTCCCAGATGTGCCAATATGACATCTCTAATAAGATGGAACTTTGAGGAACTTCAGGCCTCAGAGTCTTCTTTCATTGGGGGTGTTACTTGGAACCCTGACAAAGACACTATTATTAAAGTGACCCCAAAGGCTACAACACAAGACTGAATTTATAGAGGGACTTATGAAGGTTGTGGAAAAATTCTTGGGACTATCCAGAGGAACAGGTCAATTAGCTTTGGGATATAAAGATTCATGAATATTGAACATTCTGAGAAGTGACTTTAGGTTTGAATATTATTACTGAATATTTTTAGATCATTGGACAAAAGAGGGAGAAAATAAAACTAAATGAGATGCTCCACCAGCAAGAAAAGAGTGGAATTTGGGGAGAGACGGCATCGTTAATTCAAAGTATTAAGGATACTTTGACAAGAAGCTACAAGGAGATTATGAATAAAATGCAGAGCATAGATGGAGAACTATAAAACATGATACAAAGGACAAGGAGTGTCCAAGACTCCCAGGAAGAGGAGGAGCCAATTGAAAGTGTAGATGAAAAAAGAGAACAGAAAAACCAACAAATAAAATGAGATGACAAGAAGGAGATAACTACAGAAACAACAATGACTGTTGAAATAAGCTAAGGGGAGAATATTTTAAGGGAATTAAAAAAGAACTGGAGTTGCAAGAAGATTTTTTTGGGAAGAGAAATAGGGGAAAGAGTAGATATTTTGAAAATTAAACAATGGAATAGGACAGAGAAGGGAGAAATGTTTAAAATGATTGGTCAAGATAGAGACAAAGATCCAAGTTAAGAATATGGGAGGAATATTGAATAAATAAATAATTAAAAAATGGAAGATTATAACTTAACATAAATATATGTATTATTATTAGAACCATATAAGCTTGCTAAATGTAATACATATGATTAATATTTTATTTGTAGTAAAAGGAATGACACTCAGAATATGGTGATTGGCATAAAAATAACATATTGAAATATTGAATAATGAAATAATGAAATATTATAACTTAAAATAAATATGTGTACTATTACCAGAATTATATAAGCTTGTCAAACATTGTAAATAGAATAGAATAGAATAGACTGTTTTATTGGCCAAGTGTGATTGGACACACAAGGAATTTGTCTTGGTGCATATGCTCTCAGTGTACATAAAAGAAAAAATACGTTCATCAAGGTACAACATTTATAACACAAATGATGGTCAATATATCAATATAAATCATAAGGATTGACAGCAACAAAGTTGCAGTCATACAGTCATAAGTGGAAAGAGATTGGTGATGGGAATGATGAGAAGATTAATAGTGCAGATTTAGTAAATAGTTTGACAGTGTTGAGGGAATTATTTGTTTAGCAGAGTGATGGCCTTCGGGAAAAAACTGTTCTTGTGTTTTGTTGTGCAGTGCTCTATAGCATCGTTTTGAGGGTAGGAGTTGAAACAGTTTATGTCCTGGATGTGAGGGATCTGTAAATATTTTCACGGCCCTCTTCTTGATTCGTGCAGTATACAGGTCCTCAATGGAAGGCAGGTTGGTAGCAATTATTTTTTCTGCAGTTCTAAATATGATTAATATTATTTTATTTGGACTAAAATGTAAGACACTCGGGTGCCACACTGTTCATGCATTGATATGTTTGTAAAAAAACTTAAAAAACCAAAAAACTTGGGGGGGGGAATAATTCATGTCAGCAAGTTTTCAACAATGGGTGGGACAATTAGGAATAAAATACAGAGGCACAAATCTGTACACAGCTGCTGAGAATGACGTTGTTGAGAGACAGAATGATATCTTACAAACAATAAAAAACTCACTGCTGGAGGATTCTGGTCTGAGCAGGTCATATTTTATTTTTATTTTTTTTATTTTTATTTACATTTATACCCTGCCCTTCTCCGAAGACTCAGGGCGGCTTACATTGTATAAGGCAATAGTCTCATCCTATTTGTATATTTTTTATATACAAAGTCAACTTATTGCCCCCCCAACAATCTGGATCCTCATTTTACCTACCTTATAAAGGATGGAAGGCTGAGTCAACCTTGGGCCTTGGTGGGACTCGAGCCTGCAGTAATTGCAGGCAGCTGTGTTTAATAACAGGCTTCTTACAGCCTGAGCCACACCGCAGCCCTATATTGGGGTGAAGCCATGTTGACTGTTAATTATTTAATCAATAGGCTGTGGAGTTCCTCAATTAATGATACTACATATGCTGTGCTATATGGGAGAAAGCCATCTCTGGCACATTTAAGGGTGTTTGGAAGCAATGCATGGGGTGCATATACCTAAAGCAATCAGGAGAAAAGATCAACCAAAGGCTAGAAAGCTCAAGTTTACAGGCTTTGAGCCTGACTCAAAGAGCTTTTGCATTAGCAATGGGAGCAAAAGAATAGTGATTTCCAGGTCTGCTAGCTTAACAGAGCAAAATTGGAATAGAATTGATGCAAATTTTTTGAGTGATCCACTTAGTGATGGTGTCAGCATTTATGGAGGAGAAACTGAAAAAGAGGAAGAAAAAGAGTCAGGAGAAGATGATGACTCAGATATGAAACAGGAGAGGGTTGAAACACAAAAGGAGTCAATGCCACACAGGTCAGAGCGATGGAACACGGGGATTTCACCTGACAGGTATTCTGCTAATGAAATTTGGGTGAGGACAAAAGTGAAGCCTGTAATCAAGAGATAATATCAGTCGGCAATAGGGAGCTTGTTATATCTGTTGCAGTGGTCCAGACCAGAAATAAAATCTGCAATAAACATCTTGAGTTGCTTTTACTGCTGCAGCAATGCTATTGCATTGGATGGGTGTAAAAGGGATTCTCGGGTATTTGAAGGAAACTGTGAATTTGGGTCCTCAAATACAGGTCTGAAGAATATTATTTGGTTTTAAGTCTATTCCAGTCATGAAGGGAGGAGTGTCAGTGTATAAGAGGTCATGAATTGGAATAAACATGGCAACAGGTCAGCCAATGGGGACTGTTTGGTGACTCAGACAGTTTGGAGCCTGGGTATGAGGGTAAGCCTGACTATTAGGTATAAAAGAATTGGTTTATCCTTGCTTCCTATTTCTTCTGTGTTTATATAGATTCTGTACTTCTGGATTCTGAGTTCTGATTCTAGTTTCTGCTGCATGGATATTGTATACATGCATCATGTTTTATATTACTGTATATAAAGAAGTTTCTTTTCTACATGAATCCTGCTGAATTATTTATTTGTGTGCTGGTTGGATTGCTGCAAACTCTAATATTGTTCTTAAGGAAATGAGAATTACTGTTATTTGATAGAATTTTGAAATCCCTTTTCTGATTATAGTCATCTGCATATAAATGTTCCTCTGCCAACCCTGGACCCATCTTGAAACATCTTCAGGGTTGCTACAATAAGGCTGGATTAAGCTGTGGGAAAGGGAGGGGGAAGTAGACCTAGCTGGTGAAACATGTAACTAAATTAACGTATTTTCTCCTGGGAACCAAGGACATTCTTACCAGCACCTGGCAGGGTGTGAATGGGAGTCATTCAGGTCTGGGATTGTGACCTAACTGGGGCATGTGATGGTTGTGTGTAGAGGGATAGTGAGATTTGGATTTTGAACTAGATAGGGAAAACCAGGGAGCTTTAGAGTTGGGTTTTCATCAGCTGTGCCAATATGACATACCTAATAAATCTACACTATGAGGAACCTTCTGATCCTGGAGTTTTGATTTCATCTGGGCTGTTACTTGGTACCCTGACATCCTCTTCACTATGTTTAAGAGATTTTTAATAGAAATTTGTGTTGAGATTATATTCTTACACTTGTGGCACTGAGTCAACAATTCTGGCATGAAATGAGTCTCACAATTACTGTTGGAATTATGGGAACAATTAATCCATCACACCAATAAGCAGACTCTGAATCATTTCTTTATTAACTGTCCCTTCGTATTCAAATCAGGTCTAAAAATAATAATATAGCATTTGGGGAAAAAGATGCAGCCCAGTAATCCAGCTGCCGAAGCCAAAATGGAGAAGATCTCCACAGCCACCATATATTTTCCCTTTGTACTCAGATAGGTTGGGACAAATGATATCCAGACACTACAAAAGACCAACATGCTGAAGGTGATAAATTTGGCTTCATTAAAGCTGTCAGGCAACCTCCTGGCTAGAAAGGCCACTGTGAAGCTGATAGAAGCCAAGAACCCCATAAAGCCAAGGACAAGGTAAAACATGATGGCTGAACCTTCATTACATTCCAGCACAATTTCTTCTGCCATGGAGTGCGTGTCTAAATCTGGGAATGGGGGAGAAATTGCCAACCATACTATACAAATGGTGAATTGCGCTATGGAGCAAGATACGATAATACTTTTGGCCAACCTGTTCCCCACCCATTTCCTCATTTTGGAGCCTGGCTTAGTGGCCATGAAAGCAATAACAACAATGGTTGTTTTCCCCAAAATGCAAGAAAGGGCTATGGAGAAAATGATGCCAAAAGCACTTTGTTGTAAGAGACATTTCATTTGGTCAGGTCTCCCAATGAAGAGTAAGCTGCAAAGAAAGGAAAGGAGGAGGGCAATGAGAAGAATGTAAGTGAGGTTCCTGTTGTTGGCTTTGACTATGGGTGTGTCCTGCTCTTTAATGAAGATACCCAGCACCAAAGTTGTGATGAAGGAAAAGAAGAGACTAGCAGTGGCCAAGGTGATTCCCAGTGGCTCACTGTAAGACAGGAAGGTTGTAGTTTTTAGAATACAGAGATTTTGAGCCTTGTTTGGATAGTGTTCTTCTGAACATTGGAAGCAATCAACTGCATCTGGAACAAGAAAATCTCATCATCAATTTCTAGGAATACCAATGTAGTGGGGTTGAGAGTTAATATAGGAGCTAATTAATGGCATTAATTAAATGATGCTCTCCTATTTAGTGCCATGCTTTAAGTATGCCAGAATGTCGAATACTTACTTACACAGTTGTTTATGTTTACAATTCTAACTTGTTCTCCTTTTATATATTATGTAAGCTGCCTTGAGTCGCCATGGGCGAATAGGTGGCAATATAAATTTAATAAATAAATAAATAAAATATATAATGCCCCCCTCTCCCTCTCCCTCTCCACCTTTCTTCCTTCCTTCTCTCTCTCTTCTATCTTTCTTGGGAAAAACCCTCATCCTACAAAAGAAACAGATTTTCACTGGGCTTATCTTTTAATTACTTAGTTCTGCATTAATCAGGAGCCATTATCTGTAACAAACTAAAACAACTCAAACCGAACATTTATTTTTGGATTCTCTAAATATCCTTTCATTCTTGAGACAACATCATTCATTCAGTCATGACATTAAAAGTCCCCTTAGGACAGGCGTGTCAAACCCGTGTCCTCATGGAGCCATTTTTTCCTCTTTGCTAAACCGGACGTGGGCATAACCAGTGAGTGACGCATCCAGCCCATGGACCATGAGGTTGACACCCCTGCCTTAAGAGTTTTAAACATTAGCATTTTGAATCACAGTTAAGGAGTCTGAATATTTTTTTGCAAAGCATCTCTTACCCATCTGGTTTGAAATTTTCCCTTTTGCACATGGAATGCAGTCATAACAGCAAAATGGTTTCCCTTCTATTTTCCTCTTCCTGGTCCCCGAATAGCAATTATCATTGCATACAGAAAGAGGCTGAACCTATCAAGAAGTGAAAGCAGGATTTATTAAAAGTCACAAGTTTCTATCAGAAAATTCTATTTCAGGGTGAATTTTACATCTAAATACAGTTATTCCTCCAGGTACGACCATTCAATTTAGCAGATTTACACAAGAAAGAATTTATCCAGAAAGGGCACTTATGTTAGAAATTCAAAACTGCAACCAAAAAGAGGGCTCTGTAGCCATGCGACTTTGATTCAGTCACTGCTGCATTGACAGCCATTTTTTACTCTGTGACTTCCCTTTGCCATTCGGGGTTATAACATGCAATTTACTAAAGGTGGCAGAGTTTTTTTTCCCTCTAGTCTCATAGCCAAACAAGATTTGGTGATTTTGCAGCCGGTGTTAAGTTTGCTTTTGTTTTTTTGGTGCTGTGTGGAGGATCGTTTTTTTGCTGGCTTGAGGATTGGAGAATTGCTTCTGTAAGTATTTTTCAATGTTTTAACGGTGGCTCAGTGGCTAAGATGCTGAGCTTGTCGATCAAAAGGTCGGCAGCTCAGCGGTTCAAAACCCTATTTTTTTTTTGTGTTTTTTTTGTTTACATTTATACCCCGCCCTTCTCCAAAGACTCAGGGCGGCTTACAATGTATAAGGCAATAGTCTCATTCTATTTGTATATTTTTACAAAGTCAACTTATTGCCCCCCCCAACAATCTGGGTCCTCATTTTATCTACCTTATAAAGGATGGAAGGCTGAGTCAACCTTGGGCCGGGCTCGAACCTGCAGTAATTGCAGGCTTTGTGTTCTTAATAACAGGCTTTACCAGCCTGCGCTATCCACCGGCCCTATTGCTGCCGTGTAACGGGGTGAGCTCCCGTTACTTGTCCCAGCTTCTGCCAACCTAGCAGTTTCAAAAGCATGTAAAAATGCAGGTAGAAAAAATAGGGACCACCTTTGGTGGGATGGTAACAGCGTTCCGTGCGCCTTTGGCATTGAGTCATACCGGCCACATGATCACGGAGACGTCTTCAGACAGTGCTGGCTCTTCGGCTTTGAAACGGAGATGAGCACCGCCCCCTAGAGTTGGCAAGGACTAGCACGTATGTGCGAGGGGAACCTTTACCTTTACCTTTAATCATATATTATAGCAGGGCTGTCAAACTCCCAATCCGCTGGCCAGATGCGTCATATGCTGGCCCCATCCCCACCTGGTTTAGCGAACGGGGGGAATTCCCAATATGTCATGTGACAATGCTGTGATGATTCAAGTTTGACACCCCTACTCCATATTACTTTACTGTTTGTAAGCCCTTTGCAAACTGCTCTTCTTCTTTTTAAGTACTTCACTTTGCAAACCATTGTGCTTGTAAGTAAGGTACTTTGCAAAAAAAAAAGTTTGTTTGCATTTGCCTTGAAACTGCTTGTAGAATTGTAGCCAGCATCTACACAAAGCATTTTACAGTCTTGTGTTTCCTTTCTTTTATTTTGGAGATTAGTGTATATTATTGTGGATAGTTTATAGAAATACTACATTTTTTGCAAACATGACATTGCCCAGTTTCCTATTTTCAAATTTCAAAGAACTGCAGATAAAAAAACCCTGCAGAATGAGCTGAATTTAGCAAAAGACAATTACAATTATAAGAGGGGAATAATTTTTTTTAAGTATGCTGTATTGCAGTATTTATGTAAGATAAGCATTTTATTTATGGTAGGTAATCTTAATCTTGGTGGCTGTTGTTGATTTAGGATGTTTATTTTATTCTAAATCATTTTATATGTATACTTTATTTTATTTGTATTTAAACAATAGAGAACACCCCCCCCACACCATAAAAAAAGAGCAAATTTGACAGATCAGAATCCTAGTATATAAGATACTGAGGAAAGCAGAGTTTGAGGATGGCATATGAGGATACTTGGCAGAGTTAACCAGCAAATGTGGGGGAAAAAATGCTTTTGAAAGAGGGAAAGCAAATGTGACTAGAAATAGCATTCCCAGTTCCTTAGCTACAGGGTGAGGATAAACTTATTACTTTCTGTGTACTGTTGGAATTCAACATGGTAGATGACTTGTTCTTTTGCTGGTCCTAGGAGGAAGATTTGGTACAGAAAGCAAAACGAAAAATCTGGATTAAAAATTAAGAGATAAAAGAGTAAATCTACCTCCATGCTTCCTTGAATACACAATAGACAATAAGAAAGGAAAGGAAAGGTATTTAAAAAAAACAGGTAGAAATGCAGAATACATATAGAAGAAATTAACCCTAGGAGAGAAATGAAATATAACTTTAAAAACAAGATTAGTGGGTGGCAGTAGAAGAGATAGAAGAAAGTGTGTTGAAGAGCTACAGCAGCCAGTTATACGTGAAGGAGCTGAGACAAAAACTGTTGATGGATTGAGCAAAAACACTCAGAAACTACTACAGCCATAACTGAGAAGGGAGAAGCAGAAGTTTCCAAGCCTTCCTGAGAGGCAGATCAGCTTCAGCCAAGCACAGCATGTAATAACTATTAACTAGAATATGTCCTCAAGAAAAGGGATTTTTTTTCTACTTCTTTTTTCACAACTTTTTCCAATAACAGTAACATACTTTAAAAGTTATTCCCCCTTTAAAATTAAATGTAACTTCAAATTGCATAAATTCTGGAAAGCCATCTTGAGTAATAATCAGAAACATTGTTGGCGAACTAAACCATGCATTTTCCAAACATATTCTCTGGTAATGCAAATCTTCCAGCATGCACAGCAGGCATTAAACTTTTCGCACTGCCAGTGTGGAATTGTTGTGAATTATATCATTTGTAGCTTTAATGACTTTAACTTCTGTGTGTCTTGTGTGTGTGTGCATGTATCTTAACTAGGCAATTTTGAAATACAAAAAGAGACTCTAGGTATTGAATTAGGTTCTGCTAAAACCATAAAAATGTGACAAGTAGATACTAGGAAATTATTTTAAGTCTGGCTGTACAAAGATTTCAGTCTTTGTATTTCAAGCTCCCCATTCTCTCTGGCTGGACGACTTTAAAGGTAAGATCCATTCAAATCAATAATTCTGTAAACAAGAAGGGAAGGGAAAGAACACACAGTTTGAAATCTGAGCAGGAAATACCTGGTTAAACATGGCAGGCCAGGTGATGTCTTGCGCAGAAATAGTGAACAGCTTATCTGGGGAAGCTGTTGGGTCGAACTTTCCAACTTTGACTTTAACAAAGGTCTCGTTTGGGAAAATGACCCAGTTGATAACGTCAAATCCAGTCTCTAGATCTCCATTTTCATTAAAGGAAATTTTCTGTCCTGCAGTGTTATTAAATGAGATGGTTCTCAAATAGTGATGGAGCTAAACAAAAGCAGAGGTAGACAATTAATAAGTGAAGTGAAAAGAAAAGAAAATGAGGGAGAGGAGAGGAGAGGAAAGGAGAGGGGAGGGGAGGGGAGGGAAAGGAAGGAAAGGAAAGGAAAGGAAAGGAAAGGAAAGGAAAGGAAAGGAAAGGAAAGGAAAGGAAAGGAAAGGAAAGGAAAGGAAAATGATAGATAGATAGATAGATAGATAGATAGATAGATAGATAGATAGAGATAGATAGATGATAGACAGACAGAAAGGCAGACAGACAGACAGACAGATAGAAAAAAAGAAGGAAGGAAGGAAGGAAGGAAGGAAGGAAGAAAGAGAAAGAGAGAGAGAGAGAGAGAAAGAAAGAAAGACAGACAGAAAGAAAGAAAGAAAGAAAGAAAGAAAGAAAGAAAGAAAGAAAGAAAGAAAGAAAGAAAGAAAGAAAGAATGAATCATTGGCATTAATTTATGTGTCATCCCTTTAACATGATTGGGCACTATCATAGAATTAATGTTCCTCTAACCTTCATTCTTTGCACCTCTGTCAACCACACAGATACTGCAGCATCTAAACCTTTTCCTCCATATTATTATAAATTGTTATCTATTCCCAATTGCAAAACTTTTTAAATCTTGGAAGGATGAGGAAAATTGAGTCATGCAAGACTTAAAATCATCAATCTGATGTTTTGATTAGCCATACCCACAGTGGTAGAGCTCATTGCATTAGAAAGAAGAGCAACAGGAAATGTTCATTTATTCTTTTGTTACCTGCCATGCTTTTTGAGTCAGCAATGTTTCTTTCCCAACTTCTGGCCTTGCTCTGTGTTTGGACTTGAGGGAAAGCATGGCTTGTAAAGCATGTGCCACACCATAGACTGCATTATAGATGCAGTAACTCTGCCCACTCATGCTGGTGTCATACACAGACTTAGGTAGTTTCTCCAACTTCTCTTCTCCAGTGCATAGCATTCCAGCATCTTCACCTAACTTATCTTTAGGAAAAGAGCATTCAAAAGCCTGTTCCCAGAACACACTCATTAAATGGTCCTCTGTTTCTGAAGTTGGGTTTCTCATCTGAAGGAATTTATTGAATCCAGAGATTTCCTTGGAAGAAACTATGAAAGATATAACACCATTGAAGGCATGCATATCCATAGTTCTTTGAAGTCCAAGTGAGGTAAATTCCATCTGGGCTGGCATTATCCAAACTTTATCTGTTCTCTCGATGGATGTCCCTACAAATTGTTCAATATAGGGCAACATTCTAAAAAAGATAGTACTCTGATTTTCACAATATAGGATAATGACATTGGCAATGCTCTTCATGATAATCATGTATGTTTTATGAAAATCTGTAAGGACACTTAAAACATTATTAGAGAATGTTTCCTTGGCCAACTCTTCTACGAAGGCAAAGCAGATACCTTCCTGAGAATACAAAGTTATAGCATCTTGAATGAATCTCTTTTCACTCTCATCAGGTTGGGAAATCAGCCCAATCCATGTCCACTTTAAATGCAACAACAAGTGGAGAATACCCACAATCTGTTGGTCCCCATTTGGGAAAAAACGATGAAAGAAAACAGTTTGTATCTTGTCATCTATCGTTGGAGAAGACCCATATATCAGCTGAATATAGAAAAAAGGGAACATGATTTTCCAAATTGAAATAGTCATTGTTTTCGAAAAATATCTGCTCTTAGTTTATTGTTGTGTCTCGTTCGCTTCCCCCACAGCCGGGCCCGTCTTATCTGATTCCGAACGCTGAGGAATGTCCTAGCATGCCTCCCGGCCCCAGCCCTGGCTCCATGCCCAGACAGGCCGAGGAAGAAGAAGTGCCTCCAGCCCCCAGCCCTGGCTCCATGCCCAGGCAAACGGAACAACTAAACCCCTCCCCCTCCCCCACAGCATGTGAGCCTGAGGAAGGTCAATTACCAACAGCTGGAGACTGGAGTAACCCTTGCTTCAGGAGAATTGATAGGCGGCGTCAACAGAAGGAAGGGAGGGGCAGGCCTGGATAAGTGCTGGAGCCACACCCCATGGCCTATATAAAGGATTTGCTTTCTGGCATTCTCTGAGTCAGGCAAAGTCTACCTTATATTGCTGAAGTCACTTTCTGGTCTCCTGCCTGCCTTGAGAACTTTGCTAGGACTTTGGCAGAGCTGCAGAGGCACGCCTGATTCAGATTTCCCTGACCCAGCCGTCAGCGGAGGAGTGGGACACAACATTTATGATCTTCCATAATAACCAAGATCTATTTTATTTTTTGTGCCATAATACACACTCCCCCCCCCAAAAAAATGGGTGGAAATGTCAGTGTGTGTCAAGCGTGCCTCCTTTCAAAACTCAAGAAAGAAAAATCCCAACTGCATTATTTGTAGAGAAAGGTATCTTTTACTGAGAATGAACTGATTTCAATGAAAATAAAGCAAGTTCTGAATAGTAGGAGTGTCTTACACATACATATCCCTCACACATCCCTCCTCCCTCCAAAGGTCAAACAGCTGGGTCCAATCCATTTCTCCTCTGATATCATGTGGTGTTCTTCTTCCGATGGTTTTCACTTATCTGGCATGCAGAATCCGTTGGTATCATCCCGCTTCTTGGATTTTGAATCCAAGTCTCCTTCCTTCCTCTTATGGCAGCCGGAGCAGCCTTAAAGGAACATTACCCCATTTCCAATACTTCACACTAAAGATAACAATATAACAATTAACTAAGCAGTCAAACTTTAAAGAGCTCCATGGCATAGGACTGGGTTATTTACGGGATCGCCTGCTGCCACCAATAGCCTCCCAGCGACCTGTGCGCTCCCATAGGGAGGGCCTCCTCAAGGTACCGTCAGTCAAACAATGTCGACTGGTGACGCCCAGGGGGAGGGCCTTCTCCGTGGGGGCTCCTGCCCTCTGGAATGAGCTGCCTCCGGGGATACGACAACTCCCCAACCTCTGGACCTTTCGACGCAAGCTAAAGACCTTCTTGTTTTATCGCGCAGGGTTGGCCTAACGTATTTTAAATGTGGGTTTTATTATGGCTTTATCATTTTTTTTTATTCATTTTGGCCTAATTTGGAATTAGATCTTTAAAATGTTTTTTAATTTTTTGTAACTTGTTTTTATTTGGCTGTAAACTGCCCTGAGTTCTTTGGGAGAAGGGCGGTATATAAATCAAATAAATAAATAAATAAATAAATAAATAAATAAATAAATAAATAAATAAATAAATAAATAAATAAATAAATAAATAAATAAATAAATAAATAAAACAATTAATTAAGCAATAAAATAATTAAAGTAGCAATAAAACAATTAAACAAATAAAGTAGCACATGGAGGCTGACAGTTTGTCTTATGTGTTGAAGTGAATATGGTGAATAGCAGCCGGGCTGCAGTGGCGGGATATTTTACAGTGCTGAACCTCGCCTCTTCTGTCTCTTTTCCACAGTGCAGGAGTCAATAGGCAGAGCTGGCACATAAGAGGACATCTATCTGTGCCCCTCTCAGCCTCCGCCTCCTGCCCTCACTGCACTTCTGCTCCATATTCGGCATTCCATATTCACTGAGATGGCTCTCCATATTCATATTTTTTTTTAAAATCTTTTCCTCCTCGAAACCTAGGTGCATCTTATGGAGTGAAAAATACAGTAACCATGTTTAGAAAGAACTGATCTGCAGAATTTTCATTATTGTAGCATAAGTACAAAGCCAGAGACCTCAGAAATGCATTAATTCAGGCAATGTTATACTGAAAATGGACCAGAAACATTAAGGGCTAAAATGGTTTGATTCGGATTAAGGAAGGAAACCCATCCTAAAATGTCATTATACTTTCTTTTCATAGGAAACAGTAAATAAATAAATTAAAAATTAAGCAATGTAGTCATGCTGAGATGCAGATGTCAAATGAACAACATAAGAAGATTGTTTGATGTCCTATGTGCACCCTACTCATCCTCCAGCTTTGCTTAGTTCCTATCTTATACTTCCTTAATCCTAATGTAGATGCATATGAGTATACATTCAAATATGGATATATATTGCTATACACCAAGTACTAGAAGGGCAGAGTGAATGTCTATGGAGATTCTCAATCATTCAGGTCATGGTTGTCTCAAATGTGTTTTTTCAAAAGGCAACTGGACTTCAACAGGAGTGCTTATTTACCATCAGCTTAGGGCTGGGCAGCACGAACAAATGACAGTGAATGGCTTAAAAGCGAGACATCAATACACCCCAATCAACATCTAAAAAAACCAACTTACAACAAGCACTATAAATACCACACATAGAACAGCACACAATCTGCTAGAAAGAAGTTCCCCGAAGATGGTGTCTAGCATGAGTTCAAAAGCTTGGAAGACAAAACCTCTGGTCTCAGTGATTGACCCAGATTGGATCCTGTGGATTTTGATTTTCTTTGAGGAAGATATTTTGCTTCTCATCAAATAAGCTTCTTCAGTTCTGATCATCATTAACATCATCATCATCCTCAGAGTTAGAAGGGACCTTGAAGGTCTTCTAGTCCAATCCCCTGCTCAAACATGAGACCCTAAATCATTGAGGGTGGCAACCCTCCAATATTGGAACACTGCTACCATGTCACCCCTAGTCCTTCTTTTCACTAGACTAGACATATCCAATTCCTGCAGCTGTTCTTCATATGTTTTAGTCTCCAGTCCCATAATCATCTTTGTTGCTCTTCTTTGCACTCTTTCCAGAGTCTCAAAATCTTTTTTATACCAGGGCTGTGTGCTCTCTCCACTAATCTTCTCTCTATACACCAATAACTGCATCTCAAAAGATCCCTCTGTTAAAATACTGAAATTTGCAGATAATACAACAGTGATTGGTCTCATTCAAGACAACAATAAATCTCCATACAGAAAGGATGTTGAACAACCAGCCTTGTGGTGCAATCAGAACCATCGTGAACTAAATACACTCAAAACCGTAGAAATGGTGGTGTATTTTAGGAGAAAACCTCCTCTACTACCACCTCTTACAATACTAGACAACACAGTATCAACAGTAGAGTCTTTCAAGTTTCTAGGTTCTATCATATCTCAAGACTTAAAATGGACACCTAACATCAAAAATGTCATCAAAAAAGCTCAACAAAGAATGTTCTTTCTGTGCCAACTCAGGATGCTCAAACTGCCCAAAGAGTTGCTGATCCAGTTCTACAGAGGAATTATTGAGTCTGTCATCTGCACCTCCAAAACTATCTGGTTTGGTTCTGCAACAAAACAAGACAAACACAGACTGCAACAGATAATTAGAATTGCAGACAAACAATTGCTACCAACCCACCTTCCATTGAGGAAGGGGGCTGTATAAAGACCACTCACATCCTGGACATAAACTGTTTCAACTTCTACCCTCAAAACAATACTACTGCACCCCAAGCAAATAGACACAAGGACAGTTTTCCCCCGAATGCCATCACTCTGCTTAACAACTAATTCCCACAACACTGTCAAATAATTTACTAAGATTGTATTACTATTATTCTTCTCTTCCTTACTAGCATCTATCTCTTCTCACTTATGACTATAGCCATGTTGCTTGTATCTTTCAATTTATATTGTTTTTATTTGTTTCATAGTATGATTTGATAACTTATTAGTAACCTTAACTATCACAAAGTGTTGAATCTTTTTATTCTTGATGAATGTATTTTATTCTCATTATGAACACTGAGACCATATACACCAAAGACAAATTCCTTGTTTGTCCAATCATATTTGGCCAATAAAGAATTCTCTTCTCTTCTCTTCTCTTCTCTTCTCTTCTCTTCTCTTCTCTTCTCTTCTCTTCTCTTCTCTTCTCTTCCCTTCCCTTCCCTTCCCTTCCCTTCTATATATCATGGTGACCAAAACTGGATGCAATATTCCAAGTGTCATCTAACCAAGGCCTTATAAACTGATAGTAAGACTTCATGTGAACTTGATTCTATGCCTTTGTTGATGCAGCCTAGGACCGTGTTGGCTTTTTTGGCAGTTGTAGCAAAACCAGCTTTGGTTCTGACCAAGTGAGGAAGCTTCTTGAATGAGAAGCGAAAGGTAAAAAAAAGTTCAGTTGCCTTTTAAAGCATCTCTGAAGCACAGAGAATTAATTTCCTCTTTTCATTTCAATTATTTCACATTTGGGTCATGTATCTGCCTCTGACTTTCCATTTTATTTTATATCGATCTCGAGAGAAAGTATACTACAAATCAAAGACTTCCCCTTCTCTCTTTCAAACAGTTTTGAAAATGTAAAGCAGCAAACTTGTTGTGACCTGAAATGGCAACTGGTGCTATATCTTTGGATCACTTTTCCCATTGTCAAAAACTCCAATTCAAAATTGGAGAGACAAAAATTGTGTCTGCTTTAAAGAGACTCAAACCATTTTTTCCAGATATCTAAGGTCCCACAATCCTACCGCATTGTTGTATACCATGTTGTATATTATGTTGTATACCACATACAACCGTAGACACACAACTGTTCCTACTGTTCCTGTCCTACTGTTTCCTTTCATTATATCCAATTTATATAGTTATTACATGCTTATACTCATATATATGTTTATATGTCATATAGTTGCTTCATGCTTATGCTTATGTATGCTGTTATGAAAAATAAATAAATAAATAAATAAATTTGATATCTGATAAAATTATAGTAATAATTACTGATATCACATTCTGAAAGATGGAATTGCTCATCTCTAAATAAACCATTAACTAGGCTGATTTCAGGAAGGAGGAAGAAAACCCATTCTGCAATTTAAAGAACAAAATAACAATTCCCAAATAATAACACCTTGAATTTCTTAATCATGAATGAATGTGGTTATTAAAACATGGTAAGAAAATGTATTCACAAAAATGTATCGACACTTCTATAAAGTGTATTTATAAGTCAGTCAAAGAATCAGTCTATTAAATGGTTTGGATTCAGACTGCATCAAGTACAGTATCTAAAGTATCTCATCTAGCCACCACATTTTTTTCCATTTCTGTTTGAATTGCCACTTTATTTCCAAATAACAAAATTTAATATAAAATAATTATGTACAGTAGTGGCCAAAATTGTGGAAATGTTTTGGGAATAGTGTATTTTTGAGGCTTGATGGCTAATAACACCACTTTTTTGGAGTTTCAAGATAATCATATTCCACTGCTAGAATTGCCTGAGAATAGCCCAGACCTTAACCCAGTTGCAAATCTATGGAGCCAACTAAAAAAACGTGTTAGTCAGAAGCGACCAAGCAATAAAACCCAGTTAATAGAAGCAATCATTCCATCTTGGTTTCACATTATAACAGCTGCAGAACTAAAAGACTTGATTCACTCACTGGGAAGATGTTGTAAGGCCATAATTCATACTAAAGTTTATCCAACAAAGTATTAACTGGCATGATAATTTTTGTATATCTCGTTTTTTCTATGGTGATAATTTTTGTATATCTCATTTTTTCTGTGTTTCACTTTTCTTCTCTATACTGTAACTTCTATTCTAATAGCAAATCATTCAAAACAGTTATTGCATTACATTCTTGATTAAATTATCTTTCCATTGATATATAATAAATACATTTAATGTAAAAATAAATTTCCATTGATAAAAGTGAAAATACACTTTTCCTAAAAGGTTTCCACAATTTTGGCCATTAGTGTAATTGTTTTCTTGTACTTGCAAACATAACTTTCAAAATGTAAAAGGAGGGGAGAATTGATTTCAAATTTGTGGGCTTCTGTTACTGAAACTTACGATAAAAGAACGTTTAATATTCATGTTCTTGGTTTTCTGATCTTGCAAGTCTAAATGAATCACTCCTTCTTCTCCCTATACATTCAAAAGAACAAGGAAGAGTCCATTCTGAGTTGCTTTCCCAAATTTCTTTTCTGGTTTGGGCTCAGATCCTTTTGATTAGATTGTTGTCTAGACCGTGGCTCTTCCTCCTGGCTCTCAAGGCTTTTCTCACAGCCTATTACACTTTGTTTAAGATTAAATCTTACCTGGGGCATCTTGTAGACATTCAAGGCATTTGCCATGTAGGGATAGATATGAGAGTTAGGTCCTGCAATAACAGATATTGCCCTATCCTTGGCATCACACTTATAATTGGGGATGAATCTGCCCCTTGTTGAGAGAAGCTGCATTGAAGCCAAGTAGGTCCATCTTGCCATGAAATAACTATTAGAGAGGTGCATACCCAGAGTCACATTGGGTAAAATGTGGTTGTCTTCATTTACCTCTTTTACAGCAAAAGCCAATGCCAGAATATGTTGATAGTTCTGTAGGAAAAATCTGCAATAAGAGATATATTCCAAAACGTATTTCATTTCTCACAGAATGTGACATTCCGCGTACATTTTAAATATTTCAACTAAACACTAAACAAAGTGAAATTAACCATGTAAATGCATAAATTAATCGTGTAAATGCACTCGGAAACTGTACATTGTTCTAATATAACGGTATGAAATCTAATGAAATACTTGAATAGTAATGCAAATCGTCTGCAAAAATATTTCAGAATGTTAAAAACATGACTTTTGATGAAGGGGAAAATTCCCTTTGGAAAAACATAAAAGTACATTTTTGTAGTGGATGAAGGCTGATTGTTATGGCTCTTTCATTCATTATAAATATATTTCATTTTTCACAGAATGTGATATGGCATATATATATATATATATATATATATATATATATATATATATATATATATATATATAGGAAGAAGAAAAGAAAAACAATAGGACAGGAATGGTAGGCATGTTTGTGCGCTTATGCACGCCCCTTATGGTCCTCTTAGTAATATATATTATTATATATATTACTAAGTAATATATATTAATTATATATTAATATATTAATATATTATATATATATGTATGTATGTATGTATGTATGTATGTATGTATGTATGTATGTATGTAGGTCTTTGGTTGTTTGGGTTTTCTCCTGTGTAAAATTGGAAGTGTCTTGGCGACATTTCGACGAAGTCTCATTCGTCATCTTCAGGCTTCAGCTTCGTGCTTCTGGGAGCAAGAATTCTACAGATGTACTCAATTGTATGAACCATGTGTAAATTACATGAGAGGTAATATAAGACTATGGAATCTAATAAAACACTTGCATAATAATGGAAATGGACTGCAGAAATATTTCAGAGTGTCCAACACATTATTTTAGAGGAAAATGCTATTAGGAAAAACATAAAAGTACAATTTTTCACTAGATGAAGGCTGCCTGTCATGTTTCATTCATTATATAGAACTTTCTCGAGGAAACAGTTGAATTGCTTTACATTAATAATCTTATTAATCTCATCTAGCTGTAATTGTTGGACACTTCTAGTTTTCTATCTTTAACTATTCTATTTTCCCACTGGTTGTTGTTGTATTTTTTTTCGGGGGAGGTGTATTTGTGTTTGTGTGTGTGTGTGTGTGTGTGTGTGTGTGTGTGAGAGAGAGAGAGAGAGAGAGAGAGAGAGAGAGAGTAGAGAAATTTTATATTCTCAAATTGATATAAGGCTATGCTGATGAACCTCTCCATAAAGATCAGATATTGTAACTAAGTGAAAAATCTCTTTTAAAGCATGCTTGAAGCATGTTGTATATAAGTCTTTTTCTTTGACCTTCACACAGCTTCCTTATCCTAAGTATAGAGGTAGCTCTTACATTAGGGCAGACAGACCCTACATTTTTGCTCCGTGCTTGCTGAACTACCTGTTTAGAAATCAAGTTCAAAGTGCTATATAGTACCATCATTCTCGCCTGTTTGGAACCCTCACCACATCTCTGACATCAATACAATTGAATGAGTCCAGAAATATTTTACAAGAAGAGTTCTTCATTCCTCTGAAAACAACAAAATACCTTATCCCACCAGACTTGAAATCCTAGGCTTAGAAAACTTGAAACTCCGTCGCCTTTGACAAGACCTAAGTTTAACTCATAGAATCATCTATTGTAATGTCCTTCCTGTTAAAGACTACTTCAGCTTTAATTGCAATAATACAAGAGCAACCAACAGATTTAAACTTAATGTTAACCGCTTTAATCTAGATTGCAGAAAATATGACTTCTGTAACAGAATCATCAGTGCTTGGAACACTTTACCTGACTCTGTGGTCTCTTCCCATAATCCTAAAAGCTTTAACCAAAAACTTTCTACTATTGACCTCACCCCATTCCTAAGAGGACCATAAGGGGCGTGCATAAGCGCACAAACGTGCCTACCATTCCTGTCCTATTGTTTTCCTTTTCTTCTTCCTATATACATATATATATGCTTATACCTCCTAATATTTACTCATATATATGTTTATATACTATATAATCTTTTTATATGATGTTGTGACAAAATAAATAAATAAAATAAAAATAAATAAACCATTAAATCATGAAATTGGCAACGAAGAGTGATTGGATACTAAAGCATTGAAGATTTTTACAACAGTAAGTAAATGAGAAAAGCTTAACATGGATTTTGAATTAAAAAAAACCACTGTGTGTTTATTATTTATTTGGTGGGTAAGAAATATCAAATGGGTAGCATTCTATATTTAGAATGAAGGAATTAACTGGCAAGAAACAGAAGAAATAATTTATGTTGCAAGTAATAATACTAATTAACTCAGTCCAAGCATCCTATTATAGAAGAATATCTGATTTGAGATATGCTACAGTTAAGAAGAGAAAGTCTTTACATGAGCTCATCAACCAGTTCTTCAGAGGGATGCTTTCTGAAACGCACTGGATCAGATATCATGTAGAACTGCGATAGTATCCCAGCTATGATGAAATCGCCTGACAAAAAATACTTGTGTTTCATAAGGGGAGGTTTCCCCACAGCACATGCATTAATCTGAGGAGTAAGGCATGTAAGCCCTGGCAGTAACACTGCCATGACTGCAATAAAAAATACCATCTTCTTTGAGAATACCTCTGTCACCATATATGAACCAGTTCTGTCTACAGCAATGAAACATGACAAAAAATAATAATCTCTCTCACTAATTAGAATAGCTTCCATATATATCCTTTCTCAAAAAAACAAATTGTCACATTTCTAGCTGTCTGGTCCCACAATAATAACACTTTTCAATCTTGACCTATTTTTTTGGATTGTCCCTTGGACATCCCTAAGGATTTGAGAAGAAGCTACATAACTAAGACTCCCTAGGTAATGATAGGGGAAATCAATAGATGTTCAGAGAAGCTCCCCAGAGACTTTGAGTAGGAAAATAGAATGATGACATTCATGGACTTGAACACAAAGGTCATAATTGAAAACAGAATTGGAAAGAGAGAGAGAGAGAGAGAGAGAGAGAGAGAGAAGGCAATTCCAGGCAACAAATGTCAAACATGAAACATTTTTCTAGAACTACCCCATTCAAACTTTTTCCAAAGAGAACTTGACCTACCAAGTTATATGTTCCCTACCTCCTATATTTCTTCTTTTGAGAGGTCTTTCAACACTTTGGTTATTGTATTTGTAATCTAATTATGTAATGTAATGACGTTGACATTTTTTTTAACTTTCTTAATCGGAAAAGATCTTTAAGCAGCTCAGAGTCATTTGGGATGGAAACATTGTGTGTTTTGAAAGGAAGGAAGGAAGGAAGGAAGGAAGGAAGGAAGGAAGGAAGGAAGGAAGGAAGGAAGGAAGGAAGGAAGGAAGGAAGGAAGGAAGACCAGTGGAAACAAGTTTTAATTGGGCTACATTTATAGAATAGAATAGAATAGAATAGAATAGAATAGAATAGAATAGAATAGAATAGAATAGAATAGAATAGAATAGAATGACAATTAATTGAAAGACAAAAAGGACAAGTATAAAAAATGGAAAGAGGGGCAAATAACTAAGGCAGAATATCAGCAAATAGCCCGAGTCTGTAAAGATGAAGTGAGGAAAGCTAAGGCTCACAATGAACAAAGGCTAGCGACAAAAGTAAAAAATAACAAAAAAAGTTCCAACATGTTAAAAACAAGAAAAAAGTCAAGGAAACAATTGGCCCATTGCTGGGAGAAAGTGGCAAGAAGGTGACAAGCGACAGGGAGAAAACAGATCTACTTAACTCATTTTTTGCATCTGTCTTTACACAAATGGAAAAAACAATCCAACCTATCAAAAACAGCACCACAAAAAACAGATTAGGAACACAAGTTAAAATAGGGAAGAAAATGGTAAGTGAACATCTGTCTACGAGTACTAGTACTACTGTACTAGACGAGATTAAATCACCAGGACTGGATGGATTACACCACAAGGATCTGAAGGAACTGGCAGATGAAATCTCAGAACCACTGAACTATACCTTTCAAAGATCCTGGAGCACAGGGGAACTGCCAGAGGACTGGAAAAGAGCTGATGTAGTTCCCATCTTCAAAAAAGGGGAAAAAAAAAACAGATCCAGGAAACTATAGACCTATCAGCCTAACCTCAATACCAGGGAAGATTCACCGAACACCTAGAAACAAACAAAGTAATAACCAAAAGCCAACATGGGTTTGTCAAAAACAGATTATGCCAGACTAATCTATTTGCATTCTTTGACAAAGTGACAAAATTAGTGGACCAGAGGAATGCTGTCGATATAATTTATTTGGACTTCAGTAAAGCATTTGATAAAGTAGACCATAACCTACTACTAGATAAAGTAGAAAAATGTGGGTTAGACAGCACCATCACCAGATGGATTTGTAACTGGCTGACCAACTGCACTCAACGTGTAGTCCTCAACGGAACTACATCCACATGGAGGGAAGTATTCAGTGGCGTACCCCAAGGATCTGTTTTAGGCCCAGTACCCTTCAACATCTTCATCAATGACTTGGACGAGGGGATAGATGGGGAACTAATCAAATTTGCAGACAACACCAAGCTGGCAGGAATAGCCAACACTCCAGAAGATAGGCTCAAGATACAGAAAGATCTTGACAGACTAGAACATTGGGCGCTATCTAACAAAATGAAATTCAACAGTGAAAAAAGTAAGGTTCTACATTTAGGCCAAAAAAACAAAATGCACAGGTACCGGATATGTGGTGTCTTGCTCAATAGTAGTACCTGTGAGAAGGATCTTGGAGTCCTAGTGGACAACCATTTAGATATGAGCCAGCAGTGTGCAGCAGCTGCCAAAAAAAGCCAACACAGTTCTGGGCTGCATAAACAGAGGGATAGAAACAAGATCACGTGAAGTGTTAGTGCCACTTTATAATGCCTTGGTAAGGCCACACATGGAATACTGCATTCAGTTTTGGTCCCCACGATGTAAAAAAGATGCTGAGACTCTAGAAAGAGTGCAGAGATGAGCAACAGAGATGATTAGGGGACTGGAGGCTAAAACATATGAAGAATGGTTGCAGGAACTCGGTATGCCTAGTTTAATGAAAAGAAGAACTAGGAGAGACATGATAGCAGTGTTCCAATATCTCAGGGGTTGCCCCAAAGAAAAGGGAGTCAAACTATTCTCCAAAGCACCTGAGGGTAGAACAAGAAGCAATGGGTGGAAACTAATCAAGGAGAGAAGCAACTTAGAACTAAGGAGAAATTTCCTGACAGTTAGAACAATTATTCAGTGGAACAACTTGCTTGCAGATGTTGTAAATGCTCCAACACTGGAAATTTTTAAGAAAATGTTGGATAGCCATTTGTCTGAAATGGTGTAGGGTTTCCTGTCTGGACAGGGGGTTGGACTAGGTGACCTCCAAAGTCCCTTCCAACTCTGTTGTTGTTGTTGTTGTTGTTGTTATTACTACTACTACTACTACTACTACTACTACTACTACTACTACTACTACCCAGAAGTGCCTCTCTGGAGGAGATGGGAAGTAAAGAAGCAATAAATAAATAAACAAACAAACAAAAAAGCAAACAACAAACAAACAAACCAACAAAGGATGTACCTTGAAAAGGAGTATTCTAACAATTCTTCAGGCTCTAGAAAGAAATTTTCTTGAAATGTGAAAGATTTAGTCCATCAGAAATGAGGCTCTGGGATGAGAGTTGAGCCTGTTATGGTGGGTTTACAATTCCTGAAAGAACAGATGAGCATTTTCTGAGTGCTTCTTCTGCTATCTCTTTTTCTCAAGATCCTGTAGCAATCAGGAGCATTTTTGAGAACATCCAAATACCAAAATAACTTTTGGAAGTTTTCTTTTCTTTTTTCTTCTCCTCTTTTCTCTTCTCTTTTGGGAGTACTCTTCTCTTCTCTTCTCTTCTCTTCTCTTCTCTTCTCTTCTCTTCTCTTCTCTTCTCTCCTCTCCTCTCCTCTCCTCTCCTCTCCTCTCCTCTCCTCTCCTCTTTTCTCTTCTTCATTATTCATTCTAATTGTTTGATTGGTTTTCAGTATTATATCATTACAAGAAAGAAGGGATAAGGACAAGTCTTTTTCAGTTTTGTGAAAATATGGACAAAGTAATATGGACAAAGTAATGGAATCTATCATCAACCAATCCATTACCCTCCACCTAGAAACAAACAACCTACTCTCTAATAAACAATTTGGTTTCAGAAAAAAATTATCATGTAACTTACAACTTTTCCACTGCAAAAACATATGGACTACTAATCTTGATCAAGGCAAAGCAATAGATGCAATCTACATAGACTTCTGCAAGCTTTTGACTCAGTAGTGCACGATAAACTTCTCCTAAAACTAAAATCCTACGGCATTTCAGGATCTCTTCACAATTGGATAACTGCTTTCCTATCAAACAGACAACAAGTGGTCAAAATTGGCAATGCTCTATCAAATTCTGTTCCTGTCAAAAGTGGCATTCCTCAAGGCAGCGTTCTTGGACCAACGCTCTTCATACTATACATAAATGATCTCTGTGACCATATCTCAAGTTATTGTGTTCTCTTTGCTGATGATGTCAAACTATTTAACACCACCAACAATACTACTACCCACAACAATACTACTACCCACCACTAACAATACTGCTAAAAAGACCTTGACTTTGTATCCGATTGGTCTCTCAACCAACAAATGCTCAGTCTTACATATTGGAAAAAAGAACCCTAACAATAAGTACAAGCTTGATGTACATTACCTTACAGATGATGCCCACCTTATAAAAGACCTTAGAGTTTTCATATCAAATGATCTAAGTGCCAAACCCACTGCAACTACATAGCAAAAAAGGCTCTAAGAGTTGTAAACCTAATTTTGCGTAGCTTCTTTTTCAAAAACTCTACACTACTAACCAGAGCATACAAAACATTTGCTAGACCTATTCTTGAATACAGCTCACCTGTCTGGAACCCATACCACATCTCTGACATTAATAAAAATTGAATGAGTCCAAAAATATTTTACAAGAAGAGTTCTCCGCTCCTCTGTAAACAACAAAATATCTTATACCACCAGACTTGAAATCCTGGGATTAGAAAACTTAGAACTCTGCCAACTCCAACAAGATCTGTGTTTAACACACAGAATCATCTATTGCAATATCCTTCCTGTTAAAGACTACTTCAGCTTCAATCGCAATAATACAAGAGCAAACAATAGATTCAAATTTAATGTTAACCACTTCAATCTTGATTGCAGAAAATATGACTTTTGTAACAGAGTTGTTAATGCTTGGAACACACTACCTGACTCTGTGGTCTCTTCTCAAGCTCCCAAAAGCTTTAACCAAAAACTGTCTACCATTGACCTCACCCCATTCCTAAGAGGACTATAAGGGGTGTGTGTAAGTACACAAAAGTGCCTACTGTTCCTGTCCTATTGTTTCCTTTCATTGTATGTGCTTGTATATAATGTTGTGACAAAATAATAATAAAAAGTATCACTATGGTTCACAGCTGTCCCAGAGCTTAGCTATTTTTGCTAATCCTGGACTCAATTTCTTTATCCAAAAATACATAGCTCAAGATGATGTTAAACTATTCAATACCACAGACAACTTTGCTACCCTTCAAAATGACCTTGACTATGTATCTCAATGGTCTAACAATTGGCAACTCCAAATCTCTGCTAACAGATGTTCAGTCCTGCACATTGGCAGTAGAAATAAAAACTTCAAATATTTGCTGGCTGTTAATGATCTAAAAGTTGACCCACACTCTGTCAAGGACTTAGGAGTACTCATTTCTAAAGATCTAAGTCTCAGATCTCACTGTAACATCATTGCAAAAAGGCTTTAAGTTTTGTAAATCTTATTTTACGAATTTTTCTCTCTGGTAACACTATACTCCAAACTAGGGCATATAAAACCTTTGCCAGACCTATATTTGATTACTGTTCACCTGCCTGGAACTCTCACTGTATTTCGAATATCATTACATTAGAGAGGGTCCAGAGATATTTTACTAGAAGAGTTCTCCAATCTTCTGCTCAAAATAAAATTCCCTAAACCACCAGGCTTGAAATCTTAGGTCTAGAAAGCCTTGAACTATGTCATTTACATTTCAACCTATGCTTAGTTCATAAGATTATTTACCAAAATGTTCTACCTGTAAATGAATACTTTAATTTCAAGGGCCATTAATAGATTTAAACTCAATGTAATTTGCTGTAATCTTAATTGTAGGAAATATCACTTTTGCAATAAAGTACTAAATGTCTGGAACAATCTACCTGATCCTGTTGTTAGTCTCTCTAATCCCCATATCTTTTACCGTCTACCGTGGACCTTTCATGTTACTTAAGAGGTCCCTAAGATGTCATGCATAAACGCACCAGCGTGCCTACAGTCCCTGTCCTAGCGTTCCCAGTTATATGTAATCATTCTTACTTACTTACTCATACTTACGGGACTGTCTGCTGCTACCGAATACCTCCCACCGACCCGTGCGCTCTCACAGAGAGGGACTCCTCAGGGTGCCGTCGGCCAGACAGTGCCGGCTGGCGACACCCAGGGGAAGGGCCTTCTCTGTGGGGGCCCCCACCCTTTGGAACGAACTTCCCCCAGGACTTCATCAACTTCCCGACCTCCGAACCTTTCGCCGCGAGCTTAAGACACATCTATTTATTTGCGCAGGACTGGACTAGATTTTAAATTCAAATTGGTTTTAATGGGGATTTTATTCTTTTTATTACTATTTTAATTATTCGGCCAGTTATAATAAGTTTTTTAATGGATGTTTTAATTGTATTTATATGTATGTTTTTATTTGGTTGTGAACTGCCCTGAGTCCCTAGGGAGATAGGGCGGTATAAAAATATGAATAAATAAATAAATAAATAAATTCTATGTGTTTATGGCTATGTTTTGCCTATTTACGTCCTTTATTTTTGTACCAAAAAATTTTCATGTGTCCATGTCTGTGTCTACTCTGTTACTTGTTTTCTTGTATTTATTGACAAATAAAATAAATAAATAAGATAATACTTCCCAAGTACTTGAAGCTCTTACATTTGTCATAAAAAAGCTAAAGTATGTTTGCTGAGTACTCATTTGAAAGAGGGAAGTAAAGCTGCAGTGATTGTATTAGTCAATGAGTTAAGATGTATTCAGGCTTTCCAAAAAGAGCAAGAATCTAATTTAATCTAATCTAATCTAATCTAATCTAATCTAATCTAATCTAATCTAATCTAATCTAATCTAATCTAATCCAATCCAATCCAATCCAATCCAATCCAATCCAATCCAATCCAATCTAAATCTTCTATCAACATTTAGCTAACTATGCCTCAACTAGCTACATGGAGCATGGTGGCACATATGGTTAAGGTACTAGTTTGACGATCAGCATTCAAGATCAGGTTGCTGCTGTTGGTTCACATAGGCTTTCATCATTCGCTCCAACTCCTCCTGACACAACAGTTTGAAAGCAAGTGACCGTGAATAGATAGATGAGTACCATTTCATTGAGCAACTTATTGAGGACATTAAAGGAGCCTCTAACTGAGTGTCTCCCAGACAATGGTGATATCACTGACCAAAGTTTGCAGTATTTGCAGAATGATGTCATCATATACCCAATGGCAATGTGATATCATAGGGACTGTCCCTTCCCTCCAAGTACCTATTTGCACAGGAGTAAAGGATTGTTGTGTCTTCTTTGTAATAAAGATGTGTGTGTGTGTGTGTGTGTGTGTGTGTGTGTGTGTGTGTGTGTCTAGGAGAGAGACAGAGAGAGAACGATGTGGGGTAGACATACTAGTCATACATCTATTGAGTTAAAACCTTTATCAATAATTGCATGTCCTTAAAAAGATGTCATTATCCATATAAGATTAGGGATAGAAAGATGAGAAGAAATAAGGATACAAAAATACAGAATTGCTAAACAATCTCATGTTTTTAATTTACATAATAAAACTACTTCAGGAGCTACATGCATTATGTCCAGTGGTGAAATCAGAATTTTTTTTACTACCGGTTATGTGTGCGTGGCTTGGTGGGCGTGGTGTCACTTGGTGAGCATGGCTTGGTGGACATGGCAAGGGAAGGATATTTTCAAAATCTTCATTCTCTCCCCACTCCAGGGGGAAGGATATTGCAAAATCCCCATTCCCATCCCACTCTGGGACCAGCCAGAGGTGGTATTTGCTGGTTCTCCAAACTATTCAAAATTTCTGCTACTGGTTGTCCAAACTGCTCAATATTTCCACTACCGGTACTCCAGAACCTGTCAGAACCTGCTGAATTTCACCCCTGATTATGTCTAATTACATTAGTAGCAATTCAAGTTGCTGGATGTCACCATTCAAGCTAAGCAGGACACAAAATATGGTAACAATACATCAGTGTAGTTTAGAAAGGTCTTCCAGGAGAGACATTAGTCAAAATCTGACTCAGTGCACACTGGAATAGGCCAAGGACTGAGTTTAAAAAACTGAAGTTCCAGAAGCACATAGATCACCCACACTAAAGAATGAATCTGAAGTTGGTGCAAATTTTCTGACAAGGTGCAGCTACTGGCATCAATAGGCAGCCATATTATTGCTTTCTGTCACGCTTTCAAAGTTGGCAGGGTGAAAAATAGAAATCCCTCACATTTTTGGAATGACTTTTAGTTTTAGTGAAGTAAATGTGAAAAAACCTTGAAAATCTCATAAAACTATTCTAAAGATAAACTTATTCCTAGCAAAATTGAGGAAAAGATATCCTGAATCTCTTTCTTATGTCCTGCCTTTCTTTTACTTAGGAATATCTTATTTTGAAAGGGATGTTTTGAAGCCCATGGGCTGCAGGATTTAAATCAATTCATTTTTGTATTCATGCATATTTTATCTTGTTCTTGATTAGCTATTGCCTACTATTCTAATTAGGGCTCAGAATCATTATATAACATTAAAAAAAGATTAAGGGAACATTCTAGGTTCTGAAGTGAACTTCTCAGAATTATTGCTTTGTATGTCCTATTGATGTGATGATGGACAGAAAAAGGCAAAAACTCAATTTCGGCAAAAAAAATATCCTTATACGCTAAAAGCAACCAATTAGGATTCATTCAAGGGATATGGTGTTAAAATCAGTTTCATTTTTTCATTAGTTGCTCCTTCTTATTCAGATTAGGTCTCAGAACAATGATATAGCATTTGGGGGAAAATATGCAGACCAGTAATCCAACTGCAGATGCCAAAATGGAGAAGATCTCCACAGCCACCATGTATTTACCCTTGGTACTCAAATAGGTGGGAACAAACGACACCCAGACACTGCAAAAGACCAACATGCTGAAGGTGATAAATTTGGCTTCATTAAAGGTGTCAGGCAAATTCCTAGCTAGGAAGGCCACAGTGAAACTGAAAGCAGTCAAGAACCCCAGAAAACCAAGCACTGTATAAAACATAGTGGTTGAACCTTCATTACATTGCAGAACAATTTCTTCAGCCATGGAGTGCATGTCAGAATCTGGGAAGGGAGGAGAAATTGTGATCCACACCACACAAATGCAGAATTGTATCAGGGAGCAAGATAGGACAATAGAAAAAGCCAGCTTATTCCCCACCCATTTTCGCATTTTGGATCCGGGCTTGGTGGCCATGAAAGCAAGGACTACTATGATTGTTTTCCCCAATATACAAGAAAGAGCTACAGAGAAAATGACTCCAAAAGCAGTTTGTCTCAAGATACATTTCACTTGGTCAGGTTGCCCAATGAAGAGCAAAGTACAAAGGAAAGAGAGCAGGAGAGCAGCAAGAAGGCTATAAGTGAGATTTCTATTATTGGCTTTCACAATAGGTGTGTCCTGATATTTCATGAATATCCTGAGCACCACAGCTGAGATGACAGAAAAGGAGACTGCAATCACCGCCAAAGAAATCCCCAAAGGTTCTTGATAAGTTAAATAAATTATACTTTTTGGAAGGCAACTATCCTTATCCCTGTTTGGATATTGATCCTCTGGACAAGGGAAACAGTCATCCAAGTCTGAAAAAGAAACCATTCATAGAAACATTATCTCATCATTCCATTTTCAATATGCTCCAATTTTCAATAATTCTGTAGACTTAACGGGATTCCAATTTGATTACTAGAATGTCCTTTATATGGTGCTGCCCTTGAAGACCATTTCAAAAGCATAAGTGGTTTGCATTGTAGTGGACATGCACTTTACTCACCTAGTTCTATTACTCTGCATGAGCTATACTGGGTCCTAATTGCTTACTCTATGCAATTCAATTTTCTGATTATCAGCATTAAATCCCTGGATGTCACTGGGCCAAATTATAGGTGAGATCAACTTTCTTCAATGGTATCTGTCTTTCTCAAAAAGTCTGATAGGTTGCATACACCAGATCTTTTGTGTTAAATGTGGTCATCTGAGAGTTCAGAGTTGTATCTGGTCTGTAGTATCCAGCCTTTTCCAATATTTTTCCATCGGAATTATCCCTACCCTTTTAACTTCATAGCAGGTTTGGAAAACCTTATTGTACCCCTAAAGTATTAGGCTAGAATGGGGGTTGACTCAGGTGTCTGATTTATCTGGTACTTGCTGGCAAGAGTAGTTTTTTAAATTATTATGTTTCTAAATATTGTGGTAAGCCACATAGGTTGATTATATGAGATAGTCCATATACATTCCAGAATTCAATCAATCAAAATTACCTCTACTTCCAAAAATAAGGGGCAAAGGTTTCTGGAAAATACTGTTTTTAATTTTTGAGTAAAACATAACAAGGTGTCAGGCCTGGGAACCATATTAGACTTTAGGTTTCCAGACGCTGCCACATTTTTCCCCTGAGGGGAAGAAGGGGGGCTGACGGGTATGGTAACATTCTTCAAAGGGTCAAGGTCAGATGGTGTTCACATCTGCAGGAAGAGTGGCAAGAAGATATTCGAATGAACTGGAAGAATGTGGGACCATGTGACCATCAAAGGGGTCAGGGGGGTGGGACTCTTGGGGTTTGTATAACTGGGAAAAGAATCCGGAACTTCAGTTTTGGAATTGCACTCATCATGTGCCAGTCTCCTCATGCTAATAAAGAACTCTGGAAAAGAAATGCCTCCGAGTTTCTTTTACGCAGAAGAGGTATTTCTGGAACCTTGACATTATTCCAAAACTCATAACTTTTTTTTGCTAACGGTACCCTCTCCTCCTCTCAGAGGGGGCCCGTTAGAGGGGTGCTGGGCCCCAGTCTCCGCAACCTCCACAGCGGTGCAAAGACCCAGTGAAGATGGAAGAGCAGCAAGTTGAAAGCGTAGAAGGAGCACCGGAACATAAATCTGATGATTTAGTTGAAGTCACCTATTTCCCATCGGAAGAGAGGACTCGAAGCCCCGAAGTGGTAGAGCCTGCTTGTCAGCTTGGAGCACGGCCCAAGGACTCTGATTCATGGGTAAGCTGCCAGTCGGGAGAAAACATTTCCCCGGGGCGGAATGGAGAGCCCCCTCCCTCTTCTCAACCTCACTGGAGGACAGTAAAACCTGGAGAATCGGGAGAGTCACTGGATTGGGACCTGAGAAATCCCCTGAAATCCCAGTCTCTATTAGACCTCCCTGAAACTTTTGAGCGTCTGGAAGTGAGGCCCTGCATAAGCTCAGCCCACCCACCTCGAGAGCCTTTAGCTCAGCCTAAATTCACCTGCCCTCCCACCAGAGAGAGAGAAATTACTGAAGCTCGAAGCCATTTCGATGGACGCAGAAACACCGTTCCCTTCAACCCCCTTCCGCATTGGAGATAACGTCTTTTTGTCTACTAAGTATCTAAGATTAAGAATACCCAGCAGAAAATTCGGTCCAAAATTTTTGGGTCCTTTCCCCATTGTAAAAATTATTAATCCCGTTACCGTCCAACTCAAACTCCCTCGCATGTTGGGGAAAATACACCCGGTATTCCATACCAGCTTATTAAAACCTGCTAAACATTCTGATCTGAGACCTCACCCTACCGCTCCCCCACCCCCCTTGATAATCCAAGGGGAAACCCACTATGAAATCAAGAAGATTCTTGACTCTAGACTCTACAGAGGTCAATTACAATACTTAGTCCACTGGAAGGGATACCCATTATCGGAATCTACTTGAGTCAAAAGTTGGAAAGTAAATGCGGACAATTTAATTAAACAATTTCACGACACTTTCCCTGACAAACCTAAGAAACCTCTTGGAGAGGGGAGGGGGGGTAGAAGGGAATTGTGGACCACTGACACTCTTCTTTATCGACTCTTTGTTTTCTTTCCTAGGATGTAGCTTCTTTTCCAAGGGGGGACGCCTGTCAGGCCTGGGAACCATATTAGACTTTAGGTTTCCAGACGCTGCCACATTTTTCCCCTGAGGGGAAGAAGGGGGGCTGACGGGTATGGTAACATTCTTCAAAGGGTCAAGGTCGGATGATGTTCACATCTGCAGGAAGAGTGGCAAGAAGATATTCGAATGAACTGGAAGAACGTGGGACCATGTGACCATCAAAGGGGTCAGGGGGGTGGGACTCTTGGGGTTTGTATAACTGGGAAAAGAATCCGGAACTTCAGTTTTGGAATTGCACTCATCATGTGCCAGTCTCCTCATGCTAATAAAGAACTCTGGAAAAGAAATGCCTCCGAGTTTCTTTTACGCAGAAGAGGTATTTCTGGAACCTTAACATAACATAACATAACATCAGAGTTGGAAGGGACCTTGGAGGCCTTCTAGTCCAACCCCCTGCCCAGGCAGGAAACCCTACACCATCTCAGTCAGATGGTTATCCAACATTTTCTTAAAAATTTCCAGTGTTGGAGCATTCACAACTTCTGAAGGCAAGTCGTTCCACTTATTAATTGTTCTAACTGTCAGGAAATTTCTCCTTAGTTCTAGTAGTAGGTTAGTTCTAAGTTGCTTCTTTCCTTGATCAGTTTCCACCCATTGCTTCTTGTTCTACCCTCAGGTGCTCTGGAGAACAGCCCAACTCCCACTTCTCTGTGGCAGCCCCTGAGATATTGGAACACTGCTATCATGTCTCCCCTGGTCCTTCTTTTTGTTAAACTAGACATACCCAGTTCCTGCAACCGTTCTTCATATGTTTTATCCTCCAGTCCCCTAATCATCTTTGTTGCTCTTCTCTGCACTCTTTCTAGAGTCTCAACATCTTTTTTACATCGTGGCGACCAAAACTGGATGCAATATTCCAAGTGTGGCCTTACCAAGGCATTATAAAGTGGTATTAGCACTTCACGTGATCTTGATTCTATCCCTCTGTTTATGCAGCCCAGAACTGTGTTGGCTTTTTTAACAGCTGCTGCACACTGCTGGCTCATATCTAGATGGTTATCCACTAGGACTCCAAGATCCCTCTCACAGGTACTACTATTGAGCAAGGTACCACATATACGGTACTGGTGCATTTTGTTTTTTGGCCTAAATGTAGAACCTTACTTTATTCACTGTTGAATTTCATTTTGTTAGATAGCGCCCAATGTTCAAGTCTGTCAAGATCTTTCTGTAACTTGAGCCTATCTTCTGGAGTGTTGGCTATTCCTGCCAGCTTGGTGTCATCTGCAAATTTGATGAGTTCCCCATCTATCCCCTCGTCCAAGTCATTGATGAAGATGTTGAAGAGTACTGGGCCTAAAACAGAGCCTTGGGGTACTCCACTGCATACTTCCTTCCATGTGGATGTAGTTCCATTGGGGGACTACATGTTGAGTGCGCGATTGTTCAGCCAGTTACGAATCCATCTGGTGGTGGTGCTGTCTAACCCACATTTTTCTACTTTATCTAGTAGTAGGTTATGGTCTACTTTATCAAATGCTTTACTGAAGTCCAAGTAAATTATATCAACAGCATTCCTCTGGTCTACTAATTTTGTCATTTTGTCAAAGAATGCGATAAGATTAGTCTGGCATGATCTGTTTTTGACAAACCCATGTTGGCTTTTGGTTATTACTTTGTTTGCTTCTAGGTGTTCGGTGATTCGTTGCTTGATTATCTTTTCCAGAATCTTCCCCGGTATTGAGGTCAGACTGATAGGTCTGTAGTTTCCTGGATCTGTTTTTTTTCCTTTTTTGAAGATGGGAACTACATCAGCTCTTTTCCAGTCCTCTGGCAGCTCCCCTGTGCTCCAGGATCTTTGAAAGATATAGTTCAGTGGTTCTGAGATCACGTCTGCCAGTTCCTTCAGAACCTTGGGGTGTAATCCATCTGGTCCTGGTGATTTGAACTCGTCTAGGGTAGACAGGTGTTCACTTACCATTTTCTTCCCTATTTTAACTTGTGTTAAAATTAAACTTGACACAAGGGATAATTCAAATCTGAGATATCTACTAATATTCCAAGTTAGAAGGAAGTGATTGGTTTTATCATTAACGAGCTCACTGAAGTATGAAAAGAATTTCAAATGTTTCTTTGGTCTCAATAACAATATGTTGCAAAGCTTAGAGGCTCCAGTGACATCACCGCTCCTGCTGGGTGCTCTAACAGAGCACTCCGTGTTAGAAGATTGTAAAAGTCAGTGAAACAGAAAAAATCACTGTTCACTGAGCTTAGCAGACCCTCTGGGAAAAAGGGGGTTATGCAGAGTTGTGGAAAAGTGGCAGACCTGACAGGGGGTTTGCTCTTAAGAGCGAATTTTCCTGGATTTATGGTCCCACCGAATTCCACTGCCTCCAACTTCAAACACGCTCCTGTTTTGATATTTGGAGAGAACATAATACAGAAGAGAGGGATTTTACCTTCTTTTCTGATAGGCACCAATCATTTTCGAGGATTGATTTTATTTTGATTACTAATGACTTGTATTCTAGAGTGAAGAAGACGAAGATTTGTTCAAGAACTTTATCTGATCATAGTCCAGTTTGGATTGAATTTGATCGGGAAAAGGAGGCTAGGAGATCATGGAGGTTGAATGAGAATTTGTTTAAATATGAACAAAATGTAAATGAATGTAAAAAACAAATGAAAGAATTTTTTATTATGAATATGAAAAAAGAGACATCTATAGAGATGATTTGGGACTCCAGTAAGGCTTATATGAGAGGAAATCTTATACAAATGAATATTAAATACAAAAATAAATTGCAGAAAAGAAAAGGAACTGGAAGAGGAAATTAAAAGAAAGAACAATTATTGATAAAATAGCCCAGGAAATAGTAAAATAAAAGAATCAATAAATATATTGAGAGGTCAGTTTAATATGTTGATGGCAGATCAAGTAGCAATTAATTTACAATATGTAAAACATAATACGTTTAATAATGCCAATAAGCCAGGAAGATGGCTTGCCTATTTAATAAGGAAAAAACAGAAATCACGAACGATTGATAAAATAGAATATAGGGGTAAGGAAGTTTATCAAAAGAACTTGATTAAAAAAGCATTTTTAGAGTATTATAGTAAGTTATATTCTAGGGATATGGTTGATGATACAGAGATAGAAAGATATTTACAACAACAAAATATTTGTGAGCTTACAGAAAATCAAAGAGAAGAATTGAATCAATTAATTACTTCAGAGGAAATTTTCTTAGCAATCAAACAACTTAAAATCGGTAAAGCACCAGGAACAGATGGTTTAACAGCTGTTTATTATAAAAATTTACAAAATGAGATGGTTGAACCACTTAAAGAGTTATTTAATAAAATTCAAATGGGAGGAGATGTTCCCCCTTCATGGAGGACAGCCTTTATTTCGTTAATACCGAAGGAAGATCGAGATGGTATTAAAGCAGAGAATTATAGGCCTATATCACTTTTAAATACTGATTACAAGATATTTACCAAGATATTGGCTAATAGATTAATGCCAGTGATGAATCAAATAATTCATAATGATCAGTCAGGATTTATTAAGGGTAGGCAGATGAGATATAATGAGGCAAATCGTAAATTTACTTGAATATTTGGAACGAAACAACCAAGTATCAGCGGCATTCCTTTTTAGATGCTGAAAAGCTTTTGATAGATTGGATTGGCAGTTTTGTTTAAAGTAATAGAAAAATGCAATTTGGGGATTATTTTATTCGTGCAATTAAAGCAATATATCAGAAGCAAACAGCACAAATAATAGTAAATGGTGGGTTAACAGAAACTTTTAAAATTGAGAAAGGACGAGACAGGGATGTCCCTTGTCCCCATTACTTTTATTTTAACTTTAGAAATTCTCCTGAATAACATACGTGGTTCCGATCGAATAAAGGGAATTAGAGTTAAACATCAAGATTATAGATTAAGAGCTTTTGCAGATGACCTGGTTGTTACTGTATCTCAACCAATATACTCAGTAACTGGTTTAAAAGATATAATTGGTCAGTATGGTAAAGTATCTGGATTTAAGGTGAATCAGCAAAAGACAAAGATGATAACTAAAAATATGAATATACAACAAAAGAAGAGTTAGAAAGAACTTCAGGTTTTGAAATCGTTAAAAGGTTAAATAGTTAGGAATATATATTACAGCTTCAAATGTTAAATTATACAAAAATAATTATGAGATATTGTGGCAGAAGGTATGGAAAGAAATGGAGAGTTGGAAGAAGTTACAACTATCTTTGCTGGGAAGAATAGCGGCTATAAAATGAATGTTTTGCCCAGGTTTTGTTTTGTTTCAAATGATACGGTGTTTAAGAATGATATTAAATTACAGGAATGGCAAAAGGATTAGTAAATTTGTATGGATGGGCAAAAACCAAGAATAAAATTAAAAGTAATGCAGGATATAAGGGAAAGGGGGTCTTAAAATGCCTAATTTAAAATTGTATTATGAAGCAGTTGTTTTATCATTAATTACTGATTGGATTAATTTAACTGAGGAAAGAGTTCTGAATATAGAAGGTTATGGTTTGTTATATGGGTGGCATGCCTATTTATTATATGATAAGAAAGTTGATAAAATATTTAAAAATAATATAATTAGAAATGCATTATTGAGGGTTTGGAGGAAATATCAATACAAATAAGATGGAAAGATTCCAATATGGGCAAACCGAGACACATGATAGAAAATATAAATATATATCAAAAGATGGAGGTAGTTACTTATAAAGAACTTCTTTGTATGGAAAAGGGGAGTTACAATTAAAATCTAGAGAAAAGATGGGGAAGAAGGAAAAATTATACATGGTTCCAATATGGACAATTACAAGCTAGATGGAAATTAGATCAAAAAATAGGTGTTAAGCAAATTGAGGATAATTTGTTAAAACAAATGAGAGATCAAGGTCAACAGCATATTAAGAGGTTGTATAATGTATTAGTAGAAATAGATTCAGAGACTGATTTGGTTAAGGATTGTATGATTAAGTGGGCACAAAATTTTCAGCAACCAATAATGTTGGAAACTTGGGAAAGAATTTGGGTGAGGAATGTTAAATTTACACAAGCGCAAAATATGAGTGAAAATTTTTATAAGATGTTTTATAGATGGCATTTAGACCCCCAAAAATTGTCATGTATGTATCCTAATGTACAGGCTAAATGCTGGAGATGTGATTGTGAAGATGCTACTTATTATCATATATGGTGGACTTGCAAAAAAGTTAAAGCATTTTGGATTAAAGTATGGTGGATCATGCAGAATATTTTGAAAAAGAAGATTAAGTTTACCCCGCAGTTCTTTTTACTAGGAATAATTATGGATTGTACAGCTATAGAGACTAAATTGATTCTGAACTTAATAACAGCCGCAAGACTTTTGATTGCTCAATATTGGAAGAAAGAAGAATTACCTACAATTGAAGAATGAACTCTTAAAGTATCAAATCTGGCAGAAATGGCAAAAATTTCTGCTTACTTGAAAGACTATACACAAGAAAAATATATTTTAGAATGGAAAATGTGGATTGATTATATTCAAAATAAGTATCAGATAAAAAAATATCAAATAGCATATGAGTAAATTTAGGAAATAATTTGTATTAGATATATTTTTGAAGGAGAGGGGAATTGAGAGTGTGAATAAGCGTGGAGAGACTAGAGATTATAATTTAGGAATTATTTTAGATTATGATTGTTAGTTTTGATACCCTGCATTTTGTTCTGGGAAGTCGGGGTGGGGGTGGGGGTAAAGGGAAGGAATTGGGGGTTGAGGTTAGTGATGGAGTGATGGTTAATGTACAGGGATTATTGAAGATGTATAAATATAATTAATGTAGGGTCGGGTCTGACCAGTTGCCATTTTAGAACGGTGGGGAGGGAAAAAAGAGAGAGTAGGAGGTAGGAAAGAGGAGAAGAGGAAGGAAGAGGGGTAGAAGAGGGAGAAGAGTGTAGGGTGGAGGGAGGAGAGGAGGTAGATAAGAGAAGGAGAGGAAGGTTTGGAAAGTAAAAGAAGGTAGAAGAGGGAAGAAGGTTAAAAAGGGGGGTGGTGACTGGGCAGGCCCGACTAATTGTATATAACTGTACATTGGATGAATTATTTGATAAGATTGTAAAAATAAAACTTTTTTATAAAAAAAAAACAAAAAAACACGCTCCTGTGGTTTTTTTCAGGAAAAAGGAGTAGGGGGGTCATTTCTGCTCAAAAGGACTTATTAAATTGATTGATTTTCTAAGCAGACGGGAATTTCACAAGCGTTCAATCTTTGATGTAGAATCAGCACGGCAAGTACCGACTCCCTTTTTGAAACCTGAAACCTTTCTTTGTCTTTGATTAATTGACTTTTAAAATGGCGTCTGAAAGTGAAAGTAAAATTTTTTAGTACGATAAAGTAGCGTTATTTGTGGATTGTTACAAACGGAGTTTTTTTTATACTGAAAGGAGGGAAGGAAAGTTGTTAAGTTTAAATTCCTGATTCTTTTGAAGACAGAATGGCAGCTAAACCTTTAAAGCCTTCTGGAAGAAGGGGATCTGAAGCAAGTCTTGAGGATATATTGAAAGTACAATTAAAACTTTCTGAAGATAGGCAAAAAGAGATGATGGAGAATTTTAATGCAAAAATAAGAGAAGATATTCTCATGGCAGTTCAAGGACTGAGTAAAAAAATTGAGGGATTGGAAGTGGAAATGCAACAGATCTCTCAGTCAAATAAGCATTTAGAAGACAAAATGAAAGGTGTTCAGAAAAAAGTGGATCAAAATGAAGATCAGGTTGTGATATTACAGTATAAACTTATGGAAGGAGCTCTTAGAATCCGTGGTATTCAAGAAGAGCGAGGAGAAGACTTAAGAAAAATTATATCAGAAGCATTGGCTGAATTTATTGAAGTGGAACCCCAAGAGGTAGCTTACCAAATTGATAAAATATATAGAGTTAACTTCTGGATTGCAAGACAGAGAAAGCTTCCTCGGGACATTGTGGTTTATTTTGTGAAAAGGACTATGAGAAATCAGATTCTGCAAGTTTCATATCAGACAACTTTAAAAATTGGAGAACAGGAGCTGAAGGTGCTGAAAGAGATTCCTTCAAAGATGTTAAGAGATAGGAAGGAATTTGTTTTTTTTACACAAGAACTTAAAAAACATCAGATTCAATTCAGATGGGAGGTGCCAGTTGGACTGACAGTATTCTATCAAGGAAGGAGATATAGAATTGACACTGTTTTAAAGGCAAAGGATTTTCTTTCTACAGTTTTGAAAGTCGAAATAGAAGTGATAGAAAAACTTCAAGAGATTCAAGAAGGCGTGGTGATCCAAGAGCCTTTATTGCTGCCAGTATCAGAGGAACCACAAGAGCAAAGGGTGACAAGAGGAGCTCTTAAGCGTAAAGAAGAGCAACAGTCTCAAAGTAAAAGTCAGGATCCCATTATGGAAGCTGTGGGAGGAGCTAGACGGAAGATACCGGAGGAGGAGCTTCCGTTGTCTGCTTCAAAGCTTCAGGAGGCCAGTAATGGCAAATAGAATTTTGTCATGGAATGTCAATGGCTTGAATTCAGCTCAGAAAAGAAGGAAAATATTTCACTACTTGGAACAATTTAAAAATGATGTGATTTGTTTGCAAGAGACACATATAAAATTATCAGACCAAAAATATTTAATTAACTCAAAATTGGGTAAACATTTTGTTGCATCAGCTTTGGAAAAGAAGCATGGAATTGTTGTATATATCAGGAAGGATATACCAGTTAAGTTAATTGAGGCAGATATTCAAGGAAGATTTATTGCTATTGAACTGGTGATAGATGCAAAAAAGACTTTGCTGATAGGTATTTATGCACCTAATCAGCAACAAGAAAAGTTTTACAAAATGTTACACGAGAGGTTGACCCTCTGGGATTATAGTTCGTTTATTTTATTAGGAGACTGGAATGGAGTAGTTGATACAAGAAGGGATAAGAGAACCTCCTCCAAGAAGATACCTATACATGCAAAACTACCAAAATCCTTTTTTGAAATGATGAATAATTAGAAAGTTATTTTATGTAATGGGGAGGGGGTTGGGAGATGAAAAGCTTTGGATGTGGTTATTTGGATTGGAAGGGAAAATTTTATTCTATGTTTGGTTTATGTATAACAATACCTTGTGATTGACCCGGGAAGCCGGGAGGGGAGGGGAGGGGGTTTTTTGTGTGGGAGGGGGGAAAAAGGGGGAAAAATGTTTTTGTTTTTTAAAACTCTTTCAATAAAAAAAAAATATGTTGTAAAGCTTAGACCCCATTAATATTTATTGTATCATTGATACATTTAATATATGACTTACAGCAGTTTATTTAGTAAGTGCTGGACATTACAATGGCTCTGAAAAAAGTGACTTATGACTGTTTTTCACACTTATGACCATTGCAACATCCCCTTAGTCACGTGTAAAAAATCAGAAACGTGGGAACTAACTTGTTTTTTATATTTGCAGAGTCCTGGGGTCAGGTGATCACCTTGTGAGGCCTCCTGACAAACAAATCAATCTAGATTCACTTAAAAAGTGGTTACTACCTTAACAACTATAGTCAGTGATTTACTTAACAGCTATAGGAAGAAGTGTTTTAAAATAGGGCAAAACTCACTTAACAAACATTTCATTTAGGAACAGATGTTTTGAGATCAATTCTAGTTATAACTCTAGGACTTCTTTGCTTACCCAATTGGTCAGCTATCTTCCCTTCTGGACATACTTTACAGTCATAGCAGCAAGATAATTTTCCTTCCACTTTTATCTTGCTATGGCCAAGAGGACATTCCTTGTTACAGATGGAAAGAGGTAATGCCTGCTCATAAATAAAACCAGAATTTACACAGAATTTATTTTTTGTGATTGTTCTTTTCACCAACTGTACACACACACTCTTCCTATTTAATCCAAACATCCATGTTGCAATTAGCAGTTTTCTCCCTGATTTAAACTCCCTACTGTATCTTTAACTGCTTATTTCATACCTATTACATGAATCATTCCCAATAATTGTATTCTAAAGATCAGTTTGGGGCAATGTACCAGAAGCTGATATGGAAAAATCTGGATCCCTCTGAGTATGCCCACCTTTTTTGGGGGGTGGCGGGAGGAGTTTTTTTTAATAAAAAAAACTTTATTTATTTTTAAACATAAAATAAAAAAACCTCATCAAATCAATTCCATTACAATGTGCTGTAAGAGTGTTAGCATATCTTCCTGTGCATTCACAAAATAATCATCTCTTCCATACGTATATCTTATACTCATTTTTCCTAACATATCTTTCCATTTAACCAATTATAGAATAAATCCCATATTTTATAATATTATTATAATTTCAAATGTTAATTTACTCATCTCTGCACATTCCAACATTTTTCTAATTATTTCATCTCGCAAAGGTAACTTTTCATTTTTCCAATTTTTTGCAAATACAATCCTAGCTGCTGTAATAATATTCACAATCAAATATTTTATATCTCTAGTATATATCTCCGGTATAATTACCAACAGAAAGTTTTCTGGCTTAAAGTCAGTATGCCCTCCTTGAGGTCCTTCTTTGTTGTGATGTCAAATCAAATCAAATATCTATATTATGGTCCTTAAACAGGCTTGATTAAGAAAGGGGAGTGCTGTAAAATGGATAGTTTAACGTAGGAAAATTATTAGGCCATGAAAAGGGAAAAATAAGGCCTACCTGGTTAAACAAGAGAGGCCAAAAAGCTTCCTTGGCAGAAATGGTGAGTAGCTTGTCTGGGGGAGCCATGGGGTCAATCTTTCCAATTTGAACTTTCAGAAAGGACTTGTTTGGAAATGTGGCCCAATTGAAAATATCAAATCCAGTTTCTAATTCCCCATTGGGGCCAAATGAAACCTGTTCTCCAGCGCTGTTGTTAAAGGAGACTTGTTGCAAAAAACGGTGGAGCTAACAGAAGGAGAAAAAAACAGGAAAGAAACAGGAAAGTTATCACAATAAAATTTCAATTTGTTTCTTTCAATTTGGCCTAGGCTTAATGAAAAGTAAGCTGTTGGATTTTGCATCACTCCACACAATTTCACCCTGGGGAGAAAAATATAATTTTTATCAAATGCAGTTTCTATTTTCAGATGAAAAATTGTCAGATGAGATTTCTTATTATTATTTTATTATTATAATTCCCTTTTTTTGTTTTTGTTTACATTTATACCCCGCCCTTCTCCGAAGACTCAGGGCGGCTTACAGTGTATAAGGCAATAGTCTCATTCTATTTGTATATTTTTACAAAGTCAACTTATTGCCCCCCCAACAATCTGGGTACTCATTTTACCTACCTTATAAAGGATGGAAGGCTGAGTCAACCTTGGGCCGGGCTTGAACCTGCAGTAATTGCAGGCTTTGTGTTCTTAATAACAGGCTTTTACCAGTGTGAGCTATCCGGCCCACTTCAAATCTTAGTGTCTAAGGAGATTCTTGGTCATCCAAACATTGGTTGTCCCTAAGATATTTTTTTCAAAAGGCAACAGGACTTTCTTTTTTTTTACCTTGAAGATGTTTTGCTTCTCATCCTGGAAGCTTCTTCAGTTCTGAATTGAAGCAAAACACTTTCACGGAAAACAAAGAAAGTTCCAAAAGTTGCCTTTTGGAAAAGCACCTTTGGGACCTTCGAATCATAGTAACTCAAAATTCAGCTGGTGAGGAATGCTATTCAGTAGCAAAGTAGTTTTCAGGTTCCTACATTAAAAATTGTCAAAATAATGGATTGAATAAGATCCTGCACATATTATTTTAGATATGAAATAAAGTTGGTATGTTACATATTTCTAACTTTCTCTACATTTAAGCATTAGATTAATATTTATTTTTTATCTTCTTTCATATGAAAGTACCAAGTACTTCCATATAGCTTTCAAAACTATCTGTAAAGCATTATAATAGTTAAAACAAAGCAAAACAAAAAAACCAAAACATTCTTATTCTTAATTTTCCCGAAAATTTTCATTACACAACATTACTTGCCAAGGTGATCGGAGGAAGAGCTTCCATCTCCTCTCGTCCATTTTCCGACCCCCTTTGAGTTTGGAAGAGCGCATGGCCTTCAGAGCATGTGCCACAGCATAGACTGCATTGGAGACACTGTAGCTATGTGCATTCATGGTGGTCTCAAAGACAGAATTAGGAAGAGTCTCCAGCTTCTCTTCTCCAGTGCAGATCATTTCAGCATTCTCATCCGTAATATCACTGGAGAATGAGCATTCAAATACATCTTTCCAGAAATCCCTTATAAACCCATCGTCTTTTTCTAAATTTGGGTTTCTCTTCTGCATAAATTGTTGGAATCCGGTCAGTTGCTTTGAGTGAATTGCAAAAGAAAGTGCACCATGGAGAAAATCAATGGGCAATGGTCTCTGCATTAGAATGGATGAGAATTCCATTTGGGCTGTCATGATCCAAATTTTGGACCTTCTCTCCTTTGGAATATTATCATAATTGAAAAAATAGATCATTAGTCTCAAAGGTACCAAGCCTGCAATTTCAGCACTTAAGATAACTGCAATGACTGTACTTTCCATGATTACTTTGAATATTTTACCTGCATTTTCTATCCACTCAGCAGCTGCATTACCATATGTCATCGGGGGAAGACATTCTATAAAATCAAAGCAGATTCCTCTCTCTGAAAACATGGAAAGCCTCTTTTTAATGAACCTGTCTCTTTCTTCCTCAAACAGAGAAACTAACCCAACCCAGGTCCATCCAAAATGTAACAGTAAGTGAAGTATTCCTTTAAATTGATGGGTTTCCTCTGGGAACATCCATTTGACAAACGTTGCTGTTTCAATATTTACCAATGGAACTGATCCATATGAGATCTAAAGGGAGAAAGTCAGAAGAACATAGAAATGAAGGATTTCTTCCGAAATAAAAAATAATAATAAAAACCAATGCATGTGTGTTTATTTAATCCAATCTCTGGGTTTAAGTGGAATACAAAAATAGGGAGCTTAAAAATTAGTTTCACATGACATCTGCAACATTGCTCATCAAGCAAAAAGGGACGGTCTTTTCAAGATATTCTTATTCATGGTTTTGCTAAAATTTTCCTTTCATTGACCCACCTTTTGAATAGAATAAATAGCTGGTGAACCTCTCATATTGATCAATTTTTTGTCTCACCTGGGGAAATTTGTAGGTGCATAGAGTGATTGCCATGTGGAGACAGGTGTTAATCTGGGGTCCTCCAATGACAGCTACTGTGTTGGTCTGGTCATTGCATTTGTAGTTGGGTATAAATTTATCCTTTGTAGATAGAAATTCCATTGCTAACTGATAAATTGTAATTCCCACAGAATAGTGAGTAGCGATATGGAATCCAAGGCTAACATTGGGTAAAATTCCGGAATGTTCATTGATCTCCTTTACAGCAAATGCCAGAGCCAAAGTGTGCTGGTAATTATGAGTGACGAACCTTCAGCGAGAGATAGAAACTGTCAATATATTTCTGTTTCAGAATTGGATAGCTGTTTTAATGTACCGTATATACTCGAGTATAAGCCGAGTTTTTCAGCACGTTTTTTGTGCTGAAAAACATCCCCTCGGCTTATACTCGAGTATATACGGCTTATACTCGAGTTTTTTTTTTTTCTTCTTTTTTTCACATTATACCGGATGGTGCAAACTTGGCGGGCTTTTGCATTAGCGCGGGGAAGCCCTGCCGGTGCAGTGAGAGGGCGGGGCGGGGGAGCCGCCAGCCTTCTCGGCTGAGGGAGGGAGGGTTTCCCTGACCGGTAGCTGCCTCATTTCCCTCCCTCGGCTTATACTCGAGTCCCCAGTTTACCCCAGTTTTTTGGGGTAAAATTGGGGACCTCGGCTTATACTCGGATCGGCTTATATTCGAGTATATACGGTATATAATATAAATTAGTGCTTATTTTTTTCTTCTGGACACCTGCAATTTGGTCAATAACAAATAGACCTAGTTTGTATCAGATAGGAAACACTGACCTAGTTGTGGCTACTTAACGTTGAACTAAGATAGCATTTAGTCAGACCACATTTGAAATACTCTGTTCAGTTCTGGAGACCTCAGTTTTTTAAAAAATTTATCGATAAGATTTAGCGAATCCAGAGATGGGCAGTAAAAATGATACAAGAGAAGAGAGACAACATATCAGGAGATACTAGAGGAAATGAATATATTCAGCCTAGAGGGTAGAAGGAACGGGGATATATGACTGAAACCTTAAAATGAATTAAGAATTTGAATAAGGTTCTAGAAGGCAGTATTCTCAATATTAATGACAATATAAGAACATGGCAGTAAAATCTCACAGTGACAAGAGGGAAGTTCAAAACTAATTTTATTATTTCACAGAAACAGTAATGAAATCAACTTCCAGAGGAACTAGTGGATCAGTCATCAGTAACTGAATTAAAACTCGCTGGGGATAAACGTATGACACCAGACAAAAAAATTATGCCATCATTTTCTTATGTCTCTATCTGATTTCAATATTATCTATATCTTAGTCGTATTTTCTGAGAGAATTAAGCCAGTTTGTTTTTCATACCCTATATGCATAATAGCCTAAAATATGCCCTAGAGGGTTTCTAACTTATATCTGGATGAAATGAAAGGCAAAAAAGCTCACGATTAACCAGAGAACTTCTGCAATATATAGATTAGTCAAACTTTTTACTTTCAACAAGGGACTTGAAGAGAATGAAATGCATATACTTTATGATTAAAACTAATAATATTCATCTCAATTTCAACATCAGTATTAGGATAGGTCTAGAATAAAAAGACTAAATATGGTCACTGGAAGAAGTAATAACAACTGACTAGCAATTAATAACTTTAAGTATAAAAGTGAAAGAAAATACAGCTTTTAGGTGGCAATGTGTGGGAAGAAGTATTGTTGTATGAGGAGGAAGAGAAGTAGTTGGATACTTACAGGTACTGATCAAGAACTTTGGAAGAAGGAAGGCTTTGAAAAGTGATCTCATTTGCGAAAAAGAAAACCTGATAAATAATAGCAGCAATGATTAAATCTCCAGACTGGTAATATTTATGAACAATTGGAAGAGGACTACTAAGTTTGCAGGTGTAGGGAGGAGAAATGCTCATCATAGTTGGGGGGAAAAGTAAAATTAATGTTCTAAATATATAACCAGTTCATTGTAATATGTAGTCATTGTAGACATCAAACAGTAACTCCTATGTTACCATTCAACTAACTCATCATATCTCAATAGACATTGCTGCACTGCCTTGAACCTTTGAAGATGTGAAGTAAAAATGGGGGAATGAGAGTTCACGTGCACAGAAGAAAACAAAATAGAACTATAGAAAAGAAAAGAATGGAAATAGTTCTGTTGGGGTCATTTCTCCCAATAATTTTGTTATTAGTACTTTGCTGAATGTAACACTTTGGTTTTTAAAAATCAGACTTAAATTGTTCTGGTTTTAAAGCTTCGTTTTATTGATGAAGGGACACTCTGAAGGAGATGGGAAGTAAAGAACTGTGAAATAAATAAATGAATAAATGAATGAATGAATGAATGAACAAATGAATGAATGAATAAACAATAAATAAATAAATAAATATAGATCTACCTTGAAAAGGAGTACTATAACAATTATTCAGGGTCTAGAAAGGCATCATCTTGGAATGTGAAAGATTTAGTCCATCAGAAATGAGGCTCTGGGATGGGAGTTGAGCCTCTTTTGGTGGGCTTACAATTCCTCAAAGAGCAGATGAGCATTTTCTGTGTGCTCCTTCTGCTATCTCTTTTTCTCAAGATCCTGTAGCAATCAGGAGCATTTTTGAGAACATCCAAATACCAACATAACTTTTGGAAGTTTTCTTTTCTTTTTTCTTCTCCTCTTTTCTCTTCTCTCCTCTCCTCTCCTCTCCTCTCCTCTTTTTTCTTCTTTTCTTTCTAATTGTTTGATTGATTTTCAGTATAGAGCCTGGGACTCACATCAGTACAAAAAAGAAGGGATAAACACAAGTCTTTTTCAGTTTTGTGAAAATATGGATATTGTATCACTTTGGTACACAGCCGCCCCGGAGTTTAGCTAGTCTTGCTAATCCTGGTCTCAATTTCTTTATCCCAAAATTCATCATTCAAGATAATACTTCCCAAATAGTTGATGCTTTTACATTTTACATTATAAAGAAACTAAAGTATGTTTGCTGAGTACTCATTTGAAAGAGGGAAGTAAAGCTGAAGCAATGGTATTATTCAATGAGTTAAGATGTATTTAGGCTTTCCAAAAAGAATCTAATCTAATCTAATCCAATCCAATCCAATCCAATCCAATCCAATCCAATCCAATCCAATCCAATCCAATCTAATCTAATCTAAATCTTCTATCACCATTTAGCTAACTTTCTATGCCTCAACTAATTACATGGAGCATGGTGGCTCATATGGTTAAGGTACTAATTTGATGATCAGCATTCAAGATGCTGCTAGTTCACATGGGCTCTCATCATCCAACTCCTGTGAAAAAACCTTGAAAAATCTCTCAAAACTATTCTAAAGATCAACTTATTCGTAGCAAAATTGAGGAAAAGATATTCTGAATCTTTCTTACCCCCTGCCTTTCTTTTACTGAGAAATATTTTGTTTTGACAGTGAAGCTCATAGGATGCATGATTTAAATCAATTCATTTTGTATTCATGCATATTTTATTTTATCTTGTTCTTGATTAGCTATTGCCTACTATTTTGATTAGGGCTCAGACTCATTATCTAAAATTAAAAAAGATTAAGGGAACATTCTAGGTTCTGAAGTGAACTTCTCAGAATTATTGCTTTGTATGTTCAATTGATGTGGTGATGGACAGAAAAAGGCTAAACCTCAAATTGGGCAAAAAAAAATATCCTTATACACTAAAAACAACCAATTAGGATTCATTCAAAAGATATGATGTTAAAATTAGTTTCATTTTTTTATTAGTTGCTCCTTCTTATTCAGATTTGGTCTCAGAACAATGATATAGCATTTGGGGGAAAATATGCAGACCAGTAATCCAGCTGCAGATGCCAAAATGGAGAAGATCTCCACAGCCACCATGTATTTTCCCTTGGTACTCAAATAGGTGGGAACAAACGACACCCAGACACTGCAAAAGACCAACATGCTAAAGGTGATAAATTTAGCTTCATTAAAGGTGTCAGGCAAATTCCTTGCTAGGAAGGCCACAGTGAAACTGACAGCAGTCAAGAACTCCAGAAAACCAAGCACTGTATAGTGGATGAACCTTCGTTACATTGCAGTACAATTTCTTCAGTCATGGAGTGCATGTCAGAATCTGGGAAGGGAGGAGAAATTGTGATCCACACCACACAAATGCAGAATTGTATCAGGGAGCAAGATAGGACAATAGAGAGAGCCAGCCTTATCCCCACCCATTTCCTCATTTTGGATCCGGGCTTGGTGGCCATGAAAGCGAGGACCACTATGATTGTTTTCCCCAATATACAAGAAAGAGCTACAGAGAAGATGACTCCAAAAGTAGTTTGTCTCAAGATACATTTCACTTGGTCAGGTTGCCCAATGAAGAGCAAAGTGCAAAGGAAAGAGAGCAGGAGAGCAAGAAGGAGGCTGTAAGTGAGGTTCCTATTACTGGCTTTCACTAAGGTGTGAAAGGACACATAGGTGTGTCCTGATGTTGAATGAATAGGTGTGTCCTGATGTTGAATGAATATCCCGAGAACCACAATTGAGATGACAGAAAAGGAGACTGCAATCACTACCAAAGAAATCCCCAAAGATTCTTGATAAGTTAAATAAATTATACTTTTTGGAAAGCAACTATCCTTATCCTTATTTGAATATTGATCCTCTGGACAAGGGAAACAATCATCCAAGTCTGAAAAAGAAACCATTCATAGAAACATTATGTCATCATTCCATTTTCAATATGCTCCAGTTTTACAGAATTCTGTAGAGATCCCAATTGATTACTGGAATGACCTTTATATGGTGCTGCCCTTGAAGACCATTTCAAAAGTGTAAGTGGTTTGCAGTGCAGTCCAATGCAGTGGACATGCAGTTTACACACCTAGTTCTATTATTCTGCATGAGCTATATTTGCTCCTAGTTGCTTATTCTATTCAATTCAATTTTCTGATTATCAGCATTAAATCCCTGGATGTCACTGGACCAAATCATCTTTTTTCAATGGTATCTGCCTTTCTCAAAAAGTCTGATAGTTGGGCATACACTAGATCTTTTGTGTTAAATGTTATCATCTGAAAGTTCAGAGTTATATCTGGTCTGTAGTATCCAGACTTTTCCAATGCTATTCCATCAGAATTATCTCTACTCTTTTATCATCATAGCAGGTTTAGAAATCCTTATTGTACCCCCTAAAATGTTAAACTAGAATGGGGGTTGACTCAGGAGTCTCATTTGTCTGGTACTTGATGGCAAGAGTATTTTTTTAAATTATTGTGTTTCTAAATATTGTGGTGAACCACATAGTTTATTATACGAGATAGGTAAGTATATATATTCCAGAAGTCAATAAATCAATTAATGAATAATCTGTTTAGAGCAGAAAATGTGAAAACTAATCTGGGTAGAACTGGAGGTAAAAACAAATAGAAAACATTGGGGGGAAAAACTACCAATGCAAAATTACACCTACTTCCAAAAATAAGGAACAAAGGTTTCCGGAAAAAACTGTTTTTAATTTTTGAGTAATCTGGGGAAGACATTCTATAAAGTCAAAGCAGATTCCAGAACATTCTTTGTTGTCCTTTTTTAATGATGTTTTTGATGTTGGCTGTCCATTTTAGATCTTGCGATATGATAGAACCTAGAAATTTAAAGCTTTCTACTGTTGATACTGTGTTGTCTAGTATTGTGAGAGAATGTTCTTTCTGCGCCAACTCGGTAAGCTCAAACTGCCCAAGGAGCTCTGATTCAGTTCTACAGAGGAATTTTTGAGTCTGTCATTTGTACCTCTATAACTGTCTGGTTCAGTTCTGCAATCCAACAAGAAAAACACAGACTTCAGAGGATAATTAGAACTGCAGAAAAAAATAATTGCTACCAACCTGCCTTCCATTGAGGACCTGTATACTGCACGAATCAAGAAGAGGGCCGTGAAAATATTTACAGACCCCTCGCATCCTGGACATAAACTGTTTCAACTCCTACCCTCAAAACGACGCTATAGAACACTGCACACCAGAACAACTAGACACAAGAACAGTTTTTTCCCGAAGGCCATCACTCTGCTAAACAAATAATTCCCTCAACACTGTCAAACTATTTATTGAATCTGCACTACTATTAATCTTCTCATCGTTCCCATCACCAATCTCTTTCCACTTTTGACTGTATGACTGTAACTTTGTTGCTGGCAATCCTTATGATTTATATTGATATATTGACCATCATTTGTGTTGTAAATGTTGTACCTTGAACGTATCTTTTCTTTTATGTACACTGAGAGCATATGCACCAAGACAAATTCCTTGTGTGTCCAATCACACTTGGCCAATAAAAAATTCTATTCTATTCTATTCTATTGTAGTTGGGTATAAATTTATCCTTTGTAGATAGAAATTCCATTGCTAACTGATAAGTTGTACTTTCCAGAGTATAGTCAGTAGCAATATGGAAACCAAGGGTAACGTAGGGTAAAATCCCAGAATGTTCATTGATCTCCTTTACAGCAAATGCCAGAGCCAAAGTGTGCTGGTAATTATGAGTGACGAACCTTCAGTGAGAGTTAGATACTGACAATATACTTCTGTTTCAGAATTGGACAGGTGTGTTAATTTATACATATGTTTAATTTATACTTATAAACTATACGTACATAAAGATACAAATTAGTGCTTATTATTTGTTCTGGATACCTGCAATTTGGTCTCTAACAAATAGCCCTAGATTGTATCAACTAGGAAACACTGACCTAATTGTGGCTACATGGTGGTGTAGTGGTTAGAGTGTAGTACTGCAGGCTACTTCTGCTGACTGCCGGCTCCCTGAAATTTGGCAGTTCAAATCTCACCAGGCTCAAGGTTGACTCAGCCTTCCGTCCTTCCGAGGTGGGTAAAATGAGGACCTAGATATTTGGGGGCAATCTGCTCACTCTGTAAACCATTCAGAGTGGGCTGTAAAGCACTGTAAAGCAGTGAATAAGTCTAAGTGTTATTTCTATTGCTAATTAACATTGAGCTAAGGTAGCATTTAGTCAGACCCTATTTGAAATACTTTGTTCACTTCTGGAGACCTCACTTATGAAAATGGATTGATAAGATTGAGAAAGTCCAGAGATGGGCAATAAAAATGGGGCAAGAGCTAAGAGACAAAATGTATCAGGAAATATTAGAGGAAGTGAACATATTCAGCTGAGAAGGCAGAAGGAAAGGATGACTTAAATATATTAAAGAGTGTGAATAAGGTTCTAGAAGGCAGTATCATCAATATTAATTAAAACATAAGAACATGGGGACATAATCTCACCATGACAGGAGGGAAGTCCAAGACTAATATTATTATTTCACAGAAAGGGTAGTAGAACCATAACTAACTTCCAGAGGAGGTAAGTAAATCAGTCATAAGTAACTGAATTTAAACTCATTGGGGATAAATTCATCAAATTCATTGGGGATAAATCTTCTGTTCAACATCTATATGAAGCCGCTGAGTGAGATCATCAGTGGCTTCGGTGTGAGGTACCAGCTGTACGCTGATGACACCCAGCTGTACTTTTCCACACCGGGCCACCCCAATGAAGCTATCGAAGTGCTGTCCCGGTGTTTGGAAGCCGTATGGGTCTGGATGGGGAGAAACAGGCTCAAGCTCAATCCCTCCAAGACGGAGTGGCTGTGGATGCCGGCATCCCGGTACAGTCAGCTGAGTCCGCGGTGACTGTCGGGAGCGAGTCATTGGCCCTGATGGAGAGGGTGCGCAATTTGGGCGTTCTCCTGGATGCACGGCTGTCTTTTGAAGATCATTTGACGGCCGTCTCCAGGAGAGCTTTCCACCAGGTTCGCCTGGTGCACCAGTTGCGCCCCTTTCTAGACCGGGATGCCTTGTGCACAGTCACTCACACCCTTGTGATGTCTCGTCTGGACTACTGCAATGCTCTCTACATGGGGCTCCCCTTGAAGGGCATCCGGAGGCTGCAGTTGGTCCAGAATGCAGCTGCGCGGGTGATAGAGGGAGCCCCTCGTGGCTCCCGAGTGACACCTATCCTGCGCAGGCTGCACTGGCTACCTGTGGCCTTCCGGGTGCGCTTCAAGGTGTTGGTGAACGTCTTTAAAGCGCTCCATGGCATAGGGCCGGGTTACTTACGGGACCGCCTGCTGCTACCGAATACCTCTCACCGACCCGTGCGCTCTCACAGAGAGGGACTCCTCAGGGTGCCGTCGGCGCGACAGTGTCGTCTGGCGACACCCAGGGGAAGGGCCTTCTCTGTGGGGGCTCCCGCCCTCTGGAACGAACTCCCCCCAGGACTTCGTCAACTTCCGGACCTCCGAACCTTTCGCCGCGAGCTCAAAACTTACTTATTTATCTGCGCTGGACTGGGTTAGTTTTTTTTTTAAGTTAGGGGTTTTTAATGGGTTTTATCTCCAAATTTTAAGTGTGGCCAATTTAAATAAGTTTTTTACTAGTATTTTAATTGTATTTATAATGTATTGTGTATTTTTTACTTGGCTGTGAACCGCCCTGAGTCCTTCGGGAGAAGGGCGGTATACAAATTTAAATAATAAATAAATAAATAAATAAAATAAACATGACATCAGGCAACAGATTTCTGACATCGGCTCTATCTGATTTCAATATTATCTATATCTTATCCATATTTTCTGAGAGAATTAAACCAGATTGCTTTTCACACCCTAGATTTATAATAGCCTAAAATATTAACAGTAATGGCTCATACCCAACATTCCCCAGTTTGTACCAACAATGATTACAACGATCTAACACAAATAGATTTCACAGAAGATAATGTTGAAAAGGCCCTTCGCAGACTGAAACCATCTCTATCTATTGGACCTGATGGTCTATGTGCATACTTCTTAAAAAAGCTTTCCACTGTTATAGCAAAACCCCTAAGCATAATCTTTAAAAAATCTTTCAGGATCAGCTCCCTTCCCAAACTATGGTCACTAGCCACAGTCATCCCTGTCTTCAAAAAAGGAGACCCCAGCCTAATTGAAAATTACAGACCAATTTCTTTACGCTGCATCACCTGCAAAGTAATGGAATCAATCATCAACCAATCCATCACCCTCCACCTAGAAACAAACAACCTACTCTCTAATAAACAATTTGGTTTCAGAAAAAATTATCTTGTAATCTACAACTTCTACACTGCAAAAACATATGGACTACAAATCTTGATCAGGGCAAAGCAATAGATGCAATTTACATAGACTTCTGTAAAGCTTTTGCCTCAGTGGTACATGACAAACTTCTTCTAAAACTAAAATGTCCTTCCTGTCGAACAATGTCCTTCCTGTCGGAGACTACTTCAGCTTTAATTGCAACAATACACGAGCGCACAATAGATTTAAGCTTAATGTTAACCTCTCCAATCTTGATTGCAGAAAATATGACTTCAGTAACAGAGTTGTTAATGCTTGGAATAAACTACCTGACTCTGTGGTCTTTTCCAAAATCCCCAAAGCTTCAACCAAAAACTGTCTACTATTGACCTTACCCCATTCCTAAGAGGTCTGTAAGGGGCGTGCATAAGAGCACCAGTGTGTCTACCATTCCTGTCCTAATGTTCCCTTTGGTTGTATCCAATTCATATGGTTATTTCTCATGCTTATACTTATATATATTGTTGTGTTTGACAAATAAATAAATAAAAAATAAATAAATAAAATATGCCCTAGACGGTTTCTATTTTATATCTGGATAAAATGAAAGGCAAAAAAGCTGAAGATTAACCAGAGAGCTTCTGTAATATTTAGATTTGTTGTTGTTGTTAATTGCAAAGTCATGTCTGACCCATCGCAAACCCATGGGCAACGTTCCTCCAGGCCTTCCTGTCTTCTACCATCTTCCGGAGTCCATTTAAGCTCACATCTACTGCTTTGGTGACTCCAGCTAGCCACCTCATTCTCTGTTATCCCATTCTTCTTTTGTCCTCAATCTTTCCCAGCATTAGTCTATTGTCCAGTGAGTCCTTCCTTCTCCTTAGGTGGCCAAAGTATTTGAGTTTCATCAGGATGTGGCCTTCTAAAGAGCAGTGTAAATGACTAACCAGTTTGATTGGCTTGCAGTGCAAGTGACTTGCTGGAGTATTCTCCTGCAACATAGTTCAAAGGTCTCAACTCTTTGGTGCTCAGACTTTCTTATGGTCTAACTTTCACTGCCATACATTGCAACTGGGAAAACCATGGCCTTGACTATACACACTTTTTTAGGGTATTGTTTGCTTTTTAGTACGCTGTCTAGATTTGCCATAGCTTTCCTCCCCAGGACCAAGTGTCTTTTAATTTCTTGGCTGCAGTCCCCATCTGCTGTGATCTTGGAGCCCAAGAAAATAAAATCTGTCACTACCTCCATTTCATCCCTATCTATTTGCCAGGAATTGAGAGGGCCAGATGCCATGATCTTAGTTTTCTTAATGTTGCATTTCAAGCCAACTTTTGCACTCTCCTCCTTCACCCCCATCAAAAGGCTCTTTAGTTCCTCTTCAACTTCTGCCATTAGAGTGGTATCATCTGCATATCTGAGGTTGTTGATATTTCTCCCGGCAATCTTAATTCCAATTTTTGATTCATCTAGCCCTGCCTTTCTCACGATATGCTCTGCATATAAGTTAAATAGGCAGGGCAATAGTATACAGCCTTGCCAGACCCCTTTCCCAATTTTGAACCAATTAGTGGTTTTGTGTTCAGTTCTCAGTGTTGCTTCTTGACCTGCATACAGGTTTCTCAAGAGACAGATAAGATGGTCTGGTACTCCCATCTTTTAAGAACTTGCCACAATTTGTTGTGATCCACACAATCAAAGGCTTTAGCATAGTCAATGAAGCAGAAGTAGATATTTTTCTGGAACTCCCTAGCTTTCTCTATGATCCAGCGTATGTTGGCAATTTGATCTCTAGTTCCTCTGCCTCTTCGAAACCCTGCCTTTACTTCTAGTAGTTCTCGATCCACATACTGCTGGAGCCTAGCTTGTAGGATTTTGAGCACAACTTTACTAACATGTGAAATGAGCGCAATGGTATGATAGTTTGAACATTCTTTGTTATTGCTTTTCTTTGGAATGGAAATGTAAATTGACCTTTTCCAGTCCTGTGGCCACAGTTGAGTTTTCCAAATTTGCTGACAAACTGAGTATAGCACTTTTCCTGCATCGTCTTTTAAGATTTTGAATAGCTCAGCTGGAGTACTGTCTCCTCCACAATCTTTCTGTTGCTCAGATTTCCTAAGGCCCATTTGATTTCACATTCTAGGATGTCTGGCTCAAGGTTAGTGACCACCCCATGGTGGTTTTCAGGGATGTTAAGATCATTCTTGTATAGTTCTTCTATGTTATTTTGCCACCTCTTAATCTCTTCTGCCTCTGTTAGGTACCTGCCATTTTGGTCCTTTATCATTCCCATCTTTGCATCAAACGTTCCCTTCATATCTCCAATTTTCTTGAAGAGATCTCTGTCCCTATTCTATTGTTTTCTTCTATTTCTTTGCACTGCATATTTAGATTAGTCAAACTTTTTACTTTCAACAAGGGACTTTGTTGAATGAAGGAAGTTTCCTGAAGGGAATGAAATTCATATACTTTATGATTAAACCTAATACTATTCATCTCAATTTCAACATCAGTATTAGGATAGGTCTAGAATAAAAAAAGGACTAAATAGAAACACTGAAACAAGTCATAACAACTGACTAGCAACCAATACTTTTAAGCATAAAAGTAAAAGAAAATACAGCTTTTAGGTGGCAATGTGGGGGAAGAGGAGGTTGTGGTATGAGGAGAAGGAGAAGTAGTCGGATACTTACAGGTACTGATCAAGGACTTCAGAAGAAGGAAGGCTTTCAAAAGTGATCTCATTTGAAAGAAAGAAAATCTGAAAAATAGTTGCAGCAATGATTAAATCTCCAGACTGATAATATTTATGAACAATTGGAAGAGGACTACTAAGTTTGCAGGTATAGGGAGGAGAAATGCTCATCATAGTTGGGGAAAAAAATAAAACTAATGTTCTGAATATAACCAATTCATTGTAATATGTAGTCATTGTAGACATGAAAGAGTAACTCCTATGTTACCATTCAACTAACTCATTAACTGTATCTAAAGTTAAGATAATGAACTTTATCTAAAGTGAACAGAATAACAGAGTTGGAAGGGACTTTGCAGATCTTCTCATGAAATATCACAGATGAAACACAAATCCTTTTTCTCCCTACATACTTGTCTATATTTCTAAGCAGATATTAATAGGATTCAATGTCTTAATCCAAGATCATCATTTTTACAGTGTTTGCTGGAATTCCCTTAAGATTTGGGGAAGAAGCGTCAATAACTATCCTCAATTACTAATCAGTATCATTCTTTGCAATGGTGCTTTGAGATTTATCAGAAAGAAAAATACGTATCGTATCTCAATAGAACCTGCTGCACTGCTATGAACCTTTGAAGACATGAAATAAAAATGGGGGAATGAGAATTCATGTGCACAGAAGAAAACAACACACAACTATAGAAAAGAAAAGAAAAGAAATAGTTCTGTTGGGGTCATTTTTCTCAATAATTTTATTTAATACTTAACCCTTTCCTAAATGCAGTACTTTGGTTGTTAAAAGACAATCTTAAATTGTTCTGGCTTTAAAGCTTAATTTTACTGATAATATTGTACACCACTGAGCAGTGCCCTTTGAAGGAAATGGAAAGTACAGAAGTATTAAAGAAAGAAAGAAAGAAAGAAAGAAAGAAAGAAAGAAAGAAAGAAAGAAAGAAAGGATCCACCTTGAAAAGGAGTACTATAACAATTATTCAAGCTCTAGATTAGAAAGACATTATCTTGGAATGTAGAAGATGTAGTCCATCAGAAATGAGGCTCTGGGATGTGAGTTGAGCTTCTTATGGTGGACTTACAATTCCTCAAAGAGCAGATGAGCATTTTCTGTGTGGTCCTTCTGCTATCTCTTTTTCTCAAGATCCTGCAGGAATCAGGACCATTTTGGGAAACATCCAAATATCAAAATAAATTTTGGGAGTTTTCTTTTTCTTTTCTCTTCTCTTCTCTTTTCTCTTCATTTTTCTTTCTAATTGTTTGGTTGGTTTACAGTATAGAGCCTGGGACTCACATCATTACAAGAGCGAAGGGATAACCACAAGTCTTTTTAAATTTTGTAAAATATGACATTGTATCACTATAGCACACAGTTGCCCCAGAGCTTAGTTTGTCTTCCTGATCCTGGAGTCAATTTTTTTATCCAAAATTCATAGCTCAAGATAATACTTCCCAAGTACTTGAAGCTCTTACATTTGTCATAAAGAAATTAAAGTATGTTTGCTGAGTACTCATTTAAAAGAGGGAAGAAAAGCTGAAGTGATGGTATTAGTCAATGAGTTAAGATACATTTAGGTTTTCCAAAAAGAGCAAGAATCTAATCTAATCTAATCTAATCTAAATCTTCTCTCACCATTTAGCTAACTCTCTATGTTTCAAGTAGCTACATGGAACATGGTGGCTCACATTGTTAAGGTACTAATTTGATTATCAGCTGGATCACATTCAAGATCAGGTTGCTACCATTTGTTCACAGGAGCTCTCATCACTCACTCTAGCTCCTTGCTGACACAATAGTTTGAAAGCAGGTGACCGTGAATAGATAGATGAGTATCATTTCAGTAGGCAACTTACCTACTGAAGGCTGAGGTTGACTCAGCCTTCCATCCTTTATAAGGTAGGTAAAATGAGGACCCAGATTGTTGGGGCAATAAGTTGACTTTGTATATAATATACAAATGGATGAAGACTACTGCTTAACATAGTGTAAGCCGCCCTGAGTCTTCGGAGAAGGGTGGGATATAAATGCAAAAAAACCCCAAAAACCCACTGAGAACATTAAAGGAGCCTCCAACTGAGTGTCTCCCAGACAATGGTGATATCGCTGACCAAAGTTCGCAGTATTTGCAGAATGATGTTATGATATACCCAATGGCAATATGATATCATAGGGACTGTCCCTTCCCTCCAAGTACCTATTTGCATAGGACTGAAGGATTGTTGTGTCTTCTTTGAAATAAAGGTGTGTGTGTGTGTGTGTGTGTGTGTGTATGTATATAAAACTGCCTTTATCTCATCTTCTGCAACAGTTTACCTTTAATTTATGGACTACAAATAAAAGAACCATTATCCAACAGCAACCATAGCATGATTGACTTGTCTCAACTTACCCCCCCCCCAAAAAAAAATCATAATGATGGGCTTCCCTGTTATAACTTTAAAAAAGCCAACTATGATCTCATAGACAATGAACTCTCATATCTTGATTGGCAAATTCTATTCTCTGACTGTAATACTGCTGATGACCATTGCAACATTTTCTTTTGTGAAATCAAAAGAATCATTAAACTTTATGTACCTGTATTATCCCACAGAACCAGAAAAAATAAACTACCAATATCAGTAAGGAAATTACAATCCAGAAAAAAAATCTCTTTGACGAAAAAACAAAACTAACTATGTAGCTAACTTCAAAAACCGCTACAAAAACCTATGCCAACAAATAAAGACTGAACGTAACAATTATCATATCAAGCAAAAAGAAAACCTACGCACAGAATCCACCTGTGCCTTTTATAATTTTGTAAACAACAAACTTAAAGACTCGACATCCATCCCACCCCTAAAAGAACCAAACAATGAAGACTGTATTGACCAAACCGTTAAAGGCAATCTCTTTAAACATATTCTTTGGCTCAGTCTTTGTAAACAGCAACAACACACACTCAATATTTCCCAGCCACAATACAAACAATCACGATGATTACGGTGATCTTGTACATATTGATTTTATAGAAGACAATGTTGGAAAGGCACTACGCAATCTAAAACCATCTCTATCTATTGGACCTGATGGACTATGTGCATACTTCTTAAAAAAGCTTTCCACTGCAATTGCAGAACCTCTAAGCATAATTTTTGAAAAATCTTTCAGTACCAGCACCTTACCCTACCAATGGTCAAAAGCCAAGGTCATACCTATCTTCAAAAAGGGAGACCCTAGCCTAGTTGAAAATTACAGACCAATCTCTTTATGTTGCATCACCTGCAAAGCATGGAATCAATGATTAACCAATCTATTACCTTCCACCTAGAGACAAACAACCTACTTTCTATAAAACAATTTGGTTTCAGAAAAAAATTATCCTGTAATTTACAACTACTACATTGCAAAAACATATGGACTACACATCTCGATCAGGGCAAAGCAATAGACGCAGTTTACATAGATTTCTGTAAAGCTTTTGATTCAGTGGTACACGAGAAATTACTTCTAAAACTAAAATCCTATGGCATTTCTGGACTCCTACATAAATGGATAGCTGCCTTCCTGTCAAACAGGCAACAAGTGGTCAAAATAGGAAGCGCTCTATCAAATCCTGTTCCTGTCAATAACGGCGTTCCCCAAGGCAGTGTTTTAGGTCCAACGCTCTTCATACTTTACATAAATGACCTTTGCGATCATATTAAAAGCAACTGTGTTCTTTTCGCTGATGATGTTAAACTATTCAACACCACAGACAATTGAACTATCCTTCAAAAAGACCTTGACTATGTGTCAGATTGGTCTAACAAGTGGCAACTTCAAATCTCAACAAACAAATGCTCTGTCTTGCACATTGGCAAAAAAAAAAATCAAAACATAAAATAAAAATTAGATGGACATGACCTTATAGATGACCCTTATTCTGTCAAGGACCTTGGAGTACTCATTTCTAAAGCTCTAATTGCCAGAGCCCACTGCAAAAACATTGCCAAAAAGGCACTAAGAGTTGTTAACCTAATCTTGTGTAGCTTCTTCTCTGGTAATATTGTACTACTAACTAGAGCATACAAAACATTTGCTAGACCAATCCTTGAATACAGCTCATCTGTCTGGAACCCGCACTGCATATCGGACCCAGACTTTGGAATCGAGAGAATCCAGAGATATTTCACAAGAAGATTCCTCCACTCCTCTGCTTGCAATAAAATACCTTATGCCACCAGACTCCAAATGCTGGGTTTAGACAACTTAGAACTATGCAGAATTCAATCTGACCTAAGCATAGTACATAAAATTATCTACCACAATGTCTTACCTGCGAATTACAACTTCAGCTTCAACACAACAATACACAAGCAATAATAGATACAAACTCAAGGCAAACTGCTTCAAACTTGATTGCAGAAAATATGACTTCAGACATAGAGTGGTCAATGCCTGGAATGCACTACCTTACTCCGTAGTTTCTTCCCCAAACCCCCAAAAGTTTAAGCTTAAACTGTCTATTGTTGACCTCACCCAATTCCTAAGAGGTCTGTAAGCGGTGTGCACAAGTGCACCCGCATGCCTACCGTCCCTGTCCTAACATTCCTTTTTTTTTACTTACTCTTTCACGTATCCAAATTATATTTATACTTTTACCTGTTGTCTTATATGTGATTGACAAATAAATAAATAAATAAATAAATAAATAAAATAAAGTAAAATAAAATGTGTGTGTCTAGGAGAGAGACAGAGAGTGAAAGATGTGAGGTACGCATACTATTCATACATCAACTTTCAAGTTAAAAACTATATGAAAAATTGCATGTCTTTAAAAAGATGTCATTATCCATATAGGATTAGGGATAGAAAGAGAAGAAATAAGGATACACAAATACAGAATTGCTAAACAATCTCATGTTTTTAATTTATATAATAAAACTACTTCAGGAGCTACATGGATTATGTCTAATTCCACTAGTTGCAATTTAAGTTGCTGGATGTCACCCTTCAAGCTAAGCAGGGCACAGAATATGGTAACTATGGACCAGGTATGGGTTAGAAAGATCTTCCAGGATAGAGATTAGTCAAAAACTGATTCACTGCACACTAGAATAGGCCAAGGATCGAGTTTAAAAAACTGATGTTTCAGAAGCACATAGATTGCCCACACTAGAGAATGAATCTGTGGTTGGTGCAAATTTTCTGACAAGATGAAGCTACTGGCATCAAGGGGGTGGGGCTCATTTAAAATGTTGAAACCATTCATTTTCAGGAGAGAGTATCATGTGTCAGCTTGGCTCTACAAATTTCACAAAACGTCCTGAGGCTGGGGGCTGTATATGTTCAAGACCTTGATTGGCTGACTTCTCTTGTACCTTGTCTGGCTGATAAGAGATGGAGTCTGACATTATGTTCACATAAGTTCTTCTGTTTCTCTAGAGAAGCAGAAAAAATGATGAAATAGACAGTCATATTATTGCTTTCCGTCACGCTTTCAAATGTTGGAGGGTGAAAAATAGGAATCCCTTGCATTTGTGGAATGACCTTTATTTTTAGTGAAGTAAATGTGAAAAAACCTTGAAAATCTCTCAAAAGTATTCTGAAGATCAGCTTATTCTTAGCAAAATTGAGGAAAAAATATTCTGAATCTCTTTCTTATGCCCTGACTTTCTTTTACAGAGGAATATCTTATTTTAACAGTGAAGTTCATGGGCTGCAGGATTTAAATCAATTTTTTTTTACATTCATCCACATTATATCTTCTTATATCTATTTTGATCAGGGCTCAGACTCATTATCTAACATTACAAAAAAGATTAAGGGAATATTCTAGGTTCTGAAGTGAACTTAAGTCCAATGTCCATACTTGATTTGTATGTCCTATTGATGTGGTGATGGACAGAAAAAGGCTGAACTTCAAATTGGGCAAGAAAAAAATCTCTATATGCTAAAACCAACCAATTAGGTTTCATTCAAGGGATATGGTGTTAAAATCAGTTTCATTTTTTCATTAGTTGCTCCTTCTTATTCAGATTAGGTCTCAGAACAATGATATAGCATTTGGGGGAAAATATGCAGAGCAGTAATCCAGCTGCTGAAGCCAAAATGGAGAAAATCTCCACAGCTACCATATATTTTCCCTTGGTACTCAAATAGGTGGGAACAAACGACACCCAGACACTGCAAAAGACCAACATGCTGAAGGTAATAAATTTGGCTTCATTAAAGCTGTCAGGCAAATTCCTAGCTAGGAAGGCCACAGTGAAACTGACAGCAGTCAAGAAACCCAGAAAGCCAAGAACTGTATAAAACATAGTGGTTGAACCTTCATTACATTGCAGAACAATTTCTTCAGCCATGGAGTGCATGTCAGAATCTGGGAAGGGAGGAGAAATTGTGATCCACACCACACAAATGCAGAATTGTGTCAGGGAGCAAGATAGGACAATAGAAAAAGCCAGCTTATTCCCCACCCATTTTCGCATTTTGGATCCGGGCTTGGTGGCCATGAAAGCAAGGACCACTATGATTGTTTTCCCCAATATACAAGAAAGAACTACAGAGAAGATGACTCCAAAAGCAGTTTGTCGCAAGAGACATTTCATTTGGTCAGGTTGCCCAATGAAGAGCAAAGTACAAAGGAAAGAGAGCAGGAGAGCCGCAAGAAGGCTATAAGTGAGATTTCTATTATTGGCTTTCACAATAGGTGTGTCCCGATGTTGAATGAATATCCTGAGCACCACAGCTGAGATGACAGAAAAGGAGACTCCAATCACTTCCAAAGACATCCCCAAAGGTTCTTGATAAGTTAAATAAATTATACGTTTTGGAAGGCAACTATCCTTATCCTTGTTTGGATATTGATCCTGTGGACAAGGGAAACAGTCATCCAAGTCTGAAAAAGAAACCATTCATAGAAACATTATCTCATCATTTCATTTTCAGTATGTTCCAATTTTACCGAATTCTGTAGACTTAATGAGATCCCAGTTTCATTACTGGAATGACCTTTATATGGTGCTGCCCTTGAAGACCATTTCAAAAGCATAACTGGTTTGCATTGCAGTGGACATGCACTTAATGGACATGGTTCCAAGTTGATTACTCTATGCAATTCAATTTTCTGGTTATCACCATTAAATCCCTGAATGTCATTAGGCCAAATTATAGGTGAGACCCCCTTTCTTCAATGGTACCTGTCTTACTCAATAAGTCTGACAGGTAGGCACGCTCCAGATCTTTTGTATTAAATGTTGTCACCAGGGAGTTGGGAGTTTTATCTGGTCTATAGTGTCCAACCTTTTCCAATACTTTTCCATTTGAATTATTTAGCTTCCCTGCCCTCTTATCCTTGTAGCAGGCTGGGAAGACCGTGTTGTTCACCTAAAGTGTTAGGCTAGAATGGGGATTGGTTCAGAAGCCTGATGTGTCTGGTACCTAGTGGCATGGATGATTTTTTAAATTATTGTTTGTTTTTCTAAAGGTTTTGGTAAGCCACTGAGGTTTATTATATGAGATTGGCAACCCATATACATTCCAGACTGAATCAATCAATCAATTAACCAACCAACCAACCAACCAATCGATCAATCATTTGGGTAGAGTAGGAAGTAAAAAAAGTAAAAACTATGAAAAAATGACCACTGTAAAATTACCTTTACTTCCAGAAAGTAATGACTATTCTATTCTATTCTATTCTATTCTATTCTATTCTATTCTATTCTATTCTATTCTATTCTATTCAAAGCATTCTGGAAAAAACTGTTTATAATTTGTCAAGGAAACATAAGAAGTAATAATTCAAATCTGAGAAGTCTACGGTTACTCCAAGTTAGAATGAACTACCATTAATTGGTTTTATCATCAAATAGCTCACTGAAGTATGAAAAAAAAAATTAAATATGTTGCAAAACTTAATATTTTCAATCACCATAATATTTATTAAAAATAAACCCTTTAGATTTATTACATTATTGGTACATTTAATATAATCCTTTGCTTACCCAATTGATCAGCAATCTTCCCTTCTGGACATATTTTACAGTCATAGCAGCAAGATAATTTCCCTTCCACTTTTATCTTGCTATGGCCAAGAGAACATTCCTTGTTACAGATGGAAAGAGGTAATGCCTGTTCATAAATAAAATCAGAATTCCAAAGAAAGAATGTATTTTTGGTGAATTATTCTTTTCATCACTTACAGATATGCAAACTCTTCATATATAATCCAAATATTGGTGTTGTAATTTCCAGTTTTCTTCCTGGTCTAAATTCACTACTGAATATGACATTAATTGATTGATCATTCCCAATAATTATATTCTAAAGATCAGTTGGAAGCAATGTGGAAAAATCTTTAACTCTGGATCCCTCATAGAACAGAACAGAACAGAACAGAACAGAACAGAACAGAACAGAATAGAATAGAATAGAATAGAATAGAATTTTTTATTGGCCAAGTATGACCAAGGAATTTGTCTTGGTCCATATACTCAAGCAATCAGGAAACAATATCAGTATAAATCGTAAGCAACAAATTTACAGTCGTACAGTTATAAGTGGAAGGAGATGGGTGGTGGGAATGATGAGAAGATTAATAGTAGTGCAGACTTAGTAAATAGTTTGACAATGTTGAGGGAATTATTTGCTCTCCTTGAGGCCCCATTTTTGATTCGTGTCAAATCAAATCAAATATCTATATTCCTTGCCTTACTGATTAGCTTTTAATTTATTTTTAGAACAAAAATTATATGCATCCTCTTCTTTAATGAATTTTGTATTTTATTAGAATGCTGTGGCATTATGATTACATAATTAAATAAAAGATAGATTAGATTAGATTAGATATTGAGAGATAGAGACAGAATCCTCAGCAGAAATTCTTTGCTTTTGAATCATATATTTTTGAATATATATGTGTGTGTGTGTGTGTGTGTGTGTGTGTGTGTGTGTGTGTGTGTGTGTGTGTAGGTCTTGGCATTTTGGGGTCTTTTCCCATATAAGATTGAGAGTATCTTGGCGACGTTTCGATGAGGTCTCACTCATCATAACTAAGGAGAAATTTCCTGACAGTTAGAACAATCAATAAGTGGAACAAATTGCCTGCAGAAGTTGTAAATGCTCCAACACTGGAAATTTTTAAGAAAATGTTGGATAGCCATTTGTCTGAAATGGTTTAGGGTTTCCTGCCTGGGCAGGGGGTTGGACTAGAAGACCTCCAAGGTCCCTTCCAACTCTGATATTATCATCATCATCATCATCATCATCATCACCATCATCATCATCATCTTCAGGCTGGTGCTTTCGGCATCGTGCTCACACAAGCATGGAGCTGAAACACCAGCCTGAAGATGATGAGTGAGACTTTGTAGAAACGTCGCTAAGATACTCTCAACCTTACATGGGAAAAGACCCGAAAATGCCAAGACCTACATACTTATACCCGTGAAAACCTACGAATGTGTGTATGTATGTATGTATGTATGTGTGTGTGTTTGTGTTTGTGTGTGTGAGTGTGTGTGTGTGTGTGTGTGTGTGTGTGTGTGTGTGTGTATGTATATGTGTATATATATATATGGGTCAAACACCCACGAAAACCTCAGAAATATATATATATATATATATATATACATCTTCGTAGTGGGTGTCAGTCTGCTGCATGTATGGATTGGAGGGGTTTGAAGTGGCTAATGTTGCAGCTGCGGTCTGGCTTCTGGTCCTTGGTCGTGCTTCCTGATCAGTGTGGGTTTGGGTGTGCTTTCTGGGTGGATGTGTGGTGGTGACATCCTGTGTGGACCTCGTGAGTGTGGGTCTGGTGTCATTCCTCGTGTTAGGGACACGTTTGTCAATAAGGGCAGGTTTCCAAATGGCTGGTAGGCGGGAGGTATCATCTCGTTTGTTCATGCTGTGTGGGCGTTTTTCTATCTCGATGGCTTCTCTGATTATTCTGTTGTTAAAGTGTTCAGTTTTGGCGATAGTTCTGGTCTTTTTAAAGTCAATATCGTGTCCTGTGACTTTAAAGTGTTGGACCAGGAAGAAGTTGGTTCCTCTTTTTGAATGAGTTCTTGTGTTCTTCAATCGTGCACTTATTCTTCTGTTGGTTTGTCCAATGTATGTGGTGGGGCAGGCGGTGCATGGGATTTCATATACTCCTTGATTTTCTAACTCAATTTTGTCTTTGGGGTTTCTTAGGATGGTGGATATTTTTGGTTTGTGCAGAATGCTGTCTTGATGTTATGTTTGTGGAGGATCTTGCTGATTCTGTCTGTGGTGCCTTTTATATATGGGAGGAGGGCTGTGCCATTTTCTTGCTCTCTGTCTTGGGTTTTAGTGGGGGGTTCTTTTTGGATTAGTTTGGTAATCTTATTTCTCTGGAATCCATTGGATGTTAGTACGTTTGTGAGAGTGTGTAGTTCGGTTTTTAGGTGTTGTTCGTCAGCTAAGCATTTTGTTCTAGAGATAAGTGTCTTGGCTACGGAGTTGATCTGTGCTGGGTGGTGGTGTGAGAGTGCATGCAGATAGCGGTTTGTGTGTGTTTTCTTCTGGTAGATGGTGTGTCCTAGGGAGCCATTGGGTTTCTTGTAGACTAAGACCCCCATCCAATCAGAGCACAGCCAAGCTCCCACCCAATCAGTTCAAACCCCCACTAGCAGTTAAAAGGAAGAAACAGCTGCGATCACACATTGCTCCCAGAAGCACGAAGCTGAAGCCTGAAGATGACGAATGAGACTTCGTCGAAACGTCGCCAAGACACTTCCAATTTTACACGGGAGAAAACCCGAACAACCAAGGACCTATATATATAGGTCTTTATATATATAAAGATATATATATATATATATATATATATATATATATATATATATATATATATATATATTTGTTTTCTGAGGTTTTCGCGGGTGTTTGTATGTAGGTCTTTGGTTATTCGGGTTTTCTCCCGCGTAAATTGGAAGTGTCTTGGCGGCGTTTAAGTCTCATTCGTCATCTTCAGGCTTCAGCTTCGTGCTTCTGGGAGCAATGTGGATTGCAGCTGTTTCTTCCTTTAACTGCTAGTGGGGTTTGAACTGATTGGGTGGGAGCTATTGTGCTCTGATTGGATGGGGTTTTTGTGCTCTGATTGGCTGGGGGTGTGTCCTGTGTTGGTGGGGGCTTGGTTGTGCTCAGATTAGTCTGATTTGCAGGGGGATTTGAGCTGGTGAGCTGCACTGCTGTTGTTTGGCTTCGTGGTCGTGGTCGTGCTACATCTTCATAGTGGGTGTCTTTCTGCTGTATGTATGGATTGGAGGGGTTTGAAATGGCTAATGTTGCAGCTGCGGTCTGGCTTCTGGTCTTTGGTCGTGCTTCCTGATCAGTGTGGGTTTGGGTCTGCTTTCTGGGTGGATGTGTGGTGGTGACATCCTGTGTGGACCTCGTGAGTGTGGGTCTGGTGTCATTCCTTGTGTTAGGGACTCGTTTGTCAATAAGGGCGGGTTTCCAAATGGCTGGTAGGCGGGAGGTATCATCTCGTTTGTTCATGCTGTGTGGGCGTTTTTCTATCTCAATGGCTTCTCTGATTATTCTGTTGTTAAAGTGTTCGGTTTTGGCGATAGTTCTGGTCTTTTTAAAGTCAATATCGTGTCCTGTGGCTTTAAGGTGTTGGACCAGGGAAGAAGTTGGTTCCTCTTTTTTGACTGAGTTCTTGTGTTCTTCAATGCGTGCACTTATTCTTCTGTTGGTTTGTCCGATGTATGTGGTGGGGAAGGCGGTGCATGGATTTCACATACTCCTTGATTTTCTAACTCAATTTTGTCTTTGGGGTTTCTTAGGATGGTGGATATTTTTTGGTTTGTGCAGAATGCTGTCTTGATGTTATTTTTGTGGAGGATCTTGCTGATTTTGTCTGTGGTGCCTTTTATATATGGGAGGAGGGCTGTGCCGTTTTCTTGTTCTCTGTCTTGGGTTTTAGTGGGGGGTTCTTTTTGGATTAGTTTGGTAATCTTATTTCTCTGGAATCCATTGGATGTTAGTACGTTTGTGAGAGTGTGTAGTTCGGTTTTTAGGTGTTGTTCGTCAGCTAAGCGTTTTGTTCTAGAGATGAGTGTCTTGGCTACGGAGTTGATCTGTGCTGGGTGGTGGTGTGAGAGTGCGATTCCAGAGAAATAAGATTACCAAACTAATCCAAAAAGAACCCCCCACTAAAATCCAAGACAGAGAACAAGAAAACGGCACAGCCCTCCTCCCATATATAAAAGGCACCACAGACAGAATCAGCAAGATCCTCCACAAACACAACATCAAGACAGCATTCTGCACAAACAGAAAAGTATCCACCATCCTAAGAAACCCCAAAGACAAAATTGAGTTAGAAAATCAAGGAGTATATGAAATCCCATGCACCGCCTGCCCCACATTGGAGAAACTGAGGCACTGAAGAACACAAGAACTCATTCAAAGAGGAACTAACTTCCCTGGTCCAACACTTTAAAGTCAATATCGTGTCCTGTGGCTTTAAGGTGTTGGACCAGGGAAGAAGTTGGTTCCTCTTTTTTGACTGAGTTCTTGTGTTCTTCAATGCGTGCACTTATTCTTCTGTTGGTTTGTCCAATGTATGTGGTGGGGCAGGCGGTGCATGGGATTTCATATACTCCTTGATTTTCTAACTCAATTTTGTCTTTGGGGTTTCTTAGGATGGTGGATATTTTTTGGTTTGTGCAGAATGCTGTCTTGATGTTATGTTTGTGGAGGATCTTGCTGATTTTGTCTGTGGTGCCTTTTATATATGGGAGGAGGGCTGTGCCGTTTTCTTGTTCTCTGTCTTGGGTTTTAGTGGGGGGTTCTTTTTGGATTAGTTTGGTAATCTTATTTCTCTGGAATCCATTGGATGTTAGTACGTTTGTGAGAGTGTGTAGTTCGGTTTTTAGGTGTTGTTCGTCAGCTAAGCGTTTTGTTCTAGAGATGAGTGTCTTGGCTACGGAGTTGATCTGTGCTGGGTGGTGGTGTGAGAGTGCGATTCCAGAGAAATAAGATTACCAAACTAATCCAAAAAGAACCCCCCACTAAAATCCAAGACAGAGAACAAGAAAACGGCACAGCCCTCCTCCCATATATAAAAGGCACCACAGACAGAATCAGCAAGATCCTCCACAAACACAACATCAAGACAGCATTCTGCACAAACAGAAAAGTATCCACCATCCTAAGAAACCCCAAAGACAAAATTGAGTTAGAAAATCAAGGAGTATATGAAATCCCATGCACCGCCTGCCCCACCAACACAGACAAACTGAGCACAAACAGCATCCACCATCCTAAGAAACCCCAAAGACAAAATTGAGTTAGAAAATCAAGGAGTATATGAAATCCCATGCACCGCCTGCCCCACCAACACAGGACATGATATTGACTTTAAAGTGTTGGACCAGGAAGAAGTTGGTTCCTCTTTTTTGTCTGAGTTCTTGTGTTCTTCAATGCGTGCACTTATTCTTCTGTTGGTTTGTCCGATGTATGTGGTGGGGCAGGCGGTGCATGGGATTTCATATACTCCTTGATTTTCTAACTCAATTTTGTCTGTGGGGTTTCTTAGGATGGTGGATATTTTTGGTTTGTGCAGAATGCTGTCTTGATGTTATTTTTGTGGAGGATCTTGCTGATTTTGTCTGTGGTGCCTTTTATATATGGGAGGAGGGCTGTGCCGTTTTCTTGTTCTCTGTCTTGGGTTTTAGTGGGGTTTGAACTGATTGGGTGGGAGCTTGGCTGTGCTCTGATTGGCTGGGGGTATGTCCTGTTTGAGTGGGGGCTTGGTTGTGCTCAAATTAGTCTGAGTTGCAGGGGGATTTGAGCTGGTGAGCTGCACTGCTGCTGTTTGGCTTCGTGTTTGTGGTCGTGTTACATGTTCATAGTGGGTGTCAGTCTGCTGCATGTATGGATTGGAGGGGTTTGAAATGGCTAATGTTACAGCTGCGGTCTGGCTTCTGGTTCTTGGTCATGCTTCCTGATCAGTGTGGGTTTGGGTCTGCTTTCTGGGTGGATGTGGTGGTGACATCCTGTGGACCTCGTGAGTGTGGGTCTGGTGTCATTCCTCGTGTTAGGGACTCATTTGTCAATAAGGGCGGGTTTCCAAATGGCTGGTAGGCGGGAGGTATTATCTCGTTTGTTTATGCTTGTGGGCGTTTTTCTATCTCGATGGCTTCTATGATTATTCTGTTGTTAAAGTGTTCAGTTCTGGCAATACTTCTGGTCTTTTTAAAGTCAATATCATGTCCAGTGGCTTTAAGGTGTTGGACCAGGGAAGAAGTTGGTTCCTCTTTTTTGACTGAGTTCTTGTGTTCTTCAATGCGTGCACTTATTCTTCTGTTGGTTTGCCTCAGCCCAAATACTATATAAGGAGGACTGTTCTGCTATTTCGTTGCTGGGTTCTCACAATGAACTTAAGAGCTGTTGTCACCAGTGACTGTCTCCTGCCTCCTCATTGCCCAAACTTAACATTGGCGACGAAGGTGGGATGAGGTTGGCAGTGAGACCAGGAAAAAGAGCTGATTTGGAAATCAGCTTAGAACCCAGCCAGTTATAGGGTGGTCACATAGAACAAATCAAAATGACTAACTACACTCTGCCAGTGCCATTTAACCCAGCCAAAGAGAAGTGGGGATCATACATGGCTCGTTTTGAATGCTTCCTTGAGGCTAACGAGTTGCAAGGGGTATCGGACAATCGGAAGCGCACATACTTCTTAAGCCATTGCGGGCCAGAAGTATTTGACACCGTCAAATCGTTATCGGAGCCAACGCCTATCCAGTTAGTGCCCTGGCCAGTGTTACAGATGAAACTCATAGCGCACTATGCCCCGGTACCATCGAAGTTCGTGCAGAGATATGAACTCCGACAGAGAGTCCAATGCAAGGGCGAATCGATCAGTGTTTATATGGCTGCATTGAGAAAAGCCGTGACCCACTGTGAATATAGGGACTTAGAGTACGGGACATTTGTTTGCAGAGGCGACTCCTCGCCAAAAATAACCTGACTCAATATTGCCCTAGATGAAGCTAGAGCACATGAACTTTCCACTAAAGCTGCTGAAACATTACAAAAACCAACATCGTTGAGTTCATCCGCTAAAGCGACACTAGTCCACAGTGAGGAAATCCAGTATGAGTGTGATGGCAAGAGTGAGGAAGAGGTTCTCCAAACAGGGAAATCGGAAAGAAGTGACAATGATGAGTGCACGAGTTGCGGAGGCCATCACCAGAGGCAAATTGTCGGTTTAAAGAAGCCATCTGCCGTAGATGTGACAGAAAGGGGCACCTAGCATGGGTGTGTTGAGCTCTCCAGCCATGCCGCCAAAAGTCCAGAGCCGAATTTAAACCAACGTATCAACAGAATCCAAGCTCCGCGAAACAGCCACCTATTGGCTCAAACAAAAAGGGCACGATGTCCAACCACACAACAGTACAAGTTGGCCAAGCCACAAAACCACAAAAAAGATTTTTACAAGAGTCTGCATAGAAGGGGTGCCGTGTAAAATGGAAGTCGATACCGGATCTTTGATCACTATCATGTCCTGGGATACGATCACCAAAGACCTTCAAAGCATTGCAAAACGCCAATTGCAACCTCAGAGACTAAGAATCCAGGATTATCAAGGAAACCAGATCCCTGTCCAAGGCATCACCGCAGCTCGAGTAAAATATGGACAATATAAGAAATCGCTACCAGTCACCATCATAGATGGACATTTGCCTAGTTTGCTAGATCTCGATTGGTTCCGGGCCCTTGGGATGGACATCACCGGAGTCTACAGTGTTGGAGGCGACCTGAGAGAGGAGCTGCTCCAGGAATTTGAAGACGTATTCCAGGACAGCCTGGACAAGTATGTAGGGACCCCCATTTCATTTAATTTGGACCCAAAAGTAGCTCCAATTCGGCTCAAGGCCAGGAGGGGGTTCCTTTTGCCCTGAAACCCAAAATTGATAAAGAACTGGATAAGCTAGTGAAACAGGGCATCTTAATTCTGGTCGACCACGCCAACTGGGAGACACCGATAGTAACACCAGTTAAACCAGACGGATCTGTCCGTATTTGTGCCGATTACAAGGCAATGCCAAATAAGGCATTGCAGAAAAGTGCACACCCTGTCCCCATAGTCCAACATTTGCTGTATTCACTGGGACCAGGGCAAATCTTTGCCAAGCTTGATTTGGCTCAGGCATATCAGCGGTTGCCTGTTGATAATGCAACAGCTGAGGCCCAGACAATAGTAACACATAGTTTAAGTGTACCAGACTCCAGTTTGGAGTCAGCGTTGCCCCCGGCCTGTTTGATAACCTCATGGAACATTTATTGCAGGGTCTACTGGTGTAGTACCCTATTTTAATGACGTTTTGATGTCAGCTAGTAACATGGAAGAACTACGAGAAAAACTGCGAAGGGTGCTGACCATTTTCAGAGCTGCTAGACTTAAAGTCAAGCTCAACAAATGTCAAATTGGAGTGCCCTCAGTCGAATTTTTGGGATATCGGATAGATAAGGCTGGTATCCATCCAACAGAGAGCAAGTACAGGCAATTTGGAAGGCTCCCCCACCAAAAAACAAAGTGGAGTTACAAGCCTTTCTAGGGCTTTTGAACTTTTATGTGGTCTTTTTAAAAGACAAGGCAATTGTGGCTGAACCACTGCACAGACTGCCTGCTAAAAATACCCCATGGACTTGGGGTAAGACTGAATTCGCAGCTTTTGAATCTATAAAAAGGCTACTGTCTAATGACAGTCTATTAATTCAATATAATGGGTCTTTGCCTCTTGTTCTGGTATGTGATGCATCACCCTATGGTGTGGGAACTGTTCTCAGTCACAAATTGCCTAATGGGACAGAAGCCCCCATTGCCTATTTCTCCGCACTTTATCGGGAGCTGAGAGAAATTATAGTCAATTAGACCGAGAAGCTCTGGCCATAGTTTCGGGTGTTAAAAAATTTCACGAATATTTGTTTGGGAGGCATTTTGACATTGTTACTGACCATCGGCCATTGTTGGGTTTGTTGGCGGGAGACCGCTCTACACCGATTGCCCTGTCTCCCAGATTGACTCGCTGGACCATATTTCTAGCAGCATATTCATACCGTCTGACCTACCAACCGTGCAAGGAATTGGGACACGCGGATGCTTTAAGCAGGTGTCCCTTGCCAGACACGATTCAAGACCCGACTCTGGGAACCCCAATACTGCTGATTAACTCTTTGGACACTGGCCCAGTCACTTCCTCCGAAGTGGCTAGGGCATTGACTAAAGACATTATTATTCGCACTGTAATCAGCTGGGTACAGAGGAGGTGGTCCATTGCAACGGGCGAGGATTTTAAACAGTTTGCTACCAAACATTCTGAATTGTCTGTGCAAGGGGGATGTTTGTTATGGGGGGATAGAGTTGTTATCCCATTGCATTTGAGGGAAAATGTATTGGATTTATTGCATGTGGGACATCCGGGCATTGAGCGTATGAAAAGTTTAGCACGGAGTTATGTGTGGTGGCTCCAGATGGACAAAGACATTAGTGACCGGGTAGGCAGATGCCAATCTTGCCAGAATTCTAGACCAGTACCTCCAATGGCCCCAGGGAGAAACCCCAGGGACCATGGTCTAGGATTCACATAGACTTCACTGGCCCTTTCCATGGGCAAACGTTGTTAATAATAGTAGATGCATATTCCAAGTGGTTGGAAATAATATTGATGAAAACCACAACTGCCAAAGCAGTCATAAGGGTATTGTGGTGACTATTTGTAACACATGGTCTGCCGGACACATTAGTCTCAGATAATGGTCCTCAGTTCACTGCCACTCAATTTGAAGGGTACTTGGCAGAAATGGGCATCCGACATGCCCTCTCAGCGACATTCCATCCAGCTAGTAATGGCTTTGCAGAACGTTTTGTAAGAAGTGCCAAGGAGGCACTGTCCAGGATTAGCCGGGGGGACTGGCAAGCCAAGATTGACACGTTCTTGGCCGTTCAGCATGGGACACCTTGCATGGCCAACGGCCGCAGCCCAGCTGAGTTGTTAATGGGAAGGAGACTTCGATGCCCATTAGACAGATTAAATCCAAATTATTTCCCTGATGGGTATCTGACACTAAGAGATAAAACAAGGGTTTTTACAATAGGGGATCCTGTCTTCACCAGGAATTACAGTGAAGGTCCCTTTTGGTCGGCAGGAACAATCTTAGAGGTGACTGGCCCCAAATCCTATTTGGTTGATATGGGCGATGGGAGGGTCTGAAAAAGGCACATCGACCAACTATGAAAATGGCTAGAAGTCAAAATAGAAACACAACAACCAGGCCCTGACTGCCCATTGTTTACACCAACAGCTGACTCAAGCCTGAAGTGGCTGGAGGACTTATCTGGGAGTTGCGAAGTCCAGCGACTCCCCACAGTCCAACCAGAAGTCAGCAGGGAAGAATCTGCCCCTAATCCAGGCCCGGAGGGCCAATTGGAGGAGCTGGGAGGAACAGAGAGTCCCTCTGACCAGTTCGACTCCCCACCAGGGAATGAATTGCGCAGGTTAGCCAGGCTCAGGAAACGCCCCGGCTACCTGCGTGATCACGTTTGTAAATAATATATAAATACTGAACTAAGTGTGTTATGGGAGAGGAGGAGTGTTATGTATTTGAAATTTCGGAGGAAATTTTGGGCGGGGAAAAAGCACGTTTCTGATTGGCTGGTGCCTCAGCCCAAATACTATATAAAGAGGACTGTTCTACTATTTCGTTGTTGGGTTCTCACAATAAACTTAAGAGCTGTTGTCACCAATGACTGTCTCCTGCCTCCTCATTGCCCGAACTTAACAATATGGACTGCTACATGCTTGTTTAGTCCAAGGGATGCTGTGATTGTGATTGTGATTGTTTAATCATTTATTCCATCAATTCATGGTTAATAATTTCAGGAAAAGGGAAAAAATGAGGCATACCTGGTTAAACATGAGAGGCCAAATGGCTTCCTTGGCAGAAATGGTGAGGAGCTTTTCTGAGGGAGCCATGGGGTCAATCTTTCCAATTTGGACTTTCAGAAAGGACTTGTTTGGAAACGTGACCCAATTGAAAATGTCAAATCCAGTTTCTAATTCCCCATTGGGGCCAAAAGAAACCTGTTCTCCAGCACTGTTGTTAAAGGAGACTTGTTGCAAAAAATAGTGAAGCTAAAGAAGAAGAAAAAGCAAAAAGAAGAAGAAGAAGAAGAAGAAGAAGAAATGGGAATCTTTGAAGAGAATAGCAATAGCACTTAGACTTATATACTGCTTCACATTGCTTTTACAGCCCTCTCAAAGCGTTTACAGAGTCAGCCTCTTGCCCCCAATAATTTAGTTTCTTATTTTACCCATCTCGGAAGGATGGAAGGCTGAGTCAACCTTGAGCCTGGTGAGATTTGAACTGCCAAATTGAAGGAAACTGGCAGTCAGCAGAAGTAACCTGCAGTACTTCACTCTAACCACTGCACCACCGAGGCTCTTAAATGGGTATATTTCAATTTATTTCTTTATATTTGGGCTAGACGTAATAAAACATAAGCTGTTCAATTTTGCCTTGGTCTATACTCTTTTAAGCTGAAAAAGAAATATATGTTTATCAAATGCATTTTCTACTCTCAGCTGAAAAACAGATGGGAATTCCAACACAAAATCCAGAAAGGGAGAGATCTGAGAGATCAATTTGCTTTGATTAACCATTTCAGAATCTGTGAATTCGGCTTTCTGCCACAAAATGGCAGAATTCTCTAAGGTAGACAATTTTACGACAAGAGGGCTTTCCATCCGGGGTAATTCCACGTGTTATTTTTTTGAAAACACAAAAACAAATTTAACTTGAAATTTCCTTCATGCGATTTATTGACAAATTTGCTACTCACTTGAAGTAACACTGTTCATATTTTCACATTTCATCATTATTACTATTACTATTATCAGCTTTATTCATTAAACATGAAACTCAGTCAACTGAACATTCAAAAAGGCATTACAAATAACATTGACTGGTACTAATAGTTGATATGGATTGCTGCCAGCATTCTAGGTATCAACCAAGAACCTTCTTAAGATGTACTATGTTCCAAGTAGCATAGTTTTTTGCAGTTCTTCTGGTGTTATTGCAGGAAGCTGCAATTTGTTGATGTATTTTATAAAATTCTTGTACATGGTACCAAGTGCTCCGATGACAATGGGTATCACTGTTAAACGTTTCATCCATAGCCGTGTAATTTCGATGGCCAGGTCGCAATATTTCATGGTTTTTTTCTAGTTCTTTTCCAGTTCTTTTTCTTTGATTCTGGCATCTCCTGGTACCGTGATGTCAATAAATTGTACGTTTCGGTTTTCGACAACTGTGATATCTGGTGTGTTGTGTTCCAAGTGACGATCCGTCTGTATTCAAAAGTCCCACAAGATCTTCACCTTCTCGTTTTCTATAACTTTTTCCACTTTTTGTTCCCATGACGTTTTGGAGACAAGCAAGTCATATTTTTTACATAATGATCAGTGGATTAATTTAGCAACTTGGTCGTGTCTAGCTTTGTTAATCAGTGTGTGCGATTTTGTTGCATTCACATATTAAATGTGAAACAGTTTTGACTTTGTTGTTGCAAAGTCGGCAGTTTGGATTGTCGGTGGATTTTTGTATCTTTGCTTTCATGGCATTAGTTTGTAGTGCTTATTCTTGAGCAGCGAGTATTAAACCTTACATTTCTTTCTTGATGATTCCCATCTTAAGCAATGCCCATGTCAGGTTGTCATCACATTTTCCTTCAATGTTTTTCAAGTGCTGTCCATGCAAAGCTTTGGTTTTCCATCTGTTTAATCTGTTATTCAGCTGTTTTCCCTTATATTCTGCCTTTGTCTCTGTTGTTTTTATAATGTTCTCTGTTTTTACAGCCTGTAGCAATTTTTCTGTACTTTGGTTCACATAATCATTGATACGGGTTACTGCCAGGGTCCTAGGTATCAACCAAGTTCCTCCTCCTCCTCCTCCTCCTCCTCCTCCTCCTCCTCCTCCTCCTTAATATTTCCTGTCTATAGAGGTTATCATCATCCATGGTATGGTTGTCCCAAAAATCCTTTTCCAAAAGACAACTGGACTTCCTTTGTTTTTCCTTGAAGACATTTCATTACTCATCCATGAATCTTATTCAGTTCTGAACTGAAGTGAAATGCCTTCAAGAAAAAAAAAGTACCTTTGGGACTTTCAAATCTTAGTAACTCCAGGAGAAACCAGAAGCGGTTGCAGCGATACTGGTTGGGAAATAATGACGCTCCGATGAGCTTTGCGAAAACCCAACCAGACAAACCTCTGTTGGGGGGTCTTTGGACTGGAACCATCTTGAAGGGATGGGTGGAGAAAGAGAGGTGCCTCAGAAGACCAAGTGGAACAGGCAAGTTCCTCGATAGGTTGGAGGCAGCTCTTTGACTCTGTGGTGGGGGCAGCGGCCACTGAAATGGCCGCTACAAGCTGGGGCAACTGGGCTAAGATTTGAGCAGGAGCGGTGATTGAATGAAGTATTGTTACCGGGTGAGTGATTGGCCAACTCATAGGTAAGAAGGAAACATTTTTAAAGCTTGAAAGAAGTCCCAACCCTAAATTAGTGGCTAATTGGCATGCAGGAATTCAAAGGGAAGGAAAACAGAAAGTAAAGAGGAAATTTAAGATTAAAGCCCTAAAAGGAAAACTTTCCACCTGGATTTAAAATTGGACTTGGAAGAAAGTAAAAATAACAAAAAGAAAAAGAAAAATGAGGAAAAGCATTCTTTAACAACAAAAGGATTTAACTGAAGAATAGGAAGTAATTATCTTTGTGGATTAACAATTGACATTTTGTTGCTGGGGGAATTTGTGAATTGAAGAGAGACATCTGCTGGTGGAAAAAAGCATTGCATTACTCAGACCACCATTGGAAACTACTGGAGAAGTATTTGTTTAAACAGCTGGAGAGAACAATAGTGGATGGTAAAGAAATATGTTTTAAATATTGAAAAGAACGAAGAAATTAATAGAAATTAAGATATAAAACTGAAAAGTTAGCAAATGATATAAGTAAGGATGAAATGAAATATATGCAAGAAGTAAAAAAAAAGTATACTGTTTAAGAAAAATAGACCAGCAGATGAAATATGAAAGATAGAATGGTTTATAGGTGAACATAATTGAAAGTGAGATATAAAATTGAACAAAATTGAAATGTTAGCAAGTAATGTATGCTAATGAAAGAGAAAAATAATTATTGAACTGGGAATAAGAATTTAAAGAAAATAAGAGGTGGAAGGTTGAACTAACTAAAAAGTTGTAAGGTAAAAATGGAATAAGTTGAAATACATTGTTAATAATTTAAAAAATATATGAGGGGAATTCTGAGAAATACACTTACTAAATGAAGGAAAAACCGGGGTTTTCTGGACACCATAGTGAAAAATATTGAATTGAAAATGAACACAGCAATAGAGCGAGATAAGAAGGAGTAGAGAGACGGAAGAAAGGGAGAAGGAAAGAGAGAAAAAGGAGAAAGGGAAGGAAAACAGAAAGTAAAGAGGAAATTAAGATTAAAGCCCTAAAAGGAAAACTTTCCACCTGGATTTAAAATTGGACTTGGAAGAAAGTAAAATAACAAAAGAAAAGAAAAAGAAAAATGAGGAAAAGCATTCTTTAACAACAAAAGGATTTAACTGAAGAATAGGAAGTAATTATCTTTGTGGATTAACAATTGACATTTTGTTGCTGGGGGAATTTGTGAATTGAAGAGAGACATCTGCTGGTGGAAAAAAGCATTGCATTACTCAGACCACCATTGGAAACTACTGGAGAAGTATTTGTTTAAACAGCTGGAGAGAACAATAGTGGATGGTAAAGAAATATGTTTTAAATATTGAAAAGAACAAAGAAATTAATTGAAATTAAGATATAAAACTGAAAAGTTAGCAAATGGTATAAGTAAGGATGAAATGAAATATATGCAAGAGGTAAAAAAAAAGAAGTATACTGTTTAAGAAAAATAAACCAGCAGATGAAATGTGAAAGATAGAATGGTTTATAGATGAAAATAATTGAAAGTGAGATATAAAATTGAACAAACCTGAAATGTTAGCAAAAGATGTATGTTAATGAAAGAGAAAAATAATTATTGAACTGGGAATAATAATTTAAAGAAAATAAGAGGTGGAAGGTTGAACTAACTAAAAGGTTGTAAGGACAAAATGGAATAAGTTGAAATACATTGTTAATAAATTAAAAAAAATATATGAGGGGAATTCTGAGAAATATACTCAATAAATGGAGGAAAAACCGGGGTTGTCTGGACACCATAGTGAAAAATATTGAATTGAAAATGAATACAGCAATAGAGAGAGATAAGAAGGAGGAAAGAGATGGAAGAAAGGGAGAAGGAGAGAAAGAAAGAGAAAAAAGGGAAGAGGGGAGGAAGAAAGGGAGGGGAAATAAGAGTAGGAGAGAAGGTTTTAGATAGGGAGGAAGAAAGGAGGAGGGGGAGAAAGGAAGGGGAAGTAGAGAAGGAGTAGGAGAGGAGGGAAGAAAGTAGGAAGGATAAAAGAAGGGAGGGAGAGGAAAGAGAAAGAGAAGAAAGATTGCTGTAAAACAAAAAAGATGAAACATAAAAGCAACCTCGAACATATTTGAACATATCAGGATAAAAACTGAATTATCTAAAAAATAATAAAAGAGAATATATATCAGTAAAAATGGAAAAATTAGAAGCTGAGGGCGAAAGAAGATGTGGTTTATATAAACAAGCGTAGAAATATTAAGATATGATTAAAAATATGGAAAAAGAACATTCTGGCAGAAATTGTAACTAAGTAAAAATGTATTTGGATATGTTAAGTTGTATAAGATATGATATGGCCAATACTCTGTTCATAAAATATGTGGGTGTAGGTGTGAAGAAAAAAAAATCAATAAAAATTGATTCAAAAAAAATAATCTTAGTAACTCCAAAATTAAGCCAATGAAGAATAATGTAACACAGAAGCAAAGCAATTTTCAAGCAGCAACATTTAAAATTGTCAAATATAATGGATTGAATGAGATCCTGCACATACCAGTCTAGACATAGTTGAAATATTACATATTTCTTACTGTCTCTACATGTAAGCATTATATTTATATTTTCTTTCATATGAAAATATCAAATACTTCTATATAGTTTTCAAACTATCTGTAAAGTGTCCTAACAACAAAACAACAAAATAAAACAAAACGTAAAACCTATCTCCTATTCTAGTACTTGATGATTTCCCCAAATTTTGTATTAGCCAACATTACTTGCCAGGGTGATTGTAGGAAAAACTTCCATCTCCTCTCATCCATTTCTCGACCTCCTTTGAGTTTGGAAGCGTGTATGGCCTTCAGAGCATGTGCCACAGCAAAGACTGCATTATAGACACTGTAACTATGTCCATTCATGGTGGTGTCAAAGACAGAATTAGGAAGAGTCTCCAGCTTCTCTTCTCCAGTGCAGATCCTTTCATCATTCTCATCGGTAATATCACTGGAGAATGAGCATTCAAACGCATCTTTCCAGAAATCCCTTATAAACCCATTGTCTTTTTCTAAGTTTGGGTTTCTCTTCTTCATATATACCTGGAATCCGGTCAGCTCCTTTGAGTGAATTGCAAAGGAAAGAGCACCATGAAGAAAATCAATGTGGAAGTGTCTTTGCATCGGAATGGATGTGAATTCCATCTGGGCTGTCATGATCCAAACTTTGGATGTTCTCTCTTTTGGAATATTATCATAATTGAAAAAATTGATTATTAGTCTCAAAACAACCATGCCTGTAATTTCAGCACTTAAAATGACTGCAGTGACCGTACTCTCCATAATCACTTTGTATATTTTTTCTGCGTTTTCCATCATTTCAGCAGCTGCATTACCATACATCATCTGGGGAAAACATTCTATAAAGTCAAAGCAGATTCCTCTCTCTGAAAACATGGAAAGCCTCTTTTGAACGAATCTGTCTCTTTCTTCCTCAAACAGAGAAACTAACCCAACCCAGGTCCATGCAAAATGCAACAATAAGTGAAGTATTGCTTTAAATTGATGGGTTTCCTCTGGGAACATCCATTTGACAAACATTGCTGTTTCAGTATTTACCAATGGAATGGCTCCATATGAGAGCTAAAAGGAGAAAGTCAGAAGAACATAGGAATGAAGGATCTCTTTCAAAATTAATAATAACAATAACAATATTAGTAATAATGGGATCTGCTCGCATAATCCACCGATACATCACGTTTCAACCATCAGCACCAGTCTATGGTATTTGTGATGCCTTTTTCAATGTTCAGTTCTGAGTTTCATGTTTAATGAATACAGATTATTCATCATCATCATCCTCCAATGCATGTGCATTTATTTCCTAGTCTCTGGGTTTGACTGGGACGCAAAAATAAGGTACTTAAAAATTAGTTATACATGATATATGCAATGTTGCTCATCAAGCAAAAAGGGACAGTCCTTTCAAGATCTTCTTCTTCATCTTCTTCTTTTGCTCAAATTTTCATTTCAGTGACCTTCCTTTTGAATAGAATAAATAGCTGGTGAACCTCTCATATTGATCCATTTTTTGTCTCACCTGGGGAAATTTGTAGATGTATAGAGTGATTGCCATGCTGAGACAGGTGTTAATACGGGGTCCTCCAATGACAGCTACTGTTTTGGTCTGGTCATTGCATTTGTAGTTGGGTATAAATTTATCCTTTGTAGATAGAAATTCCATTGCTAAATGATAAGTTGTACTTTCCACAGGATAGTGAGTAGCGATATGGAAACCAAGGCTAACATTGGGTAAAATCCCAGAATCTTCATTGATCTCCTTTACAGCAAATGCCAGAGCCAAAGTGTGCTGGTAATTATGAGTGAGGAACCTTCAGTGAGAGGTAGAAACTGTCAATATATTTCTGTTTCAGAATTGGATAGCTGTTTTAATGTATACATATAAATTATATGTGCATAAAGATATAAATTAGGGCTTATTGTTTGTTCTGGACACCTGTCGCTAACAAATAACCCTAGATTGTATCAACTAGGAAACTCTGACCTAATTATGGCTACTTAACATTGAGCTAAGGTAGCTTTTAGTCAGACTCCATTTGAAATACTCTGTTCACATCTGGAAACCTCACTTTAAAAAAATGTATTCATAAGATTGAGAGAGTCCAAAGATGGGCAACAAAAATGAAGCAAGAGCTGAGAGACAAAATATATCAGGAAATATTAGAGGAAGTGAATATATTCAGCCTAGAGGGTAGAAGGAAAGGGGTACATGACTGAAACCTTTAAATATGTTTAAGAGTATAAATATGTTTCTAGAAGGCAGTATTCTCAATATTAATTAAAACATAAAAACATGGGGGCATAATCTCACAGTGACACCAGGGAAGTTCAAAACTAATTTTATTATTTCACAGAAAGAGTAGTGGAACTATAACCAACTTCCAGAGGAGGTAGTGGATCAGTCATCAGTAACTGAGTTTAAACTTGCTGGGAATAAATACATGTCCATCATCAGACAAATCATTTTTGCCATCAGTTTTCTATGTCTCTATCTGATTTCAATATTATCTCTATCTTATCCATATTTTCTGAGAGAAGGAAGCCAGTTCTCTTTTCATACCCTAGATGTCTAAAATATGAACTAGAGGACTTCTATTTTATATCTGAATGAAATGAAAGGCAAAAAAGCTCAAGATTAACAAGAGAGCTTCTGCAATACTTAGATTAGGCAAACGTTTTTATTTTCAATAAGGGACTTTGTTAAAAGAAGAACATTTATTGAGGAGAATGAAACTCATATATTTAATGGTTAAAACTAATAATATTCATCTCAATTTCAGTATCAGTACTAAGACAGGTCTAAAAGTTGGACCTCTGGTGGCTCAGACTGCTAAGACAGTCTGTTATTAACACAGCTGCAGGTTCAAGTCCCACCAGGCCCAAGGTTGACTCAGCCTTCCATCCTTTATAAGGATGGGTAAATGAGGACCCAGATTGTTGGGGGCAATAAGTTGACTTTGTATATAATATACAAATGGATGAAGACTATTGCCGCCCTGAGTCTTTGGAGAAGGGCGGGATATAAATGTAAATAATAATAAAAAATATAAAATAAAAAAAGACTAAATATGGTCACTGGAACTGCTCATAACAACTGACTAACAACCAATATCTTTAAGCATAAAAGTAAAAGAAAATACAGCTTATAGATGGCAATATGGGGGAAGAGGAGATGCATTATGAATTGTAGTAGTAGTAGTAGGATACTTACAGGTACTGATCAAGGCTGTCAGAAGAAGGAAGGCTTTGAAAAGTGATCTCATTTTTAACAAGTATAACCTGATAAATAATAGCAGCAACGATTAAATCTCCAGACTGATAATATTTATGAACAATTGGAAGAGGACTACTGAGTTTGCAGGTGCAGGGAGGAGAAATGCTCATCATAGTTGGGAAAAAAAGTAAAACTAATGTACTGAATATAACCAATTCATTGTAATGTGTAGTCATTGTAGATATAAAGCAGTAGCTCCTATGTTACCATTCAACTGAGGACCACTCATTAACTGTATCTAAATTTAAGAGAATAAACTCTATCTTAAGTTAACAGAATAACAGACCTGGAAGGAACTTTGGAGGTCTTCTAATGAAATATCACAGATGAACACAAATCTCTTTTCTCCCTACATGCATGTCTGATTTCTAAGCAAATATTAATAGAATGCAACGTCTTAATCCAAGGTCATCATTTTTATCGTGTTTGCTGGAGTTCCCTTAAGATTTGGAGAGGAAGGGACAATAACTATCCTTAATTACTAATCAGTACCATTCTTTCCAATGGTGCTTTGAGAAATATCAGAAAGAAACATGTTTATCATATCTCAGTAGACACTGCTGCACTGCTATGAAACTTTCGAAGAAGTGAAACAAAAATGGGGGACTGAGAGTTCATGTGCACAGAGTTGTAAACTGTGTCAATATATTTCTATTTTAAATTAGACATTTGTTTTAATTGGAATATATGCATTCATAATGGATGGAAACTAATCAATCAGAGAAGCTACCTAGAACTAAGGAAAAATTTCCTTACAATTAGAACAATTAATCAGTGGAACAACTTGCCTCCAGAAGATGTAAATGTGCCAACAACTGAACTTTTAAAGAATAGATTGGACAACAATTTGTCTGAAATGGTATAAGATTTCCTGCCTGAGCAGGAGTTGGATTCCCAACTCTGTTATTCTGCATTTTGTGTAAAGATCTTAATTAGTGCTCATTATTTTGTTCTGGACATCTGGAATTTGGCCACTAGCAACACCAAAGGTGGGTTTCAGCAGGTTCTGAACAATTCTGGAGAACCGGTAGCAGAAATTTTGAATAGTTTGGAGAACCGGTAGTAAAATTTCTGACTGGCCCCGCCCCCATCTATTCTTTGCCTTCCAAGTCCCAGCTGATGGGGAGGAAATGGGGATTTTGCAGTATCCTTCCCCTGCCATGCCCACCAAGCCACACCCACAGAACTGGTAGTAAAAAAATTGAAATCCACCACAGAGCCACACCCCCTTTGGAATAATGTGTCCAGTTCTGAAGATCTCACTTTATAAAAAGTTATTAATGATATTGAGCAGATCCAGAGATGGGCAACAAAAATGGTGCAAGGTTTGAGAGACAAAACTTATCAGGAAAGGTTGGAGGAACTGATCCAATGATATAAGTACCAAAGTCCACTGTAACAACATCGCCAAAAAGGCATTAAGGGTTGTAAACCTAAACTTGCGTAGCTTCTTCTCCAGTAAGATTACATTACTAACCAGAGCATACAAAACATTTGCTAGACCAATTCTTGAATACAGCTCGTCTGTCTGGATCTTGGACATTAACACAATTGAACATGTCCAGAAATATTTCACAAGAAGAGTCCTCTACTCCTCCGATCGCAACAAAATACCTTATGCCACCAGACTTGAAATTTTTGGGCTTAGAAAATTTAGAACTACGCCACCTTCAGTATGACCTAAGCGTAGCTCATAAAATCATCCGCTACAATGTCCTACCTCTCAGTGATTACTTCAGCTTCAACCACAACAATACACGAGCACACAATAGATACAAACTTAAGATAAACCGCACCAAATTCGATTGCAGAAAATATGACTTCAGCAACATAGTGGTCAATGCCTGGAATTCACTACCTGACTAAGTGGTTTCATCCCCAAAACCCCAAAATGTTAACCTTAGACTGCCTACTGTTGACTTCACCCCATTCCCAAGAGGTCTGTAAGGGACATGCATAAGAGCACCAACATGCCTACTATCCCTGTCCTAATGTTTCCTTTAATTGTATTCATTTTGTATTCATCCTGCCCTCTGGAATGAGCTGCCTCCGGGGCTCCATCAACTCCCCAGCCTCCGGACCTTCCGCAGAGAGCTGAAGACATTGTTGTTTCGACATGCAGGACTAGCTTAAATGTAGTTTTAAATTGGGGTTTTAAATTGGGGCTTTTAAATGGGTTTTTCAATTGTATTTAAAATTTTAGGCCGTATATTGAATTAGTTTTTTATATTGTTTTTTAATTTGTATTACATGTATTGTGGTTTTATTGGCTGTGAACCACCCTGAGTCCTTCGGGAGAAGGGCGGTATACAAATTTAATAAATAAATAAATAAATAAATAAATTTTATGTATTCAATTCATGCTTATACTTATCTATATATTATCTTACAGATACTCAACAAATAAATAAATAAATAAAAATATCTTCAGCCTAAAGGACCAAAGGAAATGAGGGTTAGAATTAGGATTATGACTGAAACCTTTAATTATAATAAGAATGTAAGTAAGGTTCTAGAAGGCAGTATTTTCTATATTAAATAAAACTCAGAAACATCGGGGCATATAATTTCTAATAGACAGGAGGCAAGTTCAAATTTCACAGAAAGAGTAGTGGAACCTTAGAACCAACTTTCAGAGCAGGTAGAAGATCAATCATCCACTAAATTTAATTAAATTTAAACATGCTGGTGAAAAACACATGTCCATCATCAGACAAAAATATTCTTCCCTCAGTTTTCTATGCTTCTATCCGATTTCAGTATTTCCTGAAGAAATGAAGCCTTTCCTTTTCGCACCCTCAAAGTATAATAGCCTAAAATATGTACTAGAGGGTTTCCTGTTTTATATATGGGTGAAATGAAAGACAAGATTAACCAGGGGATATCTGCAGTATTTAGATTAGTCAAATTTAGTGCCTTCAAAAGAGGACTTTGTTGAAGGAAGGAAGATTCTTGAGGACAAAGAAATTCATACAGTATTATCTATATCTTATTTTATTTATTTTTATTTATTTTATTTATTTTATTTTATTTATTTTATTTTGTCACAGCAATATATGTAGGTATCATACAAAAAGATTATATAGTAAATAAACACATATATGGGTAAATATAAGGAGGAAGATATATAGGAAGAAGAAAAGAAGAAAAAAAGAAGAAAAGAAAAACAATAGGACAGGAACGGTAGGCACGTTTGTGCGCTTATGCACACCCCTTATGGTCCCCTTAGGAATGGGGTGAGGTCAATAGTAGAAAGTTTTTGGATAAAACTTTTAGGATTATGGGAAGAGACCAAAGAGTCAGGTAAAGTATTCCAAGCACTGATGATTCTGTTACAGAAGTCATATTTTCTGCAATCTAGATTAAAGCGGTTGACTTTAAGTTTAAATCTATTGGTTGCTCTAGTATTATTGCAATTAAAGCTGAAGTAGTCTTTGACAGGAAGGACATTACAATAGATGATTCTGTGAGTTAAACTTAGGTCTTGTCGAAGGCGACAGAGTTCCAAGTTTTCTAAGCCTAGGATTTCAAGTCTGGTGAGATTAGGTATTTTACTGTTTTCAGAGGAATGGAGAACTCTTCTTGTAAAATATTTCTGGACACGTTCAATTGTATTGATGTCAGAGATGTGGTGAGGGTTCCAAACTGGCGAGCTGTATTCTAGAATTGGTCTAGCAAATGTTTTATATGCTCTGGTTAGTAGTGTGGTGTTTTTGGAAATATCTTATCTTATCTTATCTGCATTTTCTAAGGGAAGGAACCTACCTTCATTTTATACCCTAGACCCGTGATGGTGAACCTATGGCACACGGGCCAAAAGTGGGCCACAGTGCTCGCTTTCTGCCATACATGTGTGTGTGCCTCCTGCTGGCAAGCTGATTTTTGGGTCTCCGCCGTGCATGCATGTAGGGTGGGGCCATGTGGGGGGTGCTGCATGTGCATGCGGGTGGGCGTGTGCACATGCGCAGGGGTGGGGCACATGTATGGGCCACACATGAATTGCATTTTAGGTTTTGTGCGTGCAGGCATGCAATCGTCTGCATGTGCACTTTGCATATACACAGGGATGGGACACATGTACGGGCCACACGTGCAGTGAATTTTTTTTAATCAATTTTTATTGCTTTTTTCCCCCCTCACACACACACACTTATTTTATGAAGAGAGTATTGGCCGTATCATATCTTATACAACTTAATATAGCCAAATACATTTTACTTAGTTACAATTTCTGCCAAAATGTTCTTTTTCCATATTTTTAATCATATCTTGATATTTCTATGCTTATTTATGTGAGCCACATCTTCTTTCGCCCTCAGGTTCTACTTTCTTCATTTTTACTAATATATATTCTCTTTTATTATTTTTTAAATAATTTAATTTTTATCCTGATATATTCAAACATGTTTGGGGTTGCCTTTCTTCCATTTCATCTTTTTCATTTTACAGCAATCTTTTTTCTCTTTCTCATTCCTCTCCCTCCCTTCTTTTATCCTTCCTACTTTCTTCCCTCCTCTCCTACTCCTTCTCTCCTTCCCCTTCCTTTCTCCCCCTCCTCCTTTCTTCCTCCCTATCTAAAACTTTCTCTCCTATTCTTGTTTCCCCTCCCTGTATATATAAAGAAAGGAAACAATAGGACAGGAATGGTAGGCACTTTTGTGCTCTTATGCACGCCTCTTATAGTCCTTTTAGGAATGGGGTGAGGTCAATGGTAGACAGTTTTTGATTAAAGCTTTTGGGAGTTTGAGAAGAGACCACAGAGTCAGGTAGTGTGTTCCAAGCATGAACAACTCTGTTACAAAAGTCATATTTTCTGCAATCAAGATTGAAGCAGTTGACATTTAGTTTGAATCTACTGTTTGCTCTTGTATTATTGAGATTGAAGCTGACAGGAAGGACATTGCAATAGATGATTCTGTGTGTTAAACACAGGTCTTGTTGGTGTCGGCGGAGTTCTATATTTTCTAATCCCAATATTTCAAGTCTGGTGGTATAAGGTATCTTGTTGTTTTCAGAGGAACAGAGAACTCTTCATGTAAAATATTTCTGGACACGTTCAATTGTATTAATGTCAGAGATGTGGTGAGGGTTCCAGACAGGCAAGCTGTATTCAAGAATAGGTCTAGCAAATTTTTTGTATGCTCTGGTTAGTAGTGTAGAGTTTTTGGAAAAGAAGCTACGCAAAATTAGGTTTACAACTCTTAGAGTCTTTTTTGCTATGTAATTGCAGTGGACTTTGGCACTTAGATCATTTGATATGAAAATTCCTCATACTCATGCTCCCAACTCTCCATGTTATCACTTTAAAGAGAAAGGATTTTTAAATTTATTATTTTAGCTTATATATAGTTTGAATTCAAGTCCATATAATGTCTTTTTTTCTTTTTTCTTTCCAAATAATGCCTGGTTCAAATGTTCATTTAAGCCATTTCAATTTGAATCTTTGTTCTTTCATTCCTTTTTGAAATCATGCTCCAGCCAGTCGTTTCCCATGGTAGTTTATGTAATGTGATGCTTTCTTTCCACCAGCAGATGTCTCTCTCCAATTCACAAATCCCCCAGCAACAAAATGTCAGTTGTTAATCCACAAAGATAATTACTTCCTCTTCCTCAATTAAGTCCTTTTGTTAGTAAAAATGCTTTTCCTCAATTTTCTTTTCTTTTTATTATTTTTAACTTCTTCCAAGTCCAATTTTAAATCCAGATGGAAAGTTTTCCTTTTAGGGCTTTGATCTTAAAGTTCCTCTTTATTTTTTGTTTTCCTTCACTTTAAATTCCTGCATGCCAATTAGCTACTAATTTCGAGTTGGGACTTCTTTTAATCTTTAAAATGTTTCCTTCTTACCTGTGAGTTGGCCAATCACTCACCCGGTAACAATACTTCATTCAATCACCACTCCTGCTCAAGACTTTTGTGTGGCTGCCCCAGCTTTTGACATCTCCTAATGGCTGTCTTCCCACGCTGCTGGGTTGGAGGCTAATGCTTGCAACTTCCCCGTTCACACCAGTCTGTGCCTCCCTTCTTCACTGTCTCTATGGGACAGCTATGATCCATTAGGAATCACCTATTCAGCTGGAATATCCACATTTTCTCAGAGCCCCAGAATCCATGCCATACTACCATGATGCTGGCCACACCCTCACACGCATTGCTTTTTAAGGTTTGTGCGTGCGGTATCCATTCATCTGCATGTGCGCTTTGGGCACTCAGTCGTATGTCAGAATGTAGAAGATAGACAGACAGATGCAAAATCTCCCTTGAATACTGTAATATTTATTTAATCCATAGAAGGACATCCTGGAATGTAGATGATAGATCCAATTGGAAATGGAGCTTTGGAATATGAGTTGACCCTGTTATGGTGGAGTTATACTTCCCCAACTAACAGGTGGACATTTTCAGAATGTTCCTTCTGCTCTCTCTGGATCTCAAGATCCTGCAGCAATCAGCAGATCATTTATGGTATCCTACATGGCACACCAGCTATGACCATTCCAGTGGTAGACTGATGAGGCCATGTGTATTCCCTAGCTTTTTCTCACTCATCTGCCTAAATCAATGATTAAAGTGTAAATTTATTTATACTAATTTATCTTAATTAAAGATAAAGAGAACCGAGTTGAACAAATGAGTCGGAAACTTTATTCTTGTTCATTTATTTATTGAACAGTTCTGATCCATAGAGTAGCCGAGGGTCAGACATGACTGAATGGCTGATTATGACAACAACAATGCATGGTTACATCCAGGTGAATGGAACCATGAATGGGATGTCTAAAAAAGCCACCAATGGTGAGACAGTAGTCATCGTGAATAAGACTACATTCTCAGGGAAGCTGAGAAGATCTCCAACATCATCAACTTCAAACATGTCTCCCCAGTTTCCAAAACAACATATCTTTCAGGCTTTCATGACTAAAAGAGGGAAAAAAACAGTTGGGCCCATTGTTTTTGGCCTAACACTTACCTGCTGCACCAAAGTGGCTCTCAAACTTTCAGAATTGTGGAAAGGGATGCTAATTTGGCTTTTCCTGTATGATTAGGGAGAATACTGGGAGACCTTGAACTGACGAAAAAGGGTTATCCCTTAGTTGTTGTTGTTGTTTTTAATTATTATTATTAACAGCATCTCAACACACCCACAAAGATGATAAACTTTTGGGTTCACATGTACCAGGAATGCTTTTAGTGTTCTTAGTGATATAAAATTTCTTTCCTTTTGACAGGGATGCTTTGAAGCTCATAAGATGTAGGATTTAAATCCATTCATTTTTACATTATTGCACTTAAATATTTTTAATATCTTCTTCTTGATTAGCTATAACTTATTATTCTTTTTAAAGATAGTTTTGTTTATAGTTTTTTTCCTTAACATCCACAAATGCTTGGTGAACAGTGCATTGTCTGGGTCAATATATTTTAAACACAGTACTACTAATAATAATATTATTTTGATATATATAATCATTATATTTCAACTTCTAACATTTATGTATACATGGTAATTATTATGTGTTCTATTATATATCAGTATAAGTAATACTATTTTTATTTATTTATTTATTTATTTATTTATTTATTTATTTATTTATTTATTTATTTATTTATTTATTTATTTATTTATTAGATTTCTAGACCGCCCTTCTCCCAAAGGACTCAGGGCGGTGTACAGCCTTATTTAAAACACATAGATACACAATACAAATCACAAATTTAAGATACATTTAAAATGAAATATTTAACAGGCCAATTTAAACTAAAACGGTCAAAGACCAATATAAAACCCTTAGAATATAAAAATTATAAATAGATTAGTAAAATTAAAATTCAATTAAAATTCAATTAAACTAAATATTAAATTAAAATAAATATTTAGGCTAGTCCCGCCCGATTGAATAGTAGAGTCTTCAGTTCCCGCTTGAAGGTATGGAGGTCGGGAAGTTGCCCTGGAGGTAACTCATTCCATAGGGTCGGTGCTGCTGCCACAGAGAAGGCTCTCCCCCTGGGGGCCACCAGCCGACACTGTTTGGCTGATGGCACCCGGAGCAGGCCCACTCTGTGGGAGCACACAGGTCATTGGGAGGCTATCGGTGGCAGAAGGCAGTCTCGTAAATAGCCCAGTCCTAAGCCATGGAGCACTTTAAAGGTGAGCACTAGCACCTTGAATTGCACCTGGAAGGCTACCGGCAGCCAGTGCAGGCCGCATAGGATAGGTGTTATATGGGAGCAACGTGATGCTCCCACGATTACCTGCGCAGCCACGTTCTGGACTAGCTGGAGCCTCCCGGTGCTCTTCAAGGGGAGCCCCATGTAGAGAGCATTGCAATAGTCTAGGCGAGAGGTAACGAGGGTGTGAGTGACCGTGCGTAAGGAGTCCCGGTCAAGAAAGGGGCACAACTGGCGCATCAGGCGAACCTGATAAAATGCTCCCCTGGCGACAGCTGTCAAATGTTCTTCTAAAGACAGCCAATCGTCCAGGAGAACGCCCAAATTGCGTACCCTTCCCCTGGGGTCAGAACTTCACCCCCCACAGTCAGCAAAGGCGTAAGCTGACTGTACTGGGACGCCGGAACCCAACGCCACTCTGTCTTGGTGGGGTTGAGTTGGAGCCTGTTCTTCCCCATCCAGACCCACACGGCCTCAAGACACTGATCCATCACCTCGACAGCTTCGTTGGGGTGGTTCGGGGTGGAAATGTACAGCTGAGTATCATCAGCGTACAGATGATAATCCACCCCAAAACCGTGGATAACCTCACCCAGCAGCTTCATATAGATGTTGAACAGGAGAGGCAAAAGAACCGACCCCTGAGGCACCCCACAAGTGAGGGACCTAGAGGTCGATCTCTGTCCCCCTGCCAACACTATCTGTGAATGGTCAGAGAGATAGGACAAGAACCACTGATAAACAGTGCCTCCCACTCCCAATCCCTCCAACCGCCGCAGCAGGATACCATGGTCGATGGTATCAAAAGCCACTGAGAGATCTAACAGGACCAGGACAGAGGAACATCGCCTGTCCCGAGCCCTCCAGAGGTCATTCACCAACGCGACCAAAGCCGTCTCAGTGCTGTAACCAGGTCTGAAACTGGACTAGAACGGGTCCAGATAGACAATTTCTTCCAGGTATTGGGGAAGCTGATATGCCACCACACTCTCAACAACCTTCACCAAAAAGCGAAGGTTGGAGACTGGACGATAGTTCGCCAATACAGCTGGGTCCAGGGAAGGCTTCTTGAGGAGGGGCCTCACCACCGCCTCTTTCAAGGCGGTGGGGAAGATGCCCTCCAACAAGGAAGCATTAGTAATTCCCAGGAGCCAGCCTCGTGTCACCTCCCATGTGGCCAGTACCAACCAGGAGGGACATGGGTCCAATAAACATGTAATGGGATTCAGCCTAGCCCACAACCTGTCCATGTCATCGGGACTCACAGGATCAAACTCAGCCCAAATAATATCCATAAGACTCGTCCCTGTCCCCTCACCCGGATCTATCCATTCAGTGTCCAGCCCAGCCCGGATCCGAGCGATTTTATCGGACAGATACTATACAAAATCCTCAGCACGCCCCTGCAAGGGGTCCTCCAGAGCCTCCTGTGAAAGCAGGGAGCGGGACACCCTAAACAGGGTGGCTGGGCGGTTATCTGCCGATGTAATAAGACCGGAGAAATAGCTATGTTTCACCGCTTTTATCACCACTAGATAGGTCTGAATATTTTCCCAGTTTCTACTTTCTGCCTCTTTTTTCTAGCTCTTAATAAGATAGCCACCCTATTAAGAAGTATTCTACATATATCTATCCATCATTTCTTGCCCTTTTTAGAATTTTAAGTCTTATTGGCTTTTTGGTAAACCTTTCATGCTTCTCTCTTGGTATCTTGTAACTCCTTACATCACATTTATTTAATCTAAGTATTTCATCTACCACAACACCTATCTCTTGTGGTTGGATCTCTAAGGTACCCATCTGTAGTTCTTTCATCATTTTAAAGAGAACCTTCTCTTTATTCTCTTCTATGTTTTGAACTCTTAGAGGATGATCAGTCTGTTCCATTTTAAAAATTATTACTATCTCTTCCATATCTTTATCCATTTGTATCATTTTTGGATTTATCTCCTCTGGTTTCTCCTCTATTATCTGATTTTTTTGTTCACCTTTTATTATAGTTTGCTGGGGTTTTTCTATGATTCCTCGTTATATCTTCCTGAATAGGTTGAGACATCAATAATATTTCTTTATAAACCATATTTGTTTTCCCCTGTTGAAACATTTTGTAATAATTTAAGGTTGCTCAAGATTCCACGAAGATCCACTAATAGTTACTCAAGATTCCACCAAGAATCTCTGTTGCCCAAAAACACCAATATTAATAAAATTTACACGGAACTGTTTCTCAAAATTCCCTAACTTTATACTAGTCTTGTTTAATTTTTCTTTTGTCTTCTTTCCTTTTTGCCTTATAGAGTGTTCTAACAAATAGTCTTAATAATCCAGATTGGCCCACCAAATTTCCCCAAATGTCTTTAATCCACGGAATCAAATGTTCAAATTCAAGGATGTTCCTTGAATTATAAACAACCTTGCCTTAAAAATCGTCAAAAGGCTCATTCAATACTTCCAATCTGCCAAATAATCAGTAGATAAGGAACCAAAAGAGAAAGGCCTTCCAGGTGTTCTTTACCTTCATTATTTCCTTTGTTCTCCTCTTTATTTTTGTTTTTCTTGTGTTATCAATTAATCCATTAATCCTCATTTGCCAAGGTCTTTCCCACCATGTACAATATCTTCTGTTACCAGTAGATGGCACCCCAGCTCAAAGTTCCAGCATTAAACAAAACAAAGTTAGAACAGCTGACTGTCAAAAAAAAAATAAAGGGAAAAAATAAAACAAACAAGATTCCTTTTTCTTTATATGATTTCTTCCAATAATCAAACAATGTTATCCATAAATAAAGACAGTTTTCACACTACTACAAGTTTCAGTCTGCATTTTCTATATTTTAAAAGTTCATAGTCTTCAAAGTTTGTTTCACTTTTGGGTCTATAATCTTTCTCTGTGTGTTAATTCACCGATTAATTAGCATTTTGGATAGTCTTCTTTTTTTAAAAAAAAATATATATATTATTTGGGTTTAGATCTCTTTTTTTTTTTTTAATACTTTTTTTACAACAAACAAACAAAAAAAAAATACATTATTACACCCTTGTGCTATACATAAAAGGAAGATTTGGGTCTTCGGATATATCCTCATGATTGCCAAAATCCACGTTCTCGAGGTACAGGTACTGAAGCGTCCAATGTTCCAAGTGCAAAGTCCACAAATGGTTTCCAAGTCTTCCAGAAAATATCTTCTTTATACACACCACTTCTAATTTTAATATCACATGTCATTTTATCATTTAAAGCTAATTTCCACATTTCAGAATTCCACTCTTCTATTCTAAAAATCACATCTAGTTTCCAATATCTAGCTATTATAATTCTACCTATTATAATCATAATTCTAATCAATTCTTTTTCATATTTTGTTAATTCTATTTCCTTAATTACCAACAATAATATAGTTTCCACTCTCAATGTTATTACTTTCCCCATCATTTCAAATATCATTTCTCAATTGTTGCCAAAACTTTTAACCTTATCACAATTATACCACATATGTTCATAAGTCCCCAATTCCATCTCACATCTCCAACATTTTTACTAATTTTTTATCCATTTGTGACAATCTTACTGGAGTCAAATACCATTTCCAAACAACTTTATAATTGTGCTCTTTAATCCTTATAGATAAAGTTCTCATAATTCTACTCTTCCAATTCACATTCCAATCTGACTCTGGTATTTCAATATTAAGATCTTTTTCCCAATTTGTCCTCATCACTCTTTGTAATTTTTCATCAGAATTTATAATCTTATAAACCCTACTAACGAGTCCCTTTAGCCCAATTTCATCTTTCATAATCCGAGATACTAAATATTCAAATTCAGTTTCACATCTATTTATCGAATAATTTTCCTTTAGTTTTTTTGTCCATTTTTCTATCTGTATTTTTTCAAACCAACTTAACCCTAATTTTTCAATAATTTCTTTATTCCTCCTTTCATTTCCCATAACTTTTATCCAATCTCTAATAATTTCTATATTTTCCTCTTTAATCACTTCATTACGTTTTATATTATTTTTAAACGCCAATTTCAGTTGTCTCCCCCAAAAAGATTATATCCGGAATTAAAATTTTAACAAATTTGTTCCACATTTTACTTAATCCCTTTAACCAATAACTTCTACTTACACATTTTAAATTTGCTTTATCTAAAAACCACCTTGATCCAAATTTCTCTATATCCCTTAACTCTAAGTCTCTCCAATAGTTATCTTCACCTTTAAGTATTTTTACCACTATCCGGATACCATACGCACAGTAATAATTAAATAATTTGGGGATTCCTAATCCACCTTCCTTTTGATTTTGATACCACATTTTCTTCACTAATCTAGGTCTTTTGCCACCATTGCAAAATTTATCCAGTTTTTTCTGATATCCTTCAATATCTTTCTCTGTCAAATTTAGTGGTAGCATCTCGAATAAAAAGTTGAACTTGGGCAGCAACATCATCTTACACATTGCAATTCTACCAAACCAAGACAACTTTAAAATTTTATATTTATCTATCTTCTTCTCAATTTCGTTAATCACCACATCATAATTAAGTTTTTTCAATTCTTTAACCTTAAGTGAAAGCACTATACCCAAATATTTCAATGTGTTTTAATCCTTATCCCAAATTGCTCTTGCATATTCTCAGACTCATTACCATTACTATCCATCAATAATTCTGACTTTGACCAATTTACTTTCAATCCTGTCATTTCCTCAAATTCTATCAAATGCTTATATATCTTTTCAGATCTTTCTACATTTTCAAAATAATTAAAGTATCATCCATACAAATTTATCTTATACCCTTATATCCTTCTAATTCTTCATCTTTTCTATCATTTTGTCAATATTTCCATAGCCAATAAAAATAATGTTGGGGACAGGGACATCCTTGTCTCGTACCAGCTTCTAATTTTATCTCTTCAGTTAATATTCCATTCACCTTCACTCTTGCACTGCTCTTTTGGTACAATTTTGAAATAACATGTATAAACTTATTACCAAAGCCTAAAGCCTCCACAATTACTTTAATTGTTTCCCATTGTACAGAATCAAAAGCTTTAAAAATATCCAATGATACTATACCAATTTTATCACCATTATATTCAGCTACATCTATAATATTTAATACTCTTCTAACAATATCACTCATGTATCTACCCTTCACAAAACCTACTTGATTATAACTTATATATCTATCTATAAATCTATTTAATCTATTACTTATAATAGCAGTAAATATCTTTGCATCCTGATTAATTAAAGAAATGGGCCGATAGGACTCAATCCTTTCTAAATCTTTATCTGGTTTAGGAATTAGGGATATCACCGTTCTATTCCATGACGAAGGTACTTCCCCACCATGTAATATTCCATTGAATAATTTTTGCAATCTTGGTATTATTAATTCTTTAAATTCTTTATAAAACTCAACAGGTAATCCATCCTCACCTGGAGCTTTCCCTAATTTTAATTTTTGTATTATTCCATTAATCTCATCTTGTGTTATATCTTCTTCCATCAATTCCTTATATGTTTGATCAATTTTCACTACATACTTTTCTAAATAGCTTTGCAATTTTCCCCGATTAATTGATTTCTTTGAATATAGATTCTGAAAAAAATTTCTAACCACTTCACATTTCTCTAATTTTTTATAACATCTTATACCTCTATCATCTATCAAAACTCCAATTTCTCTCTTCTCTCTTTTATCTTTCGCCATCTTTGCCAATAATTTAGAATTTCTATTACTAAATTCAAAAAAATTCCTATTTAAAAATCTCAAATTTCTTTTTACTAACTCTGTATCTTCTTCTATCATTTTATTTCTTAACATATTAAGCTCCTGAAGAATTTTTTTTTTCTTTAATAAGCAAAAATTGATTTTCCAAAAGTCATCTCACCCAGTTTCAATCCTCTGTCCATACTCTGCTCCAGCTCATAATCTTCTTGTCCTGGTTGTCACAGCTTTGGTCTTGTCAAAATGGCCGTTGCTGCTGCTGCTGATCAAGAGGGTTTCTTTGGGTCAGACAAGGAAATTACTGTGTCCTCATGATCTACAAAGCATCCCTCCTTTCTTCACTTCCCCTCCATGGTGGCTTTGACTCCATAGGATCTCCTGGTAAGCAGGTATTGGCTGGGTTTTGTGGTGCCCCACAGAGCATCACTATCCCATATCTGTACAGCTGCAATGCCAACCAGTAAATCAGCTATCCCTTACTATTCTGATTAGGGATCAGAATAATTATCAAACATTTCAAAGGAAATATTTATTTATTTATTTTGTCAAGTACATATTAAATAATATATATAAGTATAAGCATGAATTTAATACTTAAAATGAATACAACTAAAGGGAACATTAGGACAGGGATGGTAGATATGCTGGTGCTCTTATGCACACCCCTTACAGACCTCTTAGGAATGGGGTGGGGTCAACAGTAGAAAGTCTTAGGTTAAAGTTTTGGGGATTTGGTGATGAGACCATGGAGTCTGGTAGTGCATTTCAGGCATTAACAACTCTGTTACTGAAGTCATATTTTCTGCAATCGAGATTGGAGCGGTTCACTTTAAGTTTGAATCAATTGTGTGCTAGTGTATTGTTGTGGTAGAAACTGAAATAGTCATTGACAGATGAAGGGATGTTGTCTAAGTTATGAAATGAATGTTTTAGTGCAATATCATATTGATATGATGATGGAGGGAAGAACTCAGAATCACAAAAACAGGGAGGGAGGAAACTGTGCTAAAAGTAACCAATTCAGCTTTATACAAAGGGTTTGATGCTGAAATTATTTTTATTTCTTCATTAACTGCTTTTTCTTGTTTAGATCAGGTCTCAAAATAATGATATAGCATTTGGGAGAAAAGATACAGCCCAGTAATCCAGCTGCTGAAGCCAAAATGGAGAAGATCTCCACAGCCACCATGTATTTTCCTTTGGTACTCAAATAGGTGGGAACAAATGATACCCAGACACTACAAAAGACCAACATGCTGAAGGTGATATATTTGGCTTCGTTAAAGCTGTCAGGTAAATTTCTAGCTAGGAAGGCCACAGTGAAACTGACAGCAGTCAAGAACCCCAAAAAGCCAAGGACTGTATAAAACATTGCTGTTGAACCTTCATTACATTGCAGAACAATTTCTTCAGCCATGGAATGCATATCAGAATCTGGGAAGGGGGGAGAAATTGCTAGCCACAATATACAAATGATGAATTGAGTCAGGAAGCAAGATAGGACAATATTGGTGGCCAGCCTTTTCCCCACCCATTTCCTCATTTTGGAGCTGGGCTTAGTGGCCATGAAAGCAAGGACCACTATGATTGTTTTTCCCAGTACACAAGAAAGAGCTACAGAGAAGATGACTCCAAAAGCAGTTTGTCGCAAAAGACATTTCACTTGGTCAGGTTGCCCAATGAAGAGCAAAGTGCAAAGGAAAGAGAGGAGGAGAGCAGTGAGAAGGCTATAGGTGAGGTTCCTGTTATTGGCTTTAACGATAGGGGTATCCTGATGTTTGATGAAGATCCACAGCACCAGAGCTGAGATGACAGAAAAGAAGACTGCAATCACTTCCAAAAAAATCCCCAAAGATTCTTGATAAGTTAAGTAAATTATACTTTTTTTAAAGCAACTATCCTGATCCTTGTTTGGATATTGATCCTCTGGACATGGGAAACAATCATCTAAGTCTGAAAAAGAGACAATTGATAGAAACATTATTATTTTTGAAGTGTCATCATTTCATTTACAGTATGCCCTGATTTTACAGCATTCTGTACATTTAGTGAGCTCCCATCTCAATTACTGGATTGGTCTTTAAATGGTGCTGCCCTTAAAGACCATTTCAAAGTATTAACTCATCTTCAATGTAATATCACATGGGCTTACACTATGTGTGCTCCATAACTCACTTGTTCTACTACTCCTGCATGAGCTATACTGGATCTTAGTCGCTTACCATGTGCAATTGACTTACCATGGCTAGGATGGGGGTTGACTCATGAGGCTGATTAGTCTGATACCTCACAATATTTTTTTTAAAAAAATTGTATTTGGAAAGATTGAGGTAAGCCATCTAGCTTTGTTATATGAGATAGACAACCTTATAATTTCAAAGTCAGTCAGTCAATCAGCTGATGACACCCAGCTGTACTTTTCCACACCGGGCCACCCCAATGAAGCTATCGAAGTGCTGTCCCGGTGTTTGGAAGCCGTACGGGTCTGGATGGGGAGAAACAGGCTCAAGCTCAATCCTTCCAAGACAGAGTGGCTTTGGATGCCGGCATCCCGGTACAGTCCGCTGAGTCCTCGGCTGACTGTTGGGGGTGAGTCACTGGCCCTGATGGAGAGGGTGCGCAATCTGGGCGTTCTCCTGGATGAACGGCTGTCTTTTGAAGACCATTTGACGGCCGTCTCCAGGAGAGCTTTCCACCAGGTTCGCCTGGTGCGCCAGTTGCGCCCCTTTCTAGACCGGGATGCCTTATGCACGGTCACTCACGCCCTCGTGACGTCTCGCCTGGATTACTGCAATGCTCTCTACATGGGGCTCCCCTTGAGGGGCATCCGGAGGCTTCAGTTGGTCCAGAATGCGGCTGCGCGGGTGATAGAGGGAGCCCCTCGGGGCTCCCGTGTTACACCTATCCTGCGCAGACTGCACTGGCTACCTGTGGCCTTCCGGGTGCGCTTCAAGGTTTTGGTGACAATCTTTAAAGTGCTCCATGGCATAGGGCCGGGCTATTTACGGGACCGCCTACTGCTACCAAATACCTCTCACCGACCCGTGCGCTCTCACAGAGAGGGACTCCTCAGGGTGCCGTCAGCTAGGCAGTGCCGTCTGGCGACACCCAGGGGAAGGGCCTTCTCTGTGGGGGCTCCCACCCTCTGGAACGAACTCCCTCCAGGACTTCGTCAACTTCCGGACCTCCGAACCTTTCGTCGCGAGCTTAAAACACATTTATTTATCTGCGCGGGACTGGATTAGATTTTAAAGTTATTGGTTTTAAGGGGTTTTTTATTATTTATATTGTTTTTTAAATTTGGCAATAGAATAAGTTTTTTAATTGTTGTTTTTAATTTGTATTTATATGTATTTTAACTGCCTGTGAACCGCCCTGAGTCCTTAGGGAGATAGGGCGGTATATAAATTTGAAAAATAAATAAATAAATAAATAAATCAGTCAATCAATCAATCAATCTTCTAGGTAGAATAGGAAGAACAAACAAGTTGAAACCATGGGGAAAAAAATTACCAATGCAAAGTTACCTTCACTTCCAAAAACCAAAGGACAAAATATTCTGGTAAAAATTGTTTATAATTTTTGAAGCAAACATACGACGGGAGAATTCAGATATGAGGTATCTATTGATTGTCCAAGTTAGAATGAACTGATTGGTTTTATTTATTTATTTATTTATTTTATTTATTTGATTTTTATACCGCCCTTCTCCCGAAGGACTCAGGGCGGTGTACAGGCAAGATAAAAACAGACAAGAAAATATACAGTTTAAAATGCAAGATTAAAAAACTTATTATAATTAGCCTAAAAATTTAAAATATATAAAAACTAAAACCCATTTAAAATTAATAATAATTCGAGTAGCTTACTGAAGTATGAAAAAAAATGCAATTCAAAGATTTCATAGCTTCATATCAATGTGTTCAATCACCATAATAGGAAAATTAAAGAATTAGGAGCTGAAGTGGTGTTTTCATGTATAGTTCCAACATCTAATGAGGGAACAAAGGATTTTAGAAATGAACCACTGGCTTAAAAACTGGTGTCATCAAGAGAACTTCAATTTCATAGACCAGTGATGGTGAACCTTTTAGGGACCGAGTGCCCAAACTGCAACCCAAAACCCACTTTTTATTGTGAAGATAGTACAGTAGAGACTATAGTATATATAGTGTAGATTTCAGCATGACATTCAAGAAAGTGGTGTAGGGTCTCCTGCTTCAGCAGGGGGTTGGATCCAAGATCCCTTCCAACTCTATTCTGAATCTAATATTTATTAAAATTCAGCTCCTGCTTATATTTATTATATAATTGATACATTTAATATATTCCTTAGCTTACCCAATTGGTCAGCTATCTTCCCTTCTGGACATAATTTACAGTCATAGCAGCAAGATAATTTCCCTTCCACTTTTATCTTGTTATAGCCAAGAGGACACTTCTTGTTACAGATGGAAAGAGGTAATGCCTGTTCATAAATAAAACCAGAATTCACACAAAGAATTTTTTTTGGCTGATTATTCTTTTCATTAATTATACATATACAAACTCTTCATATTTAGTCCAAGCATTGGCGTTGCATTTTCCTATTTTCTTCTTGGTGTAAACTCACTATTGGAGTTACTATCCCTTAAAAATGATAATCATAAAATTAATCTGTATAGCATTGTAGACAAATAAATGTGTTACAAATGTAGAAACAGATCAGAAAGAATTTTTCCATCATATCCTTTCTTTCACTAATTAGTTTATGCTTTATTTTTTAGAAAAAATACATCATACTCTTCCCCTTTAATGAATTTTATAGGTAATGTGCAAGCTTAGTGGGAATGGTGCTGTGTTTTGATTAGACAGTTGGATAGAGTTGAATAGATAGATAGAAGATAGAAAGATAGATATAGATAGATGAAAGATAGATCTGTGTGTGAAAGAGAGAGAGAGAGAGAAAGCAATTTTTAAAAATCATATTAGAATACATTTTGGTATAGATTTAATATATATAATGTGATTGTACACATTTATACATGTATTTATGGTTTTAGTTTAATGTTGTAAGCCACCCAGAGTTTCATGAAGGCAAGATGTGTCGCAAACAAATTTAATAAAGAAAATTAAATATTTTTAATTTTTTTTAAAAAAATGAAATATATTCGAAAAACAGAGTTTCTGCAGGCTAGTTTAATGATCAGACAAAAGCCATTTAAATTCTGGATGGTATGCATTGATATTACTCCACTTGGATTAGCAAAATAATTATGTAGTTATGTAGTTATTACTATATAGACATCTGGCCTGCTGGCTGCCAGTTTGACACCCCAATTTATTCCATCAATCCGTGGCTAATAATTTCAGGAAAAGGGAAAAATGAGACACACCTGGTTAAATATGAGAGGCCAAATGGCTTCCTTGTCAGAAAGGGTGAGGAGATTGTCTGGGGGAGCCTGGGGGTTGATCTTTCCAATTTGGACTTTCAGAAAGGACTTGTTTGGAAATGTGACCCAATTGAAAATATCAAGTCCAGTTTCTAATTCCCCACTGGGGCCAAAAGAAATCTGTTCTCCAGCACTGTTGTTAAAGGAGACTCGTTGCAAAAAATGGTGGAGCTAGAGAAAGATGACAAAAAAGAGGAAAGAAACAGGAAAGTTATAAGGAATCTTTCAAGGGGATGGGAATATTTTGTCAGAGTTTCTTATAAAAATTAAATCCAGAAACCTACACAGATAACTGATGCAGCAGGATTCATTAACTTCTTTATATACAAGAATCATTCCAAAAATTTGCATAAATTCTTTTCCAATTTTGCTCTGCAGACCTGTAAATCACTATTCTTTTGCTCCGATCACTAAAATGATAACTTTTTTTGCCTGGCTCATAGCCCATAAATCTGAGCTTTCTAGCTTTTGGTTATCCCTTTCTTCTGACTGCCTTTGGAATATACTCCCACACATTACTTCCAAAAACTCTTAAATGTGCCAGAGATGGCTTCCTCCCTTATAGCATATGGTGTAAAATTAATGGATGAACTCCACAGCCTATTAATTAAGTAATTATCAGTCAACATGGCTTCACCCCAATATGATCTGCTCAGATTAGACCAGAATCCTCCAGCAATGAGCCCTTCATGGTTTGTAAGACTCCATTCTGCCTCTCAACTACACCATTCTCAGCTGCTGTGTATGGATTAACGTGTCTGTTTTATTCCTAATTGTCCCAACCATTGTTGAAAAACTTGTTGACATGAATTCTGAACCTCTGTCAGTTTGCAACTGACATATCTGCTGTTTATACCTCCTCTCTATACAGCTTATCCATTGCTTAAATTTCAATAGCACCTCTATTTTACTCTTTAGTAAATAGCAGAACCCAAATCTGCTGTAGTCATTTACAATGATCAGTGCATACTTTGCTCCTCCCAAAATGGCTTGCATTGGCCCAACCAAATCTGCATGTACCAGCTCTAGACCTCTTGTTGTCTGCCTTGTGCCACTTTTGCTTACTGGGAATAATTTGGACTTTGATGATTTGCATACTGCACAGTCCAAGTATTCCTTACATCCCTTCAAATTTAATCTTACTGCAAACTCTTGCAGTTGTTGCAAACCTCTGAAGCTAGCATGGCCAAACTTCCTATGCAAGAGATGAACCCATAAATTGTGTGGTGCCAAATTTCCAAATGTTTGTGCACAATGAACCTTTTCTCCCTTCAACATGTAAAAATTATTCTGCTTTATGTCCTCTGCACGTACATTCCCATTTCTCTTTATGAGACACCTCCCATTTGCAAATATGGTCTCAAATTCTTGCTTTTCTAAACTAGAGACACTTATCAAATTATGTTCCATTTGAGGCACATATATCTCATTAAACCTCATTTCCAGATATGGAATTTGTACACTGCCTCTTCCAATGACTTTAGCCTTCTGGCCATTTGTCTTATGTTTCTCTTTTAAACACAGATAGTCTCTCAGCTTAATTACAGTTCAGTTTTCTGTGTGCTCTGGTCTCATAACCTGGATTTAATTTTCTTGCAAAAATTAAATCCAGAAGCACACATAGGTAACTGATGCAGAAGGATTCATTAACTTCTTTATATACAAGAATATATATAGAATAGAATAGAATAGAATAGAATAGAATAGAATAGAATAGAATAGAATAGAATAGAATTTTTATTGGCCAAGTGTGATTGGACACACAAGGAATTTGTCTTGGTGCATATGCTCTCAGTGTACATAAAAGACAATACAATAAATTATATACAAGAATATATATACATCTCAGGACCCCTCCACAATTGGATAACAGCTTTCCTGTCAAACAGACAACAAGTGATCAAAATTGGCAATGCTCTATCAAATCCTGTTCCTATCAAAAGTGGTGTTCCCCAAGGCAGCGTTCTTAGACCAACACTCTTCATATTATACATTAATGATCCCTGTGACCATATTACAAATAATTGTGTTCTCTTTGCTGACAAACTATTTAACACCACCAACAATACAGCTACCCTTCAAAAAGACCTTGACTTTATGTCGGAATGGTCAAAAACTTGGCAACTCCAAATGTCAACCAGTAAATGCTCAGTCTTACATATCAGAAAAAAGAACCCAAACACTAAGTACAAGCTTGATGGACATTACTTTACAGATGACCCCCACCCTGTTAAAGACCTTGGAGTTTTCATATCCAATGACCTAAGTGCCAAAGCTCACTGCAACTACATTGCAAAAAAGGCATTAAGAGTTGTAAACCTAATCTTGCATAGCTTCTTCTCCAAAAACACTACACTACTAACCAGAGCATATAAAATATTTGCTAGACCAGTTCTCGAATACAGCTCGACTGTCTGGAACCCATACCACATTTCTGACATCAATACAATTGGACGTGTCCAGAAATATTTTACAAGAAGAGTTCTGCATTCCTCTGAATACAACAAAATACCTTATGTCACCAGACTTGAAATCCTGGGTTTAGAAAATTTAGAACTACGCCGCCTTCGACATGACCTGAGTTTAACTCATAGAATTATCTATTACAATGTCCTTTCTGTCAAAGACTACTTCAGCTTCAATTGCAACAATACACGAGCAAACAATAGATTTAAACTTAATGTTAACCGCTCCAATCTTGATTGCAGAAAATATGACTTCAGTAACAGAGTTGTTAATACTTGGAATATACTACCTGACTTTGTGGTCTCTTCCCAAAATCCCCAAAGCTTCAACCAAAGACTGTCTACTATTGACCTCACCCCATTCCTAAGGGGTCTGTAAGGGGCATGCATAAGAGCACAGGCGTGCCTACCATTCCTATCATATTGTTTTCTTTCATTATATCCAATTAATATAATTATTACATACTCATGCTTATATATATATGCTTATATATTGTATAGTTATTTCACGCTTATGCTTATATATACTGTATGACAAAATAAAATAAATAAATAAATACCAACAGCAGGGTTCTTTCAACATGGTAGAAATTACAGACATCTTCTCCAAGGCTGGAGATAACAGTTAGTTTCATTTCAGCCGGGCAGACAGCGTGCAGAGATTGTTTAGTTTCAGTTTCAACTCTCTGCACACACACAGAGCTGAACCACACTCAGCCTGCAAAACTGTTTCAGCTCCCATTGGTTGATTTGTTGCCTTGCCCATTCATTGGCTGACCTTGTTACCATGTCTTTCCAGTCATGAATATTCTGACAAATTTCAATTTGTTTCTTTCAATTTGGCCCAGGCTTAAAGAAAAGTAGGCTGATCCATTTTGCCTTGGTCAAACTATTTGAAACTGGTAACAAAATATAGTTTTATCAAATGCATTTTCAACTCTCAGCTGCAAAGCTATCAGATGAGAATTCCAACAGAAAATCAAGAAAGGGACAAATCTGAAAAATCATTTTGTTTTGTTTGAGCAAATAGTCAAGATAGAGAGTGGCATGTTAACAGCAGCCAGAATTGTGTTTGCACAACATTGGAAGGGTGAGGTGATCCCCACAGGAGAAAAGATAATAACAAAAAATTTAGAATGTGCAGAAATGAATACAATACATCTGAAATTAAGGAGAAGGAAGACACTGAATATGTTGAGGTATGGGATCTGTTCTATTGATGGTTATTTATTTTCTTTCATATGAAAATATCAACTACTTCTATATAGCTTTCAAAACTATCTATAAAGCATTCTAACTGTTAAAACAATAAAATACAACACAACACAACACAACACAACAAGTCTCCTATTCTGGTACATAATGATTTCCCCAAATTTTATATTAGCCAACATTACTTGCCAGGGTGACTGGAGGAAGAGCTTCCATCTCCTCTCATTCATTTTTTGTCCCACTTTGAGTTTGGAAGAGTGCATGGCCTTCAGAGCATGTGCCACAGCATAGACCGCATTGTAGACACTGTAACTATGTGCATTTGTGGTGGTGTCAAAGACAGAATTAGGAAGAGTCTCCAACTTTTCTTCTCCAGTGCAGATCCTTTCAACCTTCCCATCTGTAATATCACTGGAGAATGAGCATTCAAATGCATCTTTCCAAAAATCCTTAATAAACCCATCGTCTTTTTCTAAGTTTGGGTCTTTATTCTGCATAAATTGTTGGAATCCGGTCAGCTCCTTTGAGTGAATTGCCAAAGAAAGTGCACCATGGAGAAAATCAATGGGCAACTGTCTATGAATTAGAATGGATGAGAATTCCATCGGGGCTGTCATGATCCAAACTTTGGCCTTTCTCTCCTTTGGAATATTATCATAATTGAAAAAATAGATCATTAGTCTCAAAGGCAACAAGCCTGTGATTTCAGCACTTAAGATAACTGCAATGACTGTACTTTTCATGATCACTTTGAATATTTTATCTGCAGTTTCTATCCACTCAGCAGCTGCATTACCATATATTATCTGGGGAAGACATTCTAAAAAGTCAAAGCAGATTCCTCTTTCTGAAAACATGGAAAGTCTATTTTGAATGAATCTGTCTCTTTCTTCCTCATACATAGAAACTAACCCCACCCAGGTCCATCCAAAATGCAAGAATAAGTGCAGTATTCCTTTAAATTGATGGGTTTCCTCTGGGAACATCCATTTGACAAACATTGCTGTTTCAGTATTCATCAGTGGAGCGGATCCATATGAGATCTAAATTGAGAAGGTCAGAAGAACATAGGAATGAAGGATCTTTTCCAAAATAAAAATGATAACAAAAACCAATGCATATGTGTTTATTTAATCTAATCTCTGGGTTTGAGTGGGATACAAAAATGGGATGTTTAAAAATTAGTTTTACGTGACATTAGCAATGTTGCCCATCAAGCAAAAAGGGACAGCCCTTTCAAGATGATCTTCTTCATGGTTTTGCTCAAATTTTCATTTCAGTGACCCACCTTTTGAATGTAATAAATAGCTGGTGAACCTCTCATATTGATCCATTTTTTGTCTCACCTGTGGAAATTTGTAGATGCGTAGAATGATTGCCATGTTGAGACAGGTGTTAATCTGGGGTCCTCCAATGACAGCTACTATGTTGGTCTGGACATTGCATTTGTAGTTGGGTATAAATTTATCCTTTGTAGATAGAAATTCCATTGCTAAATGATAAATTGTAATTGCCACAGAATAGTGAGTAGCGATATGGAAACCAAGGCTAACATTGGGTAAAATCACAGAATGTTCATTGATGTCCTTTACAGCAAATGCCAGAGCCAAAGTGTGCTGGTAATTATGAGTGACGAACCTTCAGCGAGAGTTAAAAACTGTGAATATATTTTTGTTTCAGAATTGGACAGTTGTTTTAATGTATACATATAAATTATACATATAGAAAGATATGAATTAGTGCTTATTGTTACTTCTGGACATCTGCAATTTGGACACTAACAAATAGACCTAGATTATATCAGGTAGGAAATACTGAGCTAGTTACTTAACTGGTTACTTAACATTGAGCTAAGGTAGCATTTAGTCAGACCAGAGGTGAAATGCTCCCGGTTCAGACTGATCCGGTAGCGATGGCGATTTGAAGAACTGGTAGCAAAAATCCCTCCCCCCCCCGCCGCCCCAGCTGAGATGCATGATCATCAGAGGTTTTGTTTTTTACTTTTAAAAGCATTTTTTCTTCAGCCAAAAAATGCTTTTAAAAGTAAAAGAAAAATCTCTGATGATCGTGCAGCTCAGCTGGGATCATCAGAACCCTTTAAAAGCATGTTTCCTAAAAGCTCTTCGGCTGAAGAGGTTGTAGAAAAAATATTTTGAAAAGGTTGTGGCAATCAGGTACCTCAGCTGGGATCGTCAGAACCCTTTAAAAGATTTTTTTTCCTCTGGAGATCCCAGCTGAGTTGCCTGATCATCACAGGCTTTTAAAAGCATTTTTTAACAACCTCTTTGGCTGAAGAAGTTGTAGAAAAAATGCTTTTAAAAGTAAAAAAAAAAGTTGGCCACGCCCACCCAGTCACATTACCCCACCACCACCAAGCCACGCCCACAGAACTGGTAGTAACGAATTTTACATTTCACCCCTGAGTCAGACCATATTTGAAATACTGTGATGACTTCTGGAGACCTCACTTAAGAAAATTGATTCATAAGATTGAGAGATGAGCAACAAAAATGGTGCAAGAGCAGAGACAAAAGAAATCAGGAAATATTAGAGGAAGTGAATATATTCAGCCTAGAGGGCAGAAGGAATGGGGGTAAATGACTGAAAACTTTAATTGAATTAAAGAGTGTGAACAAGGTTCTAGAAAGCAGTATTCTCAACTGAGTTTAAACTAGCCGGGGGTAAAAATATGACATCAGACAACAAAATTATCCCATCAGTTTCCTATGACTCTATCTGATTTCAATATTATCTCTTTCTTATCCCTATTTTCTGAGAGAATTAAGCCAGTTTGCTTATCACACCCTAGCTGTATAATAGCCTAAACTATGCCCTAAGGGGTTTCTCTTTTATATCTGAATGAAATGAAAGGCAAAAAAGCTCAAGATTAACCAGAGAGCTTCTGCAATATTTAAATTAATCAAACTTTTTACTTTCAGCAAGGGACTTCGTTGAATGAAGGAAGTTTCCTGAAAAGAGAAATTCATATACTTTATGATTGAGACTAATAATTATTCGTCTCAATTTCAACATCGGTATTAGGATAGGTCTAGAATAAAAAAAGGACTAAATACAGTCACTGGAACAAGTCATAACAACTGACTAGCTACCAATTCCTTTAAGCATAAAAGTGAAATAAAATACAGCTTTTAGATGGCAATGTGTGGGAAGAAGTAGTGTTGTATGAGGAGGAAGAGAAGTAGTCGGATACTTACAGGTACCGATCAAGGATGTCACAAGAAGGAAGGCTTTGAAAAGTGATCTCATTCGTAAGAAAGAAAACCTGATAAATAATAGCAGCAATGATTAAATCTCCAGGCTGGTAATATTTATGAACAATTGGAAGAGGACTACTAAGTTTGCAGGTGTAGGGAGGAGAAATGCTCATCATAGTTGGGGAAAAAAGTAAAACTAATGTTCTGAATATAACCAATTCATTGTAATATGTAGTCATTGTAGACATCAAACAGTAGCTCCTATGTTACCATTCAACTCACAACCACTCATTAACTGTATCTAAAGTTAAGATAATGAACTTTATCTAAAGTGAACAGAATAACAGAGCAGGAAGGTACTTTGGAGATCTTCTCATGAACTATCACAGATGAAACACAAATCCTTTTCCTCCTCTACATGCTTGTCTCTATTTCTAAGCAGATATTAATAGAATGCAATGTCTTAATCTAAGGTCATCATTTTTACAGTGTTTGCTGGAATTCCCTTAAGATTTGGAGAAGAAGGGACAATAACTATCCTTTAACAGTAATTAGTATCATTCTTTGCAACACTACTTTGAAAAGCATCACAAGGAAACATGTTTATCGCATTGCAATCATCATTGCTGCACGGTTACGAAACTTTGGAAGTAAGGCATGAAGTAAAAAAAAAAAAAGGTGTGTAAGAGTTCATATCCACAGAAGAAAGCAAATGAAAACTCCACTAGAGGGGGTGCGAAAGAATAGAAACACACCCATTGACGTCATTTGGCTTACCAATTTTGCTTCATACATATTACATTTTTTTTTGTTTTATTTTGTTTTATTAAAAAGACAGTGCCATGTCAGGATATAACAATACAAATAAAGCACAACCAGAGAGCGATCAATGATAAATAACATACATGCTAATAACTATAACTATACTATGTTAACAGTAATTGCAACAAACAAACAAACAAACAAAAAGAAATAAAAGTTCAGCTAAATTTCTACTTACATTAGCTTATTTACATCTTTGTTGTACTGGAATTCATAAACTTCCCTCTCATTTCTACCTCTGGTTTCTATCCATTCATAAAATTTATTTCATGTCCTGTAATATTTTGAGTCTTCTTTATCTTTTATTTTTAAAGTTAATCTGTCCATTTCTGCACAATCCCAAATTTTCCTAATTATGTCAGCATCCGATGGGGTGTTCACATTTTTCTAATATTTAGCATATGTAATTCTACCTGCCGTCAATATATGTAACAGTAAGTAGATGATTGCTTTGTCATAACTTTCCTACAAAATACCTACGTGTCAACTAGCCCCAGATCAGTGCTTAAAAAAATAAAGACCCAACTCCATCATTTTGAAGAAATTGGTAATTTTTACTAAGCAAGTCTGAATGCTTTACAGGCTAAGCCAGAACTGGAAATAAATCAAAACCACAGAGTCATATCCTCTCCTGAACCCTCCCCCTACTAGAGGTCATACAGTAATAATCCAATGTCGTCTTCCTCCTTGGCCGCATGTAGTTTCACTTCTGATATTCTCCCCCTGTCAATCTTCTGAATGGAATGTGAAGCAAGCAGCTTCCGTTACATTCACGCGCCAAAACAGTTCAAACGTCTGTTTAAAAAGACTATCTCCTTCTCCCACACATGCAGTGTCAGCCGAATGCTGGGAACAGTAAAAACCTCCCCCCTCCTCCATTAATCATGTAAGACACTCAGTAGAGCAAAGTTTTAACAAGGTAATAAAACAGTAAAACAGTCTAGTAGGAGAAATACACTTAATTAAAGCGGAGGCTGACACTGTTCTGGTTTGAACGCAATGCGTTGCTCAGTTATCCTTTGTAGCCATTTATGAATTTTCTCCCAGTAACTCCTTGCTTTCTTACATGTCTGTCACATGTGGTAGTATGATCCTGGAGTCTGGTTGCATTTTCAACAATTGGCGGAGGAGTTCCTATACATTTTGTCCAACCTTGCTAGTGGCCAGTGCCACCTGTAAAACATTTTGGAAAGGTTCTCTTTATATGCCGCAACCATCGTCACTTTGTAGTTTCTCTCCCAAATTTTTAACCATTTTTCTAATTCTATGTTGTATCCAAAATTCCTTGCCCAGGCAGTCATCGTTTCTTTAACTATTTCTTCCTCCATTCAGTAAATAATTATATGTCTTTTAATCAATTTTTTATCCATCCCCATTAAACTTTTGTCCAATGCTGTTTGTTCTTTGTTTACACCTCATAACTTAAAATAATTTTCGTGCCTTGCTTGGATCTGCAAATATGGCCACCAAGATAAGTCCAACCCTTGCTTCTGCAATTGTTGTTAAGATTCCCCCTTTCATCTAAAATGTCCTTGTAATACTATTTTCCCCCAATTTATAAGATTTGGATATATTATTGCCTCCATTGGAGAGAGCTAAACTGATACTTCCCTATAGTGTTGTAATTTATTTTCCCCCCAAATATTAAGTAACACCTTCCTCACATAATGCCTCTGAAAAAATCTGCGCCCCATATTTCTGCCATACCAGAGAAAGGCATGCCAGCCTAACTGTAAATCGTGCCCTTCTAATAATAATATTCTTCTGTAATTCAAGTTTATCCAATCTTTTAGTCAGGTGAGAGCTGCAGCCTAGTAATATAATTCCCAGTCTGGGAATCCAAAACCACCATTATTCCTAGAAACCTGTAATACTTTCAATTTTATTCTCAATTTTTTTCCCTTGACAGATAGGTTGCAGAATCATTTTGTTTAGTTCATCAAAAAAATTCTTTTCTAATTTTACTGGTATGGTTTGAAATAGAAAGAATAGTTTTGGTAATATGTTCATTTTCACTGCTGCAATCCTCCCTATCATCGATAACTACATCCTTTCATCTTTCCAAATCTATTTTAATTTGTTGTATCACCTTTAGTTGTCCTCTTTGATTGTCCTCCACCTAGCTGTTAAGAAAATACCAAGGTATTTAACCTTTTTTTCTATCTGTAGGTCAATTTTCTCTGTCAATTCCTTTTTCTTTTTGTTGGTGAGTTTTTTAACTAATATCTTGGTTTTATCTTTATTCATTTTCATCCCTGCCACCTCTCCATATTCCTCAATTTTCTTTATCAATTTAGGGCCAGTTTCTATGGGTTCTTCTAATATAAACACTAAGTCATCTGCGAAAGCTCGGAGTTTGTACTTTTCATTTCTAATTTCCATTCTTTTTATCTCTGTATCTTGTCTTATGTTTCTCATCAATACCTCTAATGTTAAAATGAATAATAATAATAATGGGAAGAGGGGACAACCTATTCATCTTAAAATGAATAATAATAATGGGAAGAGGGGACAACCTTGCCTTGTTCTTTTTTGTATACTAAAGTTTTCTGTTATATCTCCATTAACGAATATTTTTGCATTCTGTTGAGTATAAATTGCTTTAATCGTATTCTTAAATTTTCCACCAAATTCCATAAAATGTAATTGTTGCAACATAAATTGCCAGTTTATACTATCGAAGGCTTTCTGTGCATCCAGGAATATTAATGCTGGTTGTTTTTCATAATGTATTTCGTAATATTCTAGTACATCTATGATTATTTTATCACTATTTTTTATTTGTCTTTTTGGTAAAAACCCATTTTGATCTGGATGAATGAATTCATTTAAAAAGCTTTTTAATCTTTCCTCAATTATTGATGCGAAGATTTTATAGTCTGGGTTTAGTAATGAAATTTGAGTTATATCCAAAACTTCTTTGGGGATCAGGGTAATATAAGTTTCTTTCCATGTATTCGGGATTTTAGCTTCCGTTAACACTTCATTGTATACTTCTAGCATTGACAGACTCAAGGTGTCTTCTAATTCTTTACCTATTTCATGTGGTGCTGGGGTTTTATTATTTGTTTGGTTTTTTGCTTTTTGATTGTATTCATTAACTCTGCCATTGTTATTCTTTCCTCCAGCCTACTTTTAACCATTTCTGAAATTTTAGGCAAATTGGCTTTCTCCAGATATTGTATTAGTCTCTCCTCTTCCATTCTATCAGCTTCGTATAATGTCTCACAAAAATCATGAACTATATCTCTTTTTTTCCCAAGTTGGCTATGTAATATGCCTTCCTCGTCCTGTAGTTTTATTACCCAATTCTTCTTTTTTTCTTTTTTCAATCTATAGGCTAACCACCTTCCTGGTTTATTGGCATTTTCAAAGAAATTTTGTTTTGTTCTTTTTATTTGTTGTGCCAGTTCCTCCTTTCCTATAAGATTTAATTTGTGTTAAATCAGCTCCATTCTATTTCTTTGACCCCTTAGGGTCTCTTGGCAAGCAGGTATTGGCTGGATTTTGCAGTGCTCTGTGGAGCATTGCTATCCCATATACGTCCTGCTGCAACACCAACTAGTGAATCAGGTATTTCTTATTTTTCTGATTAGGGATCAGAATAATTATTTAATTCAAAGAAAAGATGCAGGGAAGTTGTTTAGGTTATGAAATGAATGTCTCAGTGCTGAGTCCTCGGCTGACTGTTGGGGGCGAGTCATTGGCCCCGATGGAAGGGGTGCGCAACTTGGGCGTCCTCCTGGATGAACGGCTGTCTTTTGAAGATCATTTGATGGCCGTCTCCAGGTCCGCCTGGTATGCCAGTTGCGCCCCTTTCTAGACCGGGATGCCCTATGCACGGTCACTCACGCCCTCGTGACGTCTCGCCTGGATTACTGCAATGCTCTCTACATGGGGCTCCCCTTGAAGGGCATCCGGAGGCTGCAGTTAGTTCAGAATGCGGCTGCGTGGGTTATAGAGGGAGCCCCTCGTGGCTCCCGTATGACACCAATCCTGCGCAGACTGCACTGGCTACCTGTGGCCTTCCGGGTGCGCTTCAAGGTTTTGGTAACCACCTTCAAAGCGCTCCATGGCATAGGGCCGGGTTATCTACGGGACCGCCTACTGCTACCGTATACCTCTCACCGACCCGTGCGCTCTCACAGAGAGGGACTCCTCAGGGTGCCGTCAGCTAGGCAGTGTCGTCTGGTGACGCCCAGGGGAAGGGCCTTCTCTGTGGGGGCTCCCACCTTCTGGAACGAACTCCCCCCAGGACTCTGTCAACTTCCAGACCTCCGAACCTTCCGTCGCGAGCTCAAGACACATTTATTCATCTGTGCAGGACTGGCCTAGATTTTAAATTTATAGGGGTTTTAAATTGGTTTTAATATTTATATTTATATTTTTTAATAATTTGGCATTAGAATAAGTTTTTTAATGGTTATCTTAATTTGTATATAAATGTTTTATTTGCCTGTGAACCGCCCTGAGTCCTTCGGGAGATAGGGCGGTATACAAATATGAATAATAAATAAATAAATAAAAATTGGTTTGTATGTCATATTGATATGATGATGGAGGAAAGAATACAAAATCACAAAAACCTTGAGGGGGGTAAACTATGTGCTAAAAGTAACCATTTCAGCTTTATACAAAGTATCTGGTGCTGAAATTATTTTCATTTCTTCATTAGTTGCTGCTTCTTGTTTAGATCAGGTCTCAAAATAATGATATAGCATTTTGGGGAAAAGATACAGCCCAGTAATCCAGCTGCTGAAGCCAAAATGGAGAAGATCTCCACAGCCACCATGTATTTTCCCTTGGTACTCAAATAGGTGGGAACAAATGATACCCAGACACTACAAAAGACCAACATGCTGAAGGTGATAAATTTGGCTTCGTTAAAGCTGTCTGGTAAATTTCTAGCTAGGAAGGCCACAGTGAAACTCACAGCAGTGAAGAACCCCAAAAAGCCAAGGACTGTATAAAACATTGCTGTTGAACCTTCATTACATTGCAAAACAATTTCTTCAGCCATGGAATGCATATCAGAATCTGGGAAGGGGGGAGAAATTGCTAGCCACAATATACAAATGATGAATTGAGTCAGGAAGCAAGATAGGACAATATTGGTGGCCAGCCTTTTCCCCACCCATTTCCTCATTTTGGAGCTGGGCTTGGTGGCCATGAAAGCAAGGACCACTATGATTGTTTTTCCCAGTACACAAGAAAGAGCTACAGAGAAGATGACTCCAAAAGCAGTTTGTCGCAAAAGACATTTCACTTGGTCAGGTTGCCCAATGAAGAGCAAAGTGCAAAGGAAAGAGAGGAGGAGAGCAGTGAGAAGGCTATAGGTGAGGTTCCTGTTATTGGCTTTAACGATAGGGGTATCCTGATGTTTAATGAAGATCCACAGCACCAGAGCTGAGATAACAGAAAAGAAGATTGCAATCACTTCCAAAAAAATCCCCAACGGTTCTTGATAATTTAAGTAAATTATTCTTTTTTTAAGGCAACTATCCTGATCTTTGTTTGGATATTGATCCTCTGGACATGGGAAACAATCATCTAAGTCTGAAAAAGAGACAATTCATAAAAATATTATTATTATTTTTGAAGTGTCATCATTTCATTTACAGTATGCCCTGTTTTTACAGCATTCTGTACATTTAGTGAACTCCCATCTCAATTACTGGATTGATCTTTATATGGTGCTGCCCTTAAAGACCATTTCAAAGTATTAACTCATCTTCAATGTAATATCACATGGGCTTACACTACGTGTGCTCCATAACTCACTTGTTCTACTACTCTACATGAGCTATACTGAATCCTAGTTGTTTACCATGTGCAATACAAATCGCTGGTTATCACCATTATATCCATGAATGTCAGTGGACCAGGCTATACGTGAGACCACCTTCAATGGTATTTATCTTTCTCAATAACTCAATAACCCAGATCTTTTATGTTAAATATTGTCATATGGGGGTTTGGAGTTGTATCTGGTCTTTAGTGTCCAGGATTGTCCAATAATTGTCTACCTGAATTATGAGGCATTCCTAACCGTTTATCCTTGTGACAGGCTGTAAAATCGTTGTTGTTCCCCTAGTGTGCTGGGCTAGGATGGGGGTTGACTCATGAGGCTGATTTGTCTGACACCTCATGATTTAAATATATATATATATTTGGATTTGTAAAGGTTGAGGTAAGCCATCTAGGTTTATTATATGAGATAAGCAACCTTATAAATTCAAAGTCAGTCAATCAGACAATCAATCAATCTTCCAGGTAGAATTGAAAGAACAAACAGGTTGAAACCATGGGGAAAAAAATTCCAATGCACCTTCACTTCGAAAAGCAAAGGACAAAATTTTCTGGTAAAAACTGTTTATAATTTTTGAAGCAAACATACGATGGGAGAATTCAAATCTGGATATCTATTGATTGTCCAAGTTTGAATGAACTGATTGGTTTTATCATCAAGTAGTTTATTGAAGTATGAAAAAAGAAGAAATTCAAAGATTTCATTGCTTCATATCAATATGTTCAATCACCATAATAAGAAAATTAAAGAATTAGGAGCTGAAGTGGTGTTTTCATTTATACTTCCAACATCCAATGAGGGAACAAAGGATTTTAGAAATGAACCACTGGCTTAAAAACTGGTGTCATCAAGAGAACTTCAATTTCGTTGACCAGTGATGGAAACCTTTTAGGGACCGAGTGCCCAAACTGCAACCCAAAACCCACTTATTTATCACAAAGTGCCAAAATGGCAGTTTAATCTGAATAATGAGGTTTTGTGAAGAATTTCACAACTTGACTTTTCCTCGGTGGCACTGGATTTCTTTAGCAGAACAACTCAGGAATGATGGGAGTATAGTGCACATCCTTATTCCTTCCTTCCTTCCTTCCTTCCTTCCTTCCTTCCTTCCTTCCTTCCTTCCTTCCTTCCTTCCTTCCTTCCCCCCTCTTCTGATTTCACCTTCTTTCCTTTAATTATCTGTATTATGGTTCATTGTTGTTCGTATTTATTAAAGAATGCTGTGTAGCTTAGAAGCTCTCAGCAAAAATAACAGCAGCTATTGTTTGTGGCTGAAGCTGTCCCGAGTTGTTATTCACACACACGCACCTCTGTTTTTATTCCATTTTCCATGGTTGTGACCCAGGCCCAAGTAGTTAGTAGGAAACTAAGTCAGTATAAAAACAAACTTTATTTGAACAGTTGAGAATTATTTCATTCCCAGCGTAAGTTCAACTAAATTAAAGCAAATTTCTCCCTCAGTCGTATCACCAAACTTGGGCCAATTAGGCAAATTGCCAAAGGCCTTTCTTGGCAAAAGTTCAGAAGACACTGATACAAAACAAATGCAACAAGACAAAGCTATCAACGATGTTTTCCGGCAAAAAGCCCAAATGCCATTGCTGGTCTTTTAAGCCTTATGGGAGGGGGCCAATCATCTCTTGGCCCTACTCCCCAGTAATACTCCTTGCTTGAGCTGCTCTTGCCTTCTGGCAGCTTTTCTCATACATGCATTAGGAACAGGGTCCTCCTGTTCCTCTGCCGCACTACTGTCGGTCACTGGAGGGTCTGGAGTCCGCATCTCACTCCCCAATGGCCCTGGCCCTACCTCAACCTCCAATGCAGAGCCCTCATCTGTGCCTTCCCCAACCTCCAGGACTGGCCCATGCTTTTCCTCAGCCTCATCGCTATCCGACTCTGTTGCCAGCTCCGTAGGCTGCTGGCGGACCACAACAGGGTCCTTGGGAAAGGAATGGCATCTTTTCCTCATCCCTGTCTTTAATAAACCCTAACCCATTGCAGCCTTTTATCTGCTATTGTCCCACCTTGCTTTCGCCTTAACCTTAAAATAAGGCTAGGGAAGAAAGCCAGGAGGGGAGGATCTAAGGAAAGAAGAGACCAAAATAGATCCCTCTCCATGCTTCTCCAGGACTGGTTTGCTGAGGAGGGGGGAAGCAGTCCTGATGCCTCCACTGTCCCCACCCCTCCCATGGCCCCATCTATCAGTGCCCAGCTTCCTCAAAGGTGTAGCATTTCAAAGGCTGCAGCTTTCATCTGAAGGTACCAAACAGGACAACTGTGAGAGCTGGGTCAGGCCTCTCCAATGTTCAATTCACCAATGGGGGCACTTCTGTTGGGCCAGCCAGCCACCCCCCACTGGGCTTTTGTGCTCAGTGCTCAGCCAGAGGAGGGGAGCACTTTCCCATTCCACCCCCTTCTTTCTCTTAGCCCCACTGACAAGGGAGAAGGAAGGCCAGGTTTGGGGAATGGCTCCCACCCCGTAAGATCTGCCCCTGCCATTCTCTCCCAGCCCTCTTTGCTGGTGACAACAGCAAACATACCATGATGAAGTCAGAATCTGGCTTGTCACACAAAGCCAAGTACAGGGGTGCTTTGCTCTGCCCATCATCATCATCAATATGACAAGTTGGCAGCTCTTTTATCCATCTGCTGTGACAGAGTGACAGGGAGCCACAGCAGAGGGGTGAAAGAGCTGCATGGGTCACATTGTGGCTCTGCATCATAATGGGCTTTAGGAAGAGGACGGGTCTCTGCTTCCCCCATTGTGAAGCACGCTAGTGAAAAAGTTCACTCAATCCATTCCAACTTCGCAATATCTTTTTCTTTCGCAAGAAGTTGGAATGAATTGAGTGAAAAATGATGGAGAAACATGATTGGAGCTGGGCTGGGATGATGGTGTGCATGCCCACAAAGAAGGCTCAGGTGCCATAGGTTCTCCATCATGGTCTGTGACCATGGTCTGCAATACCTATATGAAAGGCTACTGGAAACAGACGGAGTTAACCTCACAAGAGCTGGAAAGAATATATTCTGAAAATGACTGGCTCATCTTATTAGAAGGGTTTTAAACTAAATTTGAGGGGGGATGGGGGCAATCTTCAAGACCTTTAGAACTTAATTCCAAGCAAAAACCACTAGATAACCAATCATATGATAACCAATCATAGTTTTGGTCCCCGCGATGTAAAAAAGATGCTGAGACTCTAGAAAGAGTGCAGAGAAAAGCAACAAAGATGATTAGGGGACTGGAGGCTAAAACATATGAAGAACGGCTGCAGGAACTGGGTATGTCTAGTTTAATAAAAAGAAGGACTAGGGGAGACATGATAGCTGTGTTCCAATATCTCAGGGGATGCCACAAAGAAGAGGGAGTCAAACTATTCTCCAAAGCACCTGAGGGTAGAACAAGAAGCAATGGGTGGAAACTGATCAAAGAAAGAAGCAACTTAGAACTAAGGAGAAATTTCCTGACAGTTAGAACAATTAATAAATGGAGCGACTTGCCTGCAGAAGTTATGAATGCTCCAACACTGGAAATTTTTAAGAAAATGTTGGATAACCATCTGACTGAGATGGTGTAGGGTTTCCTGCCTGGGCAGGGGGTTGGACTAGAAGACCTCCAAGGTCCCTTCCAACTCTGTTGTTGTTATATATAAGGAGGTAGGAAACAAAGACAAATGAAGAAAAGAAGGAGGAGGAGAAGAAGGAGGAGGAGGAGAAGGAGGAGGAGGAGGAGAAACCGTAATATTCTGATTAGGTTTGCTAAATACCGACAATCATTGGCAAGAATATCTAATAAACAATGTACTAAGTTAACTAGCTATTTGTCTTTCAGTTCTACTCTTTTTCTTAACTGCCTATGTGCTTTTCATATGCCAAAACAATCTTATTTCATTCTTTGACAAAGTGATTAAATTAGTAGACCAGCAAAATGCTGTGGAGATAGTATAATAGAGACTATAATATATATAGTATAGACTTCAGTGTGCCATTCAAGTGGTATAGAGTTTCTTGCTTGAGCAAGGGGTTGGACTGGAAGACAAACATCCAAGGTCTCCATCAGCTCTCTTTTGAATCTAATATTTATTAAAATTCAGCCCCTGTTTATATTTATTATGTAATTGATACATTTAATATATTCCTTTGCTTACCCAGTTGGTCAGTTATCTTCCCTTCTGGACATAATTTGCAGTCATAACAGCAAGATAATTTTCCTTCAATTTTTACCTTGCTATGGCCAAGAGGACACTTCTTGTTACAAATGGAAAGAGGTAGCGCCTGTTCATAAATAAAACGAGAATTCACACAAAGAATTTATTTTTGGCAGATTAGTCTTTTCATCAATTATACATATACAAACTTTTCATATTTAACATAACATAACATAATAACAGAGTTGGAAGGGACCTTGGAGGCCTTCCTGTCCAACCCCCTGCTCAGGCAGGAAACCCTACACCATTTCAGACAAATGGTTATCCAACATTTTCTTAAACATTTCCAGTGTTGGAGCATTCACAACTTCTGCAGGCAAATTGTTCCACTTATTGATTGTTCTAACTGTCAGGAAATTTCTCCTTAGTTCTAAGTTGCTAAGGAGAAATTTCCTGACAGTTAGAAAAATCAATAAGTAGAACAACTTGCCTGCAGAAGTTATGAATGCTCCAACACTGGAAATAACATATTTAATCCAAGCACTGGTGTTGCATTTTCCTGTTTTCTTCTTGGTATAAATTCACTATTGGAGTTACTATCCCTTAAAAACTGATAAACATAAAATTTATCTGTATAGAATTATAGATAAATGAATGTGCTACAAATGTAGAAACAGATAAGAAATAATTTTTCCATTATATCCTTTCTTTTACTAATTGGTTTATATTTTATTTTTTAGAAAAAATACATCATACTCTTCCTCTTTAATGAATTTTATAGGTAATGTGCAAGCTTAGTAGGAATGATGCTGCATTTTAATTAGACAGATGGATAGATGGATGGATGGATAGATAGATATATGATAGATAGATAGATAGATAGATAAAGTTAGAGAGATGAAAGAGAAAGAGAGAGAGGGAGAGAGACAGGCAGAGAGGTAGCAATTTTTAAAAATCATATGTTAGAATATGTTTTGATATAGATTCAATATATGTAATGTGATTGTACACATTTATACATATATTTGTGGTTTTAGTTTAATGTTGTAAGCCTCCTAGCATGGAGGCAAGATGTATGGCAAATAAATTTAATAAACAAAATTAAATAAAATTTTTAAAAATTGAAATATGTTCCAAAAGCAGAGTTTCTGCAGGTTATTTCAATGATCAGACAAAAGCCATTTAAATTCTGGATGATATTACTCCACTTGGATAAAAGCAAAATAACTATGGAGCTAGATAGACAGTTAAAGTCTTCAGCAAAAATCCTCTGTTTTTACCTTCCTCTTCTTTCTTTTTTTGAAAACATTTTATTAAAAGTTTTAAATGGAATATAGAAACTAATGAACTAATACAGGATAGAAAATATGATGAAAACCTGAAAGCAAGAAACAACAAAAGTTTTTAAAATGGGTTAAAAAAGAGAAAGAAGCAGCTCCCATTTTTTTTATTTTTTTCAGCAGTACAAGACATATTACAGAGTCATCTCTTATTCTAGGATTATCTAAATGTTGCTGTGATTGTGATTGTTTAATCATTTATTCCACAGGTATTAAACTTGCAGCGTCCCATTGCCGCCATGTGACGTATCGTGACGTTTTTCCCAATGGTGGGTTTCAATTTTTTTTACTACCGGTTCTGTGGGCATGGCTTAGTGGGCATGGCTTGTGGGTGTGGCAGGGGAGGGATACTGTAAAATCTCCATTCCCTCCCCAATCCAGGGGAAGTTTACTGCAAAATCCCCATTTCCTCCCAATCAGCTGGGACCTGGGAGGGAGAGAATAGATAGGGGCGGGGCCAGTCAGAATTTTTACTACTGGTTCTCTGAACTGCTCAAAATTTCCACTACTGGTTCTCCAAAATTGGTCAGAACCTGCTGAAACCCACCTCTGATTTTTCCCCTTCATGTAGCTAGGGTGAGCATGGCCTGCATGTGATGCATCTGGCCTGCTGGCTTCCAGTTTGACACCCCAATTTATTCCATCAATCCGTGGCTAATAATTTCAGGAAAAGGGAAAAATGAGACACACCTGGTTAAATATGAGAGGCCAAATGGCTTCCTTGTCAGAAAGGGTGAGGAGGTTGTCTGGGGGAGCCTGGGGGTCAATCTTTCCAATTTGGACTTTCAGAAAGGACTTGTTTGGAAATGTGACCCAATTGAAAATATCAAGTCCAGTTTTTAATTCCCCACTGGGGCCAAAAGAAATCTGTTCTCCAGCACTGTTGTTAAAGGAGACTTGTTGCAAAAAACAGTGGAGCTAGAGAAAGATGACAAAAAAGAGGAAAGAAATGAGAAAATTACCAGGAATCTTTGAAGGGGGTGGGAAAATTTTAAATTGGCCTAGGCTTAAAGACAAGGTTTGTTCTATGTTGCCTCGGTCAAACTATTTCAAACTAGTAAAAAAAAATAGTTTTATCAAATGCATTTTTAACTCTCAGCTGAAAATCTATCAGATGAAAATTCCAACAGAAAATCAGGAAAGGGACAGAGCTGAGAAATCACTTTGCTTTGACTGAGATTTCAGAAATGGGGAATTCAATGTTGTACCATATAAATGGCAAGATAGAGAGTGACATGATGACCTAGTGGTGAAGAACCTTGCATCCCATTTGAAAGGTTAAGAGTTCAATCCTAAGCAGTGAAAACTGCTTTGCCATGAGGGCACAAAGAGAAAAAATCTTCTGTGAACTCTGTGTGGTGTCAAGAAGGGCATCCGGCCAGTAAATACTCAGGTCCATTCAGTTGCCCCAACTGTACCCTGAATTAAGAGATTACAGGGTCATGAAAATAGACCTAGTGTAGGTAAGGTAGAATTCCCTGAGACAGGCAATTCTAGGACAAAGATGGCTTTTATTGTTATTCACTGAAGTAACGCTAAGTATAATTGCCTTTTGAATACATACCTTTGACACCTTTGAATCTTAGTAACTCAAAAATTAAGCTGGTGGGGAATAAAAATGCTATTTACTAGTAAAGCAGTTTTCATTTTCTACATGTAACATTGTCAGATATAATGGATTGAATAAGATCCTGTACATACCATTTTAGACATAAAAGAAAGTTCATATGTGTCTTTATCTAAGCCTTAGATTTATATTCCTGTTTTTAATTATTATTTTCTTTCTTATGAAAATATCAATTACTTCTATATAGCTTTCAAATTTATCTATGAAGCATTCTAACTGTTAAAACAACACAACTAAATAAAACACAAAACCGGTCTCCTAGTCTGGTACTTGATGATTTCCCAAATTTTGTATTAGAGAACATTACTTGCCAGGGTGACTGGAGGAAGAGCTTCCATCTCCTGTCATTGATTTTTCTTTCACCTTTGAGTTTGGCAAAGCGCATGGCCTTCAGAGCATGTGCCACAGCATAGGCTGCATTGTAGACACTGTAACTATGTGCATTCATGGTGGTCTCAAAGACAGAATTAGGAAGAGTCTCCAGCTTCTCTTCTCCAGTGCAGATCCTTTCAGCATTCCCATCTGTAATATCACTGGAGAATGAGCATTCAAATGCATCTTTCCAGAAATCCTTAATAAACCCATCGTCTTTTTCTAAGTTTGGGTCTTTATGCTGCATAAATTGTTGGAATCCAGTCAGCTGCTTTGAGCGAATTGCAAAAGAAAGTGCACCGTGGAGAAAATCAATGGGCAATGGTCTTTGCATTAGAATGGAAGTGAATTCCATCTGGGCTGTCATGATCCAAATTTTGGCTTTTCTCTCCTTTGGAATATTATTGTAATTGAAAAAATAGACCATTAATCTCAAAGGTACCAAGCCTGCATTTTCAGCATTTAAGATAACTGCAATGACTGTACTTTCCATGATCACTTTGAATATTTTACCTGCAGTTTTTATCCACTCAGCAGCTGCGTCACCATATATCATCTGGGGAAGACATTCTAAAAAGTCAAAGCAGATTCCTCTCTCTGAAAACATGGAAAGTCTATTTTGAATGAATCTGTCTCTTTCTTCCTCAAACAGTGAAACTAACCCAACCCAGGTCCATCCAAAATGCAACAATAAGTGAAGTATTGCTTTAAATTGATGGGTTTCCTCTGGGAACATCCATTTGACAAACATTGCTGTTTCAGTATTTACCAATGGAGCTGATCCATATGAGATCTGAAGGGAGAAAGTCAGAAGAACATAGGAATAAAGGTTATCTTCCAAAATAATAATAATAATGATAATGATAATAATAATAATTAATAATTAATAATAATAAAATCACGATTGTGGAAAAGAAAAAAGTGTGGATAGTCGACATTGCTATACCTGGTGACAGCAGAATCGATGAGAAACAACTTGACAAAGTCACCAGATATCAAAATTTGAGAATCGAATTGCAGAGACTCTGGCATAAACCGGTGCTGGTGGTTCCAGTGGTACTCGGCACACTGGGAGCGGTGCCTAAAGACCTAGGCAAGCACTTAAAAGCAATTGGCGCTGAAAAGATCACCATTGGCCAGCTGCAGAAGGCCACCTTACTGGGCTCTGCTTGCATAATTCGCCGATACATCACACAGTCCTAAACGCTTGGGAAGTGTTCGACTAGTGATCTGTGATATGAAATCCAGCATAGTTATCTCGTTTGCTGTGTATACTGTCATTTTGTGTAAATAAAATAATAATAGTAACCAATGCATGTGTGTTTATTTAATCCAGTCTCTGGGTTTGAGTGGGATACAAAAATAGGGTACTGAAGAATTAGTTTTACATGACATCTGCAATGTTGCTCATCAAGCAAAAAGGGACAGCCCTTTCAAGATGTTCTTCTTCATGGTTTTGCTCAAATTTTCATTTCAGTGACCCACCTTTTGAATGTAATAAATAGACGGTGAACTTCGCAAATTGATCCATTTTTTGCCTCACCTGGGGAAATTTGTAGTTGCATAGAGTGATTGCCATGTTGAGACAGGTGTTAATCTGGGGTCCTCCAATGACAGCTACTGTGTTGGTCTGGTCATTGCATTTGTAGTTGGGTATAAAGTCATCCTTTGTAGATAGAAATTCCATTGCTAAATGATAAGTTGTAATTTCCACAGTATAGCCATTAGCAATATGGAAACCAAGGCTAACATTGGGTAAAATCCCAGAATGTTCATTGATCTCCTTTACAGCAAATGCCAGAGCCAAAGTGTGCTGGTAATTATGAGTGATGAACCTTCAGCGAGAGTTAGAAATTGTAAATATATTTCTGTTTTAGAATTGGACAGCTGTTTTAATTTATATGTATTCACAAAGATATAAATTAGTGATTATTCTTTGTTCTGGACACTTGCAATTTGGTCAGTAACAAATAGCTCTAGACTGTATCAATTAGGAAACACTGACCTAGTTTTGACTACTTAATGTTGAGCTAAGGTGGCATTTAGTCAGACCTCATTTGAAATACTGTGTTTAGTTCTGGAGACCTCACTTAATAATGTATTAATAAGATTGAGTGAGTCCAGAGATGGGCAACAAAAATGGTACAAGACCTAAGAGACAAAACATATCAGGAAATATTAGAGGAAGTGAATATATTCAGCCTAAAGAGCAGAAGGAAAGGGGATACATGACTGAAACCTTTAAATGAATTAAAGAGTGTGAATAAGGTTCTAGAAGATAGTATTCCCAATATTAATTACAACATAAGAACATGGGGTCATAACCTCACAGCGATAGGAGGGAAGTTCAAAATTTTATTTTAGATAGTGTTACTTCACAAAAAGAGTAGTGGAACCATAACATCTTGGTAGTTGATCAATCATCAGTGACTGAGTTTAAACTTGCTGGGAATAAATACATGTCCATCATCAATAAAACATATTTGCCATCAGTTTCCTATGTCTCTATCTGATTTCAATATTATCTATATCTTATCCATATTTTTTGAGAGAAGGAAACCAGTTTTCACACCCTAGATGTATAATAGCCTAACATATGCCCTAGAGGGTTTCTATTTTATATCTGAATGAAATGAAAGGCAAAAAAGCTGAAGATTAAACAGAGAGCTTCTGCAATACTTTGATTAAGCAAACTTTTTTACTTTCTACAAAGGACTTTGTTAAAAGGACATTTATTGAGGAATATGAGATTCATATATTTTATGGTTAAAACTAATAATAGTCACCTCAATTTCAACAGTGAGTGTTAGGACAGATTATACCTTTTTAAGGTCTAGAATTAAAAAAGAACTAAATACGGTCACTGGAACAAGTCATAACAACTGACTAGCTACCAATAACTTTAAGAATAAAAGTGAAAGAAAATACAGCTTTTATGTGGCAATGTGGGGGAAGAGAAGGTTGTGGTGTGAGGAAAAGGAAAAGTATTCGGATACTTACAAGTACTGATCAAGGACTTCAGAAGAAGGAAAGCTTTGAAAAGTGATCTCATTTGTTAGAAAAAAAACCTGATAAATAATAGCAGCAATGATTAAATCTCCAGACTGATAATATTTATGAACAATTGGAAGAGGTCTACTAAGTTTGCAGGTGCAGGGAGGAGAAATGCTCATCATAGTTGGGAAAAAAAGTAAAACTAATGATCTGAATATAACAAATTCATTATAATATATAGTCATTGTAGATATAAAACAGTAGCTTCTTTGCTACTATTCAACTGAGGACCACTTATTAACTGTATCTGAAGTTAAGATAATAAACTTTATCTAAAGTTAACAGAATAACAGAGCAGGAAGGGACTTTGGAGGTCTTCTAATGAAATATCACAGATGAAATACAAACCCTTTTTCTCCCTACATGCATGTCTGTATTTCTAAACAGATATGAATAAAATCCAAGGTCATCATTTTTACAGTGTTTGCTGGAGTTCCCTTAAGATTTGGAGAAGAAGGGACAATAACTATCCTTATTTACTAATTAGTACCATTCTTTGCAATGGTGCTTTGAGAAATATCAAGAAGAAATGATATGCTTATAATATCTCAATAGACATTGCTGCACTGCTATGAACCTTTGGAAGATGAGAAAAACAAATGGGGGAATGAGAGTTCATGTGCACAAAAAAAACCCAAAATACAACTATAGAACAGAGTATGAAAATACATCTATTGAGGCCATTTTTCTCAACAATTTTGTTTAATATTTAATATTTTAGTGAATACAATTTGTTTTTTTAAAAAAAATATGAAACTGTTCTGCTTTTAAAACTTCATTTTATTGATGAAATTGTACACCACCCAGAGTTGAAACCATCTATCAAACAATCAATTCAGCAAAAAAATGAACAAACAAACAAACAAATAAACAAACGTACATATATATATATCTGCCCTGAAAAGTAGTACTATAACAATTATTCATGCTCTAGAATGACATCATTTTGGAATGCGGAAGGTGGAGTCCATCAGAAATCAGACTCTGAGATGGGAATTGAGCCTTTCAGGTGGACGTAGAGCTGATGAGCATTTTCAGAGTGTTCCTTCTCCAAGATCATGGAGCAATCAGGATAATGTTTGAACATCAAAATAACTTTTGGGAGCTTTCCTTTTCTTTCCTTTCCTTTCCTTTCCTTTCCTTTCCTTTCCTTTCTTTTCTCTCTCCCTCCTTTTTCTTTTCTTTTGTTTCTTACTTTCTCTCTCTCCCCCTTCCCTTCCCTTCTCTTGCCTTGCCTTGCCTTTCCTCTTTCCATTCCTTTCTCCCTCCCTCCCTCCCTCCCTCCCTCCCTCCCTCCTTCCTTTTTCTTTTCTTTTCTTTCTTACTTTCTCTCTCCCCATTTCCTTTCCTTTCCTTTCCTTTCCTTTCCTTTCCTTCCCTTTTTTTTCCCTCCCTCCCTCCCTCCCTCCCTCTTTTTCTTTTCTTTTCTTTCTTACTTTCTCTCTCTCCCCCTTCCCTTCCCTTCCCTTCCCTTGCCTTGACTTGCCTTGCCTTGCCTTGCCTTCAATTTATTTGACTTGACTTGACTAGACTAGACTTGACTTGACTACTTCTCTTCTTTTCTTTTCTTTCTCTCTAATTGTTTAGTGTCTTTTCAGTACAGAGCCTGGCACTCATATCATTACAAGAGGAAAGGGTTAAGCACAAGTCTTTTTCAGTTTGGGCAAATACGGACATTGTATCACTCCAGTACACAGCTGCCCCAAGAGCTTGAAAGAGGGAAGTAAAGCTGAAGTGATTGTGTTAGTCAATGAGTTAAGATGTATTTAGGCTTTCCAAAAAGAGCAGATATCTAATCTAATCTAATCTAATCTAATCTAATCTAATCTAATCTAATCTAATCTAATCTAACCTAACCTAACCTAACCTAACCTAACCTAACCTAACCTAACCTAATCTAATCTAAATCTTATATCAGCATTTAACTAACTCTCCAGGTCTCAACTAGCTACATGGAGAATGATGGCTCACATGTTTAAGATGCTAGTTTGATGATCAGCAGCCTCACATTCAAGATCAGGTTGCTGCCGCTTGCTCACATGGGTTCTCCTCACTTGCTCCATCTCCTCCTGACACAACAGTTTGAAAGCAGATGACCATGAATAGATAGATGAGTACAATTTCAGTGGGAAACCTATTGAGGACATTTCTAATTATGTCTGCCTGGCCTATGAGATCTGGAAGAATATGCTTCTTGTGTGCACCTTCTCTTAGGGAATGCCATGAGTCAGAATGGGAAGGATAGGCCTTTCCAAATATTTTCTTCCATGCATGGAACATCTCTTGGAGATTTTATGGTCCTGACCCTTTTGGAATTCAGGAAAGCCATGGATTCTTGGCTGTTCCCATAGACCTTTGAGGTTGGCATGCAGTTTCCTCTTGCAATACTGTCTGATTAATATAAGAACTGGTTCTTGGGAAATATGTTTAAGAATTTTTCATGTCTGTTGCTGCAATTTAAAATTATTTTAGCTATGGCAGAACCGGAAGCAATGTGGTGAGACTGGTGGAAAATAGCAGGCTCTGATGAGCCTTGTGAAAATCCAACCAGACAAACTGCTGTCGGGGGGGTTGGTCTTCAGACCGGAATCATCTTGCAGGGATGGTGAAGAAGAAGAGGCACCTTGAATGACCAAGAGGAACCGGCAAGTTCCTCGAAGGTTCGGAGGCAGCTGTTTGAACAGGCGGCAGGGGTGGTGGCCATTAAAATAACCACTCTGAAGCAGGGGCAACCGGACTAAGATTGGTGCAGGAATGATGGTTGAATGGAGTATTGTTATCACATGAGTGATTGGCAAACTCACAGGTAAAAATAATTCTTAAAAAAAAAAAAAGAAGGTCCTGGTGTGGAACTAAGCGGCTAATTGGCACTTGGGAATTTTAATTGGAGGAAGAACAAAGAAAAAAAAACCTTTCTACCTAGATTTAAAATTGGAAATGGAGATATTAAGTGGAATTTGGAAAAATTAAAAATAATAAAAGGAAAAGAAATTGAAGAGAAAGTAGTTTTATGTGGATTTAAATGTGCTATTTTGTTGTCTTGGGATTTGTGGATTGAAGAGAGACATTTGCTGGTGGAAAGAAAGCACTACAACAATTGCTTTGAAAATTGAAGGATTAGCAAGGACTTCGACTACCGTGAGAAATTTTAAGTAGTACTTGTTTATTTTTAAACAGCTGGGTCTTGACTTTGAAAGGAGGTGAAAAAGCCTAGATAAATATTTGAACTGGATATTATTTGGAAATAAAAAAAAGAGACTACATGGACTTGAATCTTAATTAAACATAACGTTTTATATATAGAGAGAGATGTAGGTTTTTGGTTATTCGAGTTTTCTCCCACGTAAAATGGAAGTGTCTTGGCGACGTTTTGATGAAGTCTCATTCGTCATCTTCAGGCTTCAGCTTCGTGCTTCTAGGAGCAATGTGTGATCGCAGCTGTTTCTTCCTTTTAACTGCAGTTAAAAGGAAGTTAAAAGGAAGCAGTTAAAAAGAAGAAACAGCTGCGATCACACATTGCTCCTAGAAGCACGAAGCTGAAGCCTGAAGATGACGAATGAGACTTTGTCGAAACGTCGCCAAGACACTTCCAATTTTACGTGGGAGAAAACCCGAATAACCAAAGACCTATATACAAACACCCATGAAAACTTCAGAATACACACACACACACACACACACACAAAATATGGAGCACTGATAATATGAGCAACTAATGGAGATGTTTAAAAATGTGTGTGAAGCATTTAAGAGTAATAAAGAAGCAGAAGCCAGGTTAGAATACACAAAAGGAAAAAGAAAATAAAAATGAGAAGCAATACAATGTTGAAAGGAAAATAAATGAAGAAAAAAGATAGATAATTACACTGGGATTGACAGTGACAAAAAAAAAATGGATAGGGGGAAATATCCTCCAGAAAAGAAGGGAAGAGAAGGAAATGGAAAAAGACTGGGTAACAACAGGGAGAGAATTATGAGGGTAACAGTCTTAAAAATCAGAGGAAGGAATCAGGGGAAAAGATACAATAAATACAAAAAGAAAAAGAAGAAGGTAAGAAAATGTGATAAAGGCAGAAAAATATTAAAAAGTGGAATGTTGGAGAGGCCCAAAGAAAATGGTTAAAAGGGGAAGAATAATGGAGAGAAGGAAGGGAAATAAAGCATTTATTAGTTGATTTAAAGGAATTGTATTAACAGTAGAAATTGTATGTAAAAGCAAACAAGATGAAGTATATTGTTAATTTTAAAATGGATCAGCAGATGTAATATGAAATGTAATCGGTTTAACTATGGAAATAACTGAAGTTAAAATACAAAATGGAAATGTTAGTAAATGATGAAATAAAACAATTAATTGATGTTAGAATAAGAAATTAGGAACTAAAGAAAATAAGAGGTGGAAGGTTAACTAAGTTAAAAGGTTTCAATGTTAAAATGAAATAAGATGAAATATATTGTTAATAATCAAAAATGTGATGGGGATATTGAGAAACATATTTAATAAATGGAGAAAAAAATCTGGGTTGCTTGGATGCAATTTTGGAAAATATTGAATTGAAAATGAATACAACAACGGTGAGAGAATGGAAAGAGGAGTAGAGGGATAGAAAGAGGGGAGAAGAGAGCAAGGAGAGAGAGGAACAGAAGAAAGGGAAAAGGAGATGAAGAAAGGGAGGAGAAATAAGAGTAGGAGAGAAGGTCAGAAAGGGAGGAAGGGAGGTGGAGTGGGGGAAAGGAAGGGAAAGGAGAGAAGGGAAAGGAGAGGAGGAAAGAAGAAAGTAGAAAAGGATAGAAGAAGGGAGGGAAGGGAAAGAAAGGAGAAGGAGAAGAAGAAGAAGGATTGTTGTAAAGTAAGGGAGATGGAATGGTAGAAGAGCAACCCCAAGCATACTCAAACTTATTAGGATGAAGAACTAACTAATATGTAAATTAAAAAAGAATATATATATATATATTTGGAACCAACTTCCCCCTGGTTTACACCAAGTGCCTGATCTTCGGACTTTTCACCGTGAGCTGAAAACGCATTTATTTATCCAAGCGGGACTGGATTAAAAGTTTTATTTAATTTTAACTGGGGTTAATTATTAATTTTTAGGTAATGGGGTTTTATCATTTTAACTGTAATTTTAAATTCTGGCCATTTAAATAAGTTTTTTAATTAGTTTTTATTGTGTATGATTTCTGTATTTTATCTGGCTGTGAACTGCCCTGAGTCCTTCGGGAGATAGGGCAGTATAAAAATTTGATTAAATAAATAAATTAAATAAATTAACAATGGATAAGATAAAATAATCAACTGAAAGAATGTTAAGAAATTAGGATTTGAGGGCGGATGGTGATATTGTTTATAGAAGTATAGAAGTATTAAGACAAGATATAAAAGTAGGGAAAAGAATATTTTGGTAGAAATTGAGACTATGTAAAATGTATTTGGATATGATAAGTTGTGTAAGATATGTGTCTTCGGCTCCTGAGAGTGACTCAGGGAGTGAGGGGGAAGAGCCGAAAGGGCTTCTCCCTGCAGGACCTTCCTCTCTGGCTCCGCTCCAGGTCCCAGAGGCAGGCCAGGTGGAGGAGATGATGAGGCCTCTTTCTCCTGCACCTTCCCCCTCCCAGGCAGCACCTCAAGACCCAGCTGCTGACAATCAGTCCAGGTTAAATCCCAGGCATCACAGAAAGGAGAAGCAAAAACAACAAAATAAGGGGTGGGGCAGGCCTAGAGAGTGTTGAGTCACGGAGCCACACCCCACAGGGTATAAAAGCAGGAGGAGCTGCTCTATAGCGTCTTGTGACGGACAAAAACTGACTCTTGGAAACTTTGGCTGCAATATTTTGAGACTAAGAATTTGGCTTCTGGATTTCTGTTTATTTCTGAACTCTTGGTTGCTCCAGCAACGAACTGCAGTGATGCTTGCTTGGCAGGCAATCGCAGAACTTGGCAGGCAATCGCAGGTTCGTTGCCAGAACTGATATCTGTCGTAGAAATAAATTACTGGCAAATATAGTCAGCGGGGAATGGAACAATATGATTTGGTCAATATTCTGTTCATAAAATATGTATGTGAAAGAAAAAATCAATAAAACTTGTTTTAAAAAATATTTTAGCTATAATACACATCAAGTGTGAATCATGGGGAGTAGATAAAGATTAGACCTCAACAAATAAATATAAAAAAGTGTCTTTTGAACTTTTAAAACCAGTGGCAGACAGTGACCCAATGTACCCACACTCCAGCAGCAGTTATCAGAAAGAAAGATCTTCCCAGACAGAAATAAGTCGAAAACTGAGTTAGTAAACACTAGAATAAGCCAAGGATTGAGGTTAAAAAGCTGAGGTTCCAGAAGCACCCATACTAGAGAATGAATTTCAGGTTGGTATAAATTTTCTGACAAGGTGCAGCTACTGGCAACAAGGAGTCAGGGCTCAAAGATGATGACTCCATTCTTTTTCAGGAGAGAGTACCATGTGTCAGTTTGGATCTTCAAATTCGACAAAATATCCTGAGGCTGGGGGCTGTATATGTTCAAGTCGTTGATTGATTGACTTCTCTTGTACCTTGTCTGGCTGATAAGAGATGAATTCTGACATTGCGTTGACATAAGTTCTTCTGCTTCTCTAGAGACATATACAGCATACTATTGAATTCTGTCAAGCTTTCAAAATTGGCAGGTTGAAAAAATTGGAATCCCTAGATTTTTTGGAATGACATTTATTTTAAGTGAAGTAAACAGGAAAAAGCTTGAAAATATGTCAAAACTATTCTAAAGATCAATTTATTTCTAGGAAAATTGAGGAAAAGATATTCTGAATCTCCTTCTTATGCTCTGCCTTCCATTTCCTGAGAAATATCAACTGTAAAAGTCTTTTTTCCTCTATTTACATACACTTTGCTAAGATTCCCTTTTCACATACTGATCTTTAGTTGTATTTCTTTGGTATTTCCTTTAAAAGTGCAATTCTTGTAATTGTCTTCATAGGTTGTCTATTTTTAATGTCTACGCCATCCTGTCCCTGGAATCTCAATTACATCAGGATTTTGCCTATTCACCAGAATAGAAATGATACCAGAATATGTAAAGTATTGAAAACTTTAATGCAAACTATTAAACATATTGTGTAAGATTACCCACAAAGTGCATTTCCTAGAAGACCTGCACAAAGCAACACCAGAGTTGATTGCCTGGATAGCTGATTTGGACACCCAATTATGAAGCCACTGTGATACCCCATATATATTTTGTATATAATTACATGGCTTAACTGTATATGTTTACTGCTCTTACGCCATGGTCTCATCATAAACTAAATAATAATAGCCATAATGGTAGGATTCCATAGGATCCTCCCTCCCCTTCTGACCCCAATATTGTGAACCCATCCAGGAACACACTTAACGGAGATGAATCTAATAGCTTCCAGGACAATATATCATTGCAGATTACACCAAATCTCAAATGCATTTTTAAAAAGATACTTTAAAAAGATACATCCAGGTGAATGAAACAATGAAGTGGATGCCTACAATAATTGCCTTCACCTTCAAACTTAACCCAAAATATTTAATGCTCCCCTTATGCATTAATCTCAGTAGGGCAGAATTAGATCTCATCCATGGCACAGGAATAATAATGACATCATAATTAAATAAGAAGACAGTAGGAGGTAGGACAGTAGTCACTATGAATAAGAGTAGTTTCTCAGGGAAGCTGAGAAGCAGTTCTCCAATATCATCTTCTTCAAACTTATCTCCCCTGTTCCACAACATTTCTTTTAGGCTATCATGACTGAAAGAGGACAAGAATATGTTGTCCCCCTGTTTTGGACCCAGCACCTTACCTGCTATACGGAACTTTCAGAAGTGTGGAAAAGAATGTTAATTTGGATTTTCCTGTATCTTAAAAAAGGATTAGAGGGAATATGGAGAAGCTTTGAGTGGCAAAAAAGGCAGATGTTGTCCCTAGTTTTTTATTAACAGCATCTCAACACACCCAAAAAGATGACAAATCTTTGCCTTCTCACATACCAGGGATGCTTTTCAGTATTATGAGCGATGTAAAACAGGCATTTTCTTTCATTTGATAGGGATGTTGTGAAAGTCATGGTGTGCAGAATTTAAATCCATTGATTTTTACATCCATACATATTATATCTTCTTGATTGAGATGAAATTCAATGTAGAGAAAAGTAAAGTCTTACACTTAGGCAAGAAAAAACTAAAAGTAGACATATAGACTGGGGGTAACCAGATTTAATAGCAGTAATGTGAGAGGGATCTTGGGGTCTTAGTGGACAGCCAATTAAATATGAGCCAACAGTGTTTGGTGACAGCCAAAAAAGCCAATGCAATCCTAAATTGCATTAACAGAGGGATACAATCAAGATCAAGTGATGTGCTAATACCACTCTATAAAGTCTTAGTAGGACCACACCTGGAATACTGTGTCCAGTTTTGGTCACTACACTCAAAAAAAGTTTTTGAGACTCTAGAAAGAGTGCAGAGAAGAGCAACCAAGATTATTAGGGGACTGGAGGCTAAAACTTACGATGAATGGTTTCAGGAACTGGCCATGACTAGTCTAGTGAAGAGAAGGACCTGGGGAGACATGATAACAGTGTTCCAATATTTGAGTGGCTGCCACAGAGAGGAGGGGGTCAACCTATTTTCCAAGGCATCAGAAGGCAAGACTTGAAACAATGTATGAACACTGAACAAGGAGAGATTCAACCTGGAACTAAGGAGAAATTTTCTGAAAGTGAGAGCAATTAACCAATTGAATAGCTTGCCTTCAAAAGTTGTGAGAGCTTCATCACTGGAAGCTTTCAAGAAGAGACTGGACTGCTCTCGGTCAGAAATGTTGTAGGGTCTCAGGCTTGGGCAGAGAGTTGGACTAGATGACCTACAACATCCCTTCCAATTCTGTCAAAAAAGCTATTGCCTACTATTCTGATTTGGGCTGAGGATCATTATCTAACAATCAACAGTTATCTAACAATTAAAAAGTGATTAGGGGACTTTTTTTAGATTGTGAAGTGAACTTCTCAGAATTATTGCTTTGTATATCCTATTGATGTACCAATGGAAGCAAAAAACCAAACTTCAAAGGGGGCAGGAGGGGCGGGGCGGAGAAACCTATATGTTGAAAGCAACTAATTAGATTTCCTTCAAAGGGTATGGTGTTAAAATCGGTTTCATTTTTTCATTAGTTGCTCCTTCTTATTCAGATTAGGTCTCAGAACAATGATATAGCATTTGGGGGAAAATATGCACCCCAGTAATCCAACTGCTGAAGCCAAAATGGAGAAGATCTCCACAGCCACCATGTATTTTCCCTTGGTACTCAAATAAGTGGGAACAAATGACACCCAGACACTGCAAAAGACCAACATGCTGAAGGTGATAAATTTGGCTTCATTAAAGCTGTCGGGCAAATTCCTGGCTAGGAAGGCCACAGTGAAACTGACAGCAGTCAAGAACCCCAGGAAGCCAAGCACTGTATAAAACATAGTGGTTGAACCTTCATTACATTCTAGAACAATTTCTTCAGTCATTGAGTGGATGTCAGAATCTGGGAAGGGAGGAGAAATTGTGAGCCACACCACACAAATGCAGAATTGTGTCAAGGAGCAAGATAGGACAATAGAGATAGCCAGCCCTTTTCCCACCCATTTTCTCATTTTGGATCCAGGCTTGGTAGCCATGAAAGCAAGGACCACTATGATTGTTTTCCCCAATATACAAGAAAGAGCTACAGAGAAGATGACTCCAAAAGCAGTTTGTCTCAAGATACATTTCACTTGAGCAGGTTGCCCAATGAAGAGCAAACTGCAAAGGAAAGAGAGCAGGAGAGCAGCAAGAAGGCTGTAAGTGAGGTTCCTATTATTGGCTTTCACAATAGGTGTGTCCTGATGTTGAATGAATATCCCGAGCACCACAGCTGAGATGACAGAAAAGGAGACTGCAATCACCGCCAAAGAAATCCCCAAAGGTTCTTGATAACTTAAAAAAATTATACGTTTTGGAAGGCAACTATCCTTATCCTTGTTTGGATATTGATCCTCTGGACAAGGGAAACAGTCATCCAAGTCTGAAAAAGAAACAATTCATAGAAACATAATGTCATCATTTCATTTTCAGTATTCTCCAATTTTACAGAATTCTGTAGACGTAACGAGATCCCAGTTTTATTACTGGAATGACCTTTATATGGTGCTGCCCTTGAAGACCATTTCAAAAGCATAACTGATCTGCAATGCATTGGACATGCACTAAACTTACATAGTTCTTTTACTCTGCCTGAGCTATACTGGCTCCTAGAAAATTCAATTTTCTGATTATCACCAGTAAATCCCTGGATGTCGTTGGGCCAAATTATAGGCGAGACCACCTTTCTTTAATGGTATCTTTCTTTCTCAATAAGTCTGACATGTAGGCATATTCTAGATATTTTATGTTAAATGTTGCCATCGGGCAGTTCAGGGTTTTATCTTGTCTATAGGATCCAGCCTTTTCCAATACTTTTCCATCTGAATTATTTGGGTTCCCTATCCTTTTATCCTAGCTGCAGGATTGTTGTTCATATAAAGAATTAGGCTAGAATAGGGGTTGACTCAGGAGCCTGCTTTGTCTGGTACCTGGTGGCAAGGGTGTATTATTATTAGTAGTATTACTATTAGTAGTATTAGTATTTGTGTCTGTAAATATTGTGGTAAGTCACCTAGGTTTATTATATGACAACCATTTACAGAATGGTTTTTAATAATCTTTTTGTATGATACCTACATACATATATTGTTGTGACAAAATAAATAAATAAATAAATAGAATAGAATAGAATAGAATAGAATAGAATAGAATAGAATAGAATAGAATAGAATAGAATAGAATAGAATAGAATAGAATAGAATTTTGTATTGGTCAAGGGTGATTGGATACACAAGGAATTTGTCTTGGTGCATATGCTCTCAGTGTACATAAAAGAAAAGATACCTACATCAAGGTACAACATGTACAACACTTAATGATAGTCATGAGGTAGAAATTTAACAGTTAATGATACAACACTTAATGATAGTCATAGGCTACAATTAAGCAATCAGGAAACAATTAATTACAGTATAAATCATAAGGATATAAGCAACAAAGTTACAGTCATGTGGAAGAAAATGAGTGATGGGAACGATGGGAAGATTAATAGTAGTACAGATTTAGTAAATAGTTTGACAGTGTTGAGGGAATTATTTGTTTAGCAGAGTGATGGCATATACATTCCAGAATCAATCAATCAATCAATCAATCAACAAATCATTTGGATAGAATAGGAAGTAAAAACAAGTAAAAACTATGGAAAAAATTACCAATGCAAAATTACCTCTCATGAACTTAACTCACCCATTTCTATTACTCAGCATGAGCTGTACTGGCACCTTGTTGTTTACTCTATGCAATTAAAATTTCTGGTTATCACCATTAAATCCCTGAATGTCACTGGGCCAAATTATAGGTGAGATCAGCTTTCTTCAGTGGTATCTGTCTTTATCAAAAAGTCCAATAGGTGGGCATGCTACAGATTTTTGTTCTAAGTGTTCAGCATCGTATGTGGTCTGTAGTGTCCAGCTTTTTCCAATACTTTCCCATATGAATTATGTGAGTTCCCTATCCTTTTATCCTTGTAGGTTTGGAAACCTTATTGTTCCCCTAAAGTATTAGGCTAGAATGCGGGTTGAATCAGGAACATGATTTATCTGGTACCTGGTGGCAGGGGTGATTTGTGTTTCTAAAGATTTTGGTAAGCCACTGAGGTTTATTATATGAGATAGGCAACCATATACATTCTATAATCAATCAATCAATCAATCAATCAATCAATCAATCATTTGGGTGGAATAGAAAGTAAAAACCATGGAAAAATTGCCAATGCAAAATTGCCTTTATTTCCAAAAAGTAATGAGAAAGCTTTCTGGAAAAATACTGTTTATAATTTTTCAAGGAAACATAAGAAGGGATAATTCAAATCTACTGTTGCTTGAGGTTAGAATGAACTAATTGGTTTTAGCTCACTGAAGTATGAAAAAAATTAAATTTAAGAATTTAAATTGTAAAATTCAAGAATACGATAAAGAAATAATGGAATCAGAAATAGAAGAAAAGGAGATATTGGAAGTTATTAATACACTGAAAATAGGTAAGATATCAGGGTTATATGGACTAGGCATAGAATATTATAAAAATTTTAAAGGACTATTGATACCAAAGATGAATATATAAGTATTAAATATATAATATTTAATAAAATAATGGAAGGGGAAAATATTCCAAGTTCCTGGAAGCAATCTTTGATAATACTGATAGCAAAACCAGATAAAGATCATACAAACCCAGAGTCATATAAACTAATATCCCTTATTAATTAGGACACTAAGATTTTTACAGCAAAATTGGCAAATAGTATGAATATATTTATAGAGAATTATATTAAAAATGACCAGTGTGGATTTATAAGAGGGAGACAAATGTTAGATGTAGTAAGAAGGGCATTAAATATAGGTTGCTATATAAAGAATCAAAAATTAAAGGCAGGTTTATTTGTATAGATGTATTTAAGGCATTTAATAGTGTGAAATGGCCTAGATTGAAGATATTAATAGAGAAGTTAGTAGAGAGGTTTTGGGGAAAAAATTAGAAAAGTGGAAAATCAACTATATTCAGAGAATAAAGCAAATATAATTATAAATGGTAGAGTTACAGAGACAATAACCTTAAGCTGGGAAACAAGACAGGGTTGCCCTTTATCCCCAGTTTTATTTGTATTATTGATGGAGGTTTTGGCAAATGCAATTAGGGAAGATTCATTGATTGAAGGAATTGGTGTACATAAAAACACTAAAATAAATTTATTTTCAGATTTATTATTAACATTTCAAATTTCTGTAGTTTTTTTTTAATTTGCATTTATATCCCGCCCTTCTCCGAAGACTCAGGGCGGCTTACACTATGTTAGCAATAGTCTTCATCCTATCTGTATATTTATATACAAAGTCAACTTATTGCCCCCAACAATCTGGGTCCTCATTTTACCTACCTTATAAAGGATGGAAGGCTGAGTCACCCTTGGGCCTGGTGGGACTAGAACCTGCAGTAATTGCAAGCAGCTGTGTTAATAACAGACTGTCTTAACAGTCTGAGCCACCAGAAGCCCACCAGAGTTATTATAAAGAGTATATATTTATACCTGAATGAATTTGGGAAATATAGTGGATTACAAATAAAGTGGGAAAAATCAGTATTGATGTTATATAACCATAGTATAGAAGAAATGGAGGAAAATATAAATTAAAAGTAGTAGATAGTATTAAATATTGACATATTGGTATTGACATCCCAAAAAATATTCAAGAGTTAAAGAAAATAAATTATGAAATTTCTTATTAAAGAAAGATATAAAAAATAAAATAGATAAATATGAGAAAGTAAAATTATCATGGTTTGGAAGAATTGCAATGATAAAAATGCCAAAAATTTAATTGGGATCATCCAAAACAAAAAATAAATTTTTGGATCAAGAATTAAAGCAAATACAGAGATTGTTGGGGGTGTATTGGAGGTAAGAAAGCAAGAATAAGTAAAGCATTATGGTATGAATCATTAAAAGAGGTTGGGCTGGGTCCTCCAAATGTTAGAAATTATTGGGCAATTAATCAATTAAGGGTGGTCCCAGATATTATAGCATTAACTAGAGATTTAATATAGAAATTTAATATATATAATAAAGGGATATAGAGTTGAAAGAATTAAGGAAATAGGTAACCCTATAGAAACATATTGGTTTAAAAAGGATATTTAAAAAATTGCTAAGAGGATTCAAAATCCCTTTTTAAAAGTTTTTGATAGAACTATGGAATAAATGGAGATACTGATTAATGCCACAAATTTCTCCTTTAACACCAGTGGTGGAAATTGAGAAATTCCCTAAGATTGAATTGAAAGAATGGATTAGTAAATTAAAAGAAAATCAGATATATAAAGGGGAAGAATGGAAGAACAAGATAAAGAATATAACACAACTAAATAACATTTTATCAGATATTAAATTGAATTGGTTGAAATTAATACAATTAGAGAAATGGATAAAAATGGAAGAAAGATTTGAGGCAAAAGATAGTTAACAAAATTTGAAATGAATATAAAAGAATGTGAGGTGAATGAAGAATATATAGGTAAGGGAAGAATTGGGAAAATATATAGAATATTAACTAAATTAGAAGATCAGACAAAAGGTTTAAATTCCGTACTGAATTTGGCAATCAGATTTAGGAGAAATAAATGATAATGATTGGAAAAATATTTGGAACAGAAGAGAATATAAGAATATGTCAGTTAGAGTTAAGGAAAATGGCTATAAAGTGATACGGAGGTGCTATCTAACTATGTAAATTAAATCAAATAGATGTTAAATATACAAATATTTGTTGGAGGTGTGAGAAAGAGCTTGGAACATATAAAAGTATGTGGTGGGATTTTGAAAGTGCACAAAAATAGGGGACATGGTGTTTAGAGAAATTAGAGCACTTTAAATTTAGATATGTCAACAAGGATTGCATTACTGTTGCTGGTGGAAAAAAAAGGATTTAAATGAAACAAAAAAGAATTGATTGTAAAGTTGATAATGGCAGCTAGATTAGTGATGGCTAAATGTTGGGGACAAAACTGAAATATTCAAAGAAGTGAGTGGTATAATGAAATTTGGAGTATGGCAACAAATGATAAATTAACAACAGAAATTAAATTTTAAAAAGGAATGATTAAAGTAACAATTAAAATGAAATATGGGGGGATTTTATAAAATCAGTTTTGGTGGAAGGCAAAGGGAATAAACCAGGGGTGAAATCTACTTACCCCTCTTACCAGCTCGGAAGTGTGTGCGCGCGTCACATATGTGTGCAGACTTTCTGCACATGCGCAAAACTTTCTACACATGCGCAAAACCTTCTGTGCATGCACAGAAGGTAAAAAGACATTACGTCCTGGTTAAACCCAGTAATGAAGTAATGACACCCGAGCAGGTGTCCGGAACTTCGCTCCGCCATTGCTACTGGATCGCTGAGCTACCAGCCACGATTGCTACCGGATTGTGCAATCCGGTCCAATCCGGGAACATTTCACCCCGGGAATAAACCTACTCAAGAATATATGTTGTTTTGGGCTTCCGTTGGCACCACCTTCTTCGCTGAGCTCCTAATTAAGGAGCTCCATACTGAACTTCGTAAAAGCCAGGAAAACGCCGGCTTTAATCTCTTTCTCTGGATGAAAAAGAAAGATAAGAGCTGCGGGGGTGTGGTAGACCTCCCCAGGGGCTTTTTAATTAAGCAGAGCCCTGTGGGTCGAGGGTCCCATAAATATTCCTGCCAAACTCCGACTTCAGTGCGTGCCTGCAAAAGCAGGAAAAGAAGAAAGTGTCCATCTCTGCTAATTTTCTTATCTTTATGGATTCCTAAATGCAGACGGAATGAGTGCGAGCGAACAATTACTGGATTACAAGTATTTTTAATTTCCTGACTTCTACCCTTTTAAAAAGAGAAACTTTTTTTTCTTTGTTTCAACTGACTCTTTAAGATGGCGCCTGAAAGGGAGTGAAAGTGACGAATGGAATTCTAAACAGACTGTGTAACTAAGAAGCTAAGAAATGTTATGTGTGGATTTTAATGAAGTGAAGTGAGCTCTCCTATACTTAAAGGGGAAAAGAGAAGTTTCTAGACTTATATTTTGTGAATTTTAAAAACTGAAATGGCTACTAAACCACCTAAGACTGGGGGTAGAAGGGGTTCTGAACCAGCTTTGAAGATTTGATTAAAGAGCAAGGGAAAGTGTTTGAAGAAAGGTTTAAGGAGATGATGGACAATAATGAGAAAATAAGAGAAGAAATAAAAGGTTTGGCAAAAAGACTGGAGGTGATGGAGGAGGAGGTGCAAGAAATTGCTCAGTCAAATCAGCAAATAGAAAATAGAATGGGGGGAATGCAAATTAAACTGGACAAAAATGAAGATCAAGTGGTGGTGATGCAGTATAGAATGATGGAAGGAGCTCTGAGAATTAGGGGCTTGAATGAGGAGAAAGGGGAAGATTTAAAAAAAAATTATCAGAAGCTCTGGCTGAATTTATTGAACTTGATCCACAAGAGGTTGCTTATCAAATTGACAAAATTTATAGAGTTAATTCCTGGATTGCTAGGCAGAAGAAACTTCCTAGAGACATTGTGGTTTATTTTTTGAAAAGAACAGTGAGAAATCAAATTTTGCAAGTTGCATTTCAGAAAAACTTGAAAATAGGAGAACAGGAGCTGAAGGTTTTGAAAGAGATTCCTCCCAAGATGTTAAGGGATAGAAAGGACTTTACATTTTTTACACAAGAACTTAAGAAATACCAGATTCAATTTAGATGGGAGGTTCCAGTTGGTTTGACAGTGTATTATCAAGGAAGGAGATATCGCATTGATACAGTGCTTAAGGCCAAAGATTTTCTTTCCACTGTGCTGAAATTAATAGAAAAAAGAATTCAAGAGACTCAAATGGGTGTGGAAGCTGAGGTGACTCCAGTGATGTTACCATCTGAGGAAAAACCACAAGAACAAAGATTGACGAGGGGAGCCCTTAAGCGTAAAGAAAAGGAGCAACAAACTCAAAGTAAAGTTCAGGATTCTGCTACAGAAGCGGTGGGAGGAGCACGGCCGAAGATACGGGAGGACGATCTTCAGCTGATCGCTCAAAAGCTTCAGCAGGCCAGTGATGGCAAATAAAATCTTGACCTGGAATGTCAATGGTTTGAATTCAGCTCAGAAGAGAAGAAAAATATTTCATTATTTGAAACAATCTAGAAATGATGTAATTTGCTTACATATTAAACTATCAGATCAAAAGTACTTAATAAACTCAAAGTTAGGTAAACATTTTGTTGCTTCAGCTTTGGAGAAAAAACATGGCATAGTGGTTTATTTGAGAAAAGATATACCAGCCAAGTTAATAGAGGCAGATATTCACGGAAGATATATTGCTATTGAACTTACAATAGAAACAAAAAAGACCCTTTTGTTTGGTATATATGCACCCAATCAGCAACAAGAAAAATTTGTTGTATGATAAATTGATTCTATGGGATTATAAATTGTGTATTATATTGGGAGATTGGAATGGAGTAATAGATACACGAAAGGACAAGAGAACTTTTTCTAAGAAGATACCTGCACATGCAAAGCTGCCTAAATCCTTTTTTGATATTATAGAAGATTTTGAGTTGAGAGATGTATGGAGACTGCGGAATTTGGAGGAAAGAGACTATACTTTTTTCTCTGATAGGCATCAATCTTTTTCACGGATTGATTTTATTTTAATTTCTAATGATTTGCTTTTTAAGGTGAAGAAAACTAAGATATTTCCAAGATGTTTGTCTGATCATAGTCCTGTTTGGATGGAATTGCAATATGGAAAAGAAGGTAGAAGAACTTGGAGATTAAATGAAAATTTGTTTAGATATCAGGATAATGTAAATCAATGTAAAAAGCAGATGAAAGAATTTTTTGATTATAATTTGAATAACGAAACATCGATAGAAATGGTTTGGGACGCTAGTAAAGCTTTTATGAGAGGTGTATTAATATATATTAATAATAGACAGAGAAATAAGCAACAAAGACAGCGTAGGTATTTAGAAGAGGAAATTTATAAGAAACAACAATTATTAATACATAACCCGCATGATCAAAAACTTAAAGATGCAATAAAGTTATTACAGAATCAATTTAATATGATAATAGCTGATCAGGTGGCAACAAATATACAATATGCCAAACATAATACTTTTTGTAATGCAAATAGACCTGGTAGATGGTTAGCATATACTTTAAGGAAAAGACAAAAACAACGTACTATAGAAAAAATAGAATATAAAGGTAAAGAGAGATAAAATTAAAAAAGCTTTTTTAGAATATTATACAAATTTATATCTTAAAGATAATATATTGAACAGGGATATTGATAATTATTTGAAGGAATATAAGGTTAAAAATTTAACTTTAGAACAATCGGATGAACTGAATCAGCCTATAACTTCTGAAGAAATTATTTTGGTAATTAAACAATTAAAAATGGGGAAAACTCCTGGTACGGATGGGCTTACAGTTAGTTATTATAGGAATTTACAGGATGAGATGTTAGGTCCACTTAAGGAATTATTTAATCAGATACAAATAGGAGGGGGAATTCCCCCCTCATGGAGAACCTCTTTTATTTCATTGATACCAAAAGAGGAACAGGATTGTTCTAAACCTGGGAATTATAGGCCAATCTCGCTTTTAAATAATGATTATAAGATTTTTGTTAAAATAATAGCTAATAGATTAATGTTGATTTTGCAGCAAAGAATTCATAATGATCAATCTGGATTTATAAAAGGGAGACAGATGAGGAATAATGTTAGGTAGATTGTTAATTTACTGGAGTATTTAGAAAAGAAAAATTTTATTCCAGCAGTATTTATTTTTCTTGATGCAGAGAAAGCTTTTGATCGATTGCATTGGGATTTTTTATTTAAATTAATAGAAAAGATGCAATTTGGAGATGGTTTTACAAGAATAATTAGGGCAATTTATGGAGAGCAAAGAGCACAGATTATAATTAATGGTAGTTTAACAGAACCTTTTAAGATTGCGAAAGGAACAAGACAGGGATGTCCTTTATCACCATTATTGTTTATTCTAACTCTAGAACCATTATTGGATAAAATACGAGAAGTAAAGGAGATAGAGGGAATTAAAGTTAGACAACATGAATATAAGCTGAGAGCTTTTGCAGATGACCTGGTGATTACTTTAACAAACCCTATAAACTCTAGTAAATCTTTGTTGCAAATAATTGATCAATATGGGAAGGTTTCAGGGTTTAAGGTAAACCAGAAAAAGACAAAAGTGATAATAAAAAATATGGCCAGACAACAGAAAGAAAAATTAGAGGAAATAACAGGATTTGAAATTGTAAAGAAGGTTAAATATTTAGGGGTCTATATTACATCGTCAAAAGTGAAATTGTATAAGAATAACTATGAGGTTTTATGGCAAAAAGTTCAGAAGGAGTTGATTGTTTGGAAAAAATTGCAATTATCCTTGCTGGGGAGAATAGCTGCTATTAAAATGAATGTTTTACCTAGATTTTTATTCCTCTTTCAGATGATACCAATGATTAAGAGAGATAAGAATCTTGAGGAATGGCAGAAGGGAATTAATAAATTTATATGGGAAGGTAAAAAAGCTAGGGTTAAAATGAAAATAATTCAAGATTCCCGGGAAAGGGGAGGTTTAAAAATGCCTAATTTTAAATTATACTATGAAGCAGCTGCTCTCTCTGTAATAAGTGATTGGTTTAATTTAACGGAGGAAAGAATTTTGAATATAGAAGGTTATGATTTGCTATATGGATGGCATGCATATTTAATTTATGACAAAAAAGTGGATAAGGCCTTTAAAAATCATGTGTTAAGAACTGCTCTTCTGCGTGTTTGGAAAAAATACTCTTACAAACTAAATTATAAGGTTCCTATATGGGCAAGTCCTAGACATACAATAGAGAATATAAATATAGAACAGAATCAGGAAATGATTACATATAAAGATCTACAGTTAGTCCAGAACGCGGCTGCGCGGGTAATAGATGGAGCCCCTCGTGGCTCCCGTATAACACCTATCCTGCGCGGTCTGCACTGGCTACCTGTGGCTTTCCGGGTGCGCTTCAAGGTTTTGGTGACCACCTTTAAAGCGCTCCATGGCATAGGGCCGGGTTATCTACGGGACCGCCTACTGCGACCAGATACCTCTCACCGACCCGTGCGCTCTCACAGAGAGGGACTCCTCAGGGTGCCGTCAGCTAGGCAGTGTCGTCTGGCGACGCCCAGGGGAAGGGCCTTCTCTGTGGGGGCTCCCGCCCTCTGGAACGAACTCCCCCCAGGACTCCGTCAACTTCCGGACCTTCGAACCTTCCGTCGCGAGCTCAAGACACATTTATTCATCTGTGCAGGACTGGCTTAGTTTTTTTTTTTAGATTTTAAATTTAGAGGGGTTTTTAAATTGATTTTAATATCTATATTTTTACTTTTAATTAATTGGGCAGTAGAATAAGTTTTTTAATGATTGTTTTAATTTGTATATTGATGTTTTTATATGCCTGTGAACCGCCCTGAGTCCTTTGGGAGATAGGGCGGTATATAAATTCAAACAATAAATAAATAAATAAATAAATAAATATCTTTTGTATACTGAAAGAGGTAATTTGCAATTAAAATCTTTGCACATACTAAAAGAAGAAGGGAAAAATTATACTTGGTTTCAATATGAGCAACTACGTGCTAGATGGAAGGAAGATCAGAAAATTGGTATAGAGCAGAATGAAGGAAATTTGGTAAAGCAAATTAGAAATCAGTCTCAGGAGCATATAAAGAGATTGTATAATGTGTTACTTGAAATAGATTCTGAAAGGGACTTGGTAAAGGACTGTATGATAAAGTGGGCACAAAATTTTCAGGAGCCAATATTATTGGAAACTTGGGAAAAAATTTGGGTTAGAAATGTTAAATTCACACAGGCACAGAATCTGAGGGAAAATTTTTATAAAATGTTTTATAGATGGCACTTAGATCCTAAGAAATTATCGTGTATGTACCCAGATATGCAAGCAAAATGTTGGAGATGTAATTGTGATGATGCTACATATTTTCATATTTGGTGGACTTGTAAGGATATAAAGGCCTTTTGGATAAAAATTTGGTGGATCTTACAAAATGTTTTGAAAAAGAAGATAAAGTTCCTGCCGCAATTTTTTTTGTTGGGAATTATTACGGATTGTACAGTAATTGAGACTAAATTGATTTTAAATCTAATAACTGCAGCAAGATTACTAATAGGACAATATTGGAAGAAAAAAGAAGTACCTACAATAGAAGAATGGATATTGAAAGTTGCCAATTTGGCTGAGATGGCGAAGATATCAGCCTTTTTGAAAGACAATACGCAAGAAAGATACTTAAAGAATGGAAAAAATGGATTGACTATATTCAACCTAGATATCAGACTAAGAGTTATCAGACGGTTTTTGAATGATTATGATGTATTATTTTTGATTGTTTTCGGGGGAAGTTAGGAATTGATGATTGTAGGGGTATAATTAAGTTGGGACGAAAAAATTTTAGCATATGTTTGTTTTATTTTTAACTATACCTTGTGCTTGTTCAGGGAAGTCGGGGAGGGGTTGTGAAGGAGGGGGAGGGGGGGAGAAAGGGGGAAAAAATTTTCTGTAAAACTTTTTGAATTAAAAAAAAAAAGAATATATGTTGTTTTGGAGGGGATAAGGGCACAATTGGCACATATTGTATATCTTTTAGTTCTTATAGGAGAAGAATATAAGGGGGAAAATGGTCTACGGTGTGTGTGGGGGGGTGCACCGTAATATTTGTATTTTTTCTTTTTCTTTTTTTATATTTAGCGTTACAGGTATTATATTTGTATTATTTGTATTCAAAATAAAACATTTTTTTTAAAAAAATCAAATGTTTCAATTTAAATGTCAAGCTCAATATTTTCAATCACCATAATATTTATTAAAGATATTCATTTATTAAAAATAAACCCCCATTTATATTTATTATATCATTGATAGATTTAATATAATCCTTTGCTTACCCAATTGGTCAGCTATCTTCCCTTCTGGACATATTTTGCAGTCATAGCAGCAAGATAATTTTCCTTCCACTTTCATTTTGCTATGGCCAAGAGGACACATCTTGTTACAGACGGAAAGAGGTAATGCCTGCTCATAAATAAAACCAGAATTCACAGAAAGAATGTATTCTTGATGGATTGTTCTTTTCATCAATTACAGATATGCAAACTCTTCATATATAATCCAAAAAAATCCAAAAAATGTGGAATGTGCTCCACACAGCACATTTTCACCAAAAACACACCCATTCTTGGCCCAGAATGCTTCTGGGGGCAAGGAAGGCCAAAAATGTGAAGTGCGGAGGGCTTAGGAGCCCAAAAATGGGTCCATTTTTTGGGTGAATATGGGCCATGTGGACCACTGCAGAGTGCTTCTGGGGGCCAGGGAGGGTGAAAACACGATGCACGGAGGGTTAGAAAAGCCAAAAATGCCCATATTTGGTCTGTAAGCCGTACCTAAATTTTCAACACATTTAGGGGGGGAAAAGGTGTGTCTTATACTCCAAAAAATATGGTATGTAGATATTATATTTTCTCTAATCAAAGAATTTGATCAACCATCCCTTATTTCAGAAGAGGTTATTAAAAAGTTAATTCTAAAGTGTTGGAATCATGAAATTTGTATTTTTTTAAAAAAACAACAACTATTCTGTTTTAATAAATTTTATTCATCTTAAAGTACATACACCTCTAAAGAACTTTGCAAATGTAATTAGAAAGACATCCTGTGTACTAAGATAGCTTAGAATTGGAACTACAGAAATATTTTGGATATACAAATCTTAAGCTACCTCTTTGATCCCAGTAAAGGAGAACATTTGTAGCTCTGGATTGAAATGAGGGGGTGCTTGATGCTCTCTGAACTTGGCACCACAATGATGATGTTATCTAGTTTGGGTAACGAAATGTCAGCAAGAAAGCAAACAAACTCAAGAACACCTCGAGGACACCCCCTCCCACACACACACACACCTCTTAGACTTTAGAAATTTGTCTTCAGATCACATTCAAAAGAAAAAAAAAACTACCCCTCCCTCCTTTTGGCATTCCAAAGGGCCGGAAGACCTCATTCGTTCTGCCAAGTGGCTTGGCCCTTCGAAGTGGATGTATCATTCTGGGGGTGGTTAAAGGACTAAGATCGAACAGTGGTCATACATATCTTTTCTCAGTGTCATTGTAACTTCAATGAATAACATATGGACTGCTAAATGCTTGCTGACTCCAAATGTTGCTTTGATTGTGATTGTTTAATCATTTATTCCACAGCTATAAAACTTGTGGGAGTCCCGTTGCCGCCAAGTGATGTATTGTGACATTTCCCCCCTTTGTGGAGCTGGACTGAGCGTGGCCTGCATGTGACACATCTGGCCTGAGGGCTGCCAGTTTGACACCCCTGATTTAGTCCGTGGCTAATAATTTCAGGAAAAAGGAAAAATGAGACATACCTGGTTAAATATGAGAGGCCAAGAGGCTTCCTTGTCAGAAATGGTGAGTAGCTTGTCTGGGGGAGCCATGGGTTCGATCTTTCCAATTTGGACTTTCAGAAAGGACTTATTTGGAAATGTGACCCAATTTAAAATATCAAGTCCAGTTTCTAATTCCCCATTGCGGCAAAAAGAAATCCGTTCTCCAGCACTGTTGTTAAAGGAGATTTGTTGCAAAAAAAGGTGGAGCTAAAGGAAGACAACAAAAAAAAAGAGGATAGAAACAGGAAAGTTATCCGAAATCTTTGAAGGGGATGAGAAAATTTCAATTTGTTTCTTTCAATTTGACCTAGGCTTAAAGATAAGTAAGCTCTTCCATTTTGCCTTGATCAAACTATTTCAAACTAGTAAAAATAGTTTTTTTATTTTATTTTATTTATTTATTTATTTTGTCACAACAATATATGTAGGTATCATACAAAAAGATTATATAGTATATAAACACTCATATATTTACTCATGAGTAAATATAAGGAGGTATAAGCATATATATATATATAGGAAGAAGAAAAGAAAAACAATAGGACAGGAACGGTAGGCACGTTTGTGTGCTTACGCATGCCCCTTATGGTCCTCTTAGGAATGGGGTGAGGTCAATAGTAGAAAGTTTTTGGTTAAAGCTTTTAGGATTATGAGAAGAGACCACAGAGTCAGGTAAAGTATTCCAAGCACTGATGATTCTGTTACAGAAGTCATATTTTCTGCAATCTAGATTAAAGTGGTTGACATTAAGTTTAAATCTATTGGTTGCTCTAGTATTATTGCAATTAAAGCTGAAGTAGTCTTTAACAGGAAGGACATTACAATAGATGATTCTATGAGTTAAACTTAGGTCTTGTCAAAGGCGACGGAGTTCCAAGTTTTCTAAGCCTAGGATTTCAAGTCTGGTGGGATAAGATATTTTATGGAGGAATGGAGAACTCTTCTTGTAAAATATTTCTGGACACGTTCAATTGTATTGATGTCAGAGATGTGGTGAGGGTTCCAAACAGGCGAGCTGTATTCTAGAATTGGTCTAGCAAATGTTTTATATGATCTGGTTAGTAGTGTGGTGTTTTTAGAAAAGAAGCTACGCAAGATTAGGTTTATAACTCTTAGAGCTTTTTTTGCTATGTAGTTGCAGTGGGCTTTGGCACTTAGATCATTTGACATGAAAACTCCAAGGTCTTTAACGGGATGGGGGTCATCTGTAAAGTAATGTCCCTCTAGTGTGTACTTAGTGTTTGGGTTCTTTTTTCCTATATGTAAGACTGAGCTTTTGCTGGTTGAGATTTGGAGTTGCCAAGTTTTAGACCAAGTGGTTAGATGATCAAGGTGTTTTTGAATGATAGATGTATTGTCTGTGGTGTTAAATAGTTTGACATTGTCAGCAAAGAGAACACAATTACTTGAGATATGGTCACAAAGATCATTAATGTATAGTATGAAGAGTGTTGGTCCAAGGACGCTGCCTTGAGGAACGCCACTCTTGACAGGAACAGGATTTGATAAAGCATTGCCAATTTTGACCACTTGTTGTCTGTTAGACAGAAAAGCAGATATCCATTTGTGAAGGGGTCCTGAGATGCCATAGGATATTAGTTTTAGGAGAAGTTTATTGTGTACTACTGAGTCAAAAGCTTTGCAGAAGTCTATGTAAATTGCATCTATTGTTTTGCCTTGATCAAGATTTGTAGTCCGTATGTTTTTACAGTGGAGAAGTTGTAAATTACATGATAATTTTTCCCTGAAACCAGATTGTTTATTGGAGAGTAGGTTGTTAGTTTCTAAGTGTGAGGTAATGAGGTATCAAATACATTTTCAACTCTCAGCTGAAAAACTGTCAGATGAAAATTCCAACAGAAAATCAAGAAAGGGACAGATCTAGGAAATCACTTTTCTTTGATTAAGCATTTCAGAAATGGGGAATTCAGTGTTGTACCATATAATAGGCAAGATAGAGAGTGACATGTTAACAGCAGCCAGAATTGTGTTCACACAAAATTGGAAGGGTGTGGAGATCCCCACAGAAGACAAGATAATAACAAAAATTTTAGAATGGGCAGAAATGAATAAACTAACATTTCAAATTAAAGAAAAGAAAAACACTGAATATTTTGAGATATGGAATCTGTTCTATCAATGGTTAAATAAGAGAAACAGGAGTTAGAATCTTGAAGACTACAAGAGAAAGATTAATCTTACTACTAGGGTTGTTTACTGTAACTTATTAATTTTGATTAATTTTGATTAGTAATTTTGATTAGTAATTACAGGGTTGTGCTGAGGATTTCAGCAGGTATCTGTTCGACAAAATCGCTCAGCTTCGGGACGGTTTGGACCAAAATTGGGTAGTTCCGGGCGAGGAGACGGAGGCTAGTCTTGTTGAGACCATCTGGGAGGAGCTTGATCCTTTGGCTCCCAAGGACATGGACAGGTTGCTGGGGCGGCTGAATGCCACCACATGTTTATTGGACCCGTGTCCCTCCTGGCTGGTGCTGGCCACCCGGGAGGTTACACGAGGCTGGCTTCAGGGGATTGTCAACGCTTCTTTGAGGGAGGGTGTTGTTCCCACCGCCTTGAAAGAGGCAGTGGTGAGACCTCTCCTCAAGAAGCCTTCCCTGGACCCAGCTGTTTTGGGCAACTACCGTCCAGTCTCCAACCTTCGCTTCGTGGCGAAGGTTGTTGAGAGTGTGGTGGCACATCAGTTACCCCAGTACCTGGATGAATCTGTCTATCTAGACCCGTTCCAGTCTGGCTTCCAACCCGGATACAGCACGGAGACAGCTTTGGTCGCGTTGGTGGATGACCTCTGGAGGGCCCGGGATAGGGGTTATTCCTCTGCCCTGGTTCTCCTAGATCTCTCAGCGGCTTTTGATACCATCGACCATGGTATCCTGCTGCGACGGTTGGAGGGATTGGGAGTGGGAGGCACCGTGTTTCGTCCTATCTCTCTGACCGATCGCAGATGGTGTTGGCAGGGGGGCAGAGATCGACCTCGAGGCGCCTCCTTTGTGGGGTGCCACAGGGGTCGGTTCTCTTGCCTCTCCTGTTCAACATCTACATGAAGCCGCTGGGTGAGGTCATCAGTGGTTTTGGGGTGAGTTACCAACTGTACGCGGATGACACCCAGCTGTACATTTCCACCCCTGACCACCCCAATGAAGCTGTCGAAGTGCTGTCTCGGTGTTTGGAAGCTGTACGGGTCTGGATGGGGAGAAACAGGCTCAAACTCAACCCCTCCAAGACTGAGTGGCTGAGTGGCTGTGGATGCCGGCATCCCGGTACAGTCAGCTGCAACCGCGGCTGACTGTTGGGGGCGAGTCATTGGCCCCGATGGAGAGGGTGCGCAATCTGGGGGTTCTCCTGGATGGACGGTTGTCTTTTGAAGAACACTTGGCGACCGTCTCCAGGAGAGCTTTTTACCAGGTTCGCCTGGTCCGCCAGTTGCGCCCCTTTCTAGACTGGGATGCCTTATGCACGGTCACTCACGCCCTCGTCACTTCTCGCCTGGACTACTGCAATGCTCTCTACATGGGGCTCCCCTTGAGGTGCACCCGGAGACTACAGTTGGTTCAGAATGCAGCTGCACGGGTGATAGAGGGAGCCACTCGTGGTTCCCATATAACACCGATCCTGCGCAGGCTGCACTGGCTACTTGTGGTTTTCCGAGTGCACTTCAAGGTGTTGGTTACCACCTTTAAAGCGCTCCATGGCATAAGACCGGGATATCTTTGGGACCGCCTTCTGTTACCACATGCCTCCCACCGGCCGGTACGTCCCATAGAGAGGGTCTTCTCAGGGTGCCGTCAGCCAAACAGTGTAGGCTGGCGACCCCCAGGGGGAGAGCCTTCTCTGTGGGTGCACCTACCCTCTGGAACGAGCTTCCCCCAGGACTTCGACAACTTCCTGACCTCCAGACCTTTCGCCGCGAGCTGAAGACATATCTATTCTTTCGAGCAGGACTGGCTTAAATAGGGTTTTTAAATATGGATTTTATTGGGGTTTATTTTTTTATATTTTGTATGGTATTTTAAATTTAGGCTATTTTGAATAAGTTTTTAAAAATGTGTTTTATTGTAATATATTGTATTATTTTATTTGCCTGTTCACCGCCCTGAGTCCTTCGGGAGAAGGGCGGTATAAAAATTTAATAATAATAATAATAATAATAATAATAATAATAATAATAATAATAATAATAATAATAATAATAATAATAATAATAATTATTATTATTATTATTATTATTATTATTATTTAATATCTATTAATGTTATGAGGGGAAAACACTGTTATTATGAAACTACCATTAGAGGATACTATTATTATGACTATGACAAATACTACTCCAAAGAACTGTAATCAGGCAACACACTGTGTATATAGGTTTTGATCATGTTGCTCTTCTTTATCTATATTATTAAAAATAAAACAAGAGGAGAAAAAAGATAGGGAGTGACATGGTGGCCTAGTGGTGAAGACCCTTGCATCCCATTTAGAAGGTTAAGAGTTCAATCGTAAGCAGTGACAAACTAGACGAGTGGTAGTCAACCTGGTCCCTACCACCCACTAGTGGGCGTTCCAGCTTTCATGGTGGTAGGGGTTTTGTCCGATACTGAAGCACTTTCCTTTTTTTTTATTTAATTGACTTTTTTATAAAAAAAATCATAGCATTATTTAAAACATTTTCATCAGGTTTTCATAACATTCCCCATAACAATTTAAATTTAAATTGTTTAATTTAAATTTCTGAAAATATACAGAGGTTGGAGACCTCTGGAGTAGATAACAAGTTTACTCTTAGCGGTGATGGACAAAAACCAGGGAAACTTATTTTGTAATCATTATTTTTGAATGTTCAATTTACCACTTAATGGATATTAGAGACGTTCAAACAGCAAGCTTAATTTGATGCCTCGTGAGTTTTGCCTTCTTGGGATTTAAGAAATCTTAAATAAAGTCTCAAAAATTTACAATTTAAATTTAATTATACAAGCAAATGTCCCATTCAAGGATAACAATGAAGAAGGAAGTGGATGTGGGAAAAAAGAAAATCCTGTATTTTATCATATATGGATAATAAAACAATATTCATTTTTGTGCACATTTTTCCACTGTTATTTATTAGATTTATATGTAATCTTTCTCAAAACATGTCAAGTTACTGCTAACAAAGAGCTGAAAGTGATAAATCAGATTAAATCTTTCAGCATTCTATATCAAAAGGAAAGAAGGCAAAAGGATAAAATAAAACAAAAAAAATACAAAATACTATTTGTATCGCCTGCGCATAACTTTAGTTCACATTACGTAAGTGAAATTAAATGGCGCTATAGTGCGACTGCAAACAAAAGAGCCTCATCCCAGAATAGCTCACGCATCTCCCCCCACACCACCCAGCTGTAACAGACAAGCAGAGCTGGTAGCCGGCACCCCCCCCACCCCAATCCACGATGCGCGAGAGGCATGCACAGACGATACACGGCGCAATACTGTGGAACCGGTGGGCGGTTAGAAAATTTTACTACTAACAGATACAAAAGTGGGCGGTAGGTATAAAAAGGTTGACTAACCCTAAACTAGACAAACTAGAAATATACTTCCTGCAATTCATTGAGAACTTTGTTATTCACTAAAGTAACACTAAGTATAGCTGCCTTTTAAATACGTACCTTTGACACCTTTGAATCTTAGTAACTCAAAAATTAAGCTGGTGAAGAATAATAATGCTATTCAGCAGTAAAGTAGTTTTCATTTTCTACATGTAAAATTGTCAAATATAATGGATTGAATAAGATCCTGTACATACCATTTTAGACATAAAATAAAGTTCACATGTTACATATTTTTGTGTCTTTATCTAAGCCTTAGATTTATATCCCTATTTTTTTTATTTTCTTTCATATGAAAATATCAACTACTTCTATATAGCTTTCAAAACTATCTATAAAGAAATCTAACTGTTAAAACAACACAACACAACACAACAAAACAAAACACAAAACCAGTCTCCTATTCTGGTACTTGATGATTTCCACAAATTTTGTATTAAACAACATTACTTGCCAGGGTGATTGGAGGAAGAGCTTCCATCTCCTCTCATTCATTTTTTGTCTCCCTTTGAGTTTGGCGGAGCCCATGGCCTTCAGAGCATGTGCCACAGCATAGACTGCATTGTAGATGCTGTAACTATGTCCATTCATGGTGGTCTCAAAGACAGAATTAGGAAGAGTCTCCAGGTTCTCTTCTCCAGTGCAGATCCTTTCAGCATTCCCATCTGTAATATCACTGGAGAATGAGCATTCAAATGCATCTTTCCAGAAATCCGTAATCAACCCATCCTCTTTTTCTAAGTTTGGGTTTCTCTTCTGAATAAATTGTTGGAATCCGGTCAGCTGCTTTGAGTGAATTGCAAAAGAAAGTGCACCATGGAGAAAATCAATGGGCAACGGTCTTTGCATTAGAATGGATGTGAATTCCATCTGGGCTGTCATGATCCAAATTTTGGACCTTCTCTCCTTTGGAATATTATCATAATTGAAAAAATAGATCATTAATCTCAAAGGCACCAAGCCTATAATTTCAGCACTTAAGATAACTGCAATGACTGTACTGTCCATGATTACTTTGAATATTTTACCTGCATTTTCTACCCACTCAGCAGCCGCATTACCATATATTATCAGGGGAAGACATTCTATAAAGTCAAAGCAGATTCTTCTCTCTGAAAACATGGAAAGTCTCTTTTGAATGAACCTGTCCCTATCTTCCTCATACATGGAAACTAACCCAACCCAGGTCCATCCAAAATGCAAGAATAAGTGCAGTATTCCTTGAAATTGGTGGTTGTCATCTGGGAACATCCATTTGACAAACATTGCTGTTTCAGTATTCATCAGTGGAGCTGATCCATATGTGATCTAAACGAAGGAAGTCAGAAGAACGTAAGAATGAAGTACTTCTTCCAAAATAAAAACAAAAATTAAAAACCAATGCATGTGGGTTTATTTAATCCGTTCTCTGGGTTTGAGTGGGATTCAAAAATAGGGTGCTTAAAAATTAGGTTTACATGACATCTGCAACATTGCTCATCAAGCAAAAAGAGACAGTCCTTTCAAGATGTTTTTATTCATGGTTTTACTCAAATTTTCATTTCAGTGATCCACTTTTTGAATATAATAAATAGCTGGTGTACCTCTCAATTTAATCCACTTTTGTCTCACCTGGGGAAATTTGTAGTTGCACAGAGAGATTACCATGTTGAGACAGGTGTTACTACGGGGTCCTCCAATGACAGCTACTGTGTTGGTCTGGTCATTACATTTGTAGTTGGGTATAAATTCATCTTTTGTAGATAGAAATTCCATTGCTAACTGATAAGTTGTACTTTCCATATTGTAGTCAGTAGCAATATGGAAGCCAAGGGTAACGTTGGGTAAAATCCCAGAATCTTCATTGATCTCCTTTACAGCAAATGCCAGAGCCAAAGTGTGCTGGTAATTATGAGTGATAAACCTTTGTGGAAAGATACAAACTATGTCAATATATTTCTGCTTCAAAATTGCACAGCTGTTTTATATATATATTCATGAAGATATAAACTAGTGCTTATTGTTAGTTCTGGACATCTGGAATTTGGTCACTCTCTAATAATAACCCTAGATTGTATCATCTGGAAAGCTCCGACCTAGCTGTGGCTACTTAACATTGAGCTAAGGTGACATTTACCCAGACCACATTTGAAATACTGTGTACAGTTCTGGAGACCTCACTTTAAAAAAAAGTTTTGATAAGATTGAGTGAAGAAATAGGCAAGAAAAATGATGCAAGGTTGGAGGGACAAAAAATATGAGGAAATATTAGAGGAACTGAATATGTTCAGCCTAGAGGACAGAAGGAAAGGGGGACATGATTGAAATCTTTAAATATGTTAAAGAGTGTGAATGAGGTTCTAGAAGGCAATGTTCTCAATATTAATTACAGCATAAGAACATGGGGACATAATCTCTAACTGACAGGACGGAAATTCAATGCACTAAAGGGTTTCTCTTTTATATCTTTATGAAACGAAAGATGAATAAGCTCAAGATTAACCAGAGGATATCTGCAATATTTAGATTAGTCAGTTTCTTGAGGAGAAAAAAATTCATGCAGTACTATCTATATCCTATCTGTATTTTCTAAGGAAAGGAAGCCAGCTCCATTTTACATCCTAAACCTATTATAACCTAAATTATGCACCAGTGGGTTTCCTGTTTTATATCTGGATGAAATAAAAGGGGGAAAAAACCCTTCAAGATTCACCAGAGAGCTTCTGCAATATGTAGTTTAGTCAAAAAAAATTTACGTTCAACAAGGGACTTTGTTGAAGGAAGGAAGTTTCTTGAGGAGAATGAAATCCATATGTTTTATGATTAAAACTAACAATATTCATCTCAATTTCAAGATCAGTATTAAGACAGCTATGAAATTAAAAATGACTAAATATGGTCACTGGAACTGGTCATATCAACTGGCTAGCAAACAATACTTTTAAGCATAAAAATGAAAGAAAATACATTTAGGTATCAATGAGGGAGGGAAAAGAAGAGATGCAGTATGAGGAGGAAGAGAAGTAGTCGGGTACTTACATGTACTGATCAAGGACATCATACTTAGGACGGCTATGAAAAGTGATCTCATTTGAAAGAAAGAGAACCTGATAAATAATAGCAGCAATGATTAAATCTCCAGACTGATAGTATTCATGAACAATTGGAAGAGGACTACTATGTTTGCAAGTGTAGGGAGGAGAAATGCTCATCATAGTTGGGACAAAAGGTAAAACTAATGTTTTGAATATAACCAACTGACTATAACATGTAGTCATTGTAGAGATCAAACAGTAATTCTTATGTTACCATTCAACTGAGTAGCTGACCATTCATTAGTATTATTTAAACTTAAGACAATGAATTTTATTTAAAGGTTAAAAAATGAAGTGTCACAGATGAAATACTAATCCTACCTATGTGCACTTCTGTATTTCTAAGCAGATATTAATAGAATGCAATGTCTTAATCTGGGGTGATCACTTTTACAATGCCTGCTAGAATTCCCTTAAGATTTGGAGAAGAAGGAACAATCACTATCCTTCATCAGTAATCAGTATCATTCTTTGCAGCAGTTCTTTGAAAAATATCAGAAGGAAACATGTTTATCGTATTGCAATAGTCCTTGCTGCACAGTTATGAACCTTTGGAAGTAAGGCATGAAGTAATAACAAAAAATAGGGGAGTAAGAGTTCATATGCACAGAAGAAATACTTCGCTTTAAAAAAAACCTTAAGTTATTCTTTTTTTTAACGCTTAATTTAATTGATTAAATAGTATACCACCCAGACCGCCTCTTTGAGGGAGATGGGGATTAAAGAAGAATGAAACACACATATATGCATGCATGCATACATACATACATATATACATACATACATACATTTTTTTTTTGGTTTACATTTATACCCCGCCCTTCTCCGAAGACTCAGGGCGGCTTACAATGTATACATACATTACATACATACATATGCAGAATCTCTCTTGAATACTGCAATATTTATTCAAGCCCTAGAATAGGGCTGGGCAACTATGGCCCCTTTATGACCTATGGACTTCAACTCCCAGAATTCCTGAGCCAGCATGCTGGCTCAGGAATTCTGGGAGTTGAAGTCCATAGGTCATAAAGGGGCCATAGTTGCCCAGCCCTGCCCTAGAAGGACATCATCCTGGAATGTTGAAGATAGAGCCAATTGGAAATGGAGCTTTGGGATGGAGCTGTTATGGTGGAGTTATGTTTCCCCAACTAACAGATGGACATTTTCAGAATGTTCCTTCTGCTCTCTCTGGATCTCAAGATCCTGCAGCAATCAATGGAACATTTTTGGTACCCTACATGGCACACTAGCTATGACCATTCCAGTGGTAGATTGATGAGGCCATGTGTATTCCCTAGCTTTATCTCACTCATCTGCCTAAATCAATGATTAAACTGTAATATGTTTTCTGCACAAGTCCTAAAAATAGATAGAGGGAACCCAGTTGAACAAATGAGTCAGAAACTTTATTCTTGTTCATTTATTTATTGAGCAGTTCTGATCCATAGAGTAGCCGAGGGTCAGACATGACTGAATGGCTGACTAGGACAACAACAATGCATGGATACACCCAGATGAATGCAACCATGAATGGGATGTCTACAATTATTGCTTTTACCATAATCAATGTGCTAACCTCAGTAGGAAAGTATTAGATGTCATCTAAAGCTCAAGAATAATAATTAAGAATAATTCTTAATTAAAGAAGCCACCAATGGTGAGACAGTGGTCATCATGAATAAGACTACATTCTCAGGGAAGCTGAGACGAAGATCTCCAACATCACCAGCTTCAAACATGTCTCCCCAGTTTCCAGAACAACATATCTTTCAGGCTTTCATGACTAAAAGAGGGGGGGGGAACAGTTGGGCCAGTGGTGGGATTCAAATAATTTAACAACCGGTTCTCTGCCCTAATGATTTCTTCCAACAACCAGTTCACCACACTGCTCAGAAAGTTAACAACCGGTTCTCCAGAAGTGGTGCGAACTGGCTGAATCCCACCACTGAGTTGGGCCCATTGTTTCTGGCCTAGCATTTTACCTGCTGTACCAAAGTGGCTCTCAAACTTACAGAATTGTGGAAAGGGATGTTAATTTGACTTGTCCTGTATGATATTGGGAGACCTTGAAGTGACAAAAAAGGCACTCAGGTTATCCCTTAGGTTTTTTTTTTAACAGCATTTAAAAACACTCACAAAGATGATAAACTTTTGGCTTCACATGTACCAGGAATGCTTTTAGTGTTCTGAGTGTAGAAAATAAGCATTTTTCTTTCTTGTGACAGGGATGCTGTAAAGCTCATAAAATGCAGGATTTAAATCCATTCATTTTTACATTATTGCACATGATATCACTTAAATATTTTTAATATCTTCTTGATTAGTTATCACTTACTATTCTTTTTTTTAAATAGTTTTATCCACAAATACTTGGTAAACAGCACATTGTCTGGGTTAATATATTTTAAACACCCTACTACTAATAATAATATTATTTCAATATACATAGCCATTATCTTTCAATTTCGAACACTTGTGTATACTTGGTAATTATAATGTGTTTATTATATATCAGTATCAGGGGTGAAATGCTCCCGATTTAGACCGGATCGCCCAATCCGGTAGTGATGGCGGCAGGTGGTTCGGAGAACCGGTAGCAAAAATCCCTGCCCCCCCCCATGCCCAGCTGAGCCACACGATCATCAGAGACTTTTTTTTTAACTTTTAAAAGTTAAAAAATCCATTTTTTCTTCGGCATAAAAAATGCTTTTAAAAGTAAAAAAAAAAAGCCTCTGATGATCGCGTAGCTCAGCTGGGATCGTCAGAACCCTTTAAAAGCATTTTTTCTACAACCTCTTTGGCCAAGAAAAGAAAAAGAAAAAAGAGAAAAGAAAAAATGCTTTTAAAAGGCTCCTCTGGCAATCCCAGCTGAATTGCCTGATCATCAGAGGCTTTTAAAAGCATTTTTTACAACCTTCTCAGCCGAAGATGTTGTAGAAAAAATGCTTTTAAAAGTAAAAAACAAAAGTTGGCCATGCCCACCCAGTCACATTACCCCCCCCCACCAAGCCACGCCCACAGAACCGGTAGTAACAAATTTTACATTTCACCCCTGATCAGTATACGTAATACTGTTTTCCCAGTTTCTAATTTCTACATCTTTTTTCTAGCTCTTAATAAGATCGCCAACCTATTAAGAAGTATTCTATATCTATCCATCATCTCTTGCCCTTTTTAGAATTTCATCTCTTATTCACTTTTTGGTAAATATTTCATGCTTCTCCCTTGGAATCTTGTAACTCCTTTCATCACATTTATTTAATCTAAGTATTTCATCTACCACAACACCTATCAAAATAAATAAATAAATAAACAACAAATCCTTTATAAGCAACAGAACTCGCTATTATAGATATCAAAGCCCAAGGTAATATTGGGCAAAATCCAGGGGGTTTCATTAATCTCCTTTATAGGAAACACTAATGCCAGGATCTGCTGATAGCTCTGAGTCAGTACCCTATAAGGACAGTTAAACATATTATTTTTGTATATCAATTTCAAACTATGTCTACTATATCACCTTAAATATCATAGTATGTATATAGTTTGTACAGCACTCAAAAGACACTGAAGTCTGAATCATTGGGATATAGTAGACATTGGGATTCAGCTGAAGAACTGAGAAAATTTCTTGGATGAAAAGTGAAACATTTTCAAGGGGTGGGGGGAACCAAGAAAAGAAATGCCTTTTAAAAAAGCATATTTGGGACAACCATGACCTGGATGATTAAGAATCTCCATAGACAAATCCTTGAGACTGCAAACAACTTTTTGCAGTTAGGTAGTTTTGTAAAATAATAAATCCTTACAGTTAAAACCTAACCTTAATGTTTCATTGATTAATGAAAGTTGTTCATCCAGTCACATCCCAATGCAATTACTGTATTCTGTACAGATAGTATTGGTTGACAGTTGCAGTTTGTTGCCTGTATGGAGCAGGGCATCTAACTTTATACTATTAGTGATAGAAACTTGATTCTGTATATTAGTAATAGCAGCTATCTAGTGCTACAGTGGCTGCATCATATAACCTTACTGCCTGAAATATATATGGCCACCACAAGGGCTTAGCATTTATACTTCTTTTTTTAATTCACAAGTATTTAGCATCAGTACATCTTTTTTTTTAAAAAAAGAAACAACATCTGGATGTACAAATTAGCATTAATTTTGTTGTAGAAAAGTCTACTACTCTAAGATGAAAAGCAGAAAACATTACATACATAGAAAGAAAAGGGAAATCGCTGTAGCACTGGGGATAATTTCATGACATTGATTTCAACCATTATTTATTCATTATTCATCACAGATCACCAAAATCAATCTCCAGCTCATTTCATTTCTGTATAAAAATAGAATGCATGTAAAAATTAAATAAAATAAAATAATTAAATTTAATTAAATTTAAAAAAAATAAATTAAATTAAATTAAATTAATTAAATTAAATTTTTGTGCACTTACTGCAGTTGAATACTGTAGCTCAATATCTCCATAGCAAACACATGAAAATTCAAGGAAACAAAACCTGCAATCTTATGTGCGAAGTTTCATCTACCTAAACTCCTAAGGGGTGTACCCCTCCCTTATTTTTTTATTTATTTATTTTTATTTATAATTTAATTTCTATACCGCCCTTCTCCCGAAGGACTCAGGGCGGTTTACAGCCATATTAAAATACAGAAAATAAATAACAAATTTAAAAGAATTTAAAAACAAATATTTAGTAGGCCAAATCAACTAAAACTGTCTTAGACCGACATAAAACCCCATTAAAATTACAATTAAAATACATTTAGGCTAGTCCCGCTCGATGAAATAATAAAGTCTTCAGTTCCCGTTTGAAAGTCCGGAGGTTGGGGAGTTGGTGTAACCCCAGAGGCAACTCATTCCAAAGGGCCGGTGCTGCCACAGAGAAGGCTCTCCCCCTGGGGGCTGGCAACTGACATTGTTTGGTCGATGGCACCCTGAGAAGGCCTACTCTGTGGGAGCGCACAGGTTGTTGGGAGGCTATCGGTGACAGAAGGCGGTCTCGTAGATATCCCGGTCCTAAGCCATGGAGCGCTTTAAAGGTGGTCACTAACACCTTGAAGTGCACCCGGAAGGCTACCGGCAGCCAGTGCAGGATAGGTGTTATATGGGAGCAACACGGTGCTCCCTCTATCACCCGCACAGCCGCATCCTGGACTAGCTGGAGCCTCCTGGTGCTCTTCAAGGGGACCCCCATGTAGAGAGCATTGCAATAGTCCAGGTGGGAAGTAACGAGGGCGTGAGTGACCATGTGTAAGGAGTCCCGGTCAAGGAAGGAGTCCCGGTAAATTTCAGCTTTAAAAATCTTCTATACTCTTCCCCTCAAACTCTTTACTGATTATGGTGCAAAAACCTGTCCTTTATGCCATAATTAAGATGAATCATAATTACAGTCTATCATTGGCTGGTTCATGAGATGGCTGTTTATGAAAGGTGTCCAGTTTTGTTTGTAAGATGCTTTGAGGAAGAATTCCCGCAATAATGAAGTCTCTTAGTTGATAAAACCTCTGAAGAAAATGAGTGGATTTGGGGATGATGCTTTTAGCAATAGTTGTGTGACTTGCCAATTCAAGGAGTAGCACCGAAACAGATATTTTCAGCAGTAGCATCTTGCCCAAAACCCTTACTAGAACACATTATTTTCTCTGGTTACCATTGGATTTGGCATACTGTTATAAAAGTAGCAATTGACGTGAATGATGTTACTTTTTGTATCTTTTCTTTTGTGTACACTGAGAGCGTATGCACCAAGACAAATTCTTTGTGTGCCCAACCACGCTTGGCCAATAAAGAATTCTATTCTATTCTATTTTGATAGGAAGATGTGGACAAAAGAAAAAACAAGGAAGGAAAGAACCTGTCGTGTCCCACTCCTCCTCTGATGGCTGGGTTGGGGAAGTCTGTATCAAGCGTGGCCACAAAGCTTCTGCAGCTTTGCCAAAGTTCTGTCAGAGTTCTCAGGGCAGGCAGGAGTCCAAGATGTGACTTCAGCAATCCAAATTAGACTTTGCCTGACTCAAAGAATGCCAGAAAGCAGATCCTTTATATAGGCCATGGGGAATGGCTCCATGACTCAGCACTTATCCAGGCCTTCCCCTCCCTTCCTTTTGCTGACGTCGCCTCTCCATTCTCCGGAAGCGTGGATCTGTCCACCCTCCAGCTGCCGGCAATTCCAGCTCATGACTGGCTTCAGGCTCTTCATGTTCACATGCTTTGGGGGAGGGGTTTATTTGCTCGGTCTGTCCGGGCATGGTGCCAGGACTGGGTGCTGGAGGCATGCCAGGCCATTCGTCTTGCTCGGTCTGTCCGGGCATGGTGCCAGGACTGGGAGCTGGAGGCATGCCAGGCCGTTCGTCTGCACTATCAGTCCCAGGCTGAGATAACAGGAGATGAGAGGGGCCCGGCTGTGGACAGGGGGGCGGGCGAGGCACAACAGAACCCATATTTATCTGTTGAACCTTCTTCATCATAATGGAAAAAAAGAATATTTAATAACATGCTTCATCTTCAAAAATGTTGCATGAGCAGCTATGGGAATTCCTGGGGATGCAGAGAAGAAATTGATATAATGATGATTCATTTCATGTTCCAAGAGAAAATAATTTTCTGGCCAATAATGTCATTTAGTTCAATCAGTATGGAAGAAAGTTTGTTTATTCTAACTAACAGAATTGCTTCTTTCTTCTACACAAGACACAAAAGATTGTAGTGGCTAATTTAAAACAAAAGTGTAGTGCCTAATAGCATTAGTAACATCTAATTGTTTTTTCTTATATCCTTTATACATTTTTTACAATGACATGAAGAAAAATGTAAAAGTAGAATGCCTTGAATTAATCTAAATTGAAATGCATCACTATCAAGCAACTCTTATTTTTTTCTTTTTACAATCCCTTTTTATTGGGGTGGAGTCAAGGCAACTGGATGGAGCTGAGCATTTACTGGCCAGATGCCTTTCCTGATGCCTACTCAGAGTTCTCAGCAGTATTTTCTTTTTGTGCCCCAATAGAGAAACATCTGTCACTGCCTAGGATTGAACTCTCAAGCTTCCAAGTGGAAAGTGAGTGTCTTCACCTCCAGCCAACATGCCACTCATCAAGCTGCTTTTTTTATTATTATTATTATTATTATTATTATTATTATTATTATTATTATTATTATTATTATTATTATTATTATTATTATTAATTAGATTTCTATACTGCCCTTCTCCCGAAGGACTCAGGGCGGTGTACAGCCAGAATAAAAACCCAAACAATACAATATACAATTAAAACAAAATTAAAAAACATTATACAATTGGCCGAAAACTTTAAAACATTTAAAATTCTAAAAACCCATTAAAATTCATATAAAATTTAGAAATACAAAATATAAATTTAAAAATACAACAAAATTTAAGCCAGCCCCGCGCGAGTAAATAAATACATTTTCAATTCGCGGCGAAAGGTTCGAAGGTCAGATATTTGGCGTAAACCAGAGGGAAGTTCATTCCAGAGGGTAGGAGCCCCCACAGAGAAGGATCTTCCCCTGGGGGCCGCCAGCCGACATTGTTTGGCGGATGGCACCCTGAGAAGTCCCTCTCTGTGTGACCGTACGGGTCGGTGGGAGGCATGAGGTAACAGTAGGCAGTCCTGTAAGTACCCAGGCCCTAAGCCATAGGAGGGGGAAGGGGAGGGAGGGAGGGAGGGAGGGAGGGAGGGAGGAAGGAAGGAAGGAAGGGAGGAAGGAAGGAAGGAAGGAAGGAAGGAAGGAAGGAAGGAAGGAAGGAAGGAAGGAAGGAAGGAAGGAAGGAGATATGGATGTTTGGTTAATTTCCAATGCTTCCTGCCAGCTTTCCACAAGGAAATTCAATGGAGAAGCCATCAGAGAGTTGAAAGTTACCCCCTTCCTACTAACGTTTTGTCCACCCATAATCATTCTGTTTCTCTGTTTAAGTGAACAAATATCTCTAAAATGATGACCCAACAGTCATAGGTTGTCCAGGCTTTTATAATTCTACAGCCCGTGAAGTCTGGAATAGTGTCCCTATAGGTAATAATAACTTTTCTCTTTCTAAGTGATATAATGATATGCTGAACTTGAGGCAGAATATTTTTTTGATATCAAAGCAAGACACAGAAAGCATACAGAACATAACTTCTTGAATTCTTTCCAGTATTTTACCAGTAGTAGGTAAGGAAATCTGCTGAATAAATTAATGTGTTGAATGCAGGGGTGAAATCCAGCAGATTCTGGAGAACCGGTAGCGGAAATTTTGAGTAGTTCAAAGAACTGGCAAATACCACCTCTGGCTGGCCCCAGAGTGGGTTGGGAATGGATATTTTGCAGTATCCTTCCCCTGGAGTGGGGTGGGAATGGAGATTTTGCAGTATCCTTTCCCTGCCATGCCCACTAAGCCACGCCCACAAAGCCATACCATGCCCACCAAGTCACAGAACTAGTAGTAAAATAATTTGAATTTCACCACTGGTTGAACGCATGCGTATTGATGTGTATACATGCCCTGGAAATTCCAGGATGAGCTGATGCCTCTGTTTTGGATGAAGTGGTAAGAAAGGAAGAAAAAGTGTGCTTAGAATTATTTAGTCTCCAACATCACAAGGCATTGCACACCTACTATACCTCTCCCATAAAAAATCCATTGGAATTATTTGTTCGCATTTTTTTTTCTTTCACTGACTGATCTAACTCACTATTGTGCTCAATCTTTCTTTTGTCAACTTCTCTTCTCACACCAAATTTGGTTCCATTGTATTAAATTTTTCCAAAGTTTTTATTTTATTTTTATTTGTCAAACACAACAGTATATATAAGTATAAGCATGAAATAACCATAGAAATTGGATACAATCAAAGGGAACATTAGGATAGGAACGGTAGGCACGCTGGTTCTCTTATGCACGCCCCTTATAGACCTCTTAGGAATGGGTTGAGGTCAATAATAGATAGTCTTTGGTTAAAGCTTTGGGGATTTGGGGAAGAGACCACAGAGTCAGGTAGTGCATTCCAGGCATTAACAACTCTGTTACTGAAGTCATATTTTCTACAATCAAGATTGGAGCAGTTCACATTAAGTTTAAAACTATTATGTGCTCGTGTATTGTTGTGATGGAAGCTGAAGTAGTCTTCGACAGGAAGGACATTGTAGCAGATGATTTTATGAGTTATACTCAGGTCATGCCGCAGGCAGCTGAGTTCTAAATTTTCTAAACCCAGGATTTCAAGTCTGGTGGCATAAGGTATTTTGTTGTGATCAGAGGAGTGGAGAATTCTTCTTGTAAAATATTTCTGGACACGCTCAATTGTATTAATGTCCGAAATGAGGTGTGGGTTCCAGACAGGCGAGCTGTATTCGAGAATTGCTCTAGCAAATGTTTTGTATGCTCTGGTTAGTAGTGTAATCTTTCTGGAGAAGAAACTACACAAGGTTAAGTTTACAACTCTTAAAGCCTTTTTGGCAATGTAGTTGCAGTGGGCTTTGGCACTTAAATCGATTGATATGAAAACTCCAAGGTCTTTGACGGGGTGAAGGTCATCTACAAGGTAATGTCCATCAAGCTTGTATTTAGTGTTCTGATTCTTTTTTCCAATGTGTAAGACAGAGCATTTGCTGGTTGAGATTTGGAGTTGCCAAATTTTTGACCATTCTGACACAGTCAAGGTCTTTTTGAAGGGTATCTGCATTGTTGGTAGTGTTAAATAGTTTAACATCATTGACGAAGAGAACACAATTACTTATAATAATTGTTATGGGTAGGGCCCAAACCCGTTACAAAAATTCTTTTTCAAAATTGGTTTGAAGTTCTCCTGATCGCTGCAGAATCTTGAGATCCAGAGATAGCAGAATGAACATTCTGAAAATGCCCATCTGTTAGTTGGGGAAGCATAAGTCCACCATAACAGGTTCAGCCCCCATTCCAAAGCTCCATTTCCAATTGACTCTATCTCAGATAGAGTCTGAAGAACCGGTAGCAGAAATTTTGAGTAATTCGGAGAATTGGCAAATACCACCTCTGGCTGGCCCCAGAGTGGGGTGGGAATGGAGATTTTGCAATATCCTTCCCCCAGGAGTGGGGAGGGAATGGGGATTTTGCAGCATACTTCCCCTGCCACTTCCACCAACCGATACCTACCAAGCCACACCACGCCTACCAAGCAACGCCCACAGAATCAGTAGTAAAAAAATTTGGATTTCACCACTGCTCTATGGAATGTGGAAACATTCCAGGGTGATGTCCTTCTAGAGTTTGAATGAATATTATAGTATTCAAGATTATTTTAAAATAAGTTTTTTAACTGCATTTTAAATTTGTATATTGTACCGTCTGTTTTATTCTTGCCTGTGCACCGCCCTGAGTCCTTCGGGAGAAGGGCGGTATAGAAATCAAATAAATAAAATAAATAAATAAATAAAATAAGAAAGACTCTTCTTATTTGTTTATTTATATTTCACCCCTTTTCACTTCCCATCTCCCTCAGAGAAGCGGTCTGGCTGGTATACAATTTAATCAATTAAATTAAGCATTAAAACAAAATAACGGGGTTTTTTTTAAAAGCAAAGTATTAAATATTAAAAAAGGTAATATGTATGAAGCAAAATTGGTGGGCCAAATTACCTCAAATGGTTTGTTTCTATTCCTTTTTTCCCCCTCTGGTGGTGTTCTCATTTGTTTTCTTCTGTGCATATGAACTCTTACTGCCTTATTATTTTTTTGTTTACTTCATGCCTTACTTCCAAAGGTTCATAACCATGCAGCAAGGACTATTGCAATACGATAAACATGTTTCCTTCTGATATTTTTCAAAGTACTACTGCAAAGAATGATACTGATTACTGAAGAAGGATGGTGATTGTTCCTTCTCCAAATCTTAAGGGAATTCCAGCAGGCACTATAAAAGTGATCTCCCTGGATTAAGACATTGCATTCTATTAATATCTGCTTAGAAATACAGAAATGCACATAGGTAGGATTAGTATTTCATCTGTGACACTTCATTTTTTTAAACTTTAAATAAAATTCATTTTCTTAAGTTTAGATAATATTAGTGAATGGTCAGCTACTCAGTTAAATGGAAACATAGGAGTTACTGTTTGATCTCTACAATGACTACTACATGTTGTAGTCAGTTGGTTATATTCAGAACATTAGTTTTATCTTTTTTCCCAACTATGATGAGCATTTCTCCTCCCTACACTTGCAAACTTAGTAATCCTCTTCCAATTGTTCATGAATACTATCAGTCTGGAGATTTAATCATTGCTGCTATTATTTATCAGGTTCTCTTTCTTTCAAATGAGATCACTTTTCATAGCCGTCCTAAGTATGACGTCCTTGATCAGTACATGTAAGTACCCGACTACTTCTCTTCCTCCTCATACTGCATCTCTTCTTTTCCCTCCCTCATTGATACCTAAATGTATTTTCTTTCACTTTTATGCTTAAAAGTATTGTTTGCTAGCCAGTTGATATGACCAGTTCCAGTGACCATATTTCGTCATTTTTAATTTCAGAGCTGTCTTAATACTGATGTTGAAATTGAGATAAATATTGTTAGTTTTAATCGTAAAACATATGGATTTCATTCTCCTCAAGAAACTTCCTTCCTTCAACAAAGTCCCTTGTTGAAAGTAAAAAAAAAGTTTGACTAAACTACATATTGCAGAAGCTCTCTGGTGAATCTTGAAGGGTTTTTTCCCCCTTTTATTTCATCCAGATATAAAACAGGAAACCCACTAGTGCATAATTTAGGTTATAATAGGTTTAGGATGTAAAATGGAGCTGGCTTCCTTCCCTTAGAAAATACAGATAGGATATAGATAGTACTGCATGAATTTTTTTCTCCTCAAGAAACTGACTAATCTAAATATTGCAGATATCCTCTGGTTAATCTTGAGCTTATTCATCTTTCGTTTCATAAAGATATAAAAGAGAAACCCTCTAGTGCATTGAATTTCCGTCCTGTCAGTTAGAGATTATGTCCCCATGTTCTTATGCTGTAATTAATAATGAGAACATTGCCTTCTAGAACCTTATTCACACTCTTTAATATATTTAAAGATTTCAATCATGTCCCCCTCTCCTTCTGTCCTCTAGGCTGAACATATTCAGTTCCTCTAATATTTCCTCATATTTTTTGTCCCTCAAACCTTGCATCATTTTTCTTGCCTATTTTTTCACTCAATCTTATCAAAACCTTTTTTTAAAGTGAGGTCTCCAGAACTGTACACAGTATTTCAAATGTGGTCTGGGTAAATGTCACCTTAGCTCAATGTTAAGTAGCCACAGCTAGGTCGGTGCTTTCCAGATGATACAATCGAGGGCTATTATTAGAGAGTGACCAGATTCCAGATGTCCAGAACTAACAATAAGCACTAGTTTATATCTTCATGAATATATATGTATAAAACAGCTGTGCAATTTTGAAGCAGAAATATATTGACATAGTTTATATCTTTCCACAAAGGTTTATCACTCATAATTACCAGCACACTTTGGCTCTGGCATTTGCTGTAAAGGAGATCAATGAAGATTCTGGGATTTTACCCAACGTTACCCTTGGTTTCCACATTGCTACTGACTATACTCTGGAAAGTACAACTTATCAGTTAGCAATGGAATTTCTATCTACAAAATATGAATTTATACCCAACTACAAATGTAATGACCAGACCAACACAGTAGCTGTCATTGGAGGACCCCGTAGTAACATCTGTCTCAACATGGCAATCTCTCTGTGCAACTACAAATTTCCCCAGGTGAGAAAACTGAATAAGAACATCTTGAAAGGATGTCTTTTTTTGCTTGATGAGCAAATTGCCAATGTCATGTAAAACTAATTTTTAAGCACTCTGTTTTTGTATCCCACTCAAACTCAGAGAATGGATTAAATAAACCCACATTGCATTGGTTTTAAATTTTTGATTTTATTTTGGAAGAAGTACTTCATTCTTATGTTCTTCTGACTTCCTTCATTTAGATCACATATGGATCAGCTCCATTGAGAAATACTGAAACAGCAGCATTTGTCAAATGGATGTTCCCAGATGAGAACCACCAATTTAAAGGAATACTGCACTTACTGTTGCATTTTGGATGGACCTGGGTTGGGTTAGTTTCATTGTATGAGGAAGAAAGAGACAGATTCATTCAAAATAGACTTTCCATGTTTTCAGAGAGAGGAATCTGCTTTGACTTTATACAATGTCTTCCCCAGATAATATACGGTAATGAAGCTGCTGTGTATATAGAAAATGCAGACAAAATATTCAAAGTAATCGTGGAAAGTACAGTTATTGCAGTTATCTTAAGTGCTGAAAATGCAGGCTTGGTGCCCTTGAGACTAATGATCTATTTTTTCAATTATGATAATATTCCAAAGGAGAGAAGGTCCAAAATTTGGATCATGACAGCCCAGATGGAATTCACATCCATTCTAATGCAGAGACCGTTGCCCATTGATTTTCTCCATGGTGCACTTTCTTTTGCAATTCACTCAAAGCAGCTGGCTGGATTCCAACAATTTATGCAGAAGAGAAACCCAAACTTAGAAAAAGAGGATGGGTTGATTACGGATTTCTGGAAAGATGCATTTGAATGCTCATTCTCCAGTGATATTACAGATGGGAATGCTGAAAGGATCTGCACTGGAGAAGAGAAGCTGGAGACTCTTCCTAATTCGATCTTTGACACCACCATAAATGGACAGAGTTACAGTGTCTACAATGCAGTCTTTGCTGTGGCACATGCTCTGAAGGCCATGCGCTCTTCCAAACTCAAAGGGAGACAAAAAATGAATGAGAGGAAATGGAAGTTATTTCTCCAATCACCTTGGCAAGTAATGTTGGCTAATACAAAATTTGGGGAAATCATCAAGTACCAGAACAGGAGACTGGTTTTGTGTTTTGTTTTGTTGTGTTGTGTTGTTTTAACAGTTAGAATGCTTCATAATTATATGTAGTTTTTAAAGCTATATAGAAGTAGTTGATATTTTCATGAGAAAGAAAATTTTTAAAAAAGGAATATAAATCTAAGGCTTAGATAAAGACACTATATATATATAACATACGAGCTTCATTTTATGTCTAAAATGATATATTTATTTTTTTTTTGCATTTATATCCCGCCCTTCTCCGAAGACTCAGGGCGGCTTACACAGTGTCAAGCAATAGTCTTCATCCATTTGTATACTATATACAAAGTCAACTTATTGCCCCCAACAATCTGGGTCCTCATTTTACCTACCTTATAAAGGATGGAAGGCTGAGTCAACCTTGGGCCTGGTGGGACTTGAACCTGCAATATTGCAAGCAGTTGCTGTTAATAATAGGCTGCATTAGCCTGTTGCGCCACCAGAGGCCACCTGTTGCGCCACCAGAGCCTGTTGCGCCACCATTAGCCTGTTGCGCCACCAGAGGCTCCTGTATGTACAGGATATTTTTCAATCCATTATATTTGACAATTTTTTACGTAGAAAATGAAAACTGCTTAACTATTGAATAGCATTATTATTCTTCACCAGCTTAATTTTTGAGTTACTAAGATTCAAAGATGTCAAAGGTACATATTCAAAAGGAAACTATACCTAGTGTTACTTCCAGTGAATAACAAAATTGTCAATGAATTGCATGAAGAATATTCCAAGTTTATTTTTTTCTAAAAAGTAACATCTGGAATTACCCCCGGATGGAAGTAAAAGCCATCTTGTCCTAGAATTGTCTGTCTCAGAGAATTCTACCTTGCCTCCACTAAGTCTCTTTTTATGACCATGTAATCCCTCAGTTCAGGGTAGAGTTAGGGCAACTGAAAGGAGCTGAGTTTTTTCTGGCCGGATGCCCTTCCTGACTCCACACAGAGTTCACAGCAGATATTTTCTCTTTGTGCCCTCATGGAGACACAGTTGTCCCTTCTTAGGATTTAACTCTTACCCTTTTAAATGGGATGCAAGGGTCTTCACCAGTAGGTCACCATGTCATTCTCTATTTTGCCATTTATATGGCAGAACACTAAATTCCCCATTTCTGAAATGCTCAATCAAAGCAAAGTGATTTTCTGTTGGAATTGTCATCTTTCAGTTTTTCAGATGAGAGTTGAAAATGTATTTGATAAAACTATATTTTGTTAAAGGTTTGAAATAGTTTGACCAAGGCAAAATGGAAGAGCTTATTTTTCTTTAAGCCTAGGCCAAACCGAAAGAAACAAATTGAAATTTTCCCATCCCCTTCAATGATTCCTGATAACTTTCCTGTTTCTTTCCTGTTTTTTGTCGTCTTCCTTTAGCTCCACCGTTTTTTGCAACAAGTCTCCTTTAACAACAGTGCTGGAGAACAGATTTCTTTTGCCCCCAGTGGGGAATTAGAAACTGGACTTGATATTTTAAATTGGGTCACATTTTCAAATAAATCCTTTCTGAAAGTCCAAATTGGAAAGATCGACCCCCAGGCTCCTTCAGACAAGTTCCTCACCCTTTCTGACAAGGACGCCTCTTGGCCTCTCATATTTAACCAGGTGTGTCTCATTTTTCCCTTTTCCTGAAATTATTAGCCATGGATTGATGGAATAAATCAGGGATGTCAAACTAGCAGTCCGCAGGCCAGATGCGTCAAATGCAGGCCATGCGCACCTCAGCTCCATGAAGGGAAAAACTGTCACGATAGGTCACATGGGTGCAACGGGATGCCCCAAGTTTGATACCTGTGGAATAAATGATTTAACCATCACAATTACAGCAACATTTGGAGTAAGCAAGCATTTAGCAGTCCATATGTTATTCGTTGAAGTTACAATGACACTGAAAAAAGATATATATGACCACTTTTCACACAAACGACCATAGTAGCATCCTCATAGTCATGTGGCAATTGTCTCATATTTATGACAGTTACAGTGTCCCAGAATCATGTGATCACCTTTTGCCAGTCACTGGGGAAGTCATATTCACTTAGCAACTGTGTTACTAACTTAACAGCTGCAGTGATTCACTTAACAACTGTGGTGACAAAGGTCATAAAATGGAGTAAAACTCACTTAACAAGTTCCAATGCTAAGCTATCTTAGTATACAGGGTTTCTTTCTAAGTGCATTTGCAAATACTTTAGAGGTGTATGTACTTTAAGATAAATAAAATTTATTAAGGCAGAATGATTTTTTTTGAAAAAAAAATACTGTTTTCTTGATTTCAATACTTTAGAATTAATTTTTTAATAATCTCCTCTGAAATCAGGGATGGTTGATCAAATTCTTTGATTAGAGAAAATATAATATCTACATACCATACTTTTTGGAGTATAAGACTCATCTTTTTCCCCCTAAAGTGGGTGAAAATGTAGGTGTGTCTTATACAGTCATTTTTGGCCTTCCAAATTCTCCACACATCACATCTTTGCCCTCCTTGGCCCCGTGGCCCATTTTCATCAAAAAATGGGACCATTTTTGGGTTTCCAAGTCCTCTGCACATTGCGTTTTCACCCTCCCTAGCCTCCCGAAGCATTCTACAGGCCAAAAATGGGCATGTTTTGGTTGAAAACAGGCTGTACAGAACTCTGTAGAGTGGTTCTGAGGTCCTGGGAGGGTGAAAATGTGATGTACAGAGGCCAAAAACTATTTTTTTTCTTTTTTGCGTCCTGTAAATTTAGGTTTGTCTTATAGTCCGAAAAATATGGTATGTAGCTGTTTGGAAATCCCTGGCAACACCTTTTGCATGAAAAAAGAAAAAAAAACATATCTATGATCCGTAGTTTCAATGATTTAAAAAATGGATAATCCAGGACTTCCCGTTGATGTTACGGTGCTATCAGATGTGAAAAGAGGCACTCTGCGAATTTGCACCGAATCCCTTTGTTGGAGGGCCCCAAAATAGAATAGAATAGAATAGAATAGAATAGAATAGAATAGAATAGAATAGAATAGAATAGAATTTTTATTGGCCAAGTGTGATTGGACACACAAGGAATTTGTCTTGGTGCATATGCTCTCAGTGTACATAAAAGAAAAGATACGTTCATCAAGGTACAACATTTACAACACAATTGATGGTCAATATATCAATATAAATCATAAGGCTTGCCAGCAACAAAGTTACAGTCATACAGTCATAAGTGGAAAGAGATTGGTGATGGGAACTATGAGAAGATTAATAGTAGTGCAGATTTAGTAAATAGTTTGACAGTGTTGAGGGAATTCTTTGTTTAGCAGAGTGATGGCCTTCAGGAAAAAACTGTTCTTGTGTCTAGTTGTTCTGGTGTGCAGTGCTCTATAGCGTCATTTTGAGGGTAGGAGTTGAAACAGTTTATGTCCTGGATGTGAGGGATCTGTAAATATTTTCACAGCCCTCTTTTTGATTCGTACAGTATACAGGTCCTAAATGGAAGGAAGGTTGGTAGCAATTATTTTTTCTGCAGTTCTAATTATCCTCTGAAGTCTGTGTCTTTCTTGTTGGGTTGCAGAACCGAACCAGACAGTTATAGAGGTGCAAATGACAGACTCAATAATTCTTCTGTAGAACTGAATCAGCAGCTCCTTGGGCAGTTTAAGCTTACTGAGTTGGCGCAGAAAGAATATTCTTTGCTGTCCTTTTTTGATGATATTTTTGATGTTAGCTGTCCATTTTTGATCTTGCGATATGATAGAACATAGAAATTTAAAGGTTTCTACTGTTGATACTGTGTTGTCTAGTATTGTGAGAGGTGGAAGTATGGAAGGGTTTCTCCTAAAGTCTACCACCATTTCTACGGTTTTGAGTGTGTTCAGTTCCAGATTGTTTTGGTTGCACCACAAGGCTAGTCGTTCGACCTCTCGTCTATATGCGGATGCGTCATTGTCTCGAATGAGACTGATCACTGTTGTGTCATCTGCGAACTTCAGTAGTTTAACAGATGGATCGTTGGAGATGCAGTCATTGGTATACAGAGAGAAGAGAAGTGGGGAGAGCACACAGCCTTGGGGTGGCTCTGTGCTAATTGTACAGGTATTTGATGTGATCTTGCTTAGCTTCACCTGCTGCTTCCTGTTTGTTAGGAAGCTTGTGATCCACTTACAAGTCTGTTCCGGTACCTGTAGCTGGTTTAGCTTAGTTAGAAGAATGTCTGGAATGATGGTATTGAATGCTGAACTAAAGTCTACAAAAAGGACCCTTGAATAGGTCTTTGGAAACTCAAGATGTTGTAGGATGTAGTGCAGCATATTAACAGCATCATCTGTTGATCTATTTGCTCGGTATGCAAATTGCAAGGGGTCTAACAGCGGATCCGTGATGGTTTTCAAGTAGGAAAGCACTAGCCTTTCAAAGATTTTCATGACTACAGATGTTAAAGCAACTGGTCTGTAGTCATTCAGTTCCTTGATGGTGGGCTTCTTCGGCACTGGGATGATGGTAGAGCGTTTGAAGCAAGAAGGAACATAGCACATCTCGTGATTTATTGAAAATATGGGTGAAGATGGGGGCCAATTGGTCAGCACAGACTTTTAAGCAAGAAGGAGTTATCTTGTCTGGGCCTGGAGCTTTTCCTGGCTTTTGTCTGTGAAATAGGTCCTGCACTTCCTTTTCTGTGATCACTAGGGGTTGTGAACCCAATATAATGGGGTCAGTTGTAGGAGTCTTGGCTGTTGTTGGTGTGTCAGAGATGGGTGTTTTGGAGATAGGTGGCTGTAGTTTACTTTCAAATCTGCAGTAAAACTCATTCAGGTCATCTGCCAGTTGTTGATTACCTTCAGCCTGGGAAGGAGGTTTGCCATAGCCGGTGATATTTTTAAGAGTTTTCCACATGTTTGCAGGTTCATTTGCTGAAAATTGATTCTTTAGCTTTTCAGAGTAGCTTCTTTTTGCTGCTCTGATCTCCCTTGTTAGTGCATTTCTGGCCTGATTGTACAGCATTTTATCACCTTTTATGTAGGCTTCCTCTTTGGAATGTCGTACCTGCTTAAGTTTAGGTGTGAACCAAGGTTTGTTGTTACTGTATATTCGCAAGTTCCTTGTAGGTACACATATTTCTTCACAGAATCTGACATACGATGTTACAGTATCTGTGAGTTCATCCAGGTCTGGAGAGGTATCTTCAAAGATATTCCAATCAGTGCAGTCAAAGCATGCCTGCAGCTTTAATTCTGCCTCCTCTGTCCAGGTCTTCACTGATTTAATTGTTGGTTTTGTGGTTTTAAATCTTTGCCTGTAAGCAGGCACAAGGTGAATCAATGCAATGATCGGAGTGTCCTACAGCTGCACGTGGTAAAGACCGATAGGCATCTTTTAGTGTTGTGTAGCAGTGGTCTAGAGTATTCTTGCCTCTGATGGGACAATTGACATGCTGAAAGTATTTTGGTAGTTCTTTCCTTAAGTTTGCCTTGTTTAGATCTCCCAAAACAATGGCCAGTGAGTCAGGGTGTTTGGCTTCAGCCTCCATGATTTGGTCAGCTAGAGTTCGTAATGCCTTGTTTACACAGGCTTGTGGTGGGACATAAACAGCAATTAGAAGAAATGAGGAAAATTCACGAGGCGAATAGTATGGTTTGCAGTTGATAATTAAAAAGTCTCTAAATTGTTGTCACAGAATTTGTAAATTATTTTAAAATCTTGACACCAGTTGCTGTTAATATATAGGCATAAGCCTCCTCCTTTCTTTTTACCAGATGTTTCTGGAACCCTGTCTGATCGTTCAATCTGAAACCCTGGAATGTTCAGGCTGCTATCTTCAATTGATTCATTTAACCAGGTTTCAGAGAAGCATAGGACTGCTGAATTGCAAAAATCAGAATAGTATTTGTTTAAGAGGAGTATTTCATCCATCTTATTTGCAAGTGAGCGTATATTTGTTAGGAAAATTGAAGGCAGAGGAGTTTTAATGCGATTTCTTAGCCTGTTTAAGATCCCAGATCGTTTACCTCTCTTCCTTCGCTTCTGTTGTTTGGTTTTTTAAGTAATCCATGGCTCCGTGGGAATTGCCTCCTCCTGTGTTGGAATCTCCTCCGTGTTTGTAAAGACAGGCAGGGGTGAGAAAGAAAGCTGCTCCTTAAAGAAATATTGCTTAATTTTTAGCAGATGGTCTCATGAGTAGGAAATCCGTAGTGAGTCACAGAGAACAATTAAAAATAAAGAAACCATTAGAGAGCATTTCACCGAGGCAGCCTTCATCGGCGCCATCTTGGAAGGGTTCTAAGAGGCTAAAGTCACCCTGTAGGGGTGATGAAGAGTGGAGGGGTTCCTTGCAGGTCGCAGAAAGCAGTGGCTCTCCTGCATGATCAAGGGCTAATTCCCCCTCATCCAATGATGAAGAGGAGAGGCAGCCATTATGGCTGCTGTTAAGCTGGGGCAGCTGAAGAAACAAAGACTGTGCGGTGTTGATGAACAGTGACTGGAACTGGGTGAGGTGACTTTTTTACATGAAACCTACCCTAAAGAAAATAAACTCTGGAAAAAGGACTCTTTGAAGAGTTTCTTTAAGCAGTGAACAATTACAGAGAGAAAAATCATAGACCCAAAAGAAAAGAAAATGATATTAAGAAGAGAGTGCAAAATCTTTAAGAATATAGAAATATTGGATCTCTAATTTTTATTGAAAATAAGGCATTTTAAATCCTGGAATTACTTGTCAGAATTTTGATTATTTGTTTCAATTAATACAAATGAAACTTATTAGAATCTATGCAATGTTGAAGTTAAATGGAACGCTCCATCTACTGGTGAATGTAAATGCATTTTTTCATTTTTTTAAATTCTGTATTAGTTTGGTAAGTTTCAATTTTCCATTTAATACAAGGTTTGCAAAAAACACCAAAATGAAATATGGAATTTTTGCTGGAGATATGAAAGGTGCTTTTTCAGGAGGAAACTGGACTTTCTTGTTTTTTCTTTGAAGATGTTTTGCTTCTTATCCAAGAACCTTTTTCAGCTCTGACAAGATAGTGGGGAATGGAAAGATTTATATTCCTTGCAGACGGCTGGAGAGTTTACTGGAAACTTTGTCTATCTAGCTACCTAACTAATAATGACAATTCCAGTACAGTAATATTTTTGCAAAAAATTGAGAATTTAAAAGGCTTTCTTTAAATTATTGAAATAACCTGCAGAAACTTTGTTCTTAAAATCTATTTCAAATATTTCTTTTATTTTTTAAAATTTGTTTGCAACCCATCTCACCGCAAGGCAACTTTGGATGGCATAAAACATTAAAATAATATCTCAGGGGCTGCCACAGAGAAGAGGGAGTCAAGCTATTCTCCAAAGCCCCTGAGGGTAGGACAAGAAGCAATGGATGGAAACTAATCAAGGAGAGGAGCAACTTGGAACTAAGGAGAAATGTCCTGACAGAATAAACAATCAGTGGAACAACTTGCCTTCAGAAGTTGTAAATGTTCCAACACTGGAAGTTTTTAAGAAGAGATTAGATAACCATTTGTCTGAAGTCGTGTAGGGTTTCCTGCCTAAGCTGGGGATTGGTCTAGAAGATCTCCAATGTCCCGTCCAACTCTGTTATTCTGTTCTGTTCTATTCTGTTCTGTTCTATTCTATTCTATTTATTGGGAATGATCAATCGATTAATGTAATAGGTATGAAATAAGAAGCAGTTGAATATTCAGTAGGGAATATACACCAGGAGTAGAACTGGAAATTGCAACACCAATGTTGGGATTAAATATGAAGAGTTTATATATGTATAATTGATAAAAAAATAATTTGCCAAAGATACATTCTTTCTGTGAATTCTGATTTTATTTATGAACAGGCATTACCTCTTTCCATCTGTAACAAAGAGTGTCCTCTTGGCCATAGCAAAATGAAAGTGGAAGGAAAATTATCCTGCTGCTATGACTGCAAAATATGCCCAGAAGGAAAGATAGCAGATCAGTTGGGTAAGCAAAGGATTATTTTAAATGTATCAATGATATAATAAATATAAATGGGGGGTTATTTTTAATAAATAAATATTTTTAATAAATATGGTGATTGAAAATATTGCGCTTGACATCATAGTGAAACATTTGATTTTTTTTTTATACTTCGGTGAACTATTTGGTTCACTGAAGAAATTTATTTTCTTTAACTCTGGAATATTTTTTGGGATGTCAATACCTAAATATTTCATACTATCTACTATTTTTAATTTCAATTTTCCTTTCAATACATCTACTTCTTCTTAATTTGGTTATATAACATCATTTCTGATTTTTCAAAGTTTATTTGTAATCTCCACTATATTTCCCAAATTTGTTCAGGTGTAAATATATAATTACTACGGGATTTTGAAACAGTGGTGAAATCTGAACCAATTTACTCCTGGTTTGCCATGTGCGTGCACATGAGCAGTGCTGAGCACACACCAAATGTGAGATGTGCACCCACATGCAATGCATGCCAAAAGGAGGCATGGCGTAAGTAGAACAGTGCATGTGTGTGTGGGGAGGGGTAATCAGCTGTTGCATGCAATCTTTCTTTTACTTTTAAAAGCATTTTTTACAACCTATTCGACCAAATAGATTGTAAAAAATAGGTTGTAAAAATGCTTTTAAAAGGAACAAAACAGCTCTGATCATCGTGCAGCTCAGCTGTGATCATCAGAGCCTCTTTTTTTACCTTTAAAAGCATTTTTTAAAAGAAGCGGCAGGTGGACAAGTGGGAGACTGAGTTATTGGGTGGGCATGGATGAGTGGGGCAGGGATTTTTGCTGCCGGTTCTCTGAACCACCTGCTGCCATTGTTACTGGATTGGCTGATCCAGTCCAAACCGGGAGCATTTCACCCCTGTTTTGAAATGTTAATGATGTATCATCTGCAAATAAATTTATTTTATTTCAATTTATTTCAATGAACGTTCCCTAATTGGATTTGCCAAAACCTCTATCAATAATGCAAATGAAAGTGGAAATGAAGAGCAATCCTGTCTCATTCCCTGGCTTAAAGTTATTGGCTCTGTAACACCATCATTTATAACTATTCTTGCATTATTCTCTGAATAAAGTTGATTTATCACTTTTCTATTTTTCCCCCAATCCCTAACCTCTATTAATATCTATACATCTCTATAAATATTATAGTATATATACACACACACACACATGAAGATCGTTTTTTAAAATATATTTCTTCTTCTATAACAACTAAGATACATACAATATATTTCAATTGTGCTCTTATGCCCTCCAACACAACATATATTCTTGACTAGGTTTATTCCCTTTGCCTTCCACCAACACTGTTTTTATAAAATCCCCCCTCCATATTTCATTATAATTGTTTAATAAATTTAATTTCTGTTGTTAATTTATGATTTGTTGCCATACTCCAAATTTCATTTGGATATTTCTTTGAATATCCCAATTTTGTCCCCAATATTTAGCCATCACTAATCTAGCTGCCAATATTGCTGTAAAAATCTTAGTATCTTGATTAATAAGGGATATTGGTCTATATGATCCTGGGTTTGTATGATCTTTATCTGGTTTCGCTATCAGTATTGTCAAAGATTTCTTCCAGGAACTTGGAATATTTTCCCCTTCCATTATTTTATTAAACATTCTCTTCCTCTTCAGCACCAATGATTCTTTAAATTTTTTATAATATTCTATGCTTAGTCCATCTAACCCTGGTGCCTTCCCTATTGCAAAGTATTAATAACTTCAATACTTCCTTTTCTTCTATTTGTGATTCCATTAGTTCTTTATCGTATTCTTGAATTTTATAATTTAAATTCTTAAAATTGATTTTTTTTTCATACTTCAGCGAGCTATTTTATGATAAAACCAATTAGTTCATTCTAAGTTTGAGCAACAGAAGATTTGAATTATTCCTTCTTCTGTTTCCTTGAAAAATTATGAACAGTTTTTTTCCAGAAACCTTTGTCAATACTTTTTGGAAATAAAGATAATTTTGCTTTGGTAATGTTTCCATAATTTTTACAAGATTTTACTTCCTATTTTACCCAAATGGGTGATTGATTGATTGATTGATTGATTGATTCTGGAATGTATATGGGTGCCTATCTCATATAATAAACCTTGGTGGCCCTTGCCACCACATCCCAGATAAATCAGGCTCCTGAGTCAACCTCCATTCTAGCCTAATTCTTTATGTGAACAACAATCCTGCAAAAAGGTTAAAGGATAGGGAACCCAAGTAATTCAGATGGAAGAGTATTGGAAAAGGCTAGACCCTATAGACCAGATAGAACTCTGAACTCCCCAATGGCAACAGTTAACACAAAAGATCTGGAACATGCCTACATGTCAGACTTATTGAGAAAGACAGATACCATTAAAGAAAGGTGGTCTCACCTATAATTTGACCCAATGACATCCAGGGTGATGATAATCAGAAAATTGAATTGCATACAGTACACAACTAGGAGCCAATCAAGCTCATGCAGAGTAATAGAACTAGGTGAGTTAAGTGTATGTCCACTGCAATGCAAACCAGTTTTGCTTTTGAAATGGTCTTTAAGGGCAGCACCATATTAAGGTCATTCCAGTAATCAAATTGGAATCTCGTTAAGTCTACAGAATTCTGTATAAAATTGAAATATATTGAATATGAAATGATGAGATAATGTTTCTATGAATGGTTTCTTTTTCAGACTTGGATGACTGTTTCCCTTGTCCAGAGGATCAATATCCAAACAAGGATAAAGATAGTTGCCTCCCAAAAAGTGTAATTTATTTAACTTATCAAGAACCTTTGGGGATTTCATTGGCGGTGATTGGAGTCTCCTTTTCTGTCATCTCAGCTGTGGTGCTCGGGATATTCATTCAACATCAGGACACACCTATTGTGAAAGCCAATAATAGGAACCTCACTTATAGCCTTCTTGCTGCTCTCCTGCTCTCTTTCCTTTGCAGTTTACTCTTCATTGGGCAACCTAATCAAGTGAAATGTGTCTTGCGACAAACTGCTTTTGGTGTCCTCTTCTCTGTAGCTCTTTCATGTATACTGGGGAAAACAATCATAGTGGTCCTTGCTTTCATGGCCACCAAGCCCGGATCCAAAATGAGGAAATGGGTGGGGGAAAGGCTGGCTATCTCTATTGTCCTATCTTGCTCCTTGACACAATTCTGCTTTTGTGTGGTGTGGCTCACAATTTCTCCCCCCTTCCCAGATTCTGACATGCATTCCATGGCTGAAGAAATTATCCAGGAATGTAATGAAGGTTCCACCACAATGTTTTATGTTGTCCTTGGCTTTTTGGGGTTCTTGACTGCTGTCAGTTTCACTGTGGCCTTCCTAGCTAGGAATTTGCCCGACACCTTTAATGAAGCCAAATTTATCACCTTCAGCATGTTGGTCTTTTGCAGTGTCTGGGTGTCATTTGTTCCCACCTATTTGAGCACCAAGGGAAAATACATGGTGGCTGTGGAAATCTTCTCCATTTTGGCTTCAGCAGCTGGATTACTGCTCTGCATATTTCCACCCAAATGCTATATCATTATTCTGAGACCTAATCTGAATAAGAAGGAACAACTAATGAAAAAATGAAACTGATTTTAACACCACACCCTTTGAAAAATTCTAATTACCATATTTTTTGGAGTATAAGATGCACTTCCACCCCAAAAGAGGGTGAAAATTTGGGCGCGTTTTATACACCAAATGTTGCCCCATTCACCCATTGACCCCACCATTTGGCCTCTGCCTCCCAGCAATTTATCACCTTGCAGCAAGCAACAAACTGCAAACAGCCCGTTTCAGCTTCAGCACAGACTGATTAGCACAAACAGTTGATTGTCAGTTTGATCAGCCTCCTCACCCTCAGCTGTTTCTGGCTGCAGGGATTGCGATTGCCTATTGCTGTTTGCTGCAAGGAGGTAAATTGGTGGTAGGCAGAGGCAGATTTTTTTTTTTTTTTGTGCTAATCAGGCTGTGCTGAAAACAAAAATGAAACTGAAGCAGGCTGTTTGCTTTTTGCTCCAATGAGGCAAATTGCTGGGAGGCAGAGGGAGATTTTTTTTCTTGTTTTCCTCCCCAAGAAAGGAAGGTGCGTTTTATAGTCCAGAGCATCTTATTCTCCAAAAAATATGGTAGTTGCTTTCAAGATATAGGTTTTTCTCCCCCAATTTGAGGTTTGGCCTTTTTCCTTCCATCGCTACATCAATAGGATATACAAAGCAATAATTCTGAGAAGTTCACTTCACAATCTTTAAAAAAGACCCCTTAATCACTTAATCACGAGTCAAAAAGAGGGCTTTGAAAATATCTACAGCCCTCTCACACCATGGATATAAATTGTTTCATCTTCTGCCCTCAAAATGACACTATAGGGCACTGCACACCAGAACAACTAGACACAAGAACAGTTTTTCCCCGAATGCCATTATTCTGCTTAACAACTAATTCCCACAACACTGTCAAATAATTTACTAACACTGTATTACTGTTATTCTTCTCTTCCTTCCTAGTATCTATCTCTTCCCATTGATGTCTATAACCATGTTGCTTGTATCTTTCAATTTATATTGTTTTTATTTGTTTCCTATTACGATTTGATAGCTTATTAGTAACCTTGACTCTCACTGTGTTGTATCTTTTTATTCTTGATGAATTCTAGTTTATTCTCCTTATGTACACTGAGAGCCTATGCACCAAAGACAAATTCCTTGTGTGCCCAGTCACACTTGGCCAATAAAAAATTCTATTCTATTCTATTATTTTGGGTTAAGCTTGATCTTAAAGGCCATAATTGTGGACATCCAACTCATTGTTCCATTGATCTGTGTGCACGTTTTTAAAAATGCATTTGAGATTTGGTGTGATTTGCAGTGATATATTGTCCTGGAAGCTATTAGATTCATCTTAGTTAAGTGTGTTCCTGGATGGGTTCACAATATTGGGGTCAGAGGGGGAGGGAGGCTCCTATGGAATCCTACCATTATGATAATTATTATTTACTTTATGATGAGAACATGGCATAAGAGCAGTAAACATATACAGTCAAGCCATGTATTTATATACAAAACATATATGGGGTATCACAGTGGCTTCATAATTAGGTGTCCAAATCAGCTATCCAGGCAATCAACTCTGGTGTTGCTTTTTGCAGGTCTTCTAGGAACTAGAAAATGCACTTTGTGGGTAATCTTACACAATATGTTTAAAAGTTTACATTAAAGTTTGCAATACTTTACATCTTCTGGTATCATTTCTATTCTGGTGAATAGGCAAAATCCTGATGTAATTGATATTCCAGGGACAGGATGGAGTAGACATTAATAATAGACAACCTATTAAGACAATTACAATTGCATATTTAAAGGAAATACCAAAGAAAAATAACTAAAAATCAGAAGGTGAAAAAGGAATCTTAGCAAACTGCAGGTAAAGGGGTGGAGGGGTGGCGGTTGTTAATAAAGAGAGTCTAGAGCCGAGGGAGGCCACTGTACCTCAGATAGCCAGTTGTGAATCCCTTTATGTGAAGTGGGGGTATAGTATGCAGGTGGGCTTGTTGATCACGTTGATCCTTGCTGCGTGACAACAGCCCTGCCCAAGTTGCTTGAGATGATAGCCGGGATGGCAGTTGATACCCTAGGCTTATGGTCATGGGGGATTTCAACTTGCCATCGGCCGGTGTGTCGTCAACGGCAGCTTGGGAGTTCATGGCCTCCATGATGGCCATGGACCTGACCCAACTAGTTGACGGCCACACCCACGTTGGAGGAAGCACACTGGATCTGATTTTTGTCTCTGGACAGTGGTTGAATGATCTGGATGTACGAGAATTAGCCATTGAACCTTTGTCATGGTCAGATCACTCTCTCCTTCGTCTGGACTTTCGGATCACCGCTCAACACCGCAGGGAGATGGGGCCAATGCGTTGGTTCCGTCCCAGGCGACTGATGGACCCAGAGAGGTTCCTGACGGAGCTTGGGCTGTTCCCTGGTGATCTGGCCCACGGCTCGGCCGAGGAGCTTGTCGCAATCTGGGAACAGGCTGCGGCGGGTAGTTTGGACCATGTCGTGCCTTTGCGGCTCTGACCCGGCATAGGTCTCAACCGGCTCCCTGGTTTTCCGAGGAGCTGAGGGAGATGAAATGCTGGAAAAGACACCTTGAGAGTGCTTGGAGGTCCAGCCGTTCTGAAGCTGACCGAACACTAGTCAGGTCTCATATTCAGACCTACCTAGTGGCATTGAGGGAGGCCAAGCGGGCCTATGTTTCTACCCTCATTGCCTCAGCAGATAACCACCTGGCCTCCCTGTTTAGGGTGACTCACTCTCTCCTTCACCAGGAGGGGCGCGATGATCCCTTACAGGGTTGTGCTGAGGATTTTAGCAGGTATCTGTACGATAAAATCACTCAGCTCCGGGACGGTTTGGACCAAAATTGGGTAGTTTCAGGCGAGGTGATGGAGGCTAGTCTTGTTGAGACCATCTGGGAGGAGTTTGATCCTGTGGCTCCTGAGGACATGGACAGGTTGCTGGGGCAGCTGAATGCCACCACATGTTTATTGGACCCATGTCCCTCCTGGTTGGTGCTGGCCACCCAGGAGGTTACACGAGGCTGGCTCCAGGGAATTGTCAACGCTTCCTTGAGGGAGGGTGTTGTTCCCACCACCTTGAAAGAGGCGGTGGTGAGACCCCTCCTCAAGAAGCCCTCCCTGGACCCAGCTGTTTTGGGAAACTACCGTCCAGTCTCCAACCTTCGCTTTGTGGCGAAGGTTGTTGAGAGTGTGGTGGCACATCAGTTACCCCAGTACCTGGATGAATCTGTCTATCTAGACCCGTTCCAGTCCGGTTTCCGACCCGGGTACAGCACGGAGACAGCTTTGGTCGCGTTGGTGGATGACCTCTGGAGGGCTCGGGACAGGGGTTATTCCTCTGCCCTGGTCCTCCTAGATCTCTCAGCGGCTTTCGATACCATCGACCATGGTATCCTGCTGCGGCGGTTGGGGAGTTTAGGAGTGGGAGACACTGTTTTTCGGTGGCTCTCGTCCTATCTCTCCGACCGATCGCAGACGGTGTTGGCCGGGGGGCAGAGATCGACTGCAAGGCGCCTCCTGTGTGGGGTGCCACAGGGGTCGGTTCTCTCGCCTCTCCTGTTCAACATCTACATGAAGCCGCTGGGTGAGGTCATCAGTGGTTTTGGGGTGAGTTATCAACTGTACGCGGATGACACCCAGCTGTACATTTCCACCCCTGACCACCCCAATGAAGCTGTCAAAGTGTTGTCTTGGTGTTTGGAGGCCGTGCGGGTCTGGATGGGGAGAAACAGGCTCAAGCTCAACCCCTCCAAGACTGAGTGGCTGTGGATGCCGGCATCCCGGTACAGTCAGCTACAACCGCTGCTGACCGTTGGGGGCGAATCATTGGCCCCAATGGAGAGGGTGCGCAATCTGGGTGTTCTCCTGGATGGATGGTTGACTTTTGAAGTTCATTTGGTGACCGTCTCCAGGAGAGCTTTTTACCAGGTTCGCCTGGTTCGCCAGTTGTGCCCCTTTCTAGACCGGGATGCCTTATACACGGTCACTCATGCCCTCATCACTTCTCGCCTGGACTACTGCAATGCTCTCTACATGGGGCTTCCCTTGAAGAGCACCCGGAGGCTCCAGTTGGTCCAGAATGCAGCTGCGCGGGTGATAGAGGGAGCCACTCGTGGCTCTCATATAACACCTATCCTGCGCAGGCTGCACTGGCTGCCTGTGGTCTTCCGGGTGCACTTCAAGGTGTTGGTTACCACCTTTAAAGTGCTCCATGGCTTAGGACCCGGATATCTTCGGGACCGCCTTCTGTTACCACAGGCCTCCCACCGATCGGTGCACTCCCATAGAGAGGGTCTCCTCAGGGTGCCGTCAGCCAAACAGTGTCGGCTGGCGACCTCCAGGGGGAGAGCCTTCTCTGTGGGGGCACCTACTCTCTGGAATGAGCTTCCCCCAGGACTTCGACAACTTCCTGACCTCCGGACCTTTCGCCGCAAGCTGAAGACATATTTATTCTTCCAAGCAGGACTGGCATAAAATGGGCTTTTTAATTGGATTTTAAATGGGGTTTTATATTATATTATGTATTTTATATTTTATTTTATAGGCCATATCGAATAAGTTTTTTAAATAGTGATTTTATTGTAGTGTATTGTATTGTTTTTTATCTGGCTGTTCACCGCCCTGAGTCCTTCGGGAGAAGAGCGGTATAAAAATTAAATTATTATTATTATTATTATTATTATTATTATTATTATTATTATTATTATTATTATTATTATTATTATTATTATTATTATTATTATTATTAAATAGAGGAAATTTATTATTTATTTATTTATTTATTTAATAGATCTATTGCTTTACCTTGATCAAGGTAAAGCAATAGATGCAATCTACATAGACTTCTGCAAAGCTTTTTACTCAGTAGTACATGATAAACTACTCCTCAAACTAAAATCCTACGGCGTTTTGGGCCCTCTTCACAATTGGATAAATGCCTTCCTGTCAAACAGACAACAAGTGGTCCAAATTGGCAACGCTATATCAAATCCTGTTCCTGTCAAAAGTGGCGTTCCCTAAGGTAGTGTTCTTGGTCCAACGCTCTTCATACTATACATAAATGATCTCTGTGACCTCATCTCAAGTTATTGTGTTCTCTTTCCTGACGATGTCAAACTATTTAATACCACTAACAATACTTCTACCCTTCAAGAAGACTTCGACTTAGTTTCCGATTGGTCTAAAACTTGGCAACTCCAAATCTATACCAGCAAATGCTCAGTCTTACATAATGGAAAAAATAATCCTATCAACAAGTACAAACTCGATGGTCATTACCTTACTGATGACCCTCACCCTGTCAAAGATCTTGGTGTTCTCATATCAAATGACATAAATGCTAAAGCCCACTGCAACTACATAGCAAAAAAAGGCTCTAAAAGTAGTAAACCTAATTTTACACAGCTTCTTTTCCAAAAACTCTACACTACTAACTAGAGCATACAAAACATTTGCCAGACCTATTCTTAAATACAGCTCATCAGTCTGGAACCCATACCACATCTCTGACATAAATACAATAGAACGCGTCCAGAAATATTTTACTAGAAGAGTTCTTCGCATTTGCTGGTTGAGATTTGGAGCTGCCAAATTTTTGACCATTCTGACACAGTCAAGGTCTTTTTGAAGGGTATCTGCATTGTTGGTAGTGTTAGTTTAACATCATCGACAAAGAGAACACAATTACTTATAATAATTGTTATGGGTAGGGCCCAAACCCGTTACAAAAATTCTTTTTCAAAATTGGATTGAAGTTCTCCTGATCGCTACAGAATTTTGAGATCCAGAGATAGCAGAACGAACATTCTGAAAATGCCCATCTCTTAGTAGGGGAAGCATAAGTCCACCATAACAGGTTCAGCCCCCATTCCAAAGCTCCATTTCCAATTGACTCTATCTCAGAGGTGAAATCCAGCAGGTTCTGACCGGTTCTGGAGAACCGGTAGCGGAAATTTTGAGCAGTTTGGAGAACCGGTAGCAGAAATTTTGAGCAGTTCGGAGAATTGGCAAATACCACATCTGCCTGGCCCCAGAGTGGGGTAGAAATGGAGATTTTGCAATATCCTTTCCCTAGGAGTGGAAGGGAATGGGGATTTTGCAGTATACTTCTCTTGCCATATCCACCAACCCATGCCTACCAAGCCACACCACGCCCACCAAGCAACGCCCACAGAATCAGTAGTAAAAAAAATTGGATTTCACCACTGCTCTATGGAATGTGGAAACATTCCAGGGTGATGTCCTTCTAGAGTTTGAATGAATATTATAGTATTCAAGAAAGACTCTTCTTATTTGTTTATTTATATTTCACCCTTTTTCACTTCCCATCTCCCTCAGAGAGGCGGTCTGGCTGGTATACAATTTAATCAATTAAATTAAGCATTAAAACAGAATAACGGGTTTTTTTTTTAAAGCAAAGTATTAAATATTAAAAAAGGTAATATGTATGAAGCAAAATTGGTGGGCCAAATTACCTCAAATGGTTTGTTTCTATTCCTTTTTCCCCCCTCTGGTGGTGTTCTCATTTGTTTTCTTCTGTGCATATGAACTCTTACGGCCCTATTATTTTTTTGTTTACTTCATGCCTTACTTCCAAAGGTTCATAACCGTGCAGCAAGGACTATTGCAATACGATAAACATGTCTCCTTCTGATATTTTTCAAAGTACTGCTGCAAAGAATGATACTGATTACTGATGAAGGATAGTGATTGTTCCTTCTCCAAATCTTAAGGGAATTCCAGCAGGCACTATAAAAGTGATCTCCCTGGATTAAGACATTGCATTCTATTAATATCTGGTTAGAAATACAGAAATGCACATAGGTAGGATTAGTATTTCATCTGTGACACTTCATTTTTTTTAACTTTAAATAAAATTCATTGTCTTAAGTTTAGATAATATTAATGAATGGTCAGGTAGTTGAATGGAAACATAGGAGTTACTGTTTGATCTCTACAATGACTACTACATGTTATAGTCAGTTGGTTATATTCAGAACATTAGTTTTACCTTTTTTCCCAACTATGATGAGCATTTCTCCTCCCTACATTTACAAATTTAATAATCCTCCTTCAATTGTTCATAAATATTATCAATCTGGAGATTTAATCATTGCTGCTATTATTTATCAGGTTCTCTTTCTTTCAAATGAGATCACTTTTCATAGCTGTCCTAAGTATGAAATCCTTGATCAGTACATGTAAGTATCTGACTACTTCTCCTCCTCCTCCTCATTTATTTATTTATTTATTTATTTATTTTTATTTTTTTTTTGTTCAAAAAGTTTTTATTGGTCAAAAAAGGTTTATACAGATACATATCAGGTATGGTAAATTTTCATTTTTCTTATCCAATATAAGAATTTTGCTCAAATTTTTTAACACATACAACAGCCATATGGCAAGCAGGTGACACGAAGTAACTAAGTTTACAAATCTTACATACACAATAAAGAAGGGTCAAGAATAAACAAAATATCATACAAAAGAGAATAAGGAAAACCAACACAATACCAAATATCTTTATCACTTCCTAGTTTTGGATCTCAGAACTCTGGGTTCAGCCTGACCCAACTCCAGGGCCGCAACAGCGGCAGCCTCCGCCCATGGTCTATAACCTCCCTTCTTCAATTCCTGGGTCATCTGATTCCAGGAGGCTTTGTTCCTCCACGTAGGCCGTAGCCTCCAATTGTACTAATTTTTCGTAATGCCCTCCCGGAAAATCATCAATCCCTCTGGCATCAGCCATCTGAAGCCTACTCCCTTCTGGTACAATTTGCTTGACAAAAAGAAATATTTCTTTCTCATTTCACGTACCTGTCTGGGAATCTGCCTCAGAATGGCTATCTCCCTGCCCCTGTAAGTCAGTGCCCCACTCCTCTGTTATCTAAAATTTCATCTCTCGTCTCTCTTCTCACAAATTTGACATGAACCTCTCTGGGAACTGCATGCGTGCGTGCATATTGTGAATTAACTCTATAAACTCGATCCAGATCCCAATTCATGAAATCAACACCTCTCCCAAGAAATTCTCCCAACAATTTAGTCACAACATCTCTCAAATCTTCTTGGTCCACTTCTTCCAAATTTTGAAACCTAAGGAAATAAGACATTTTATCCATCTGTAGTCCAAGCACAGCATTGCCTGTCATCTCCTCTCTTTTCTGCACTGCCGCATCTCACCCTCAGACCTTCCACTTTCTGCTTGTTTTCTGCTGAGACTTGTTGAGTATCCTTTAAATCCTTTTGGATAGTCACAATTTCTGCTCTTATTTCCGTTTGGCCTCTTTGCAAATCATCCAGTTTCTTGTCCATATTGGATAACTTTTCCAGAATTCTCTCCATCTCTCCAGCAGTTGGTCTCTGACCTTTTGCCATTTGAAAAAAAATTCAAAATCCTCAGGCAAGCACAGTATCCTTGTAATTTCCTCCGGATCCACCAGGGGGCACTCACAGGAGCAACGAGTCCAGAGTACAGTTAGTCAACCAGGAAGCCGAAGGGAAGTGATGTCATCAAGATTCTCATAGTGAAGGCGGAAGCTGGGCGCCACCACTGTTCCCCAGAGGAGGGGCCTCAAACCCTCCCTCCTAAATTTCTCCATCACCTCTTCTCTCCAGAGCTCCACAAAACCAGTAATCTTCTTATTTTAAGTTCTCCTCTCTCCAGAATGACTCGTGCTCCTTCCAGCCGCAGGGAGAAAAACCCCCGCACTCCGAGCACTCCACTCGCGTTACCGATATCCCTTCCTTCTCCATTCCTCAATTCTTCTCCGTTCCTGTTCACCACCAGGCTGCTGCAGTTATAAATCAAAGCCCGGTGTCACGGGCGGCAGGCGACCAAAGTAATGGCCGTGGCCGTGGCCTCAAACCCCGCCGAGCCTGAACACCTGGCCCCTGCAATATATGTAGGTATCATACAAAAAGATTATATAGTATATAAACACATATATGAGTAAATATAAGGAGGTATAAGCATATATATAGGAAGAAGAAAAGAAAAACAATAGGACAGGAACGGTAGGCACGTTTGTGCGCTTATGCACGCCCCTTATGATCTTCTTAGGAATTGGGTGAGGTCAATAGTAGAAAGTTTTTGGATAAAACTTTTAGGATTATGGGAAGAGACCACAGAGTCAGGTAAAGTATTCCAAGCACTGATGATTCTGTTACAGAAGTCATATTTTCTGCAATCTAGATTAAAGCGGTTGACATTAAGTTTAAATCTGTTAGTTGCTCTAGTATTATTGCAGTTAAAGCTGAAGTAGTCTTTAACAGGAAGGACATTACAATAGATGATTCTGTGAGTTAAACTTAGGTCTTGTCGAAGGCGACTGAGTTCCAAGTTTTCTAAGCCTAGGATTTCAAGTCTGGTGGGATAGGGTATTTTATTGTTTTCAGAGGAATGGAGAACTCTTCTTGTAAAATATTTCTGGACACGTTTAATTGTATTGATGTCAGAGATGTGGTGTGGGTTCCAAACAGGTGAGCTGTATTCTAGAATTGGTCTAGCAAATGTTTTATATGCTCTGGTTAGTAGTGTGGTGTTTTTGGAAAAGAAGCAAAATTAGGTTTACAACTCTTAGAGCTTTTTTTGCTATGTAGTTGCAGTGGGCTTTGGCACTTAGATCATTTGACATGAAAACTCCAAGGTCTTTAACGGGATGGGGGTCGTCTGTAAGATAATGTCCATCTAGTATGTACTTAGTTTTTGGGTTCTTTTTTCCTATATGTAAGACTGAGCATTTGCTGGTTGAAATTTGGAGCTGCCAATTTTTAGACCAAGCGGTTAGATGATCAAGGTCGTTTTGAATGATAGAAGTATTGTCTGTGGTGTTAAATAGTTTGACATCATCAGCAAAGAGAACACAATTACTTGAGATATGGTCACAAAGATCATTAATGTATAGTATAAAGAGTGTTGGTCCAAGGACGCTGCCTTGAGGAACGCCACTCTTGAAAAGAACAGGATTTGATAGAGCATTGCCAATTTTGACCACTTGTTGTCTGTTAGACAGAAAAGCAGCTATCCATTTGTGGAGGGGTCCTGAGATGCCATAGGATATTAGTTTTAGGAGAAGTTTATCATGTACTACTGAGTCAAAAGCTTTGCTTCTCTTCTTTTCTTTCATTGACACCTAAATGTATTTTCTTTCACTTTTATGCTTAAAAGTATTGTTTGCTAGTCAGTTGATATGATCAGTTCCAGTGACCATATTTAGTCGTTTTTAATTTCAGAGCTGTCTTAATATTGATGTTGAAATGGAGATGAATATTGTTAATTTTAATCATAAAGCATATGGATTTCATTCTCCTCAAGAAATTTCCTTCCTTCAGCAAAGTCCCTTGTTGAAAGTAAAAAAAAAGTTTGACTAAACTACATATTGCAGAAGCTCTCTGGTGAATCTTGAGGGGTTTTTTTCTTTTATTTCATCCAGATATAAAACAGGAAACCCACTAGTGCATAATTTAGGTTATAATAGGTCTAGGGTGTAAAATGGAGCTAGCTTCCTTTGCTTAGAAAATACAGATAGGATATAGATAATACTGCATGAATTTTTTTCTCCTCAAGAAACTGACTAATCTAAATATTGCAGATATCCTCTGGTTAATCTTGAGCTTATTCGTCTTTCGGTTCATAAAGATATAAAAGAGGAACCCTCCAGTGCATATTTTAGATTATTATACATTTAGGTGTGAGTTGGCTTCCTTCTCTCCGATAATACAGATAAGATATAGATAATACTGAAATCAGATAGAAACATGGAAAATGGATGTGTTTCATGTTTAAACTCAGTAAACTGGTGTTTGATCCATTACCTCTCCTGGAAGCTGTTTCCAAGGTTCTATTTCACTTTGGTGAAGTTAATACCTTTTAGCAATAGTTTAGAACTTCCCTCCTGTCAGTTAGAGATTATGTCCCCATGTTCTTATGTTGTAATTAATATTGAGAACATTGCCTTCTAGAACCTTATTCACACTCTTTAATATATTTAAAGATTTCAATCATGTCCCCCTTTCTCTAGGCTGCACATATTCAGATCCTCTAATATTTCCTTATATTTTTTGTCCCTCAAACCTTGCATCATTTTTCTTGCCTATATCTTGACTCACTCAATCTTATCAATATCTTTTTTTAAGTGAGATCTCCAGAACTGTACTCATTATTTCAAATGGGGTCTAAGTTAATGCCACCTTAGCTCAATGTTAAGTAGCCACAACTAGATTGGTGCTTTCCAGTTGATAAAAACTAGGGCTATTATTTGATAGCGACCAAATTCCAAATGTCCAGAACTAACAATAAACACTAATTTATATCTTCATGAATATATATGTATAAAACAGCTGTGCAATTTTGAAGCAGAAATATATTGACATAGTTTATATCACCACAAAGGTTTATCACTCATAATTACCAGCACACTTTGGCTCTGGCATTTGCTGTAAAGGAGATCAATGAAGATTCTGGGATTTTACCCAATGTTAGCCTTGGTTTCTATATTGCTACTGACTACAATATGGAAAGTACGACTTATCATTTAGCAATGGAGTTTCTATCTACAAAAGATGAATTTATACCCAACTACAAATGTAATGACCAGACCAACACAGTAGCTGTCATTGGAGGACCCCGTGGTAACACCTGTCTCAACATGGCAATCTCTCTGTGCAACTACAAATTTCCCCAGGTGAGACAAAAAATGGATCAATATGAGAGGATCACCAGCTATTTATTCTATTCAGAAGGTGGGTCTCTGAAATGAAAATTTCAGCAAAACCATGAAAAAGAACATCTTGAAAGGACTGTCTCTTTTTGCTTGATGGGCAACATTGCATATGTCATCTAAACCTAATTTTTAAGCACCCTATTTTTGAATCCCACTCAAACCCAGAGATTAGATTAAATAAACCCACATGCATTGGTTTTTAATTTTTGTTTTTATTTTGGAAGAAATCCTTCTTTCTTACGTTCTTCTGACTTCCTTCGTTTAGATCACATATGGATCAGCTCCACTGATGAATCCTGAAACAGCAACATTTGTCAAATGGATGTTCCCGGATGACAACCACCAATTTCAAGGAATACTGCACTTATTGTTGCATTTTGGATGGACCTGGGTTGGGTTAGTTTCCATGTATGAAGAAGATAGGGACAGATTCATTCAAAAGAGGCTTTCCATGTTTTCAGAGAGAGGAATCTGCTTTGATTTTATAGAATGTCTTCCCCTGATAATATATGGTAATGAAGCTGCTGCGTATATAGAAAATGCAGACAAAATATTCAAAGTGATCATGGAAAGTACAGTCATTGCAGTTATCTTATATGCTGAAATTGCAGGCTGGGTGCCTTTGAGACTAATGATCTATTTTTTCAGTTATGATAATATTCCAAAGGAGAGAAAGGACAAAGTTTGGATCATGACAGCCCAGATGGAATTCACATCCATTCTAATGCAGAGACCGTTGCCCATTGATTTTCTCCATGGTGCACTTTCTTTTGCAATTCACTCAAAGCAGTTGACCGGATTCCAACAATTTATGCAGAATAGAAAGCCAAACTTAGAAAAAGACGATGGATTGATTAGGGATTTCTGGAAAAATGCATTTGAATGCTCATTCTCCAGTGATATTACAGATGGGAATGCTGAAATGATCTGCACTGGAGAAGAAAAGCTGGAGACTCTTCCTAATTCTGTCTTTGACACCACCACAAATGCACATAGTTACAGCGTCTACAATGCAGTCTATGCTGTGGCACATGCTCTGAAGGCCATGTACTCTTCCAAACTCAAAGGGGGTCGAAAAATGGATGAGAGGAGATGGAAGCTTTTTCTCCGATCACCTTTGCCAGTAATGTTGTTTAATGAAAAATTTGGGGAAATCATCAAGTACCAGAACAGGAGACTGGTTTTGTGTTTTGTTTTGTTTTGTTGTGTTGTTTTAACAGTTAGAATGCTTTATAATTATATGTAGTTTTTAAAGCTATATAGAAGTAGTTGATATTTTCATATGAAAGAAAATTTTTAAAAAAGGAATATTAATCTAAGGCTTAGTTAAAGACACAATATATATATAACATACGAGCTCCATTTTATGTCTAAAATGGTATGTACAGGATATTTTTCAATCCATTATATTTGACAATTTTTTACGTAGAAAATGAAAACTGCTTAACTATTGAATAGCATTATTATTCTTCACCAGCTTAATTTTTGAGTTACTAAGATTCAAAGATGTCAAAGGTACATATTCAAAAGGAAACTATACCTACTGTTACTTCCAGTGAATAACAAAATTGTCAATGAATTGCATGAAGAATATTCCAAGTTTATTTCTTTCTAAAAAGTAACATCTGGAATTACCCCCAGATGGAAGTAAAAGCCATCTTGTCCTAGAATTGCCTGTCTCAGAGAAGTCTACTTTGCCTACACTAAGTCTCTTTTTATGACCATGTAATCCCTTAATTCAGGGTAGAGTTAGGGCAATTGAAAGGAGCTGAGTTTTTTCTGGCTGGATGCCCTTCCTGACTCCACACAGAGTTCACAGCAGATATTTTCTCTTTGTGCCCTCATGGAGACACAGTTGTCCCTTCTTAGGATTTAACTCTTAACCTTTTAAATGGGATGCAAGGGTCTTCACCAGTAGGTCACCATGTCATTCTCTATCTTGCCATTTATGTGGCAGAACACTAAATTCCCCATTTCTGAAATGCTCGATCAAAGCAAAGTGATTTTTTGTTGGAATTGTCATCTTTCAGTTTTTCAGATGAGAGTTGAGAATGTATTTGATAAAACTATATTTTGTTAAAGGTTTGAAATAGTTTGACCAAGGCAAAATGGAAGAGCTTATTTTTCTTTAAGCCTAGGCCAAACTGAAAGAAACAAATTGAAATTTTCCCATCCCCTTCAATGATTCCTGATAACTTTCCTGTTTCTTTCCTGTTTTTTGTCGTCTTCCTTTAGCTCCACCGTTTTTTGCAACAAGTCTCCTTTAACAACAGTGCTGGAGAACAGATTTCTTTTGCCCCCAGTGGGGAATTAGAAACTGGACTTGATATTTTGAATTGGGTCACATTTCCAAATAAATCTTTTCTGAAAGTCCAAATTGGAAAGATCGACCCCCAGGCTCTTCCAGACAAGCTCCTCACCCTTTCTGACAAGGAAGCCATTTGGCCTCTCATATTTAACCAGGTGTGTCTCATTTTTCCCTTTTCCTGAAATTATTAACCATGGATTGATGGAATAAATCAGGGATGTCAAACTAGCAGTCCGCAGGCCAGATGCGTCAAATGCAGGCCACGCGCACCTCAGCTCCACGAAGGGAAAAACTGTCACGATAGGTCACATGGGTGCAATGGGATACCCCAAGTTTGATACCTGTGGAATAAATGATTAAACCATCACAATTACAGCAACATTTGGAGTAAGCAAGCATTTAGCAGTCCATATGTTATTCGTTGAAGTTACAATGACACTGAAAAAAGATATGTATGACCACTTTTCACACATACAACCATAGCAACATCCTCATGGTCATGTGGCAATTGTCTCATATTTATGACAGTTACAGTGTCCCAGAATCATGTGATCACCTTTTGCCAGTCACTGGGGAAGTCAGATTCACTTAGCAACTGTGTTACTAACTTAACAACTGCAGTGATTCACTTAACAACTGTGGTGACAAAGGTCATAAAATGGAGTAAAACTCACTTAACAAGTTCCAATGCTAAGCTATCTTAGTATACAGGGTTTCTTTCTAAGTGCATTTGCAAATACTTTAGAGGTGTATGTACTTTAAAATAAATAAAATTTATTAAGGCAGAATGATTTTTTTTGGAAAAAAAAATACTGATTTCTTGATTTCAACACTTTAGAATTAATTTTTTAATAATCTCCTCTGAAATAAGGGATGGTTGGTCAAATTCTTTGATTAGAAAAAATATAATATCTACATACCATACTTTTTGGAGTATAAGACTCCTCTTTTTCCCCCTAAAGTGGGTGAAAAATTAGGTGCGTCTTATGGACCGAATACGATCATTTTGGGGCTTTCGAATTCTCCACACATCACATTTTTGCCCTCCCTGGCCCCCAGAAGGACTCTGCAGTGCTTCGCATGGCCCGTTTTCACCAAAATATGGGCCCATTTTTGGGTTTTCAAGTCCTCTGCACATTGCATTTTCACCCTCCCTAGCCTCCAGAAGCATTCTACAGGCCAAAATGGGCATGTTTTGGGTGAAAACATTTAGAGTGGTTCTGAGGTCCTGGGAGGATGAAAATGTGATGTACAGAGGCCAAAAACTATTTTTTTCTTTTTTGCGTCCTGTAAATTTAGGTTTGTCTTATTGTCCGAAAAATATGGTAGTAGCTGTTTGGAAATCCCTGGCAACACCTTTTGCATGAAAAAAGAAAAAAAAAAGTATCTATGATCCGTAGTTTCAATGATTTAAAAAAATGGATAATCCAGGACTTCCAGCTGATATTGCGGTGCTATCGGATGTGAAAAGTGGCACTCTGCGAATTTGCACCGAATCCCTTTGTTGGAGGGCCCCAAAAGAGGCTAAAGTCACCCTGTATAGATGATGAAGAATGGAGGGGTGCCTTGCAGGTCGCAGAAAGGCTTTCCTGCTTGATCAAGGGCTAATTCCCCCTCATCCGATGAGGAAGAGGAGATGCGGCCATTATGGCTGCTGTCAAGCTGGGGCAGCTGAAGAAGCAAAGACTGTGCTGGAGCAGTGTGGATGAACAGTGACTAGAACTGGGTGAGGTGACTTTTTTACCTGAAACCTACCCTAAAGAAAATAAACTCTGGAAAAGGGACTCTTTGAAGAGTTTGTTTAAGCAGTGAACAATTACAGAGAGAAAAATCATAGACCCAAAAGAAAAGAAAATGATATTAAGAAGAGAGTGCAAAATCTTTAAGAATATAAAAAGATTGGCTCTCTAATTTTTATTGGCAATAAGGCATTTTAAATCCTGGAATTACTTGTCAGAATTTTGATTATTTGTTTCAATTAATAAAAATGAAACTTATTAGAATCTACGCAATGTTGAAGTTAAACAGAACGCGCCATCTACTGTTGAATGTAAATGCATTTTTTCGTTGTTGTTGTTTTATTTTGTATTAGTTTGGTAGTTTCAATTTTCCATTTAATACAATGTTTGCAAAAAACACCAAAATGAAATATGGAATTTTTGCTGGAGATCCGAAAGGTGCTTTTTCAAGAGGAAACTGGACTTTCTTGTTTTTTCTTTGAAGATGTTTTGCTTCTTATCCAAGAACCTTCTTCAGCTCTGACAAGATAGTGGGGAATGGAAAGATTTATATTCCTTGCAGACAGCTGGAGAGTTTACTGGAAACTTTATCTATCTAGCTACCTAACTAATTTTGACAATCCAAGTGCAGTAATATTTTTGCAGAAAATTGAGAATTTAAAAGGCTTTCTTTAAATTATTGAAATAACTTGCAGAAACTTTGTTCTTAAAATCTATTTCAAATATTTCTTTTATTTTTTAAAAGTTGTTTGCAACCCATCTTACCGCAAGGCAACTTTGGATGGCATAAAACATTAAAATAATATGGCATAAAACATCAAAATAATACATATTCAAAAACACAGAATTTCTGCGAAGGATTCTCTCTCTTTTATCTATTACTTAATTATGTAATCATAGTGCAATGGCACTTCAAATAAGATACAAAATTCATTAAAGTAGAGGATGCATGTTTTTTCCCCTAAAAACTAATTAAAAACTAATCAGTGAAGAAAGGAATATAGGTATTTCATTTGGTTTACAGAATACAGAGTAACAGAGTTGGAAGGGACCTTGGAGGTCTTCTAGTCCAACCCCCTGCCTAAGCAGGAAACCCTACGCCACTTCAGACAAATGGTTATCCAATATCTTCTCAAATTTGATTTGACATGAATAAAAAAATGGGACCTCAGGAGGGCATATTTAGAGGGATTCAGAATTAAAGGTATTTCCACATTGCCTCAAGTTGATCTTTAGAATGTAATTCGAGGAAAACTCGAGGATAAAACCTATAAAGAACAGTTGCTGGAACTGGATATGTCTAGTCTGATGAAAAGAAAGACTAAGGGTAACACGATGGCAGAGTTCCAGTATCTCAGGGGCTGCCCCAAAGAAGAGGGAGTCAAGCTATTCTCCAAAGCCCCTGAGGGTAGGACAAGAAGCAATGGATGGAAACTAATCAAGGAGAGGAGCAACTTGGAACTAAGGAGAAATGTCCTGACAGAACAAACAATCAGTGGAACAACTTGCCTTCAGAAGTTGTAAATGTTCCAACACTGGAAGTTTTTAAGAAGAGATTAGATAACCATTTGTCTGAAGTGGTGTAGGGTTTCCTGCCTAAGCTGGGGATTGGACTAGAAGATCTCCAATGTCCCGTCCAACTCTGTTATTCTATTCTATTCTATTCTATTCTATTCTATTCTGTTCTGTTCTGTTCTGTTCTGTTCTGTTCTGTGCTGTTCTGTGCTGTGCTGTGCTGTGCTGTGCTGTGCTGTGCTGTGCTGTGCTGTGCTGTGCTGTGCTGTTCTATTCTATTCTATTCTATTCTATTCTATTCTATTCTATTTATTGGGAATGATCAATCGATTAATGTAATAGGTATGAAATAAGAAGCAGTTGAATATTCAGTAGGGAATATACACCAGGAATAAAACTGGAAATTGCAACACCAATGTTGGGATTAAATATGAAGAGTTTGTATATGTATAATTGATAAAAAGAACAATTTGCCAAAGATACATTCTTTCTGTGAATTCTGATTTTATTTATGAACAGGCATTACCTCTTTCCATCTGTAACAAGATGTGTCCTCTTGGCCATAGCAAAATGAAAGTGGAAGGAAAATTATCCTGCTGCTATGACTGCAAAATATGCCCAGAAGGAAAGATAGCAGATCAGTTGGGTAAGCAAAGGATTATATTAAATGTATCAATGATATAATAAATATAAATGGGGGGTTATTTTTAATAAATAAATATTTTTAATAAATATGGTGATTGAAAATATTGCGCTTGACATCATAGTGAAACATTTGATTTTTTTTTTCATACTTCTGTGAACTATTTGGTTCACTGAAGAAATTTATTTTCTTTAACTCTGGAATATTTTTTGGGATGTCAATACCTAAATATTTAATATTTTTAATTTAAACTTTCCTTTCAATACATCTACTTCTTCTTAATTTGGTTATATAACATCATTTCTGATTTTTCAAAGTTTATTTGTAATCTCCACTATATTCCCCAAATTCATTCAGGTGTAAATATATAACTACTACGGGATTTTGAAACAGTGGTGAAATCTGAACCAATTTACTCCTGGTTTGCCATGTGCATGCACATGAGCAGTGCTGAGCACACACCAAATGTGAGGTGTGCACCCACATGCAATGTATGCCAAAAGGAGGCATGGCGTAAGTAGAACAGTGCGTGTGTGTGTGGGGGTAATTAGCTGTTGCATGCTGTAATGTATCTTTAAGGGTTTTTTGGAGGGAAAATAGAGCGGGAAATAGCACGTTGCTGATTGGTTGTTGCCTCCGACTGAACTGTATATAAAGAGGGGTTTGTCTGTTGTTCGCTGCTGGGTTCACTATAAACTAAAGAGTTGTTGTCACTCATCTGGTCTCCTGCCTCGTTATTGCCCGAATCTAACACTGGCGACGAGGGTGGGATATTGAGGCAAGAAGGGTGCCAGGAGTTTACGAACCCAGCAAGTAAGAGGCGGTAAATAGCAATGTCTAGCTATACACCGCCAGCGCCATTCGACCCAGCAAAGGAAAAATGGGGGTCATACATGGCTCGCTTCGAGTGTTTCCTCGAAGCCAACGAGCTCCAAGGAGTCTCGGACAACAGGAAATGGGCGTATTTCCTGAGTCACTGCGGTCCCGAGGTTTTTGACACCGCGGAATCGCTTTCTGAGCCAACGCCGGTACAGGCGGTACCGTGGCAAACTCTGCAGACTGTTTTGAAAGCCCACTATGCACCAACGCCTTCCAAGTTTGTTCAACGGTTCGAATTAAGGCAGCGCATGCAGCGAGAGGGCGAGTCCATCAGTGTGTACATGGCAGCACTGAGGAAAGCCACGAACCATTGTGAGTACCGAGACTTGGAAGACGCGTTGCTCGACCAGCTAATTTGCGGGGTCAGGGACATCCGTTTGCGACAGCGGCTGCTGTCCAGAAGCAACCTAACGCTCGCAATCGCCCTGGACGAGGCAAGGGCTCACGAGATGTCTACCCAAGCGGCAGAAACGCTACAAAAGCCGGTCGCGACAGGGGCGGCAGCGAAAACAACCCCGGTCCACAACGAGGAAGTCCAGGCCGAGTCGGAAGAGGAGGAAGAGGAAGAAGTCTTCCACACCGGGAGGCCGGAGAGGGAAGACCGGGGCGAATGCGCGAGTTGCGGGGGCCAACACCAACGGCAACGTTGCAAATTTAAGGATGGCACGTGTCGGCGATGTGAAAAAAAAGGGCACATCGCGAAAGCCTGCCGAGCGCCCCAACCTTCCCGCCAAAAATTCAAATCGACCAATCAAAGCGCGGGAACCGCAAAACGCCCCGGCATTGGTCAATTTAAAAAAGGCGCAAAGTTGAATCAGACCGCCGTGAGAGTGGGCCAGGCATCAACGCGCCTAGAAAAAAAAATCTTTATTAAAACACTCATCGAAGGAGTGCCGTGCCGAATGGAAGTGGACACTGGATCTTCAATTACGATCATGTCCTGGAACAACTTAGAAAAAAACTTGCCGGCTATCGCGAAACGCAAACTGCGGCCACAGAAGCTAAGAGTGCAGGACTATCAAGGGAACAGGATCCCTGTTCGAGGGGTGACGACCATCCACGTCAAGTATGGACAGTTCGAAAAAACTCTGCCCATCACCATCGTCGATGGGACTCTGCCTAGTTTGTTGGGACTAGACTGGTTCCGGGCATTGGGCATGGGAATGACCGGAGTCTTCCGAAATGAAGTCGACCTCAAGGACGAACTCATGAAGGAGTTCGAGGACGTCTTCAAAGATTGCCTGGGCAAGTACAAGGGGACCCCTATCTCCTTCAACCTAGACCCTCAAGTTGCCCCTATCCGTTTAAAGGCTAGGAGGGTTCCCTTCGCCCTGAAGCCCAAGATTGACCGGGAACTGGACAAACTAGTAAGCCAGGGGATACTAGTGCCAGTCGACCATGCGAAGTGGGAGACGCCGATAGTCACCCCAGTGAAACCAGACGGGTCGGTCAGGATTTGCGCCGATTATAAGGCGACGCTAAACAAAGCTTTGCAAAAGAGCGCTTACCCCGTCCCAGTGGTGCAACACTTGCTACACTCGTTAGGGCAGGGGCAGGTTTTTGCCAAACTAGATTTGGCCCAAGCCTATCAGCAGTTACCCGTAGATAGCAGCACGGCCGAAGCACAAACAATCGTAACGCACAGGGGTGCTTTCAAATGCACCAGGTTACAATTTGGGGTCAGTGTGGCACCAGGGTTATTTCAAAATTTAATGGAGCGGCTTCTGCAGGGGCTCCCCGGGGTGGTACCGTACTTTGATGACGTACTGGTATCCGCCGACAATATGGAAGAACTTGGGGTGCGACTGAGAAAAGTTTTAAGTATTTTCCGGTCCGCCGGTCTAAAAGTCAAATTAAACAAATGCCAGATCGGGGTAGGATCCGTAGAATTCCTGGGCTATCGGATAGACAGGGAGGGGATCCACCCCACTGAGAGCAAGGTTAGGGCAATCAGAAAGGCCCCAGCACCCCAAAACAAAACAGAGTTGCAGGCGTTTTTGGGTCTGGTAAACTTTTACGCGGTCTTTTTAAAAAATAAGGCAACTATAGCCGAGCCGCTACACAAATTACTAGGGAAAAATGCTGCATGGTCTTGGGGAAAGGCAGAAGCTAGAGCATTCGAAGCAATAAAAAACCTCCTGTCTAGTGATAGCCTATTGATCCAATACAATAGCACACTACCATTGGTGCTAGTTTGTGATGCATCCCCCTACGGGGTGGGGGCTGTGCTCAGCCACAGGCTACCAAATGGCACAGAAGCCCCTATAGCGTTTTACTCCCGAACAATGTCCTCGGCTGAAAGGAACTATAGTCAGTTGGATAGGGAAGCCTTGGCCATAGTCTCCGGGGTAAAGAAGTTCCATGAATATGTTTTTGGTCGCGACTTCGAAATCGTCACAGACCATAGACCCTTACTAGGGTTGCTGGCTGGCGACCGCCCAACGCCCGTGGCACTTTCGCCCAGATTGACCCGATGGACTATCTTTCTGGCTGCATATTCTTACAAACTGCTACATCGGCCAGGAAAGGAGTTAGGGCATGCAGACGCTTTGAGCAGATGCCCTTTACCAGCGACTATCGAAGACCCCACTCCGGGCACACCCGTCTTGTTAATTGACTCTTTGGACTCTGGTCCAGTCACTTCCAAGGAGGTGGCTCAGGCGTCTTACAAGGACATTACATTAAGGACTGTAATTGGTTGGGTGCAAAGAGGATGGCCCGCTGCGCCGGGCGAGCGTTTTAGGGAATATGTAAAAAAGCGTGGGGAATTGTCGGTGCAAAGGGGGTGTTTGCTCTGGGGGGATAGAGTGGTGGTCCCAGAGAAATTGCGGAAAAAAGTTCTGGAACTTCTGCACGAAGGCCATCCTGGAATCGTGAGAATGAAGGGTTTAGCCAGGAGCTATGTGTGGTGGCCCTTGATGGACATGGAGATTAGCGATAGGGTTGGGAAATGCCAAGCATGCCAGGAATCCAGATCACTACCACCAACGGCCCCAATCCGAGAGTTGGAGAAACCCCAGGGGCCATGGTCCCGAATCCATATCGATTTTGCCGGCCCCTTCCACGGCCAAACATTCTTAGTGGTGGTAGATGCATTTTCCAAATGGCTGGAAATCATTCTAATGAAATCCATGACCGCAGAGGCTGTAATTTCAGTCCTGCGGCACCTTTTTGTAACACACGGGTTACCAGACACACTCGTTTCAGACAATGGGCCACAGTTCACGGCGACCCTTTTTGAGGGGTACTTGGCGGAAGAGGGCATCCGGCATGTCCTCTCGGCGCCTTTCCACCCTGCGACGAACGGCCTTGCAGAGCGTTTCGTCTGGAGTGCGAAAGAAGCATTGTCCAGACTCAGACCCGGGGATTGGCAATTAAAAATTGACACCTTCTTAGCGGTACAACACAGAACCCCTTGTGTAGCGACTGGCCGCAGCCCAGCAGAGCTACTGATGGGGAGAAAGCTTAGATGCCTGTTAGACCGTTTAAACCCGAACTACACACCAGACGGGTACAAAACAACACCGGGCAAAACAAGAGAATTGACAGTAGGCAGTTCCGTATGGGCACACAATTATGGTGAAGGCCCAAACTGGCAAAAGGGAACAATACTAGAAACAACTGGGCCCAAATCATATCTCGTAGAGATAGAGGATGGCCGGGTTTGGAAACGCCACATAGACCAGTTAAGAAAAAGAATAGCCACAAGTCTAGAAACAGACGAAACAGGCCCTGACTATCAAACGATTGAATCCACAGCTAACTCAAACCCGAGAAAACCGCAGGACTTATCTGAGTTCGATGAGGTCCAGTGACACCAACCGGTCCCTCCGGAGGGAAGCAGGAACGACTCTGCAAGTAATCTAAGGCCAGGTGGCCTGGAGGAGGAGCTGAGAGGAACGAACAGTCCCTCCGGCCAGCTCGACTCACTCCCAGATAATGAACTGCGCAGGTCCGAAAGAGTTAGGAGACGCCCTGCGTACTTACGTGACTACGTAGAAAAATAATTATTCATTTTATGTAAATAGGGGTAAAAAGTTTTCTGGGAGGGGAGGAGTGTAATGTATCTTTAAGGGTTTTTTGGAGGGAAAATAGAGCGGGAAATAGCATGTTGCTGATTGGTTGTTGCCTCCGACTGAACTGTATATAAAGAGGGGTTTGTCTGTTGTTCGCTGCTGGGTTCACTATAAACTAAAGAGTTGTTGTCACTCATCTGGTCTCCTGCCTCGTTATTGCCCGAATCTAACACATGCAATCTTTTTTTTACTTTTAAAAGCATTTTTTACAACCTATTCGACCAAATAGATTGTTAAAATTGGTTGTAAAACTGCTTTTAAAAGTAAAAAAGAGGCTCTGACAATTAGGAAGCTCAGCTGTGATCCTCAGAGCCTCTTTTTTTACCTTTTAAACACATTTTTTACAACCTATTCAGGTGACTAGGTTGTAAAAATGCTTTTAAAAGCAAAAAAGAGGCTCTGACAATCAGGAAGCTCAGCTATGATCATCAGAGCCTCTTTTTTTACCTTTTAAAAGCATTTTTTAAAAGAAGCGGCAAGTGGGCAAGTGGGCGACTGAGTGATTGGGTGGGCATGGGTGAGGGGACAGGGATTTTTACTACCGGTTCTCTGAACCACCAGCCGCCATTGCTACTGGATTGGCTGATCCAGTCCAAACCGGGAGCATTTCACCCCTGTTTTGAAATGTTAATGATGTATCATCTGCAAATAAATTTATTTTATTTCAATTTATTTCAATGAATGTTCCCTAATTGCATTTGCCAAAACCTCTATCAATAATGCAAATAAAAGTGGGGATGAAGAGCAATCCTGTCTCATTCCCTGGCTTAAAGTTATTGGCTCTGTAACACCATCATTTATAATTATTCTTGCATTATTCGCTGAATAAAGTTGATTTATCACTTTTCTAATTTTTCCCAATCCCTAACCTCTATTAATATCTATACATCTCTATAAATATTACAGTATATATACACACACACATGAAGATCGTTTTTTAAAATATATTTCTTCTTCTATAACAACTAAAAGATATACAATATATTTCAATTGTGCTCTTATCCCCTCCAACACAACATATATTCTTGACTAGGTTTATTCCCTTTGCCCTCCAGCAACACTGTTTTTATAAAATCCCCGCCCGCATATTTCATTATAATTGTTTAATAAATTTAATTTCTGTTGTTAATTTATGATTTGTTGCCATACTCCAAATTTCATTGGGATATTTCTTTGAATATCCCAATTTTGTCCCCAATATTTAGCCATCACTAATCTAGCTGCCAATATTGCTGTAAAAATCTTAGTATCTTGATTAATAAGGGATATTGCTCTATATGATCCTGGGTTGTATGATCTTTATCTGGTTTCGCTATCAGTATTGTCAAAGATTTCTTCCAGGAACTTGGAATATTTTCCCCTTCCATTATTTTATTAAACATTCTCTTCCTCTTCAGCACCAATGAGTCTTTAAATTTTTTATAATATTCTATGCTTAGTCCATTTAACCCTGGTGCCTTCCCTATTCCAAAGTATTAATAACTTCAATACCTCCTTTTCTTCTATTTGTGATTCCATTATTTCTTCATCGTATTCTTGAATTTTATAATTTAAATATTTAAATTTGATTTCTTTTCATACTTCAGCAAGCTATTTGGTGATAAAATCAATTAGTTCATTCTAACTTTGAGCAAAAGAAGATTTGAATTATTCCTTCTTCTGTTTCCTTGAAAAATTATGAACAGTTTTTTTCCAGAAACCTTTGTCATTACTTTTTGGAAATAAAGATAATTTTGCTTTGGTAATGTTTCCATAATTTTTACAAGATTTTACTTCCTATTTTACCCAAATGAGTAATTGATTGATTGATTGATTGATTCTGGAATGTATAAGGGTGCCTATCTCATATAATAAACCATGGTGGCTTACCAAAATCTTTAGAAACACAAATCACCCTTGCCACCACATCCCAGATAAATCAGGTTCCTGAGTCAACCTCCATTCTAGCCTAATTCTTTATGTGAACCACAATCCTACAACAAGGTTAAAGGATAGGGAACCCAAGTAATTCAGATGGAAGAGTATTGGAAAAGGCTAGACCAGATAGAACTCTGAACTCCCCAATGGCAACAGTTAACACAAAAGATCTGGAACATGCCTACATGTCAGACTTTTGAGAAAGACAGATACCATTAAAGAAAGGTGTCTCACCTATAATTTGGCCCAATGACATCCAGGGTGATGATAATCAGAAAATTGAATTGCATAAAAGTACGCAACTAGGAGCCAATCAAGCTCATGCAGAGTAATAGAACTAGGTGAGTTAAGTGTATGTCCACTGCAATGCAAACCAGTTTTGCTTTTGAAATGGTCTTTAAGGGCAGCACCATATAAAGGTCATTCCAGTAATCAAATTGGAATCTCGTTAAGTCTACAGAATTCTGTATAAAATTGAAATATATTGAATATGAAATGATGAGATAATGTTTCTATGAATGGTTTCTTTTTCAGACTTGGATGACTGTTTCCCTTGTCCAGAGGATCAATATCCAAACAAGGATAAAGATAGTTGCCTCCCAAAAAGTGTAATTTATTTAACTTATCAAGAACCTTTGGGGATTTCATTGGCGGTGATTGCAGTCTCCTTTTCTGTCATCTCAATTGTGGTGCTCGGGATATTCATTCAACATCAGGACACACCTATTGTGAAAGCCAATAATAGGAACCTCACTTATAGCCTTCTTGCTGCTCTCCTGCTCTCTTTCCTTTGCAGTTTACTCTTCATTGGGCAACCTAATCAAGTGAAATGTGTCTTGCGACAAACTGCTTTTGGTGTCCTCTTCTCTGTAGCTCTTTCATGTATACTAGGGAAAACAATCATAGTGGTCCTTGCTTTCATGGCCACCAAGCCCGGATCCAAAATGAGGAAATGGGTGGGGGAAAGGCTGGCTATCTCTATTGTCCTATCTTGCTCCTTGACACAATTCTGCTTTTGTGTGGTGTGGCTCACAATTTCTCCCCCCTTCCCAGATTCTGACATGCATTCCATGGCTGAAGAAATTATCCAGGAATGTAATGAAGGTTCCACCACAATGTTTTATGTTGTCCTTGGCTTTTTGGGGTTCTTGACTGCTGTCAGTTTCACTGTGGCCTTCCTAGCTAGGAATTTGCCTGACACCTTTAATGAAGCCAAATTTATCACCTTCAGCATGTTGGTCTTTTGCAGTGTCTGGGTGTCATTTGTTCCCACCTATTTGAGCACCAAGGGAAAATACATGGTGGCTGTGGAGATCTTCTCCATTTTGGCTTCAGCAGCTGGATTACTGCTCTGCATATTTCCACCCAAATGCTATATCATTGTTCTGAGACCTAATCTGAATAAGAAGCAGCAACTAATGAAAAAATGAAACTGATTTTAACACCACACCCTTTGAAAAAAATCTAATTACCATATTTTTTGGAGTATAAGATGCACTTCCACCCCAAAAGAGGGTGAAAATTTGGGCGCGTTTTATACACCAAATGTTGCCCCACCCACCCACTGACCCCAACATTTGGCCTCTGCCTCCCAGCAATTTATCACCTTGCAGCAAGCAACAAACTGCAAACAGCCCGTTTCAGCTTCAGCACAGACTGATTAGCACAAACAGTTGATTGTCAGTTTTATCAGCCTCCTGACCCTCAGAATAGAATAGAATAGAATAGAATTTTTATTGGCCAAGTGTGATTGGACACACAAGGAATTTGTCTTGGTGCATATGCTCTCAGTGTACATAAAAGAAAAGATACGTTCATCAAGGTACAACATTTACAACACAATTGATGATCAATATATCAATATAAATCATAAGGATTGCCAGCAACAAGTTATAGTCATACAGTCATAAGTGGAAAGAGATTGGTGATGGGAACTATGAAACGATTAATAGTAGTGCAGATTCAGTAAATAGTCTGACAGTGTTGAGGGAATTATTTGTTTAGCAGAGTGATGGCCTTCGGGAAAAAACTGTTCTTGTGTCTAGTTGTTCTGGTGTGCAGTGCTCTATAGCGTTGTTTTGAGGGTAGGAGTTGAAACAGTTTATGTCCAGGATGCGAGGGATCTGCAAATATTTTCACGGCCCTCTTCTTGATTCGTGCAGTTTACAGGTCCTCAATGGAAGGCAAGTTGGTAGCAATTATTTTTTCTGCAGTTCTAATTATCCTCTGAAGTCTGTGTTTTTCTTGTTGGGTTGCAGAACCGAACCAGACAGTTATAGAGGTGCAAATGACAGACTCAATAATTCCTCTGTAGAATTGGATCAGCAGCTCCTTGGGCAGTTTGAGCTTACTGAGTTGGCGCAGAAAGAACATTCTTTGTTGTCCTTTTTTAATGATGTTTTTGATGTTAGCTGTCCATTTGAGATCATGCGATATGATAGAACCCAGAAATTTGAAGGTTTCTACTGTTGATACTGTGTTGTCAAGTATTGTGAGAGGTGGAAGTATGGAAGGGTTTTTCCTAAAGTCTACCACCATTTCTACGGTTTTGTGTGTGTTCAGTTCCAGATTGTTTTGGTTGCACCACAAGGCCAGCTGTTTCTGGCTGCAGGGATTGCGATTGCCTATTGCTGTTTGCTGCAAGGAGGTAAATTGGTGGTAGGCAGAGGCAGATTTTTTTTTTTTGTGCTAATCAGGCTGTGCTGAAAACAAAAATGAAACTGAAGCAGGCTGTTTGCTTTTTGCTCCAACGAGGCAAATTGCTGGGAGGCAGAGGAGATTTTTTCTTGTTTTCCTCCCAAGAAAGGAAGGTGCATTTTATAGTCCAGAGCATCTTATTCTCCGAAAAAATATGGTAGTTGCTTTCAAGATATAAGTTATTCTTCTCTTCCTTCCTAGTATCTATCTCTTCCCACTGATGTCTATAACCATGTTGCTTGTATCTTTCAATTTATATTGTTTTTATTTGTTTTCTATTACAATTTGATAGCTTATTAGTAACCTTGACTATCACTGTGTTGTATCTTTTTATTCTTGATGAATTCTATTTTATTCTCCTTATGTACACTGAGAGCATATGCACCAAAGACAAATTCCTTGTGTGCCCAGTCACACTTGGCCAATAAAAAATTCTATTCTATTCTATTATTTTGGGTTAAGCTTGATCTTAAAGGCAGTAATTGTGGACATCCAACTCATTGTTCCATTGGTCTGTGTGCATGTTTTTAAAAATGCATTTGAGATTTGGTGTGATTTGCAGTGATATATTGTCCTGGAAGCTATTAGATTCATCTTAGTTAAGTGTGTTCCTGGATGGGTTCACAATATTGGGGTCAGAGGGGGAGGGAGGCTCCTATGGAATCCTACCATTATGATGATTATTATTTACTTTATGATGAGAACGTGGCATAAGAGCAGTAAACATATACAGTCAAGCCATGGAATTATATACAAAACATATATGGGGTATCACAGTGGCTTCATAATTGGGTGTCCAAATCAGCTATCCAGGCAATCAACTCTGGTGTTGCTTTGTGCAGGTCTTCTAGGAACTAGAAAATGCACTTTGTGGGTAATCTTACACAATATGTTTAAAAGTTTGTATTAAAGTTTTCAATACTTTACATCTTCTGGTATCTTTTCTATTCTGGTGAATAGGCAAAACCCTGATGTAATTGAGATTCCAGGGACAGGATGGTGTAGACAACCTATGAAGACAATTACAAGAATTGCATATTTAAAGGAAATACCAAAGAAAAATAACTAAAAATCAGTATGTGAAAAAGGAATCTTAGCAAACTGCAGGTAAATAGAGGAAAAAAGACTTTTACAAAAGATATTCCTCAGGAAATGGAAGGCAGGACATAAGAAAGAGATTCAGAATATCTTTCCCTCAATTTTGCTAGAAATAAGTTGATCTTTAGAATAGCTTTGACAGGTTTTCAAGTTTTGTCCCCGTTTACTTCACTAAAAATAAATGTCATTCCAAAAACCCAAGGGATTCCAATTTTTCAACCTGCCAACTTTGAAAGCTTGACAGAATGCAATAGTATTGCTTTATACGTCATCATCTCCTTTGCTTCTCTAGAGAAACAGAAGAACTTATCTCAACACAACGTCAGAATCCATCTCTTATCAGCCAGACAAGGTACAAGAGAAACCAGCCAATCAACGTCTTGAATACATACAGCCCCCAACCTCAGGATATTTTGTCAACTTTGAAGAGCCAACTGACACATGGTACTCTCTCCTGAAAAAGAAAGAGGTCATCATCTTTGAGCTCTGCCTCCTTGTTGCCAGTAACTTCACCTTGTCAGAAAATTTACACCAATCTGAGATTCATTCTCCAGTATGGGTGCTTCTGGAACCTCAGCATTTTAACCTCAATTTTTGGCTTATTCTAGTGTTCACTAACTCAGTTTTCAACTTATCTTTGTCTGGGAAGATCTTTCTTTCTGATAACTGCTACCAGAGTGTGGGTACATTGTGTCTCTGTCTGCCATTGCTTTTAAAAGTTCAAAAGACACTTTTTTATATTTATTCATTGAGTTCTAATCTTTATCTACTCCCACCATGAGCCACACACAACGTTTATCACTATGGGTGCTTTTAAATTGTGGCAACAAACATAAACAAATTCTTGATTTTGACATATATCCCAAGAACCATTTCTTATATTAATCAGACAGTATTGCAAGAGGAATCAACATCCCAACCTCAAAGGTCTATGGGAACAGCCAAGAATTCATGGCTTTCCTGAATTCCAAATCATTTGGGGCTATAAAATCTTCAGGCGATGTTGTTCCACACATGGAAGAAAATATTTGGAACGGCCTCTCCTTTGCATCCTGGCTCATGGCATTCCCTAAGAGAAGGGGCACACAAGAAGCATATACATTTATTTTTAGAATAGAATAGAATTTTTATTAGCCAAGTGTGATTGGATACACAAGGAATTTGTCTTGATGCATATGCTCTCAGTGTACATAAAAGAAAAGATACGTTCATCAAGGTATAACATTTACAACACAATTGATGGTCAATATATCAATATAAATCATAAGGATTGCCAGCAACAAAGTTACAGTTATACAGTCATAAGTGGAAAGAGATTGGTGATGGGAACTATGAGAAGATTAAAGTAGTGCAGATTTAGTAAATAGTTTGACAGTGTTGAGGGAATTATTTGTTTAGCAGAGTGATGGCCTTCGGGAAAAAACTGTTCTTGTGTCTAGTTGTTCTGGTGTGCAGTGCTCTATAGCGACGTTTTGAGGGTAGGAGTTGAAACAGTTTATGTCCTGGATGTGAGGGATCTGTAAATATTTTCACGGCCCTCTTCTTGATTCCTGCAGTATACAGGTCCTCAGTGGAAGGCAGATTGGTAGCAATTATTTTTTCTGCAGTTCTAGTTATCTTCTGAAGTCTGTGTCTTTCTTGTTGGGTTGCAGAACCGAACCAGACAGTTATAGAGGTGCAGATGAAGGACTCAATAATTCCTCTGTAGAACTGAATCAGCAGCTCCTTGGGCAGTTTGAGCTTACTGAGTTGGCGCAGAAAGAACATTCTTTGTTGTCCTTTTTTGATGATGTTTTTGATGTTAGCTGTCCATTTTAGATCTTGCGATATGATAGAACATAGAAATTTAAAGGTTTCTACTGTTGATACTGTGCTGTCTAGTATTGTGAGAGGTGGACGTATGGAAGGGTTTCTCTTAAAGTCTACCACCATTTCTATGGTTTTGAGTGTGTTCAGTTCCAGATTGTTTTGGTTGCACCACAAGGCTAGTCGTTCGACCTCTCGTCTATATGCGGATTCGTCATTGTCTCGAATGAGACCGATCACGGTTGTGTCATCTGCGAACTTCAGTAGCTTAACAGATGGATCTTTGGAGATGCAGTCATTGATATACAGAGAGAAGAGAAGTGGGGAGAGCACACAGTCTTGGGGGGCCCCTGTGCTAATTGTACTGGTATTTGCTTAGCTTCACCTGCTGCTTCCTGTTTGTTAGGAAGCTTCTGGATCTCTTAGGCAAGGCAGACATAATTAGCAAAAGGGGGTCCATAGTTACCACATTCTGTGCCCTGCTTAACTTGAAGGGTGACATCCAGTTTGAATTGCAACCAATGTAATTAGACATAATCCATGTAGCTCTTGAAGTAGCAATAGCCATAGCACTTAGACTTATATACCTCTTCATACTGCTTCACAGCCCACTCTTAGCAGTTTACAGAGTTAGCATATTGCTCCCAACAACCTGGGTCTTCATTTTTACCCACCTCAGGAAGATGGAAGGCTGTGTGTTAACCTTGAGCTGGTGAGATTCAATAGGCTGAACTGCAGCTAGCAATCAGCTGAAGTAACCTGCAATACTGCACTCTAACCACTCCGCCACGTCGGCTCTTATCTTTTATATCAAGTAGTTCTGTTAATAAATTAAAAACATGAGATTGTTTGGAAATTCTGTGTTTCTGTATCCTTATTTCTTCTCTTTTTACCCCTAATCCAAATGGACAATGATACCTTATTAAGGACATGCAGATGTTCATGTAATTTTTAACTGAATAGTTGTATTCTTACCCCACATCTCTGTGTGTGTATGTTTCTGTCTCTCTCTCTCTGTCTGTCTGTCTCTCTCTCACTCTCTCTCTCTCTCTCTCACAAACACACACACATTTATTTGAAAGAAGACACATCAATCCTTCAGTCCTGGCTTCCGTTGGCGCCACCTCTTCCTAATTAAGGCGCTCCTAATTAAGGCGCTCCGTATTGAACATCGTAAAAGCCAGGAAAAAGCCAGCTTTAATTTCCCTCCCTGGATGAAAGGGAGAGATAAGAGCAGCGGGGGAGTGGTAGATCTCCCCAGGGGCTTTCTTTTTTTTTAAGCAGAGCCCTGAGGGTCGAGTCCCATAAATAACCCTGCCAAGCTCCGATCTTCAGTGCGCTCCTGCAAAAGCAGGAAAAGAAGAAAGTGTCCATCTCTGCTAATTGTCTTTTCTTTGTGGATTTCTATAAGCAGACGGAATAAGCACGAGTGAACAACTACTGGATTGCAAGTATTTTTGATTTCCTGACTTCTACCCTTTTATTTATTTATTTATTTATTTATTTATTTATTTATTTATTTATTTATTTATTTATTTATTTATTTGATTTTTATACCGCCCTTCTCCCGAAGGACTCAGGGCGGTGTACAGGCAAAAATAAAACAATACAATATACAGATTAAAATACCATTTAAAAAACTTATTTAAATTAGCCTGAGATTAAAAATTTCCATACTAAAAAACCCCATTTAAAATTAATAAAATTTCCCCTTAAAACTAATTTAAGCCAGCCCCGCGCGGATAAAGAGATGTGTTTTTAGTTCGCGACGAAATGTCCGAAGGTCAGGTATTTGACGAGACCCGGGGAAGCTCATTCCAGAGTGTGGCGCCCCACAGAGAAGGCCCTTCCTGGGGCCGCCAGCCGGCATTGTTTGGCGGACGGCACCTGAGAAGTCCCTCTCTATGGGAGCGTACGGGTCGGTGGGAGGCGTGTGATAGCAGCAGGCGGTCCCATAAGTACCCAGGTCCTAAGCCATGGAGCGCTTTAAAGGTCATAACCAACACCTTAAAGTGCACTCGGAAAGCCACAGGCAGCCAGTGCAGCCTGCGCAGGATCGGTGTTACATGGGAGCTACGTGTAGCTCCCTCTATAACCCAGCAGCTGCATTCTGGACTAACTGAAGCCTCGAGCGCACTTCAAGGGGAGCCCCATGTAGAGAGCATTACAGTAATCCAAGCGAGAGGTAACGAGCGCATGAGTGACAGTGCATAAGGCATCCCGATCAAGGAAGGGGCGCAACTGCCGGACCAGGCGGACCTGGTGGAAGGCCCCCCTGGAGACGTCCGTCAAATGATCTTCAAACGACAGCCGATCGTCCAGGAGGACACCTAAGTTGCGCACCCTATCCTTTGGGGCCAATAACTGGCCTCCAACAGCCAGCCGCGGCTGCAGCTGACTGAATCGGGGTGCCAGCATCCACAGCCACTCCGTCTTGGAGGGATTAAGCTTGAGCCTGTTTCTCCCCATCCAGACCCGGCTTCCAAGCACCGGAACAGCACTTCAACAACTTCATTGGGGTGGTCCGGGGTGGAAAAGTACAGCTGGGTGTCATCAGCGTACTGCTGGTATCTCACCCCGAAACCACTGATGATCTCACCCAACGGCTTCATGTAGATGTTGAACAGAAGGGGCGAGAGAATCGACTCCTGAGGGACCCCACAAGTGAGGCCCCTCGCGGTCGACCTCTGCCCCCCTGTCAACACCATCTGCGACCGGTCGGAGAGATAGGAGGAGAACCACCGATACACGGTGCCTCCCACTCCCAATCCCCCCAACCGGCGCAGTAAGATACCATGGTCAATGGTATCGAACGCCGCTGAGAGGTCTAATAGGACCAGGGCAGAGGAATAACCCCTGTCCCGAGCCCTCCAGAGATCATTCACCAATGCGACCAAAGCTGTCTCCGTGCTGTATCTGGGTCAGAAGCCGGACTGGAACGGGTCTAGATAGATGTCTTCATCCAGGTATTGGGGTAGCTGTCGCGCCACGGCACTCTCTACAACCTTCGCAACAAAGCGAAGGTTGGAGACTGGACGATAATTACCCAAAATAGCTGGGTCCAGGGAGGGCTTCTTAAGGAGGGGTCTCACCACCGCCTCTTTCAAGGCGGCAGGGAAAACCCCTTCCAACAAAGAAGCGTTGATAATCCTCTGGAGCCAGCCTCGTGTCACCTCCTGAGTGGCCAGTACCAGCCAGGAAGGGCACGGGTCCAGTAAACATGTCGTGCCATGAAGCCTCCCCAACAACCTGTCCACGTCCTCGGGAGCCACAGGGTCAAACTCATCCCAAATGGACTCAACAAGACGTGCCTCCTCTCCCTCGCTTGGATCATCCCAAATTCGATCCAGACCGTTCCTCAGCTGAGCGATTTTATCGTATAGATAACCGCTAAACTCCTCGGCTCGTCCCTGCAAAGGATCATCCCGCACCTCCTGATGTAGGAGAGAGCGGGTGACCCGAAACAGGGCGGCCGGGCAGTTATCTGCCGACGCAATGAGGGTGGAGGCGTAGGAACGCCTCGCTTCCCTCATTGCCACTAGGTAGGTCCTAGAATAAGACCTAACTAGTGTCCGATCAGTTTCGGAGCGACTGGACCTCCAGGTACTCTCCAGGCGTCTTCTCCGGCGTTTCATCTCCCTCAGCCCCTCGGAGAACCAAGGGGCTGGTCGAGATCTACGCCGGGTCAGAGGCCGCAAAGGCGCGACACGGTCCAAGGCCCCGGCCGCGGCCTGTTCCCAGGCCACGACCAGTTCCTCAGTCGTGCCGTGGGCCAGTTCCTCAGGGAATGGCCCAAGCTCCGTCAGGAACCTCTCGGGGTCCATCAGGCGCCTGGGATGGAACCACCGTATAGGTTCCGTCTCCCTGCGGTGGTGAGTGGCGGTTCGGAAGTCTAGGCGAAGGAGAAAATGATCCGACCATGACATTGGTTCTGTTACTAAATCATCTAATACCAGATCATTTAACCACTGTCCAGAGATATAAAGCAGATCCAGTGTGCCTCCCCCCATGTGCGTAGGGCCATCATTTACTCGAATCAGGTCCAAGGCCGTCATGGAAGCCAAGAACTCCCGAGCTGCCGTCGATGACGAGCCAGCTGATGGCAGGTTGAAATCCCCCATGACTATAAGTCTGGGGGTCTGAACCGCCACAGCAGCAAGTACCTCCAACAGCTCAGGCAGGGCTGTGGGTCACGCAGCAAGGAGCCAGGTACGCGATCACCAAGCCCAACTGATTCCTATAGCCCCACTGCACATAGAGAGATTCACAACCGGCAATCTGAGGAATAGTGGTCTCCCTCGACTCTAGATCCTCCTTGATAACAACCGCCACCCCCCCACCCCTGCCTTGGACCCTCGGCTGATGAAATGCTCGGAAACCTGGAGGGCACATCTCAACAAGGGGGACCCCCCCCTCTGGGCCCAACCAGATTTCCGTAATGCCCATAAGGTCCATGGACTCCCCTGAATAAGGTCGCAAATCAGGGAGCCTTATTAACCACGGACCGGGCATTACATAACATCAGCCGAAGATCCAAGCTCTGAGATCATGGCCACCCGAGGCAGGTAGGGACTGAGGGGCGAGCACGCGATCGCTTTCAGACATCGAACGCGTGCTCCCACAACCTGCACGGCCCCTCCCCCGCCATATCTGCCTCTCCCACTTACCATACAGATCGAACATCCCTCTAAACCTGGAACGTCCTCCCCCCCTGCCTTCAGACAAGATGGAATAGTGTCGCGAACTAGCACAGGGGCTGGGTCCCTCCCCGGCGGGTTCTCACCCCCACCCGTCGAATCCCTCCCCCCCCTTTAAAAAACCCTTATTTAAAAAACGATTTAAAAAAACCCCACAGATTCTTCTTCCTCACATGAAAAAAAGAAACTTTTTTTCTTTTTTTTTAACTGACTGTTTAAGATGGTGCCTGAAAGGAAGTGAAAGTGAAGAATGGAATTGTAAACAGGCTATGTAACTAAGAAGCTAAGAAACGTTACTTGTGGATTGTAATGAAGTGAGCTCTTCCTATACTTAAAGGGGGAAAAAGAAGTTTCTAGACTTAAATTTTGTGAATTTTAAAAACTGAAATGGCTACTAAACCACCTAAGACTAGGGGTAGAAGGGGTTCTGAACCAGCTTTGGAAGATTTGATTAAAGAGCAAGGGAAAGTGTTTGAAGAAAGGTTTAAGGAGATGATGGACAATAATGAGAAAATAAGAGAAGAAATAAAAGAGAATAATAAAAAAATAAGAGAAGATATTTTAATGGCTTTCCAAGGTTTGGCAAAGAGACTGGAGGTGATGGAGGAGGAGGTGCAAGAAATTGCTCAGTCAAATCAGCAAATAGAAAATAGAATGGGGGGAATGCAAATCAAATTGGACAAAAATGAAGATCAAGTGGTTGTGATGCAGTATAGAATGATGGAAGGAGCTCTGAGAATTAGGGGCTTGCATGAGGAGAAAGGGGAAGATCTAAAACAAAATTTATCAGAAGCTCTGGCTGAACTTATTGAACTTGAAACTTATTGAACTTGAAATAGAAATAATAGAAAAAAGAATTCAAGAGACTCAAATGGGTGTGGAAGCTGAGTTGATCCCAGTGATGTTACCATCTGAGGAGCAACCACAAGAACAAAGACTGACGAGGGGAGCCCTTAAGCGTAAAGAAAAGGAGCAACAAATTCAAAGTAAAGTTCAGGATTCTGCTACAGAAGCAGTGGGAGGAGCACGGCCGAAGATACGGGAGGACGATCTTCAGCTGATCGCTCAAAAGCTTCAGCAGGCCAGTAATGGCAAATAAAATTTTGACCTGGAATGTCAATGGTTTGAATTCAGTTCAGAAGAGAAGAAAAATATTTCATTATTTGAAACAATTTAGAAATGATGTGATTTGCTTACAAGAAACGCATATTAAACTATCAGATCAAAAGTACTTAATAAACTCAAAGTTAGGTAAACATTTTGTTGCCTCAGCTTTGGACAAAAAACATGGCATAGTGGTTTATTTGAGAAAAGATATACCAGCCAAGTTAATAGATGCAGATATTCACAGAAGATATATTGCTATTGAACTTACAATAGACACAAAAAAGACCCTTTTGTTTGGTATATATGCACCCAATCAGCAACAAGAAAAATTTTATAGAATGTTGTATGATAAGTTGATTCTATGGGATTATAAATCGTGTATTATATTGGGAGATTGGAATGGAGTAATAGATACACGAAAGGACAAGAGAATTTTTTCTAAGAAGATACCTGCACATGCAAAGCTGCCTAAATCCTTTTTTGACATGATAGAAGATTTTGAGTTGAGAGATGTATGGAGATTGCGGAATTTGGAGGAAAGAGACTATACTTTTTCTCTGATAGGCATCAATCCTTCTCACGTATTGATTTTATTTTAATTTCTAATGATTTGCTTTCTAAGGTGAAGAAAACTAAGATATTTCCAAGATGTTTGTCTGATCATAGTCCTGTTTGGATGGAATTGCAATATGGAAAAGAAGGTAGAAGAACATGGAGATTAAATGAAAATTTCTTTAGATATCAGGATAATGTAAATCAATGTAAAAAGCAGATGAAAGAATTTTTTTATTATAATTTGAATAAGGAAACATCGATAGAATATAAGCCGCCCTGAGTCTTCGGAGAAGGCGGGATATAAATGTAAAAAAAATGGTTTGGGATGCCAGTAAAGCTTTTATGAAAGGTGTATTAATATATATTAATAATAGACAGAGAAATAAGCAACAAAGACAGCGTAGGTATCTAGAAGAGGAAATTTATATGAAACAACAATTATTAATACATAACCACATGATCAAAAACTTAAAGATGCAATAAAGTTATTACAGAATCAATTTAATATGATAATGGCTGATCAGGTGGCAACAAATATACAATATGCCAAACATAATACTTTTGTAATGCAAATAGACCTGGTAGGTGGTTAGCATACACTTTAAGGAAAAACAAAACAACGTACTATAGAAAAATAGAATATAAAGGTAAAGAGAGATATCAACAGGATAAAATTAAAAAGCTTTTTAGAATATTATACAAATTTATATCTTAAAGATAATATATTGAATAGGGATATTGATAATTATTTGAAGGAATATAAGGTTAAAAATTTAACTTTAGAACAAACGGATGAACTGAATGGCCTATAACCTCTGAAGAAATTATTTTGGTAATTAAACAATTAAAATGGGAAAACTCCTGGTACGGATGGGCTTACAGTTAGTTATTATAGGAATTTACAGGATGAGATGTTAGGTCCACTTAAGGAATTATTTAATCAGATACAATTAGGAGAATTCCCCTCATGGAGAACCTCTTTTATTTCATTGATACCAAAAGAGGAACAGGATTGTTCTAAACCTGGGAATTATAGGCCAATCTCACTTTTAAATAATGATTATAAGATTTTGTTAAAATAATAGCTAATAGATTAATGTTGATTTTGCAGCAAGAATTCATAATGATCAATCTGGATTTATAAAAGGGAGACAGATGAGGAATAATGTTAGGCAGATTGTTAATTTACTGGAGTATTTAGAAAAGAAAATTTTATTCCAGCAGCATTTATTTTCTCGATGCAGAGAAAGCTTTTGATCGATTGCATTGGGATTTTTTGTTTAAATTAATAGAAAAGATGCAATTTGGAGATGGTTTTACAGGAATAATTAGGGCAATTTATGGAGAGCAAACAGCACAGATTATAATCAATGGTAACTTAACAGAACCTTTTAAGATTGCAAAAGGAACAAGACAGGGATGTCCTTTATCACCATTATTGTTTATTTTAACTCTAGAACCATTATTGGATAAAATATGAGAAGTAAAGGAGATAGAGGAATTAAAGTTAGACAACATGAATATAAGCTGAGAGCTTTTGCAGATGACCTGGTGATTACTTTAACAAACCCTATAAATTCTAGTAAATCTTTGTTGGAAATAATTGATCGATATGGGAAGGTTTCAGGGTTTAAGGTAAATCAGAAAAAGACAAGTGATAATAAAAAATATGGCCAGACAACAAAAAGAAAAACTAGAGGAAATAACAGGATTTGAAATTGTAAAGAAGGTTAAATATTTAGGGGTCTATATTACATCATGAAATGTGAAATTGTATAAGAATAACTATGAGGTTTTATGGCAAAAAGTTCAGAAGGAGTTGATTGTTTGGAAAAAATTGCAATTATCTTTGCTGGGGAGAATAGCTGCTATTAAAATGAATCTTTTACCTAGATTTTTATTCCTCTTTCAGATGATAGCAATAATAAAGAAAGATAAGAATCTTCAGGAATGGCAGATGGAAATTAACAAATTTATATGGGAAGGTAAAAAAGCTAGGGTTAAAATGAAAATAATTCAAGATTCTCGGGAAAGGGGAGGTTTAAAAATGCCCAATTTTAAATTATACTATGAAGCAGCTACTCTCTCTGCAATAAGTGATTGGTTTAATTTAATGGAGGAAAGAATTTTGAATATAGAAGGTTATGACTTGCTATATGGATGGCATGCATATTTAATGTATGACAAAAAAGTGGATAAGGCCTTTAAAAATCATGTGTTAAGAACTGCTCTTCTGCATGTTTGGAAAAAATACTTTTATAAACTAAATTATAAGGTTCCTATGTGGGCAAGTCCTAGACATACAATAGATAATATAAATATAGAACAGAATCAGGAAATGATTACATATAAAGATCTTTTGTATACTGAAAGAGGTAATTTGCAATTAAAATCTTTGCACATACTAAAAGAAAAAGGGAAAAATTATACTTGGTTTCAATATGAGCAACTATATGCTAGATGGAAGGAAGATCAGAAAATTGGTATAGAGCAGAATGAGGGAAATTTGGTAAAGCAAATTAGAAATCAGTCTCAGGAGCATATAAAGAGATTGTATAATGTGTTACTTGAAACAGATTCTGAAAGGGACTTGGTAAAGGACTGTATGATAAAGTGGGCACAAAATTTTCAGGAGCCAATATTATTGGAAACTTGGGAAAAAATTGGGTTAGAAATGTTAAATTCACGCAGGCACAGAATTTGAGGGAAAAATTTTATAAAATGTTTTATAGATGGCATTTAGATCCTAAGAAATTATCGTGTATGTATCCAGATATGCAAGCAAAATGTTGGAGACGTAATTGTGATGACGCTACATATTTTCATATTTGGTGGACTTGCAAAAATATTAAGGCTTTTTGGATAAAAATTTGATGGATTTTACAAAATGTTTTGAAAAAGAAGATAAAGTTCCTGCCGCAATTTTTTCTGTTGGGAATTATTACGGACTGTACAGTAACTGAGACTAAATTGATTTTAAATCTAATAACAGCAGCAAGATTACTAATAGGACAGTATTGGAAGAAAAAAGAAGTACCTACAATAGAAGAATGGATATTGAAAGTTGCCAATTCGGCTGAGATGGCGAAAATATCAGCCTTTTTGAAAGACAATACGCAAGAAAGATACTTAAAGGAATGGAAAAAATGGATTGACTATATTCAAAGTAGATATCAGACTAAGACTTATCAGACTGCCTTTGAATGATTATGATGTATTATTTTTGATTGTTTTCGGGGTAAGTTAGGAATTGATGAGAATTGTAGGGGTATAATTAAGTTGGGATGAAATTTTTTTAGCATATGTTTGTTTTATTTTTAACTATACCTTGTGCTCGTTCCGGGAAGTCGGGGGGAGGGATGGGGGTTGTGAAGGGAGGGGGGAGGGGAGGTGGGGGGAAAGGGGGGGAAATTTTCTGTAAAACTTTTTGAATAAAAAAAAATCCTTCAGTCCTATACAAATAGTTACTTGGAGGGAAGGGACAATCCCTATGATATGATATGGCCATTGGGTATGTTATGACATCATTCTGGAAATTCTGCAAACTTTGATCACTTTGATTTATGACATGATGGGAAAGGATATTGGTGCATAATTTACTCTTGCTTTATGATACCATGGCAGACAATGTGGTGCATCTCTTTTGCTTTGCACAAAGATTCCCTTGAAAAGCAGACAAGTCAGGAAGCTAAACAGGACTGAGAAAAAAATATACAGACAACCCTTGTGGCTGAAGGGTGGTTTCAGTGTCCATGAAATTTTCTTCTACATAAACTTTCCTTTCTTGATGATCACAACATGTAGATAGGTTTTTTTTCCCCATATCAGAAGCACTGAAGTGCTTCCATGTTGAAAGGGTCAGCCAGTGATATCGCCATTGTCTGGGGGACAATCAGTTGGGGGCCCCTTTCAAGTCCTTAATAGGTTTCCCACTGAAATGGTACTCATCTATCTATTCATGGCCATCTGCTTTCAAATTTTGTGTTGACAGGAGAGGGAGCAAGTGATGAGAGCCCATGTGAACATGCGGCAGGAACCTGATTTGAATGTGAACCTGCTGTTCATCAAACTAGCACCCTAACCATGGAAGATACCATGCTCCATGTAGCTAGTTGAGATCAAAAGAGTTAGCTAAAGGGTGATAGAAGATTTAGATTAGATTAGATTAGATTAGATTAGATTAGATTAGATTAGATTAGAGTAGAGTAGAGTAGAGTAGACTAGACTAGACTAGACTAGACTAGACTAGACTAGACTAGATTAGATTCCTGCTCTTGTTGGAAAAACTTTTGTTGTTGTTAGTTGTGAAGTTGTGTCTGACATTGCTATAATCATTTCAGGTTTTACTACCTCTCTCAAGCTCTTGGGGCAGCTGTTTACTGGAGTGATGCAATGTCTATATTTTCACAAGTGGTTATCCCTTTCCTCTTGCAAGGATGTGAGTCCCAGGCGCTATACTGAACAATTGAACAAACAATAAGAGTGAAAGAAAAGGAAAAAAAGAAAAGAAAAGAAAGAAATAGTCAAGTCAAGTCTAGTCAAGTCAAGTCAAGTAAATTAAAGGCAAGGCAAGGCAAGGCAAAGCAAGGCAAGGGAAGGGGGAGAAAGAGAAAGTAAGAAAGAAAAGAAAAAGAAGGGAGAGAGAAAGAAAAGGAAAGAGGAAAGGAAAGGAAGGGAGATAGAAAGTAAGAAAGAAAAGAAAAGAAAAAGAGAGAGGGAGGGAGAAAGGAAAGGAAAGGAAATGGAGAGAGAGAAAGTAAGAAAGAAAAGAAAAGAAAAAAGGAGGGAGGGAGGGAGGGAGGGAGAGAGAAAGGAATGGAAAGAGGCAAGGCAAGGCAAGACAAGACAAGGGAAGGGAAGGGATGGGAAGGGAAGGGGGAGAGAGAGAAAGTAAGAAAGAAAAGAAAAGAAAAAGGAGGGAGAGAGAAAAGAAAGGTAAGGAAATGGGGAGAGAGAAAGTAAGAAAGAAAAGAAAGAAAAAGGAGGGAGGGAGGGAGGGAGGGAGGGAGGAGGGAGAAAGGAAAGGAAAGGAAATGGGAGAGAGAAAGTAAGAAAGAAAAGAAAAGAAAAAGGAGGGAGGGAGGGAGAGAAAGGAATGGAAAGAGGCAAGGCAAGGCAAGACAAGACAAGGGAAGGGAAGGGATGGGAAGGAAGGGGAGAGAGAGAAAGAAAGAAAAGAAAAGAAAAAGGAGGGAGAGAGAAAAGAAAGGTAAGGAAATGGGGAGAGAGAAAGTAAGAAAGAAAAGAAAAGAAAAAAGGAGGGAGGGAGGGAGGGAGGGAGGGAGGGAGGGAGAAAGGAATGGAAAGAGTAAAGGCAAGGCAAGGCAAGGCAAGGTAAGACAAGGGAAGGGAAGGGAAGGGGGAGAGAGAGAAAGTAAGAAAGAAAAGAAAAGAAAAAGGAGGGAGAGAGAAAGGAAAGGAAAGGAAAGGAAAGGAAATTTCCCAAAAGTTATTTTGATATTTGGATGTTCACAAACATTCTCCTGATTGCTCCTGGATCTTGAGAAGAGCAGAGGGACCACTCTGAAAATGCTCATCTGCTCTTTGTGGAACCATACGTCCACCTGAAAGGCTCAATTCCAATCTAATTGTCTCATTTCTGATGGACTCCACCTTCCGCATTCCAAAATGATGTCCTTTTAGAGTGTTAATAATTGATATAGTACTCCTTATCAAGATAGATCCTTTATTATTTTATTTATTTATTTATTTATTTATTTATTTATTTATTTATTTATTTATTTATTTATTTATTTATTTATTTATTTAATACTTTTTTACTTCCCCTCTCCTTCAGAGACGCACTTCTGGATGTTTTACAATTTCATCAATGAAATGAAGCTTTAAAACCGGAACAATTTAAGATTGTTTTTTTAAAAACCGAAGTCTTGTATTCAGCAAACTATTAAGTATTAAACAAAACCATTGAGAAAAATGACCTCAACAGAACTTTTTCCTTTCTTTTCTATAGTGATGTTTTGTTTTCTTCTGTGCACATGAACTCTCATTTCCCCCATTTTTATTTCATGTCTTCAAAGGTTCACAGCAGTGCAGCAGGTTCTATTGAGATATGATAAACATGTTTCTTTCTAATATTTCTCAAAGCACCATTACAAAGAATGGTACTGATTAGTGATTAAGGATAGTTATTGTCCCTTCTTCTCCAAATCTTAAGGGAATTCCAGCAAACACTGTAAAAATGATGACCTTAGATTAAGACATTGCATTCTATTCATATCTTAGAAATAAAGACATGAATGTAGGGAGAAAAAGGATTGGTGCTTCATCTGTGATATTTCATGAGAAGATCTCCAAAAGTCCCTTCCAGTTATTTTATTCTGTTCACTTTAGATATAATTCATTATCTTAACTTTAGATACAGTTAATGAGTTAGTTGAATGGTAACATAGGAGTTACTGTTTGATGTCTACAATGACTACATATTACAATGAATTGGTTATATTCAGAACATTAGTTTTACTTTTTCCCCCAACTATGATGAGCATTTCTCCTCCCTCCACTTGCAAACTTAGTAGTCCTCTTCCAATTATTCATAAATATTATCAGTCTGGAGATTTAATCATTGCTGCAATTATTTTTCAGGTTTTCTTTCTTAAAAATGAGATCACTTTTCAAAGCTTTCCTTCTTCCGAAGTCCTTGATCAGTACTTGTAAGTATCCGAATACTTCTCCTCCTCATACCACAACCTCCTCTTCCCCCACATTGCCACCTAAAAGCTGTATTTTCTTTCTTTTATGCTTAAAGATTTTGGTTTCTAGTCAGTTGTTATTATTTGTTCCAGTGACTGTATTTAGTCCTTTTTAAAATTCTAGACCTATCCTAATACTAATGTTGAAATTGAGATGAATATTATTAGTTTTAATCATAAAGTATATGAATTTCATTCTCTTCAGGAAACTTCCTTCATTAAACAAAGTCCCTTGTTGAAAGTAAAAACTTTGACTAATCTACATATTGTAGAAGCTCTCTGGTTAATCTTGAGCTTTTTTGCCTTTCATTTCATCCAGAGATAAGTTAGAAACCCTCTAGGGCATATTTTAGGCTATTAGGGTGTAAAAAGAGAAGTGGATTAATTCTCTCAGAAAATAAGATAAGATAGAGATAATATTGAGATCAGATAGTGACATAGGAAATTGATGGATAGAATTTTTTTTCTGGCGTCATATGTTTATCCCCACCGAGTTTTAACTCAGTTACTGATCCACTACATCCTCTGGAAGTTGGCTCCACTACTCTTTCTGTGAAGTAATAAAATTAGTTTTGAACTTCCCTCTTGTCACTGTGAGATTATGTCCCCATGTTCTTATGTTTTTTTTATTTCATTTTGTCACAACAGTATACACAAACATTGATATAAGAAAACCAACACATTAAAAAAGAAAAAAATATATATAAGCAAAAGTATGCAACAACTATTTTAATTTGTTATAATGAAAGGGAACAATAGGACAGGAACGGTAGGCATATTTGTGCTCTTATGCACTCCCCTTATAGTCCTCTTAGGAATGGGGTGAGGTCAATAGTAGACAGTTTTTGGTTGAAGGTTTTTGGGATTTTGAATAGAGACTATAGAGTCTGGAAATGAATTCCAAGCATTTACAACTCTGTTACAAGAGTCATATTTTCTGCAATCAAGTTTGAAGTGGTTGACATTAAGTTTGAATCTATTGTTTGCTCTTGTATTATTGCGATTGAAGCTGAAGTAGTCTTTTACAGGAAGGATATTGCAAAAGATGATTCTGTGTGTTAAACACAGGTCATGTCGAAGTCAGCGGAGTTTTAAGTTTTCTAATCCCAGGATTTCAAGTCTGGTGGCATAAGGTATTTTGTTCTTTTCGGAGGAGCGAAGAACTCTCCTAATAAAATATTTCTGGACGCGTTCGATTGTATTAATGTCAGAGATGTGGTATGGGTTCCAGACGGATGAGCTGTATTCAAGAATAGGTCTGGCAAATGTTTTGTATGCTCTGGTTAGTAGTGTAGAGTTTTTGGAAAAGAAGCTGCGTAAGATTAGGTTTACAACTCTTAGAGCCTTGCTATGTAGTTGCAGTGGGCTTTGGCATTAAGGTCATTTGATATGAAAACTCCAAGGTCTTTGACAGGGTGGGGGTAGTCAGTAAGGTAATGTCCATCAAGCTTGTACTTGTTGTTTGGGTTCTTTTTTCCAATATGTAAGACTGAGCATTTGCTGGTTGAGAATATTGAGCATACTGTCTTCTAGACCCTTATTCACACTCTTTAATTCATTTAAAGGTTTCAGTCATGTACCCCATCTCCTTCTGCCCCCTAGACTGAATATTTCCTGATATGTTTTGTCTCTCAGCTCTTGCCCCATTTTTCTTGCCCATCTCTGGACTCTGGACTCCCTCAGTCAATTCTTCTGCCCTCTAGGCTGAATATATTCAGTTCATCTAATATTTCCTGATGTTTTCTCTCTGCTCTTGCATCATTTTTGTTCCCCATCTCTGGACTCGCTGAATCTTATCGATACATTTTTTTTAAAGAGAGGTCTCCAGAACTGAACACAGTATTTCAAATATGGCCTGACTAAATGCTACCTTAGCTCAATGTTAAGTAGCCACAACTAGGTTAGTTGATACAATCTAGTTTCTTAGTTGATACAATCTAGGGCTATTTATTAGCGTCCAAATTGGAGGTGTCTAGAAGAAACAATAAGCACTAATTTATATCTTTCTGTACGTATAATTTATATGTATATATTAAAACAACTGTCCAATTCTGAAACAAAAACATATTGACAGTTTTAACTCTCACTGAAGGTTTGTTACTCATAATTACCAGCACACTTTGGCTCTGGCATTTGCTGTAAAGGAGATCAATGAACATTCTGGGATTTTACCCAATGTTAGCCTTGGTTTCCACATCGCTACCAAGTATCTAGAGGAATATAGAACTTACCTTTTAGCAATGGCATTTCTATCTACAAAAGATAAATTTATACCCAACTACAAATGCAATGACCAGACCAACACAGTAGCTGTCATTGGAGGACCTCAGATTAACACCTGCCTCAGCATGGCAATCACAATATACAACTACAAATTTCCACAGGTGAGACAAAAAAATGGATCAATATGAGAGGTTCACCAGCTATTTATTCTATTCAAAAGGTGGTTCCCTGAAATGAAAATTTGAGCAAAACCGTGAATAAGAATATCTTGACAGAACAGTCCCTCTTTGCTTCATGAGCAACATTGTAGATATCATGTAAAACTAATTTTTCATCACCCCATTTTTGTTTCCCACTCAAACCTATAGATTGGATTAAATAAACACACAAGCATTGGTTTTTATTATTATTTTTATTTTGGAAGAGATTCTTTATTCCTATGTTCTTCTGATTTTCTCCATTTAGATCTCATATGGATCAGTTCCATTGGTAAATACTGAAACAGCAATGTTTGTCAAATGGATGTTCCCAGAGGAAACCCATCAATTTAAAGCAATACTGCACTTATTGTTGCATTTTGGATGGACCTGGGTTGGGTTAGTTTCTATGTATGAGGAAGAAAGAGACAGATTCATTCAAAATAGACTTTCCATGTTTTCAGAGAGAGGAATCTGCTTTGACTTTATAGAATGTCTTCCCCAGATGATATATGGTGACGCAGCTGCTGAGTGGATAGAAAATGCAGGCAAAATATTCAAAGTGATCATGGAAAGTACAGTCATTGCAGTTATCTTAAGTGCTGAAATTACAGGCTTGGTACCTTTGAGATTAATGGTCTATTTTTTCAATTATGATAATATTCCAAAGGAGAGAAGGTCCAAAGTTTGGATCATGACAGCCCAGATGGAATTCTCATCCATTCTAATGCAAAGACCGTTGCCCATTGATTTTCTCCATGGTGCACTTTCTTTTGCAATTCACTCAAAGGAGCTGACCGGATTCCAACAATTTATGCAGAAGAGAAATCCAAACTTAGAAAAAGACGATGGGTTTATTAGGGATTTCTGGAAAGATGCATTTGAATGCTCATTCTCCAGTGATATTACAGATGGGAATGCTGAAAGGATCTGCAGTGGAGAAGAAAAGCTGGAGACTCTTCCTAATTCTGTCTTTGACACCACCATAAATGGACATAGTTACAGTGTCTACAATGCAGTCTATGCTGTGGCACATGCTCTGAAGGCCATGCGCTCTGCCAAATTCAAAGTAGGACAAAAAATGGATGAGAAGAAATGGAAGCTCTTCCTCCAATCACCTTGGCAAGTAATGTTGGCTAATACAAAACTTGGGGAAATCATCAAGTACCAGAACAGGAGACTGTTTTTGTGTTTTGTTTTGTTGTGTTGTTTCAGTGATGGGATTCAGCCAGTTCGCACCACTTCGGGAGAACCGGTTGTTAACTTTCTGAGCAGTTTGGTGAACTGTTTGTTGGAAGAAATCATTAGGGCAGAGAACCAGTTGTTAAATTATTTGAATCCCACTACTGTGCTGTTTTAACAGTTAGAAAGTTACATAGAAGTAGTTGATATTTTCATATGAAAGAAAATAAAACAGGAATATAAATCTAAGGCTTAGATAAAGACACAAAAATATGTAACATAAGAACTTCATTTTATGTCTAAAATGGTATATACTGGATCTTATTCAATTCATTATATTTGACAATTTTATATGTAGAAAATGAAAACTGCTTTACTGCTGAATTGCGTTATTATTCCTCACCAGCTTAATTTTTGAGTTACTAAGATTCAAAAGCAACGATACTTAATTTTACTTCCAGTGAATAACAAAGTTGTCAATGAATTGCATGAAGAATATTTCAAGTTTATTTATTTTTTTTCAAAAGTAACACCTGAAATTACTCTCAGATGGATGTAAAAGCCATCTTGTCCTAGAATTGTCTGCCTCAGGGAATTCTACCTTACCTACACTAGGTCTATTTTCATGACCCTATAATCTCTTAATTCAGGGTAGAGTTGGGGCAACTGAATGGACCTGAGTGTTTACTGGCTGGATGCCCTTCCTGACACCACCCAGAGTTCACAGAAGATATTTTCTCTTAGTGCCCTCATGGAAATACAGTTTTCACTGCTTAGGATTGAACTCTTAACCTTCTAAATGGGATGCAAGGGTCTTCACCACTAGGTCACCATGTCACTATCTTGCCTATTACTGTATATGACAGAACACTGAATTCCCCATTTCTGAAATCTAAGTCAAAGCAAAGTGATTTCTCAGCTCTGTCCCTTTCTTGATTTGCTGTTGGAATTCTCATCTGACAGTTTTTCAGCTGAGAGTTAAAAATGCATTTGATAAAACTATATTTTTTTACCAGTTTGAAATAGTTTGACTGAGGCAAAATGGAATAGTTTATTTTTCTTTAAGCCTAGGCCAAATTGAAACTTTCCCATCCCCTTCAAAGATTCCTGATAACTTTCCTGTTTTTTCCCTTTTTTTTTTTGTCATCTTCCTCTAGCTCCACCGTTTTTTGCAACAAGTCTCCTTTAACAACAGTGCTGGAGAAAAGATTTCCTTTGGCCCCAATGGGGAATTAGAAACTGGACTTGATATTTTCAATTGGGTCACATTTCCAAACAAGTCCTTTCTGAAAATCCAAATTGGAAAGATCGACCCCATAGCTCCCCCAGACAACCTCCTCACCCTTTCTGACAAGGAAGCCATTTGGCCTCTCATATTTAACCAGGTGTGTCTCATTTTTCCCTTTTCCTGAAATTATTAACCAAGGATTGATGGAATAAATCCGGAGTGTCAAACTGACAGGCCACAGGCCAGATGTGTCAAATGCAGGCCACGCTCACCTCAGCTCCACAAAGGGGAAAAATGTCACAATAGATCACATGGGTGCAACGGGATGCTGCAAGCTTGGTACCTGTGGAATAAATTTATTTATTTATTTATTTATTTATTTATTTATTTATTTATTTATTTATTTATTTATTTATTTATTTTGTCACAACAATATATATAGGTATCATACAAAAAGATTATATAGCATATAAACACATATATGAGTAAATATTAGGAGGTATAAGCATATATATATATATAGAAAGAAGAAAAGAAAAACAATAGGACAGGAACGGTAGGCACGTTTGTGCGCTTATGCACGCCCCTTATGGTCCTCTTAGGAATGGGGTGAGGTCAATAGTAGAAAGTTTTTGGTTAAAGCTTTTAGGATTATGAGAAGAGACCACAGAGTCAAGTAAAGTATTCCAAGCACTGATGATTCTGCTAGAGAAGTCATATTTTCTGCAATCTAGATTAAAGCGGTTGACATTTAGTTTAAATCTATTAGTTGCTCTAGTATTATTGCAATTAAAGCTGAAGTAGTCATTAACAGGAAGGACATTACAATAGATGATTCTGTGAGTTAAACTTAGGTCTTGTTGGAGGCGACGGAGTTCCAAGCTTTCTAAGCCTAGGATTTCAAGTCTGGTGGGATAAGGTATTTTGTTGTTTTCAGAGGAATGGAGAACTCTTCTTGTAAAATATTTCTGGACACGTTCAATTGTATTGATGTCAGAGATGTGGTGAGGGTTCCAAACAGGTGAGCTGTATTCTAGAATTGGTCTAGCAAATGTTTTATATGCTCTGGTTAGTAGTGTGGTGTTTTTGGAAAAGAAGCTATGCAAGATTAGGTTTACAACTCTTAAAGCTTTTTTTGCTATGTAGTTGCAGTGGGCTTTGGCACTTAGATCATTTGACATGAAAACTCCAAGGTCTTTAACGGGATGGGGGTCGTCGGTAAGGTAATGTCCGTCTAGTATGTACTTAGTGTTTGGGTTCTTTTTTCCTATATGTAAGACTGAGCATTTGCTGGGTGAAATTTGGAGCTGCCAATTTTTAGACCAAGCAGTTAGATGATCAAGGTTGTTTTGAATGATAGAAGTATTGTCTGTGGTATTAAATAGTTTGACATCGTCAGCAAAGAGAACACAATTTCTTGAGATATGGTCACAAAGATCATTAATGTATAGTATAAAGAGTGTTGGTCCAAGGACGCTGCCTTGAAGAACCACTCTTGACAGGAACAGGATTTGATAAAGCATTGCCAATTTTGACCACTTTTTGTCTGTTAGACAGAAAAGCGGATATCCATTTGTGAAGGGGTCCTGAGATGCCATAGGATGTTAGTTTTAGGAGAAGTTTATCATGTACTACTGAGTCAAAAGCTTTGTAGAAGTCTATGTAGATTGCATCTATTGATTTGCCTTGATCAAGATTTGTAGTCCATATGTTTTTACAGTGGAGAAGTTGTAAGTTGCATGATAATTTTTTTCTGAAACCAAATTGTTTATTAGAGAGTAGGTTGTTAGTTTCTAAGTGTGAGGTAATGGATTGGTTGATGATTGATTCCATGACTTTGCAGATGACGCAGCAAAGAGAGATCGGTCTGTAATTTTCGACTAAGCTGGGGTCTCCTTTTTTGAAGATAGGGATGACTGTGGCTAGTGACCAAAGTTTGGGAAGGGAACTGGTAGTGAAAGCTTTATCAAAGATAATACTTAGGGGTTCAGCTATATTAATGGAAAGTTTTTTTAAGAAGTATGCACATAGTCCATCGGGTCCAATAGATAGCGATGGTTTTAAGTTATGAAGAGCTTTTCCAATGTTATCTTCTGTGAAATCTATATGAGTTAGGTCATCATAATCATTGCTGGTACATTTGTGGAATGTCGGATATGTGTTATCGGAGTTAACAAAAACTGAGCCAAAGAAAATGTTGAAGAGGTTTGCTTTGACTGTTTCATAATTGCATTCTTTGTTGTTAGAATCTTTTAGTGGAGGGATGGATCTTGAGTCTTTAAGTTTATTGTTAACAAAATTATAAAAGGCACGATTGGAATTTGTGCGCAGAAGGTTCTCTTCTTGCTTGGTGTGGTAATTTGTGCATTCAGTTTTTATTTGGTTGCATATATTTCTGTAGCGGTTTTTGAAATTTGCAACATAGCCTTTTTTGTTTCTTTTCCAGAGGGATTTTTTTTTGATTGAAGCTTTTTTATTGATATGGGTAGTTTGTTTTTCCTGATCATGATAGTCATTTGTGGTACATATAGTTTGATGACTCTATTGATTTCAAGTAGGAAGACTCTATAGTGGTCTTCAGCGGTTATGCAGGTTGCAAACAGATTTTGCCAGTCCAGAAATGAAAGATCGTTGTTTATAAGGTCGTAATTGGCTTTTTTGAAGTTGTAGTTGGGAGTACTGTTGTTATGACGATTTAAGTATGGACGTATATTGAGACGAAAATCAATCATGCAGTGGTCACTGTTGGAAAAAGGTTCTTTAATTTGTAGTTCGTAAATTGAGTAAATGATTAAACAATCACAATCACAGCATCATTTGGCGTAAGCAAGCATTTAGCAGTCCATATATTATTCATTGAAGTTATAATGACACTGAAAAAAGATATGTATGACCACTTTTCACACATACAACCATAGCAGCATCCTCAGGGTCATGTGGCAATTGTCTCATATTTATGACAGTTACAGTGTCACAGAGTCATGTGATCACCTTTTGCCAGTCACTGGGGAAGTCAGATTCACTTAGCTACTGTGTTACTAACTTAACAACTGCAATGATTCACTTAACAATTGGTGAGAAAGTTCATAAAACGGAGCAAAACTCACTTAACAACTGTCTCATTTAGGAAAAGAAATTTTGGGCTCAAATTGGGCTCGACTTACATGTATTATTATTTATTTATTAAATTTATAGTCTGCCCATCTCAACTAGAGGTGCTTGTAATTGTAAAACATTAAAACAATAAATATTGACATTAAAACTAATTTAAAGTTGACAAGATGAGAAGGAAGGGAGGAGGTAAGATCTTAGTTTTAACCACCCTTTAACCAGAATGATACATCCACCTTAAAGTGCCAAGCCAGGTGGCAGAACGAGGTCTTCAGGAATAAATTGGGAGCCACTTTTTTCTCTTTTTAAAGCATTTTTAAAAAACTTTTGTTGTTTCTTCCTTTCAGATTTTCGTCATATTTTTTATTCTGAATTAGTTTCTATATTCCATTTAAAACTTTTTATAAAATATTTTCAAAAAAAGAAGAGGAAGATAAATATAGAATTTTTTTGCAGAAGACTTTAACTGTCTATCTAGCTACAGTACATAGTTATTTTGCTAATCCAAGTGGAGTAATGTCCTGGCATACCATCCAGAATTTAAATTGCTTTCATTTGATCGTTGAAATAACCTGCAGATTATTTCTATTTTTGGAATACATTTCAATTTTAAATTTTTTTATTTAATTTTGTTTATTAAATTTGTTTGCCACACATTTTGCCTCCATACAACTCTGGGTGGCATGCAACATTAAATTAAAACCATAAATATATGTATAAATATGTGCAATATTGAATCTATATCAAAATGTATTCTAACATATGATTTTAAAAATTGCTATCTGTCTATCTTTCATCTATCTATCTATCTATCTATCATCTATCTATCTATCTATCTATCTATCTATCTATCTATCTATCTATCTATCTATCTATCATCTATCCATCTGTCTAGTTAAAATGGAGCACTATTACCACTAAGATTGCACATTACCTATACAATTCATTAAAGGGTAAGAGTATGCATGCATTTTTTTCTAAAAATAAAATATAAACTAATCAGTGAAAGAAAGGATATGATGGAAAAATTATTTCCTATCTGTTTCTATATTTGTAACACATTCATTTATCTATAATTCTATACAGATCAATGTTATGTTTGTTATTTTTTAAGGGATAGTCAATCCAATACTGAGTTTACACCAAGAAGAAAATGCAACACCAATGTTTGGATTAAATATGAAGAGTTTGTATATGTTTAATTGATGAAAAGAATAATCTGCCAAAAATAAATTCTTTGTGTGAATTCTCACTTTATTTATGAACAGACATTACCTCTTTCCATCTGTAATGAGAAATGTCCTCTTGGCCATAGCAAGATAAAAGTGGAAGGAAAATTATCTTGCTGTTATGACTGCAAATTATGTCCAGAAGGGAAGATAGCTGATCAATTAGGTAAGCAAAGGATTATATTAAATGTATCAATTAGAATAGAATAGAATAGAATAGAACAGAATAGAATAGAATAGAATAGAATAGAATAGAATTTGTTATTGGCCAAGTGTGATTGGACACACAAGAAATTTGTCTTGGTGCATATGCTCTCAGTGTACATAAAAGAAAAGATACGTTCATCGAGAATTACATAATAAATATAAAAAGGGGCTGAATTTTAATAAATATTAGATTCAGAATAGAGCTGGAAGTGACCTTGAATGTCTTCCAGTCCAACCCCTTGCTCAAGCAGGAAACTCTACACCAGTTGAATGCCATGCTGAAGTCTTTATATACTATAGTCTCTACTATACTATCTCCACAGCATTTCATCGGTTTACTAATTTAGTCACTTTGTCAAAGAATGAAATAAGATTGGTTTGGCATGATCTGTTTTTAACAAATCCATGCTGGCTTTATTTGTTTCTAGATGTTTCCAGATCTGTTTTTCTATTATCTTTTTTAGTATCTTCCCAGGTATTGATGTTAGGCTGATTGGTCTGTAGTTTCCTGAGTCTGCCCCCCACTTTTTTTTTTGAAGATGGGAACCACATCAGCTCTTTCCCAATACTAAAGTAATTCCCTAGTGTTCCAGGATTTTTGAAAGATACGGTACAATGGTTCTGAGGTAACATCTGCCAGCTCCTTATGATTTATATTGACATATTGACCATCATTTGTGTTGTAAATGTTGTAATACTTGATGAAAGTATTATGTAAAGTATTAGTAAATGTTGTAAATACTTGATGAAAGTATCTTTTCTTTTATATACACTGAGAGCATATGCACCAAGACAAATTCCTTGTGTGTCCAATCACACTTGGCCAATAAAAAATTCTATTCTATTCTATTCTATTCTATTCTATTCTATTCTATTCTATTCTATTCTATTCTATTCTATTCTAGTCACCTTCAGAACTCTGGGTATAAACCATCAGGTCCCAGTCATTTATATTTGTCAAGAACAGATAGTTGTTCTCTAACCATTTTCTTACTTATTTTACTTCTTATTTCTAGTCTGTCTTTTACAGTTAGTTTTTTGGTGGGTTGAGCTATAGTTTATTTTTGGGTGAAGACCGATGCAAATACTGAGTTAAGCAGCTCTGCTTTCTCTCTACTGCCTGTTACGTCCTTGCCATCTTCTCTCTTTAGTGGAACTACTGTTTCCTTGACTTTTTTCTTGTTATTTAGATGTTGAAAGAAACTTTTTTAAAAAATTATCTTTAATTTTTGTTGCAAATCTTTGTTCATTTTCAGCCTTAGCTTTCTGGACTTCATCTTTGCAGATTCCAGCTATATGCTGGTATTCTGCCTTAGTTATGTGTCCCTCTTTCCATTTTTTTTGTTCTTGTCCTTTTTGTCTTTCAGTTTATCAAAAATATGTTTGTACAACCATGCCGGTTTCCTCTTGGATTTCTTGTTTTCATTTTCAGTGGTATTGTTCTGTTCTGGGCTTTTATGATCATATTTTTAAGAGTTTCTCACACTTCTTGAGTTTTTTTCCCCATTAGGATTTTCATCCATGGAATGTTTCTTAGGCTCTGAGTTTGTCCCATTTGCTGCAGAGTTTGTATCCCAGTTGATATCGGGGTAGTTAAAGTCTCCCAATACTACAGTGGCATATTCCCTACATACAATTATTAATTATTTAGCAAAAAGTTCATCTATTTCTTCTGCTTGGTTGGGTGGTCTGTAGTGTATCCCTTTAGCAATGTAATTCTTTTTTATCTTTTATATTGACCCTGTTACGTCCTTGCCATCTTCTCTCTTTAGTGGAACTACTGTTTCCTTGACTTTTTTCTTGTTATTTAGATGTTGAAAGAAACTTTTAAAAAAAATTATCTTTAATTTTTGTTGCAAATCTTTGTTCATTTTCAGCCTTAGCTTTCTGGACTTCATCTTTGCAGGTTCAGGCTATTTGCTGATATTCTGCCTTACTTATGTGCCTCTCTTTCCACTTTTTATACGTGTCCTTTTTGTCTTTCAATTTATCAAAAATATGTTTGTACAACCATGCCGGTTTCCTCTTGGATTTCTTGTTTTCATTTTCAGTGGTATTGTTCTGTTCTGGGCTTTTATAATCATATTTTTAAGAGTTTCTCACACTTCTTGAGTTTTTTTCCCCATTAGGATTTTCATCCATGGAATGTTTCTTAGGCTCTGAGTTTGTCCCATTTGCTGCAGAGTTTGTATCCCAGTTGATATCGGGGTAGTTAAAGTCTCCCAATACTACAGTGGCATATTCCCTACATACAATTATTAATTATTTAGCAAAAAGTTCATCTATTTCTTCTGCTTGGTTGGGTGGTCTGTAGTGTATCCCTTTAGCAATGTAATTCTTTTTTATCTTTTATATTGACCCATATGGATTCTAGGAGGCTTTCTAACATCATCTTTGCAGGTTCAGGCTATTTGCTGATATTCTGCCTTACTTATGTGCCTCTCTTTCCACTTTTTATACGTGTCCTTTTTGTCTTTCAATTTATCAGGGTGATCTTTATGCAGCCATGCTGGTTTCTTTTGAGAGCTGTTGTTTTTCTTCTTCACTGATATTGTGCTAGACTGGGAGAGGTAGTGATCTGTAGAGATGTAGTGATCTTTTATATATAAAATCCTACTCCAGCTCCTCTTTTGTTAGGTCTGTTTCTTTTAAATAGTTTGTATCCTTTCATCAGTACAATCTAGTCATGAGTTTCCTTCCACCATGTTTCAATAATGGCAACTATATCATATTTACCTTCATGTACTAGTATTTCAAGTTCACCCTGTTTGTTCCCTCATCTTTGAGCATTTGTGTATAGGCATTTGAGTCCTTTATGGATCTTTGGTATGTTTCTTATATCTACTACCGTGTATGTGGCTTTTCCACTCTTTCCATCACTCTCTACTTCACTGTATTTCTTTTTCTTCTTCTTCTTCTTCTTCTTCTTCTTCTTCTTCTTCTTCTTCTTCTTCTTCTTCTTCTTCTTCTTCTTCTTCTTCTTCTTCTTCCCCTTCCCCTTCCCCTTCCCCTTCCCCTTCCTTCCTTCCTTCCTTCCTTCCTTCCTTCCTTCCTTCCTTCCTTCCTTCCTTCCTTCCTTCCTTCCTTCCCTACCTCCTCATATAATTGGTTATCTAGTGGTTTTAGCTTGGAATCAGTTTCTAAAGGTCTTGAAGATTGCCCCCATCCCCCTTCAAATTTAGTTTAAAACCCTTCTAATAATATGAGCCAGTCATTTTCAGAATATATTCTTCCCAGTTCTTGTGAGGTTTAGTCCATCCATTTCCCATAGCCCTTCATATAGGTATCACAGACCATGGTCACAGACTGTGATGGTGAACTATGGCACCTGACCATTCTCTGTGGGCATGCACGCCATCACACCAGCCCAGTTCCAATCACATTTTTTCATTCCATTTCACTCAATCAATTCCAACTTCTTGCAAAAGGAAAAGATATCGCAAAGTTGGAATAGATTGAGTGAACTTTTTCACTAATGTGCTTCACAATGGGGGAGGCAGAGTCCCATCCTTCTCCTAAAGCCCATTATGACATGAAGTCACAATGCGACCCATGCAGCTCTTTCACCCCTCTGCTGTGGCTCCCTATCACTCTGTCACAGAAGATGGATGAAAGCGGTGACAGTGGGCAGAGCAAAGCACCCCTGTACTTGCCTTTGTGCGACAACACAATTCCACCCTTGTCATGGTATGTTTGCTATTGCCACCAGCAATACTGGGAGAGAATGACAGAGACAGATCTTATGGGGTGCGGGCTATTATCCAAACCTGGCCTTCTTCCTCCCTTGTCAGCAGGGCCAAGAGAAAGAAGGGGGTGGTGTGGGGAAGTGCTCCCCTCCCTGGCTGAGTGCTGAGCACTGGTGCTGTGGTCTGCCAGCAGCCTGCAGTGTGTGTGTGGGGGGGTGGCCCAACAGAAGTGCCCTCATTGGCAAGTCAAATGTTGGAGAGGCCTGGCCCGGCTCTCACAACTGTCCTGCTGTTCCACATCTCCAGATGCAAGCTGCAGCCTATGAAATAGGCTTCAGCATGCATCTGGAGATGTGGAAGATATATAAGAAATAACTACATCTCTACAGAAATAGAGCACAACAATGACGAAAATTATCTTGAATGCATTTGGGTCAATATTAAAGGGAGGGAAAATGATATTTTCAACAGGGAGACAAACTCTGCACCAAATGGAAGATCCAACAGGTTCCTAACAAACCTAGCAGGCAATTTTGTTTCCCAAAAAGTAGAGAAGCGAACAAGGGGATCAGCCATATTGAACTTAATTCTTACTAACAGAGATGAAATCATAGAAGGTGTTGAAGCTACAGGAACCTTGGGGGCAAACGATCATGCAATGTTGGAATTCAACCTTATGCAAGCACAAGTAGTAGAACAAAGTCAAACTAGAGTCTTGGACTTTAAGAGAGCTAATTTCAATAAACTCAAAGAGAGCTTGAGAAGGATTCCATGGATGAGAATTCTTAAGGGGAAAACAACTCAAGAAGCTTGGGAAATTTTGAAAAGTGAGATTATAAAAGCCCAGTCTAGCACAATACCGATGAGGAAGAAAAATAATAGATCTCAAAAGAAACCAGCATGGATACATAAAAAACTATCTTACAAATAGTTTGAAAGACAAAAAGGACACATATAAAAATGGAAAGAGGGGCAAATAACTAAGGCAGAATTTCAGCAAATAGCCCGAGCCTGTAAAGATGAAGTGAAGAAAGCTAACGCTCACAATGAACAAAGGCTAGCGACAAAAGTAAAAAATAACAAAAAAAGCTTCTTCCAACATGTTAAAAACAAGAAAAAAGTCAAGGAAACAATTGGCCCATTGCTGGGAGAAAGTGGCAAGAAGGTGACAAGCAACAGGGAGAAAGCAGATCTACTTAACTCATTTTTTGCATCTGTCTTTACACAAAAGGAAAAAACAATCCAACCTATCAAAAACAGCACCACAAAAAACAGATTAGGAACACAAGTTAAAATAGGGGAAAAAATGGTAAGTGAACATCTGTCTACCCTAGACGAGTTCAAATCACCAGGACCGGATGGATTACACCCCAAGGTTCTGAAGGAACTGGCAGACGAAATCTCAGAACCACTGAACTATATCTTTCAAAGATCCTGGAGCACAGGGGAACTGCCAGAGGACTGGAAAAGAGCTGATGTAGTTCCCATCTTCAAAAAAGGAAAAAAACAGATCCAGGAAACTACAGACCTATCAGCCTAACCTCAATACCAGGGAAGATTCTGGAAAAGATAATCAAGCAACGAATCACTGAACACCTAGAAGCAAACAAAATAATAACCAAAAGCCAACATGGGTTTGTCAAAAACAGATCATGCCAGACTAATCTTATTGCATTCTTTGACAAAGTGACAAAATTAGTGGACCAGAGCAATGCTGTTGATATAATTTACTTGGACTTCAGTAAAGCATTTGATAAAGTAGACCATAACCTACTAGTAGATAAAGTAAAAAAAAATGTGGGTTAGACAGCACCACCACCAGATGGATTCGTAACTGGCTGACCAACCGCACTCAACGTGTAGTCCTCAATGGAACTACATCCACATGGAGGGAAGTATGACAGAGATAGATCTTATGGGGTGCGGGCTATTATCCAAACCTGGCCTTCTTCCTCCCTTGTCAGCAGGGCCAAGAGAAAGAAGGGGGTGGTGTGGGGAAGTGCTCCCCTCCCTGGCTGAGTGCTGAGCACTGGTGCTGTGGTCTGCCAGCAGCCTGCAGTGTGTGTGTGGGGGGGTGGCCCAACAGAAGTGCCCTCATTGGCAAGTCAAATGTTGGAGAGGCCTGGCCCGGCTCTCACAACTGTCCTGCTGTTCCACATCTCCAGATGCAAGCTGCAGCCTATGAAATAGGCTGCAGCTTGCATCTGGAGATGTGGAAGATATATAAGAAATAACTACATCTCTACAGAAATAGAGCACAACAATGACGAAAATTATCTTGAATGCATTTGGGTCAATATTAAAGGGAGGGAAAATGATATTTTCAACAGGGAGACAAACTCTGCACTAAGTGAAAAATCCAACAGGTTCCTAACAAACCTAGCAGACAACTTTGTTTCCCAAAAGGTAGAGAAGGGAACAAGGGGATCAGCCATATTGAACTTAATTCTCACTAACAGAGATGAAATGATAGAAGGTGTTGAAGCTACAGGAACCTTGGGGGCAAGTGACCACGCAATATTGGAATTCAACATTATGCAAACACAAGTAGTAGAACAAAGTCAAACTAGAGTCTTGGACTTCAAAAGAGCTAATTTCAATAAACTCAGAGAAAGCTTGAGAAGGATTCCATGGATGAGAATCTTCAAGGGGAAAACAACTCAAGAAGCTTGGGAAATTTTGAAAAGTGAGATTATAAAAGCCCAGTCTAGCACAATACCAATGAGGAAGAAAAATAATAGATCTCAAAAGAAACCAGCATGGATGCATAAAGAACTATCTGACAAATTGAAAGACAAAAAGGACACATATAAAAAGTGGAAAGAGGGGCAAATAACTAAGGCGGAATATCAGCAAATAGCCCGAGCCTGTAAAGATGAAGTGAGGAAAGCTAAGGCTCATAATGAACAAAGGCTAGCAACAAAAGTAATAAATAACAAAAAAAGCTTCTTCCAACATGTTAAAAACAAGAAAAAAGGAAACAATTGGCCTATTGCTGGGAGAAAGTGGCAAGAAGGTGACAAGCAACAGGGAGAAAGCAGATCTACTTAACTCATTTTTTGCATCTGTCTTTACACAAAAGGAAAAAACAATCCAACCTATCAAAAACAGCACCACAAAAAAACAGATTAGGAACACAAGTTAAAATAAGGAAAAAAATAGTAAGTGAACATCTGTCTACCCTAGACGAGTTCAAATCACCAGGACCAGATGGATTACACCCCAAGGTTCTGAAGGAACTGGCAGACGAAATCTCAGAACCACTGAACTATATCTTTCAAAAATCCTAGAGCACAGGGGAACTGCCAGAGGACTGGAAAAGAGCTGATGTAGTTCCCATCTTCAAAAAAGGAAAAAAAAAACAGATCCAGGAAACTACAGACCTATCAGCCTAACCTCAATACCGGGGAAGATTCTGGAAAAGATAAACAAGCAACGAATCACTGAACACCTAGAAGCAAACAAAATAATAACCAAAAGCCAACATGGGTTTGTCAAAAACAGATCATGCCAGACTAATCTTATTGCATTCTTTGACAAAGTGACAAAATTAGTGGACCAGACCAATGCTGTCGATATAATTTACTTGGACTTCAGTAAAGCATTTGATAAAGTAGACCATAACCTACTAGTAGATAAAGTAAAAAAAAATGTGGGTTAGACAGCACCACCACCAGATGGATTTGTAACTGGCTGACCAACCGCACTCAACGTGTAGTCCTCAATGGAACTACATCCACATGGAGGGAAGTATGCAGTGGAGTACCCCAAGGCTCTGTTTTAGGCCCAGTACTCTTCAACATCTTCACTGATGTTGAAATTTTATTGGGGTTATTTATATTTTAAGATTTTAAATTGTTTTAAATTTTCGGCCACATTATAATATGTTTTCCTTTAATTTCTTTTAATCTGTATATAGTGTATTTTTACTTGGCTGTACACCACCCTGAGTCCTTCGGGAGAAGGGCGGTATAAAAATCGAAATAAATAAATAAATAAATAAATAAATAAATAAATAAATAAATAAATAAATAAATAAATAAATAAATAAATAAATAAATTGATGACTTGGACGAGGGGATAGATGGGGAACTCATCAAATTTGCAGATGACACCAAGCTGGCAGGAATAGCCAACACTCCAGAAGATAGGCTCAAGATACAGAAAGATCTTGACAGACTTGAATATTGGGCACTATCTAACAAAATGAAATTCAACAGTGAAAAAAGTAAGGTTCTACATTTAGGCCAAAAAAACAAAATGCACAGATACCGTATATGTGGTACGTTGCTCAATAGTAGTACCTGTGAGAGGGATCTTGGAGTCTTAGTGGACAACCATTTAGATATGAGCCAGCAGTGTGCAGCAGCTGCCAAAAAAGCCAACACAATTCTGGGCTGCATAAACAGAGGGATAGAATCAAGATCACGTGAAGTGTTAATACCACTTTATAATGCCTTGGTAAGGCCACACTTGGAATATTGCATTCAATTTTTGGTCGCCACGATGTAAAAAGGATGTTGAGACTCTAGAAAGAGTGCAGAGAAGAGCAACAAAGATGATTAGGGGACTGGAGGCTAAAACATATGAAGAACGGTTGCAGGAACTCGGAATGCCTAGTTTAATGAAAAGAAGGACTAGGGGAGACATGATAACAGTGTTCCAATATCTCAGGGTTGCCACAAAGAAGAGGGAATCAAACTATTCTCCAAAGCACCTGAGGGTAGAACAAGAAGCAATGGGTGGAAACTAATCAAGGAGAGAAGCAACCTAGAACTAAGGAGAAATTTCCTGACAGTTAAAACAATTAATCAGTGGAACAGAATTTATACATGCTCCAACACTGGAAATTTTTAAGAAAATGTTGGATAGCCATTTGTCTGAAATAGTGTAGGGTTTCCTGCCTGGGCAGGGGGTTGGACTAGAAGACCTCCAAGATCCCTTCCCACTCTGATATTATTATTATTATAAATGCACCATGCCTTTGAGGAAGTGATGGCTGGTGTTGGGGGGGGGGACAGTGGAGGCATCAGGGCTGCTTCCCCCCTCCTCAGCAAGCCAGTCCTGGAGAAGCATGGAGAGGGATCTGTCTTGGTCTCTTCTTTCCTGCCCCTTAGATCCTCCCCTCCTGGCTTTCTTCCCTAGCCTTGTTTTAAGGGGAGGCGAAAGCAAGTTGGGACAATAGCAGCTAAAAGGCTGCAATGGGTTAGGGTTTATTAAAGACAGGGATGAGGAAAAGGTGCCATTCCTTTCCCAAGGACCCTGTTGTGGTCCGCCAGCAGCCTACGGAGCTGGCAACAGAGTTGGATAGCGATGAGGCTGAGGAAAAGCATGGGCCAGTCCTGGAGGCTGGGGAAGGCACAGATGAGGGCTCTGCATTGGAGGTCGAGGTGGGGCCAGGGCCATTGGGGAGTGAGATGCGGACTCCAGACCCTCCATTGACTGACAGTAGTGCGGCAGAGGAACAGGAGGAGCCTGTTCCTTGTGCACGTATGAGAAAAGCTGCCAGAAGGCAAGAGCAGCTCAAACAAAGAGGATGACTCGGGAGTAGGGCCAAGAGATGATTGTCCCCTCCCATAAGGCTTAAAAGACCAGCAATGTCGTTTGGGCTCTTTGTCGGAAAACAACGTTGATAGCTTTGTCTTGTTGCATTTGTTTTGTATCGGTGTGTTCTGAACTTTTGCCAAGAAAGGCTTTTGGCAATTTGCCTAATTGGACCAAGGTTGGTGACACGACTGAGGAATTGTGTTGGGAGGAATTTGCTTTAATTTAGTTGAATTTACGCTGAGAATGAAATAATTCTCAGCCAGTCAAATAAAGTTTTTTTTTATACTGACTCAGTTTCCTACTAACTACTTGGGCCTGGGTCACAACCATAGAAAATGGAATAAAAACAGAGGTGCGTGTGTGTGAATAACAGCTCGGGATAGCTTCAGCCACAAACAATAGCTGCTGTTATTTTTGCTGAGAGCTTCTAAGCTGCACAGCATTCTTTAATAAGTACTAACAATAACAAGAAAATAATTAAATACTAACAAACCATAACATATAGGATTAAAGGAAGGAAGGTGAAAGCAGAAGATGGAGGGAGGGAGGGAGGGAGGGAGGGAGGGAGGGAGGAAGGAAGGAAGGAAGGAAGGAAGGAAGGAAGGAAGGAAGGAAGGAATAAGTATGTGATGGCCCTCCAGAGGCTACTGCAGTACACTCCCATCATTCCTGAGTTGTGCTGCTAAAGAAATCCAGTGCCACCAAGGAGAAATCAAGCTGTGAAATTCTTCACAAACCCTCATTATTCAGGTTAAATTGCCATGTTGGCAACTTTGTGATGAATAAGTGGGTTTTGGGCACTTGGTCCCTAAAAGGTTCACCATCACTGGTCTAAAAAATTGAAGTTCTCTTGATGACACCAATTTTTAAGCCAGTGGTTCATTTCTAAAATCCATTTTTCCCACATTGGATGTTGGAAGTATAAACCACTTCAGCTCCTAATTCTTTAATTTTCTTATTATGGTGATTGAACATATTGATATGAAGCAATGAAATCTTTGAATTGCTTTTTTTTTCATATTTCAGTAAGCTACTTGATGATAAAACTAATCAGTTCATTTTAACTTGGATTATCAATAAATACCTCAGATTTGAATTCTCCTATCGTATGTTTGCTTCAAAAATTATGAACAGTTTTTACCAGAAATTTTTGTCCTTTGTTTTTGGAAGTGAAGGTAACTTTGCATTGGTAATTTTTCCTGTGGTTTAAACCTGTTTGTTCCTCTTATACTACCTAGAGGATTGATTGATTGATTGATTGAATGAATGATTGACTGAGTTTGAATTTATAAGGTTGCCTATCTTGTATAATAAACCTAGATGGCTTACTTCAACCTTTAAAAATACTTTTTTTTTAATCATGAGGTGTCAGACTAATGAGCCTCATGAGTCAACTCCCATCCTAGCCCAGCACATTAGGGGAACAACAAGGATTTCCCAGCCTGCCACAAGGATAAAAAGTTAGGAATGCCTCATAATTCAGGTAGACAAGTGTTGGACAATCCTGGACCCTACAGACCAGATACAACTCCAAACTCCCATATGACAACATTTAACATAAAAGATCTGGGGCATACCTATCAATCTGAGTTATTGAGAAAGATAAATACCATTGAATGTGATCTCACATATAGCTTGGTCCACTGACATTCATGGATATAATGGTGATAACCAGCAATTTCAATGGCACATGCTAAACAACTAGGATCCAGTGTAGCTCATGCAGGAGTAGTAGAACAAGTGAGTTATGGAGCACACATAGTGTAAGCCCATGTGATATTACATTGAAGATGAGTTAATGGTTTGAAATGGTCTTTAAGGGCAGCACCATATAAAGACCAATCCAGTAATTAAGATGGGAGCTCACTAAATTTACAGAAAGCTGTAAAATCAGGGCATACTGAAAATGAAATGATGACACTTCAAAAATAATAATGTTTCTATGAATTGTCTCCTTTTCAGACTTAGATGATTGTTTCCCATGTCCAGAGGATCAATATGCAAACAAGGATCAGGATAGTTGCCTTAAAAAAAGAATAATTTACTTAAATTATCAAGAACCGTTGGGGATTTTTTTGGAAGTGATTGCAGTCTTCTTTTCTGTCATCTCAGCTCTGGTGCTGGTGATCTTCATTAAACATCAGGATACCCCTATCGTTAAAGCCAATAACAGGAACCTCACCTATAGCCTTCTCACTGCTCTCCTCCTCTCTTTCCTTTGCACTTTGCTCTTCATTGGGCAACCTGACCAAGTGAAATGTCTTTTGCAACAAACTGCTTTTGGAGTCATCTTCTCTGTAGCTCTTTCTTGTGTACTGGGAAAAACAATCATAGTGGTCCTTGCTTTCATGGCCACCAAGCCCAGCTCCAAAATGAGGAAATGGGTAGGGAAAAGGCTGGCCACCAATATTGTCCTATCTTGCTTCATGACTCAATTTATCATTTGTATATTGTGGCTAGCAATTTCTCGCCCCTTCCCAGATTCTGACATGCACTCCATGGCTGAAGAAATTGTTCTGCAATGTAATGAAGGTTCAACCACTATGTTTTATACAGTCCTTGGCTTTTTGGGGTTCTTGACTGCTGTCAGTTTCACTGTGGCCTTCCTAGCTAGAAATTTACCTGACAGCTTTAATGAAGCCAAATTTATTACCTTCAGCATGTTGGTCTTTTGCAGTGTCTGGGTGTCATTTGTTCCCACCTATTTGAGCACCAAGGGAAAATACATGGTGGCTGTGGAGATCTTCTCCATTTTGGCTTCAGCAGCTGGATTACTGGGCTGCATCTTTTTCCCGAAATGCTACATCATTATTATGAGACCTGATCTAAACATGAAGAAGCAATTAATGAAAAAATGAACACCAGACCCTTTGTATAAAGCTGAATTGATCACTTTTAACATATGGGGATTTTTCTTAGTTTGTAATTCTATATTTCTCCCTCCATCGTCACATCAATATGATATGCAAAACAATTGCACTGAGAAGTTCATTTCATAACCTAGATAACTGCCCTGCATCTTTTCTTTGAATAATCATTTTAGACATCTAATACTTTCCTACTGAGATTAGAACATTGATCATTTTGGCTTTAGTTTGATGGTGAAGGCAATAATTGTAGACATCCCATTCATGGTTGCATTCATCTGGGTGTATCCATGCATTTTTGTTGTCCTAGTCAACCATTCAGTCATGTCTGACCCTCGGCTACTGTATGGATCAAAACTGTTCAATAAATAAATGAACAAGAATTAAGTTTTTAATTCATTTGTTCAACTGAGTTCTCTTTATCTATTTTTAGGACTTGTGTAGAAAACATATTATACTTTAATTATTGATTTTGGCCAGTGATGGGGTTCAAATTTTTTTACTACAGGTTCTGTGGGTGTGACTTCCTTGTTGGGCATGGCTTGGTGGTCATGTGACTGGGTGGGTGTGGCCAAATCAACATCACTGACTTCTTTGCCCTAATGAATGACCTGCAAAAATTAGATATACAAAAAGGTAGTTTTTAATTTTGTGCACTTAATACTTAAATAAGAATAAAAGAAGTACACAAACAATAAAAGAGGTATACAAGTACTATATAAGAACAATAAAAGTGTTATGTGTCTTCAACGTCACTGACTTCTTTGCCCTAATGAATGACCTGCAAAAAGAAAATATACAAAAAGGAAGTTTTTAATTTTATGCACTTAATATTTAAATAAGAATAAAAGAAGTATGCAAAACAGTAAAAGAAGTACACAAGTACTTACATAAAAGTGTTATTTGTCTTTAACTTTAAGATGTTGCCAAATCGTAATTTATTCGTGTCTTGCACTTGGCTACCTATTTTTAAATGCTCACAATCCATTAGTCTTTTCTTCAAATTTGTTATGATGCTTTCCATAATATATGGTAGCTGTGGAGATTTTCTCTATTCTTAGCTCCAGTGCTGGTTTATTGAGCTGCATCTTCTTTCCTAAATGCTACATTATTCTATTGAGACCTGACTTAAATAATAGAGAACAATTAATAAGAAATAAGAAGTCAAGAAAATGATGTTCTCAAGAAATCAATTGAAAAAGAACAATGCAAATTATTCTTTTTTAAATGCACATCTGTCTGTAAATTTATGTGGTGGTAGACAATCAGTTGGTATATATGAATATGGTTGTGCCTGTCTAGGAAAAAGAGAGTCAGCTAGTGCATTCCAGGCATTAACCACTCTGTTACTGAAGTCATATTTTCTGCAATCAAGTTTGAAATGGTTTACCTTGACTTTGTATCTATTATTTGCTTGTATATTGTTATGCTTGAAGCTGAAGTCATCATTGACAGGTAGGACATTGTGGTAGATAATTTGATGTACTATGTTTAGGTCAAATTGAAGTCTGTGTAGTTCTAAATTGTCTAAGCCCAAAATTTGGAGTCTGGTGACATCATATATATATATTTTTAAATTAGCAGGTCCATAAATCCCCAGATCATTTTTCCTTTCTCATCAAAAAGTCCACAAACATTTTCTAATCTTTAATGAAAGCACTTGCTTTATCCCTGATCTAGGAGGTTAAGTTTGCTGTTTCTGCACATTCCATCATCTTTACTTCTTCATCCTTGACATATTTGTTCCACAATTCCAAGTGAAAATGATATTTTCTTTCAAAAAAGGTATTAATCCTCAGCTTGGTACCAAAATATTGTTTTAGAATGTGGTCTCTTTTCTCCTTCCTGACCAAGTGCATGTTTATTTTTTGATATTTTTTTTTCATTTTGAGACACATCCCATTGCCACAATGGGCCAAGCTCTTGGCATGCCCCAGCCTTTACCTGCCCTTTCTCCTGGTTCAGCTGCTGATGGGACACTTCTTGGTTGTGGTAGGTGCTGTACTGGCCACCAAGTGGCTGCCTATACTGCTGCTGGCCTTATGGGGGCTCTTTGCCCTTCTGACAGGGCAAGTGGAGGCCGGAATGTGCCAAGTGCTTGGCCCTGATTGAGGCTACAGGCATGCAGACAGTGTTGTGACCCAGACCCAAGTAGGTAGCAACAAACTCAGTCCGTGGAAAAACAAACTTTATTCGAACACCTGGGAATTACCTCATTCCCAGCATCATTCAACTCAAAGTAAAACAAATGCACCCCAAACACAAATTCTTCAGTTATCTTACAAACCTTAGTCCAATTAAGCAAACTGCCAAAGGCCCTTCCTGGCAAATGTCCAGAAGCCACAAAAAGCAAAGACATGCATGAAGCAGAGGACGCAGCTACAATGTTGTTTTCCGGCAAGCTGAAACACAGGTGCTGGGCTATTAGTTGTTGTCCTCTCTGCTTGAGCTGCTCTTGCCTTCTGGCAGCTCTTCTCATGCGTGCATTAGGAACAGGCTCCTCCTGTTCCTCTGCCTCACTACTATCAGTCTCTGGAGGCTCTGGAGTCCGCACCTCACTCCCTGATGGCCCTGGCCCCACCTCACCCTCATCACTGTCCAACTCCGTTGCCAGCTCCATAGGCTGCTGACGGACCACAACAGACAGTGGGATGAAGAGGCCAGCGGTAGCTGCCCAAACACTTTTCTCCCAGAGGGAGATTAAGCTTTCCCCCCCCACCGAGAAATGAAAAGTAGCTTGGATCAGCTCGTACTGGAAAGCCTGAAATCACTTTTACGGTTGCCTCCCTTCTCATCCTGGAATGCCCGAAATCACTTTTACAATTGCCACCCTCCCATCTTCACGGAAATGCATGAAAGGGAGGTACGATTGTTGCATGGCAGACAAAAAAGGTGTATGTGGAACAGGAATGGGAGGACAGAACCGGGCACTTGACTGAGGAAGTTGCTTAATAAAAGGCTCTTGTTTGTTTAGGAACTTAGTAGTCATGGGATAGATAAACACGGTGGCCTCATATGCAGATCAGTGGTAGGTGGCTCCCAGTTCGCCCTCATTTGGGCGAACCGGTAGTGGCAGTGGTGGGAGGCTCCGCCCGCCCACCCACCTAGATGTCATCAAAAATGCTCTGGGCATGTGCAGATGTGTTCTGTCCCCCTCGCCTCAGTCCAGGAGACATGAGTGATGACTTAATTAACCGGCAACTATCAGCTCTGGCGGCAAACCAGCGAGTGTCTGCCAAGTGTCTCTGTTATCTCTCTTGATGCCGATGAGTCAACCAGGAAACCAGGAACAAACAGTACTTCAGCTCTAATTCTCTCTCTCTAAGCAGGTCATTTGCTCACCACGAAGTGGTATAGCAGCCCTTGCTGCTTTTATATCCTGTGGGGTGTGGCTCCATGAGTCAGCACTTCCTAGGCCTGCCCTACTTCTGCTTCTGTTGTTGTTCCCGCCTCTCCTGCCTAGGGTCTAGCCAGGCCTGATTGCCATCAGCCGGCTCTGGAGGCATGGCCTGTGGGGGGAAAGAGTCAGGGGATGGAGGCCTCGTTATCTCCTCCACCTGGCCTGCCTCTGGCTCCTGGAGTTGAGCCAGGGAAGCCGGTGCTCCAGAGGTAAGTCCTAATGGCCCTTCCCCCTCACTTTCTGAGTCACTTTCTGGCAGGGGCCCCGGCTCGGGGGGTGCAGACACAACAAGAAGCACTGCACACTCGAGAAGTGAACAGGTGCATGCATGCACTATCAATAGCAAACCGGTAGTACTGGGATTTGAAACCCACTACTGATGCAAATACAGTCCTGTTATAAATGGAGGAAATGGTATAGAGGAGAGCTGTTAAAGAAGATAATATTCAATGTTAAGTATTAATGTTATTATATTATTATGTTGTTATATTATTAATATGATGGTGATGACCTATCACAACAAAGATGTATAAATATGACTATTTAAACATAATTGTACCCAGAATAACACTGTTTGATGAAAATTGAATGTTATATAAATAAAACAAATAAAACATGAAAAGAAAAGATAAGAAGGGCTCTTGTTTGTTAATTGAATCCTATTTTTCTTACAGTGGCTGCAATGGAAATTGGGAAGGGGAGGCTGCGTAGAGCAAGCTCAAGAGCCTTTTGTCCCCTCCTCATTTTGGAAACATCCTTCCACATTCCCCATCCTTGGTGGAAGGACCTTTTTTGACTCAAAGGAGAAAAAGGGGGTCAAGGCTTTTCCCCATCCCCCCCTTGATCCAGGCTTCTCCTGGACAGGTTCCAGATCAGGGGTGAAATGCTCCAGTTTGGACCAGTTTGGCTGATCCGGTAGTGATGACGGCCAGTGGTTTGGAGAACCGGTAATGATGGCAGCTCGAGGGTCCGCCCACCCACCCAGTCATCATTACTTCCTGGTTTTAATGTTAGGGCCCACATTGGATCACCTGCCTCCTTCATTGCCCATGCCTCTGCCTGCTGCCAGTGCCACCACAAAAGCCTCCTGTGAGTCTGGTATCCACAAAGCACATCTGAGTCACCTGTCTCCTCCCCCCACCTCTGCCTCCATGCTCGGAGTTACCAGTATTTGCGCTGCACCAAGGGACCGGTTCTTGTGCTGTTCACTCCCATCCCCCTGGGCTTATTTTTGGGGTAGGGCTTATATTAGGCCCACCCCCAAAAAATCAGGCTAGGGGTTATTTTTGGGGTGGGTCTTATTTTTTGGGGGGAAATATGTTATATACCATATTTTTCAGCCCTAAAAGAGGCTGAAACTTTGGGCGTGTTTTATACTCTGAATGTAGCTTTTTCAAAGCTTTTTTTCTGCCCTAACGAGGCAGTAGTGAGTGTAGTGATCTCTGTGCTTTGCCTGATTCCTCCGTCTCTCAGCTGTGCTTTAGAAGCTTTTTTTCAGCCGTAATGAGGTGCTAGCGAGTGAAGCGATCTCTGTGCATTGCCTACTCCCTCCAACACTCAGCTGTGCTTTAGAAGCTTTTATTCAGCCCTAATGAGGCACTAGCGATTGAAGTGATCTTCCAAGCTTTGCCTGCTTTTCTCATTGCTTCTGTCTCCAAAGATCAGCTGTGCTTTAGAAGCTGTTTTTTATCCCCAAGCAGGGGATAAAAAGTGTGTGCGTGTGCTCAAAACCAGCAAACTGTGTCTCTCAACAAAGGCTTGGTAAAGAGCCAGAATTTTATGGTTCTTCTTAGGCAAAGGTAGATTTGGAGTAACAGGGCAAGCTTATTAAGTGCAAAAAGCTGAAAAAGTAACAAAATGCCTATAGTGTAAGATTCAATTATAAAATTAACTGAACTTGCAGAAATGGCAAAGCTGACCCCTTTGGTCAGAGAATATTATTATTATTATTATTATTATTATTATTATTATTATTATTATTATTATTATTATTATTATTATTATTATTATTTTGAAAGACTGGAAAACTTATACGGATCCTTTGTTGAAAGAAGAAAATGATAATTTATGGAATTGGGGAATAAAAGGCCAAAGAAGATTGAGAAAAGCATGAGATTATAATTATTCAATAGAAGAAATGTGGAAGGTATATATGTTTTCATGTCTTTTCACTCATTTCCTTTTTTTCCCTTACTTTTCTTTTCTCCCTTAATTTCTATCTTTATTTACTTTTGTATACTTTTAATGTTTTGAACATATATGTATATGTATACATACGTACATAATATAGATGATAGATAGATAGATAGATAGATAGATAGATAGATAGATAGATAGATGGATGATAGATGGATGGATGGATGGATGGATGGATGGATGGATAGATGGATGGATGGATGGATGGATGGATGGATGGACGGACGGACGGACAGACAGACAGACAGACAGACAGACAGACAGACAGACAGACACACTATGTGTGTGTGTACATACAAAAATCCAAAGTGCTGGGGACTCCAGATTTTAGGGGTAGCTAATCTCATTTCAGAGAGCAAATATTACTACAGACCATTCTTTCAAAGAGATAGAATAGGAAGACATCACAAAGTTGTACTGTTGTACGTGTTGTAACATGTTGTACTCTGAAACTTTTTGAAACAATATAGAATTCAAAATTGGTAACTATTCCCCATCTCATTGTAATTATGAAATAACCATAATTAAAGTTATACAGTAACTTCGGGTTCATGAACATTCTCTCAGGATAGGAGGACAGAGCGTACAGTCAAGTGTACTAATATCTCATGTTTTATTGATGTGAACAATGATCTCATGTTCCCTTTCATCAGGGATGAAACAGGCAGAACTACAGTGCTAGAATTACTGGTAGTTGATTCTGTACGATTATGGCTTGCCATCAGCTGAGTTATGCCATGTGAATTGCCAATGTTTTTTAAAAAAATCATTGAAGGGTCAGACTATTTGGAACAAAGCAAGAAGACTCTCAGATAAAGTCATGTTATTGTTGGCATTGAAGGTAATCCTACTAGTTGTACTTTATGGCCAGAGAAAGATTCCTCTGGCTAAATGTCCTATTGAGGCACCTCTGCCTGTTCTCCACAAGTATTACCAGCCTGGAGATTTCATCATTGCTAGCATTACTTCTCAAGTCTACATTTTTTCAAGTCCAGTAACATTTCAGAAGCCACCTTCTGAGGAAACCTTTGATGACCTTTTGTAAGTACCTTAGGCTTAAAACTAAAATACATTTTCTATGTGGTAAGATAGTTTTCATGTTCCTTCTCTTCATCTAGCTGTTCTGTAGCTCCGACTTAGGGGTGAAAAGAAGAGGAAAAGATGGCAAATTTTATTCAATAGTTTGGTGCATAAATATTTGTATGTGCTTATCCTTTCTGAAAATTTCAAATTGTACAAGATATGGTAGCATACCCAGAACTCAGAAATTTCCTATATATAACTTTCTATATCGATCTTCAATGATGAATGTGAGACACAATCACCTATTGTATAAAAATTATTTTCTACTTTGAAAGAATGAAAACCACAAAATAGAGAAGAAGTTTACCTGTGTTCAAAACTTAAAGTTCCTCTCTAGAATACACACACACACACATACATACACACAGGGGTGATGTGATAGCACTGTTCCAATATCTAAGGGGCTACCACATAAGAAAAAAGGGTCAACCTATTCTCCAAATCACATGAGGGTAGGACAAGAAGCAATGGATAGAAACTAATCAAGGAGAGAAGCAACCTAGAACTAAGGAAAAATGTCCTGACAGTTAGAATCAGTGGAATGAAATGCCTCCAGAAGTTGTGGGTTCTCCAATATGGGAGGTTTTTAAGACAAGACTGGACAGCCACTTGTCTGGAAGGGTGCAGGGTCTGCTGATTGAGGAGGTTAGACTCTAAGACCTCCAAGGTCCCTTCCAACTCTGTTATTCTGTTAAATTAGCTAACATTACTGATGAAACATCTGCAAAAAACAAAGTCAGAGATCACCACGTATCCCTCCCTGCTCTCTTTTGATTAATCTAAATCTTCCCAGGCAGGTGATCTGATGTAAATTATGATTTCATTTTCTTTATTATGTGCACCAATTATATTCACTTGTCTAGATTTTTATTGCTTTCACAGGTATGTGTTTCTTATAGTCAAACAATATCTGCTTCAGGCTTTTAACGTATGATAAAAGTATGTTACATATTGGGATGAATTTAATTCATTAGAAGGGATTGCTACTATTAATGTATATATTATGGATTAGAAACAGTATCTTTCAAAAATATGCAATACAATAAGTATTCTATTTTTATGGGGTTAGTTACAAGAATGACCTTATCTGTATAGAATTAGTAATAATATCCTAAGAGGACTATAAGGGGTGTGCATAAGAGCACAAAAGTGCCTACAGTTCTTGTCCTATTGTTTCCTTTCATTATATCAAATTAATATAGTTACTGCATACTTTTGCTTATATATATGCTTATATGATGCGTTGTTGTTTTATGGTTGATGCTTGTGTATACTGTTGTGACAAAATAAAAAAAAATGTGGTAACCAGGAAACTATTGCTCATAACCTAGGATGTTCACTCAGAATTACCAGCACATCTTGGCCTTGGCATTTGCTGTGAAGGAACTCAATGAGAATCTCCAAATCTTACCCAATGTCAGTTTGGGCTTCCACATCTTAAACAGCTATTTTTTGGCAAGGTGGACCTATCTAGCCTCGATGGAACTTCTATCCACGCAGGAAAAGTTCATCCCTAACTACAAATGTGATATTTTGAATAAGATTGTGGGAGTCATTGGGGGACCTACTTCTGAAGTCTGTTTCCACATGACCAATATCTTGAGCACCTACAAGATTCCACAGGTAAAAAAAGATAACATTCTGGTTCATTATGTTTAAGATTTTTTTGTAAATGAAAGATAGAAAATGGAAATCTTGTTGGTTTGCTAGGTGATCTGTTTATAAAGTACTGAGAAAAGAGTTGTTCAGTCTATATTTGGGTGCTGAAAATGTTGGGGAACGGTGTTGTAATTATTATAAATGGGAATATTTTCTAATAATACATCTATACATCAATATAAATTCTACATTTACTGAGAATTGCTGATCAGGAGCTTTTGAAAAAAAGCTTTGGAAAGTGTAAATGTATGTGTAAAGATTGAAATCAATACTTTTCAATAGCGAAAATCCTAATAAATCATTATATTTTCTGTGGTCTAGAAAAAATATACCGCTTTGGAGATTTATCATAAGAAATTATAAAAGTATATAATGTAAAAATAGGAAATGAAAAAAGAATGAAAACTATTCTAATGATCTCTTTTTCTACTAAAAGTATGAGAAGGTACTTTTTTTTTTTTTTTTTTATAAAAAAGTTTTATTTTTACAATCATATCAAATAATTCATCCAATGTACAGTTATATACAATTAGTCGGGCCTGCCCAGTCACCACCCCCCTTTTTAACCTTCTTCCCTCTTCTACCTTCTTTTACTTTCCAAACCTTCCTCTCCTTCTCTTATCTACCTCCTCTCCTCCCTCCACCCTACACTCTTCTCCCTCTTCTACCCCTCTTCCTTCCTCTTCTCCTCTTTCCTACCTCCTACTCTCTCTTTTTTCCCTCCCCACCGTTCTAAAATGGCAACTGGTCAGACCCGACCCTACATTAATTATATTTATACATCTTCAATAATCCCTGTACATTAACCATCACTGCATCACTAACCTCAACCCCCAATTCCCTTCCCTTTACCCCCACCCCCACCCCGACTTCCCAGAACAAAATGCAGGGTATCAAAACTAACAATCATAATCTAAAATAATTCCTAAATTATAATCTCTAGTCTCTCACGCTTATTCACACTCTCAATTCCCCTCTCCTTCAAAAATATATCTAATACAAATTATTTCCTAAATTTACTCATATGCTATTTGATATTTATTATCTGATACTTATTTTGAATATAATCAATCCACATTTTCCATTCTAAAATATATTTTTCTTGGGTATAGTCTTTCAAGTAAGCAGAGATTTTGCCATTTCTGCCAGATTTGATACTTTAAGAGTCCATTCTTCAATTGTAGGTAATTCTTCTTTCTTCCAATATTGAGCAATCAAAAGTCTTGCGGCTGTTATTAAGTTCAGAATCAATTTAATCTCTATAGCTGTACAATCCATAATTATTCCTAGTAAAAAGAACTGCGGGTAAACTTAATCTTCTTTTCAAAATATTCTGCATGATCCACCATACTTTAATCCAAAATGCTTTAACTTTTTGCAAGTCCACCATATATGATAATAAGTAGCATCTTCACAATCACATCTCCAACATTTAGCCTGTACATTAGGATACATACATGACAATTTTTTGGGGTCTAAATGCCATCTATAAAACATCTTATAAAAATTTTCTCTCATATTTTGCGCTTGTGTAAATTTAACATTCCTCACCCAAATTCTTTCCCAAGTTTCCAACATTATTGGTTGCTGAAAATTTTGTGCCCACTTAATCATACAATCCTTAACCAAATCAGTCTCTGAATCTATTTCTACTAATACATTATACAACCTCTTAATATGCTGTTGACCTTGATCTCTCATTTGTTTTAACAAATTATCCTCAATTTGCTTAACACCTATTTTTTGATCTAATTTCCATCTAGCTTGTAGTTGTCCATATTGGAACCATGTATAATTTTTCCCTTCTTCCCCCATCTTTTCTCTAGATTTTAATTGTAATTCCCCCTTTTCCATACAAAGAAGTTCTTTATAAGTAACTACCTCCATCTTTTGATATATATTTATATTTTCTATCATGTGTCTCGGTTTGCCCATATTGGAATCTTTCCATCTAATTTGTATTGATATTTCCTCCAAACCCTCAATAATGCATTTCTAATTATATTATTTTTAAATATTTTATCAACTTTCTTATCATATAATAAATAGGCATGCCACCCATATAACAAACCATAACCTTCTATATTCAGAACTCTTTCCTCAGTTAAATTAATCCAATCAGTAATTAATGATAAAACAACTGCTTCATAATACAATTTTAAATTAGGCATTTTAAGACCCCCTTTCCTTATATCCTGCATTACTTTTAATTTTATTCTTGGTTTTTGCCCATCCATACAAATTTACTAATCCCTTTTGCCATTCCTGTAATTTAATATCATTCTTAAACACCGGTATCATTTGAAACAAAACAAAACCTGGGCAAAACATTCATTTTATAGCCGCTATTCTTCCCAGCAAAGATAGTTGTAACTTCTTCCAACTCTCCATTTCTTTCCATACCTTCTGCCACAATACCTCATAGTTATTTTTGTATAATTTAACATTTGAAGCTGTAACATATATTCCTAAATATTTAACCTTTTAACGATTTCAAAACCTGAAGTTCTTTCTAACTCTTCTTTTGTTGTATATTCATATTTTTAGTTATCATCTTTGTCGTTTGCTGATTCACCTTAAATCCAGATACTTTACCATACTGACCAATTATATCTTTTAAACCAGTTACTGAGTATATTGGTTGAGATACAGTAACAACCAGGTCATCTGCAAAAGCTCTTAATCTATAATCTTGATGTTTAACTCTAATTCCCTTTATTCGATCGGAACCACGTATATTATTCAGAAGAATTTCTAAAGTTAAAATAAAAGTAATGGAGACACGGGACATCCCTGTCTCGTCCCTTTCTCAATTTTAAAAGTTTCTGTTAACCCACCATTTACTATTATTTGTGCTGTTTGCTTCTGATATATTGCTTTAAGTGCATGGATAAAATAATCCCCAAATTGCATTTTTCTATTACTTTAAACAAAACTGCCAATCCAATCTATCAAAAGCTTTTCAGCATCCAAAAAGGAATGCCGCTGATACTTGGTTGTTTCGTTCCAAATATTCAAGTAAATTTACGATTTGCCTCACATTATATCTCATCTGCCTACCCTTAATAAATCCTGACTGATCATTATGAATTATTTGATTCATCACTGGCATTAATCTATTAGCCAATATCTTGGTAAATATCTTGTAATCAGTATTTAAAAGTGATATAGGCCTATAATTCTCTGCTTTAATACCATCTCGATCTTCCTTCGGTATTAACGAAATAAAGGCTGTCCTCCATGAAGGGGGAACATCTCCTCCCATTTGAATTTTATTAAATAACTCTTTAAGTGGTTCAACCATCTCATTTTGTAAATTTTTATAATAAACAGCTGTTAAACCATCTGTTCCTGGTGCTTTACCGATTTTAAGTTGTTTAATTGCTAAGAAAATTTCCTCTGAAGTAATTAATTGATTCAGTTCTTCTCTTTGATTTTCTGTAAGCTCACAAATATTTTGTTGTTGTAAATATCTTTCTATCTCTGTATCATCAACCATATCCCTAGAATATAACTTACTATAATACTCTAAAAATGCTTTTTTAATCAAGTTCTTTTGATAAACTTCCTTACCCCTATATTCTATTTTATCAATCGTTCGTGATTTCTGTTTTTTCCTTATTAAATAGGCAAGCCATCTTCCTGGCTTATTGGCATTATTAAACGTATTATGTTTTACATATTGTAAATTAATTGCTACTTGATCTGCCATCAACATATTAAACTGACCTCTCAATATATTTATTGATTCTTTTATTTTACTATTTCCTGGGCTATTTATCAATAATTGTTCTTTCTTTTTAATTTCCTCTTCCAGTTCCTTTTTCTTTTTCTGCAATTTATTTTTGTATTTAATATTCATTTGTATAAGATTTCCTCTCATATAAGCCTTACTGGAATCCCAAATCATCTCTATGGATGTCTCTTTTTTCATATTCATAATAAAAAATTCTTTCATTTGTTTTTTACATTCATTTACATTTTGTTCATATTTAAACAAATTCTCATTCAACCTCCATGATCTCCTAGCCTCCTTTTCCGATCAAATTCAATCCAAACTGGACTATGATCAGATAAAGTTCTTGAACAAATCTTAGTCTTCTTCACTCTAGAATACAAGTCATTAGTAATCAAAATAAAATCAATCCTCGAAAATGATTGGTGCCTATCAGAAAAGAAGGTAAAATCCCTCTCTTCTGTATTATGTTCTCTCCAAATATCTCTTAATTCCAAGTCCTCCATCATGTCAAAAAAAGCATTTGGTAATTTCGCTCGGCTTGATATCTTCCTTAAGCTTTTTTTGTCTTTTTGAGTATCCAACACACCATTCCAATCACCCATTAATATATATGATTTATAATCCCAAAATACTATTCTTTTATGTAAAAACTTGAAAAAAATTTCTTGTTGTTGATTCGGAGCATAAACTCCTATTAATAATGTCTTCTTTCCCTCCAACAAGAGTTCAATAGCAATGTATCTTCCTTGCTTATCCACCTCAATTAATTTTGCTGATATATCCTTCTTTATATATATAACTAAACCATTTTTTTTCTCCAAAGAGGAGGCAACAAAATGTACTCCCAGTTTTGAATTTATCAAATATTTCTGGTCTAAGGTACTTTTTTTTATTATCGTTAGTGAGCTCTTCTGATTTTTATTTTATTTACTCTTTTGGTTAAGGTCTTATATGGGTCTTCTCCAATAATAAATGACAAAACCAAAGAAGATTTTTTTCACCAGATGTTTCCAAGTGGAACACATCAATATTTGTGCATTCTAGAGTTACTACTGCATTTCAAGTGGACCTGGATTGGTGTGATTGTTTTTGATGATGACAATGGAGATGTGTTTGTACAGGATATTCTTCCCTTATATTCTCAGAAGGGTATCTGTGTGGACTTCTTAGAACTCATGCCCAAAACATCTTTTTCAAGTGACATTGCTGAAACTGCGACAGAATGGTTTGCAACTTCACATATTGTCACAGGAAGTAGTGCCAATACTGTTATCATTCAAGGTGAAATACATACTATGAGTGTCTTAAGAACAATTTTCCACTTTTCGCAATTTTATGATGTAACAATTGAAAACCGAGTGTGGATTATGACAGCCCAGATGGAGTTTGCTTCTCCTGGTTTAACAAGAGATTGGGACATACATTTCCTCCACGGTGCTCTATCATTTGCTGTTCATACAAACCACCCTAGAGGATTCCAACAGTTTCTGAAGGAAAGGAATCCTGCTACAGAAAATAGAGATGGGTTTATTCAAATCTTCTGGAAAGATGCATTTAATTGTGATTTCTCAGATTCCAGTCTACCACAGAGAAATGAGAAGATCTGCACTGGGGAAGAAAAATTGGATAGTCTACCTGGGACCCTGTTTGACACAAGCCTGTCTGGTCACAGTTATAGTATCTACAATGCAGTTTACACTATGGCATATGCTTTGTATGCCATAACTTCATCCAAGTCAAAAGAGAGGACAATGATAAAAAGCAGGAGACAACAATATCTTCTTGAAGAGCCCTGGCAGGTATCTTCCAAGAATGTAGAAGAGCTCTTTTAATTAGATAATTAAATATGTCACAACATAGAATATTGAGGCTAATTATTAGTGATACCAACAATAGCACTTAGACTTACCGTATTTTTCACAGTATAAGACGCATCTTTCCCCCCCCACCTTAAAGTGGGTGAAAATTTGGGTGTGTCTTATACACTGAATGTAGCCCTGCCCAGCCACTGAAACAGAAGTTTCAGACGCTGAAAAAAGCCTCTTAAAGGGAGGTTTCAGAGGCTGAAAAAAATAGAGATTTCAGAGGCTGAAAAAAAGCCTCTTAAAGGGAAGTTTCAGAGGCTGAAAAAAAAAGCAAGGCACAGAGCTCACAACCAACGAACATGTTGCTAAAGTTCACCTCTGGGAACAGCTGATTGGGGGTATTCCAGGAGGCCATCCACCCACCAATCAGCTTTTTTCTTATTTTCCTCCCCAAAAACTAAGGTGCATCTTATACTCTGGTGTGTCTGATAGTCCAAAAAATACGGTATATACCAGTTCACAGTGCTTTACATCCCTCTCTAAGCAGTTTACAGAGTCAACATATTGCCCCCAACAATCTGGATCCTCGTTTTACTGATATTGAAAGATTGGAAGGGTGAGTCAACCTTGAGCTGGTGAGAATTGAATTATTTATTTATTTATTTATTTATTTATTTATTTATTTATTTGTCAAACACAACAGTATATATAAGTATAAGCATGAAATAACCATACGAATTGTTTACAATCAAAGGAAACATTAGGACAGGAACGGTAGGCACGCTGGTGCTCTTATGCACGCCCATTACAGATCTCTTAGGAATGGGGTGAGGTCAACAGAAGACAGTCTTTGGTTTAAGTTTTGGGGATTTTGGGAAGAGACCACAGAGTAAGGTAGTGCGTTCCAGGCATTAACAACTCTGTTAGTGAAGTCATATTTTCTGCAATCAAGATTGGAGCGGTTCACATTAAGTTTAAATCTATTGTGTGCTCGTGTATTGTTGTGACTGAAGCTGAAGTAGTCTTTGACAGGAAGGACATTGTAGCAGATGATTTTATGAGTTATACTCAGGTCATGCCGAAGACAGCGTAGTTCTAAATTTTCTAAACCCAGGATTTCAAGTCTGGTGGCATAAGGTATTTTGTTGTGATCAGAGGAGTGGAGAACTCTTCTTGTAAAATATTTCTGGATACGCTCAATTGTATTAATGAATTGCCAAACTGCTGACAGTCAGCAGTCAGCAGAAGTAGACTGCAGTACTGCATTCTAACCATGGTGCTACCATCACACTTGAAGGAGATATTACCCATTTAAGTGCCAGGAAAAAAAATATGTAAAAGAGGCAAAAAAAAAAAAAAAAAGAGCAGTTATTCCCTTAACTCATAAATATTTATCAGAGATCTTGAGATGTAATGTTGGCTGCCTTCTGGGGAAAATTGCAAAACTTAAGGGAAGATACATCATGTTTAAATAGTTAAAGAAGGAACAAATTTCTCTTTCTAGTTTTTCCCTCTTACTTTTTAAATATATAGTTTCTGAATATGTATTATATATTAAAAATGTTAAGAAGAGATGAAATACATTAAATGTTATATATTTCTGTGCAAAAAAGATTTTGATTTGTGTGTATGGCTGTGTTTTCATTACTGTAAAAATAGTGCAAACCCTTTCTACTATTAATAGGTTATATTTTTATAATACCTTTATTAAATTATCAAGTTAAACATTAACATATAAACTAACATAAAAGGAGAAGGGAATAATAATTAAAAAAACCCAGGATCCATAATATAATTTTCTCTAAATTATAATGTAACACAAAATAAATTGTCAAATGTAAACAAGCATATATTAAAATGCTCCATTTTCCCTCCCAGAAAAATCCAATCTAATCCTGAAATCTTAAAGTTAAAACTTGACGATATTTTTGAATTATTAATTTTCCTCTACCAAAATCTGATTTGAAAATAGCTGACTTTTTTTCTTAAATAAAGAGAGAAAGACAGCACAATTAATGAGACCAATTTTTTATATATTAAAGGCATTACTCTTCCAAATTTCTTTCCCAAACTTTCAGATAGCATCCGGGCAACTGACTTGAATGTTCCTTCCTCCTTCTCCTTCTCCTTCTTCTCCTTCTCCTTCTCCTTCTCCTTCTCCTTCTCCTATAGATTTTCCCCTTCAGAATTATTTGTCTTATCAATAACAGACAATATTTCTAGCTCAGATTTGAAATGAAAGGTGCTCTCTTGTTTTCTTGCAGATGTTTCATTATCCAAGCTAGGTATCATCAGTGCTCATTCATCTTAGTTTTAATTTTGTGTGTGTGTGTGTGTGTGTGTGGATCCAGCTTTTATTTTTTTATTTTTTTTATTTTGTCATAACAGTATATATAAGCATTAACATGAAATAACTATATAATATATAAGCATATATATGAGCATAAGTATGTAATAACTATATTAATTGGATATAATGAAGTGGAATAATAGGACAGGGAACGGTAGGCATGTTTGTGCTCTTATGCACACCCATTATAGTCCTCTTAGGAATGGGGTGAGGTCAATAGTAGATAGGTTTTGGTTAAAGATTTCAGGATTCTGAGAAGAGACCACAGAGTCAGGTAATGTGTTCCAAGCATTAAGTCATATTTTCTGCAATCAAGATTGAAGCGGTTAACATTAAGTTTAAATCTATTGTTTGCTCTTGTATTGTTGTGATTGAAGCTGAAGAAGTTTTCAACAGGAAGATCATTGCAATAGATGATTCTATGAGTTAAACACAGGTCCTGTCGAAGGTGGCGGAGTTCTAAATTTTCTAAACCCAGGATTTCAAGTCTGGTGGCATAAGGTATTTTGTTGTATTTGGAGGAATGGAGAATTCTTCTTGTAAAATATTTCTGGACACGTTCAATTGTGTTGATATCAGAAATGTGGTAGGTCATTTGATATGAAAACTCCAAGGTCTTTAAAGGGTGGAGGTCAACTGTAAGGTAATGTCCATCAAGCTTGTACTTAGTGTTTAGGTTCTTTTTTCCAATATGTAAGACTGAGCATTTGCTGGTTGAGATTTGGAGTTGCCAAGTTTTAGACCATTTGGATACAAAGTCAAGGTCTTTTTGAAGGGTAGTTGTGTTGGTGGTGGTGTTAAATAGTTTGACATCGTCAGCAAAGAGAACACAATTACTTGTAATATGATCACAGAGATCGTTGATGTATAATATGAAGAGTGTTGGTCCAAGAACGCTTCCTTGGGGAACTTTTGACAGGAACAGAATTTGATAGAGCATTGCCAATTTTGACCACTTGTTGTCTGTTTGATAGGAAAACAGATATCCAATTGTGGAGGGGTCCTGAAATACCATACGATTTTCATTTTAGAAGTTTACCATGTACTACTGAGTCAAAAGCTTTACAGAAGTCTGTGTAGATTGCATCAATTGCTTTGCCTTGATCAAGATTAGTAGTCCATATGTTTTTGCAGTGAAGAAGTTGTAAGTTCTTCACTGATATTTTTTTTCTGAAAACAAATTGTTTATTAGAGAGTAGGTTGTTTGTTTCTAGGTGGAGGGTAATGGACTGGTTGATGATTGATTCCATTATTTTGCAGGTGATGCAGCACAGAGAGATTGGTCTGTAATTTTCAACTAGGCTGGGGTCTCCTTTTTTGAAGACAGGGATGACTGTGGCTAGTGACCAAAGTTTAGGAAGGGAACTGGTCGTGAAAGCTTTTTCAAAGATTATGCTTAGGGCTTCTGCTATATTAGTGGAAAGTTTTTTTAAGAAGTATGCACATATTCCATCAGGCCCAATAGATAGAGATGGTTTCAGTTTGTGAAGAACTTTTTCAACATTATTTTCTGTGAAGTCTATATGTGTTAGTTCATTGTACTCATTTTTGTATTCATTGTTGGTACGATTGGGGAAAGTTGGGTAAGAGCCATTACTGTTAATAAAGACTGAGCCAAAGAATGTGCTAAAGATATTTGCTTTAGCTGTTTCATCATCATTTGCCGTTAGATTCTTTTAGTGTGGGATGGATCTCAAGTCTTTAAGTTTGTTGCTTACAAAATTATAAAAAGCACGCTTGGAATTTGTGCGCAGAAGATATTCTTGCTTGGTGTGGTAATTGGTGCATTCAATTTTTATTTGGTTGCATTTATTTATTTATTTATTTATTTATTTATTTATTTATTTATTTAATTAATTAATTTATTTATTTATTTATATACCGCCCTTCTCCCGAAGGACTCAGGGCGGTTTACAGCCAGGGTAAAAGCACAACTCAGAAAAGTTAAAAAACATATAAAGACTATTTAAATTAAAGACTGAAGGAATATAAGACTCTAATAAAACCCCAATAAAAAACTTCATTAAGCCAGCCTTGCACAATGAAATAGAAAGGTCTTTAACTCACGGCGAAAGGTCCGGAGATCAGGAAGTTGACGTATCCTCGGAGGCAGCTCATTCCAGAGGGCAGGAGCCCACACAGAGAAGGCTCTTCCCCTGGGGGTCGCCAGTCTACATTGTTTGACCGATGGCACCCTGATGAGACCCTCTCTATGGGAGCGCACAGGTTGATGGGAGGCTATTGGTAGCAGCAAGCGGTCTCATAAATAACCCGGTCCTATGCCATGGAGTGCTTTAAAGGTGATAACCAACACCTTGAATTGCACCTGGAAGACCACCAGAAGCCAGTGCAGGTCGTGCAGGACAGGTGTTACATGGGAGCCTCGGGTTGTTCCCACTATTACCTGCGTGGCCGCATTCTATTTCTGTAGCGGTTTTTGAAATTTGCTACATAGCTCTTTTTGTTTCTTCTCCAGAGGGAATTTTTTTTTTGATTCAAGCTTTTTTATTGATATGGGTAATTTGCTTTTTCTGATTTTGGTGGTAGTTTGTGGTACGTATAGTTTAATGACTCTATTGACTTCAAGTAGGAAAACTTTATAGTGGTCTTATAGTGGTCTTCAGCAGTGATACAGGTTGAGAACAGATTTTGCCAGTGAAGAAATGAGAGGTCGTTGTTTATAAGATCATAGTTGACTTTTTTGAAATTGTAGTTTGGAATACTGTTATTATGATGATTTATGTAAGGGCGTATATTGAGAGAAAAGTCTATCATGCAGTGGTCACTGTTGGAAAAAGGTTCTTTTATTTGTAGTCCATAAATTGAGTTTGTGTTGTTGCAGAAGATGAGGTCAAGGCAGTTGCTGAGTCTTATATTGTTAGTTACTAGCTGTTCAAGACCTAGGTTTGTAACAGCATTGTATATTGTAGTATGGATCAGTTCAGTTGTACATTCATTTGTTTTCCAGTTAATGGATGGTAGATTTAGGTCATCCAGGAAGATGAGAGGATATGGGCAAGAGGTAGCCCATGTTAGCAGTGTGGTTCATGTTTGCATGAGCGATGTCGTAGTCAGGGGCTCTGTAGCATAGTAAGAATTGAAGTGTGGTGTTAAGGGACAGGTCGCACACAATAGTTTCAGGAAGAGAAATTTTATGTGCAACTTGAATATTTTTTAGATTCAGTGACTTTTTGTAAAAGATTAGCCACTCCACCACCTCTGTGGGTTTCACGATCTGATCGAAAAACTTGATACTCTTTGTTTGAAATAATGGAATCAGGGAGGGATGAGTTCAGCCATGTTTCACAAACAAATATAATATCAAATGAACCATTGTTTAACAAGAGGATAAATTCAGGTAATTTGTTTACAATGCTTCTTGCATTTATTCATTTGCATTTAAGATCTGCAGTGTTTGGTGTTGAAGAGGTAAGGGGTGTGTGTACCTAGTTTTGAATGATATTTGGTTGAGGGTTATGTATAACGGGTGGTTGGAGGATGGATGATTGAGCAATGGATGGTTGATCATTGGATGATTGTAGGTTTTGTACGAGTGGTTGGAGGTTGGTTGGGAGGTTTGATGGATGATTGTTGGTTGGTTGAGGGTTTTGTACGATGGATGTTTTGTAGTTTAGTGAGTTGGATGGATGGATGCTTTGATTGTCGGATGGATGAATGCCTTGATTGATGAATGGTTGGATGCCTTGATTGATGAATGGTTGGATGCCTTGATTGATGGATGGTTGGATGCCTTGATTGATGGATGGTTGGATGCTTTGATTGAAGTGTGGTTGGATGCTTTGATTGAAGTGTGGTTGGGTGATGACTATTTGATTATAAGTTTTTTTCTTTTTATGCAGTCAACACGGTAGTCAATGTAAAGGTTGGTTTCGCCTTCTTCTTGCCTCGTTTGAGTTCTGTACATAGTTCATGGGATCTAATACGTTGCAAGAATGATAGGTCAGGTCTAGCTCTAAGTTTGTTTAGGCTGAGGTTGGTTTTGGCAATTGTGTTTATAGTATGAATGAAATTTCATTTGCTGGTCTCACTTTTGCAGATGACTCTACAGAATTTAGGCGCCACTGAGCCATTACTATTTTTGAATTCAGGTCCATCTCTGGAGACTTCGGTTATTTCACTAGGAAGGAAGGTGGATAAATTACAGTTTGAAATGATGTTACGTATTTTATCAATATCTGGTTCATTTGTATTATCTAGTCGAAATAATATAGCATTTGGATGCTTTTTTCTCTTTCAATGGTATCTTTTACTAGTATTGCTACATTGTTTGGATGGTTGGTAGATGTTAGAGGTTTATTTTCTGTAAAAGGCAACGTTTGTTGATTTGAGAAAAGAGTTTGATCAGTAATATTTCTGGGTTTTTTTGTAATGTAAAAGTTTTTCTTTCAAGATTTGTGATACATGGTTCTAAAGCTGTTAATAATCTTTTTTCTAAGATTGTTTGAATGGAGTCAATGATAGTTTTTTCTAAGTTTGCTTGAATGTATTCTTTGATATTTTGTTGTATGGAGTCAATGATAGTTTTTTCTAGGTTTGCTTGTATGTAGTCAATGATATTTTGTTACGATTTATTAGTTGTATCCAAGGTTTGTGTATTATTAGATTTGCAATTTAGGTCTTCTAATTTTGGAAAACAAGATGAACAAAGATGAATAAATGCAGTATCAGATTGTAGTATGTTATCTATTGTTTTGTTTATTTTTAAGCAGGAAAGGTGGGCATAGTTCGTGCATAGTTTGCATTTCTTAATTTCTTCACCTTTTATTATTGAATTATTACATTTATGGCATATTTTTGATTCATTTTGGGCATTATTTGTGGTGGTATTTGTATTTTTGGGTGTAATTTCTTCTTGGCATGATTAATGATCTATTTGTATTTTATAATTAATTTGACTAATATTAATATCTCTATTTCTCTATTTCTTTTTCTCTCTCAATCTCTCTCTTTATCTCTTCCTTGGAGAGTGGTGGGGTTAATGGCGGTAGTTCTTAAGTTTTAAAAATATCTATGGAGATGGCAAAGTCTTTCTTTCTTTCTTTTTCAGTGGAAGTGGTGGGGGTTGGAGATGGGAGATGGAGATGGAAGATGAAGATGGAGATGGAGATGGGAAAATGGTGGGAGGATGGAATTTGGGGATGCGGATGGGTTGTTTTGCTTTCTTGGTGACTCACCCAGTCTAGCAGTGAACTTTTGAGTTGAATTGTCTCCGTCCTCTCCTCCCTCAGTGCTGCTTGTGGTCAGCCTCAGGGGGATCTGGACGGTGGCTTCCTTGTTGGTGATGGCCGCTTCGTCCACTCCTCGCTTTTCTGGCGGTGGGTGGCAGCGGAGGATCTGGTAGCAGTTGTGGGCAGTGGCGATGCAGCAGTGGCTTCGGCTTCGGCTCCGGTGGCTGCAGTGGGCAGCTGCGGCGGGTGCAGCGGCTTTAGTAGCGGCAGCTCCAGCTCCGGTGGTGGCAACGGGCAGCGGGCAGCGTTGGCGGCTCCTCTGGTGGCGGTGGTGGGCACAGCCTTGTTGTTATTATTATTATTATATTATTATATATTATTATACATTATATGATATGATATGATATGATATGATATGATATATTATGATATTATGATATTATGATATTATATTATGATATTATATTATATTATATGTTATATTATATGTTATATATTATATGTTGTTGTTGTTATTATTGTTATTATTATTGTTGTTGTTATTTGTTAATTGTGTTAGAATGTTTTCCATGGCCTTGTTTCTTCTCTATCTTCTCCTCAATTTAGCTCCACAAGTTTATAAGAAATACTTTCTTTAGAAACAGTGCTGGAGAAAATATTTCTTTTGATGACAAAGGACATTTAATTTCTGGATTTGACATTTTTAACTGGGTCACATATGAAAATAACACATTTGCAAAAGTCAAAGTTGGATGGGTAGACCCAAACCTTTCTACCTCCAAAACTCTCACGATTCATGAGGACTCTGTTGTATGGCCCACAAGATTTATCCAGGTACATATTTTGTATAGGTAACCTATATTTTTGAATAGATACTGTTTTAAAAAATTGACTTTATCTATTCTGATATTTTGCTGCTTCTTTGAATTTGATGTGCGATATAGTTTAGTATACAATTATATGACAGTATCTTGATAACATTCTGAATAATATGCCACTCAGATATTTCTCAAAATGATTGACATTCTAAAGGATTCCATTTTTTTGTACTAGAAAATTTAAATGGATGGATACAGTATTTTGCTTAGTGTTGAAGACAATTTTGAACCACATTCTGAATATTGAAAGTGATGTTCTACTCTTCCAACTGTAACATCAATTACCATATTAAGATACTGAAATCATGTTTTGAATTAAATTGCTCTAAAAAGTAGTATGTGATTCTTATTGAGAACTGGAAGAATTGCCTAAGTAAAAGCTCCAGAACATAGGCTGGGTTGTGAAAAAAATAATAACTTGGAGGACAATAGCAAAATACTTCCATGCTGATGTTGAGAAGCTGACTTTGATAGTAATAGAATGAGGGAATTATCTCAGATAACTGACCAATATCTGAGGTAAATTGAACCTGTTTGCTGCTCATTGCTTAGTGTGTATCATTCACCAGATCCAAGATGAATACTATAAATGCCATGACACTTACACACCATGTAGGCAGTGATAAGCATAATAATCATTTGACAATATCTCATTCTCAAACAATAAATATAGAAAATATGTATCTATGGTTTAATAAAAGGAATGCCCCATGGCATGGCAGAGCTACCAGACTGATTCCTTTATTTTTCATCTCCTTCATTCAGAAAAGACCCCAATCCCTGTGTAATGACTATTGTCATTCTGGTTCAAGTAAGGTCAAAATAGAAGGAAAGCCATTTTGCTGCTATGACTGTTTTTCATGTCCAGAAGGGAAGGTGACAAATCAGAAAGGTAATGTTCCTTCAGTTTATAAATGCTAACCTACTAAAACCTATCTGGAATAATTTCAGGATGTTATGTACTACTATATGTGTTGTATTATAGGATATTTTACAAAAACGTTTGGGATGAGTGAAATGTAGGAAAGTACTTTACCCACTCATCCCAATTAACTTCAGCAGAAGATAAACCTTGTCATCTCAGCCTTAATACCTCCAGCCAATTACTAAAACCCAAAAGGATAGAACAGATTCTGAAAACTGTTAACCTCAACTCTACAAGAGAAACCGTTTCTTTCTTTCTTTCTTTCTTTCTTTCTTTCTTTCTTTCTTTCTTTCTTTCTTTCTTTCTTATTTTTAGAAAATTTATATTGCCACCTATTTGCACATGGCAACTCAAGGGGCCTGTTCATGAAAAACTGTTGACTTCTCTTAAGACCAGCATTATATTTGTAGTTCTGCTCTACCTTTCTCATTAAAGACCAGATCTGCTTATTCTATTTAATCAAAAACTTTGTTGGCTATGTCTAATCACAAGCATATAGAATAGAATAGAATAGAATAGAATAGAATAGAATAGAATAGAATAGAATAGAATAGAATAGAATTTTTTTATTATTTATATTTATATCCCACCTTTCTCCGAAAACTCAGGGCGGCTTACATTGTGTATGGCAATAGTCTCATCCTATTTGTATATTTATATACAAAGTCAACTTATTGACCCCCCAACAATCTGGGTCCTCATTTTACCTACCTTATAAAGGATGGAAGGCTGAGTCAACCTTGGGCCTGGTGGGACTCGAGCCTGCATTAATTGCAAGCAGCTGTGTTTAATAACAGGCTTCTTACAGCCTGAGCCACACCGCAGCTCAGTTTTATTGGCCAAGTGTGATTGGACACACAAGGAATTTGTCTTGGTGCATATGCTCTCACTATACATAAAAGAAAAGATACGTTCATCAAGGTACAACATTTACAACACAATTGATAGTCAATATATCAATATAAATCATAAGGATTGCCAGCAAAAAAGTTACAGTCGTATAGTCATAAGTGGAAAGAGATTGGTGATGGGAACGATGAGAAGATTAATAGTAGTGCAGATTTAGTAAATAGTCTGACAGTGTTGAGGGAATTATTTGTTTAGCAGAGTGATGGCCTTCGGCAAAAAACTGTTCTTGTGTCTAGTTGTTCTGGTGTGCAGTGCTCTATAGCATCGTTTTGAGGGTAGGAGTTGAAACAGTTTATGTCCTGGATGTGAGGGATCTGTCAATATTTTCATGGCCCTCTTCTTGATTCGTGAAGTATACAGTATATATATATATATATTCTAATTTGCATAAATTTATATCGGGGTAGTCAACCTTTTTATACTTACCACCCACTTTTGTATCTCTGTTAGTAGTAAAATTTTCTAACCGCCCACCGGTTCCACAGTAATGTGCCGTGTATCATCGTCTGTGCATACCTCTCGCACATCGTGGATTGGGTTTGGGGGGGGCGCCGGCTACCAGCTCTTCTTGTCTGTTACAGCTGGGTGGTGTGGGGGGAGATGCGCGAGCTATTCTGGGATGAGGCTCTTTTGTTTGCAGTCCACTATAGCGCCATTTAGTTTCACTTACGTAACGTGAACTAAACTAATACGCGGGTGATACAAATAGTATTTTTAAATTTAAAGTATAATGCTATGATTTTTTTAAAAAAAGTCAAATAAATTTTTTAAAAAAGGAAAGTGCTTCAGTATCGGACAAAACCCCTACCGCCCACTAGTGGGTGGTAGGGACCAGGTTGACTACCATTGATTTATATTAAAGGCTTGTGTTGCCCCAATGTTTAGGTTCGTCAAGCTACCCACTACACTGTAAATAAGCAATGAAATTGTGGACTCTTTTCCAGGTTTAAACAAACTATTTCAAAAACCTGTGAAATGAATTTCTCCTAGAAACTCTCCTCACCTCCAGAATCTGTTCCTGTCTGCCATTTTGAACATGGCTGACAGCCATACATTCAATCTGAGATGAAAAACTGGCATCTTAAAATTTGGTTTATCAAACCATTATCAAATGGTTTATCAGTGCCTCTAGCGTAGATAATAGCTCTATAACTCTCACAACGGCTCTATTTGAAGCATTAACTGGGGCCCATTTTGCTATATTTTGAGCTGTGATAATGTAGTTGTTAGAATTCAGTATTGCAGGTGAACTCTGCCCAAAGCCAGGAGTTTGATTCTGACTGGCTGAAAGTTCACTCAGCCTTCCATCATTCTGAAGTCAGTAACATGAGGACCCAAATTGTTGGGGGCAATATACTGACTCTGTTACTTTAGAACTGTAAAGTACTATCGGGTGATATATAAGTCTAAATGCTATTGCTATTGCTTCTGCTACATTTCATTTGTTTCCACAGACATGGATGATTGTTTGCCATGCCCAGAAGGACAATATCCAAACAACAACCATGATTCATGCCTCCCAAAACAGGTAGTTTTCCTGTCTTATGAAGACCTATTAGGAACAACTTTGGCCACTACTGCACTCATCTTTGCTTGCATTGCCACTGTGGTGCTTGGGATCTTCATCAAATACCAGGACACTCCCATAGTCAAGGCCAACAATCGGAACATCACCTACCTTCTTCTTGTCTCCCTTGTGCTCTCATTCCTTTGCAGCTTGTTATTCATTGGAAAACCTGAAAAGGTGACCTGCCTTTTGCGACAAACTGCTTTTGGGATTGTCTTCTCGGTAGCTATTTCTTGTGTATTAGCCAAAACCATCATTGTCATTTTAGCTTTCATGGCTTCAGTTCCAGGATCCAAGATGAAGAGATGGCTGGGCAAACAGTTAGATAATAACATTGTTGTTTCCTGCTCCCTCATTCAAGTTGTTGTTTGTACCATATGGCTTGCAATCTCACCCCCATACCCAGATGCTGATATGAACTTAGTGGCAGATGAAATCATCCTGGGATGCAACGAAGGCTCTACAGTCATGTTTTACTGTGTCTTGCTATACCTGCTTTTCCTTGCCATTGTTGGTTTCAATGTGGCTTTTCAAGGTCGGCATTTACCAGACAGTTTTAATGAGACCAAGTTCATCTTCTTCAGCCTGTTGTGTTTTTGCACTGTCTGGTTGTCCTTTTTCCCAACCTATCTGAGCACCAAGGGAAAATACATGGTAGCTGTGGAGATCTTTTCCATATTGTCATCTAGTGTAGGATTACTAGGCTGCATATTTTTCCCCAAATGCTTTGTCATTCTACTAAGGCCTGATCTGAATACTAAAAAACAATTAATGAGAGGCAAGAAAGAAGGAATGTAATTCCATGACTGGTTCACTGAAAGAAAAAAATCATTGAAGACCACTCAGGAACTAGAACTGATCCAGAATGAAGCTATTGGAAGTCATGGGAATCCTCTTATTATTTCTGAGTGCGCGTAACATTTTTCTACCTTAGAACTCTCCAAAAGTTGGTGAAACCAATTATGACCCCAGATATTTGCACTCTTACTTTAATAAATGGAATATAAACAATAAAACACCTACTCCCCTGACATAACATTTTCAATTTCTTTCCTTCCTTCTTTTATGAAATTTTATGGGGAAAACATGAATACACTGTACTGTAGGAATTTTAAGAAAAAAAATGACTTCAATATTTAAATTACATTGTCATAATCATGGTCATCCCATTAGTTTTTGTTCTGTTTTTACCCAAAACATCTCTAATGATATCCTAAATTCTTACTGTCAGGTATTAAAGAAATATAACTTCTTGCATACAAAAGGACAGCCAACTATTATGGCTAAAGATAATCCATAGCTTACAAAAGTCTCTCATTACTACTATTAATCTTCTCATTGTTCCAATCATCCATCTCCTTCCACTTATGACTGTAACTTTGTTGCTTGTATCCAGTGGTGGGATTCAAAAAATTTAACAACCGGTTCTCTGCCCTAATGATTTCTTCCAACAACCAGTTCACCAAATTGCTCAGAAAGTTAACAACCGGTTCTCCTGAAGTGGTGCGAACTGGCTGAATCCCACCATTGCTTGTATCCTTACGATTTATACTGATATTGATTGTTTCCTGTGTCAGCTTTGGAAGCCATACTAGGCCTGAAGCTTCCTTGTTGCCACTTTCTTGTGTGTGGGAAAGTAGGAGGGGGGAGGGGGAGTTAGTAGAGGGGCCCATTAGACACAATAACATTCTTCCTCTCAGTAAAGATCAGGCTGGTCCTGCAGCTGGAGAATGAGTGGTCAGAGTGATGTCTCGAGATGGGACGGTTGGCGATTGGAGCATGTGATCGGCAGAGAAGTTAGGGGTTGGTTTTGGAGTTTTGATTTACTGAGGGAATACCCGGATGTCTCAGATTCGGATTTTCCCAGATGTGCCAGTTTACCTCCTAGTAAAAGAACTTTGAAAGATGCCTGCTTCAGAGTTTTTACTTGGGGAGGGGGCTTTCTGGCTTATTGCTTATTTGTAGGCTATGACTATCATTAAGTATTGTACCTTGATGAAGGTATCTTTTCTTTTATGTACACTGAGAACATATGAACGAAGACAAATTCCTTGTGTGTCCAATCACACTTGGCCAATAAAATTCTATTCTATTCTATTCTATTCTATTCTATTCTATTCTATTCTATTCTATTCTATTCTATTCTATTCTATTCTATTCTTAAAAAGGTATTAAAAATTAGGCAAATTTCAGTTTCTTCTACAATGATTACAGTGGAAGTTTTAACTATAAAAATAGCTGAGCTTGTAGAAATGGAAAATATGGTCAATCTGGTCAGAGGAAAAAAACCAGAGCAAAAATATTTGACAGCCTGGAAAGATATAGAAGTTTTGTTGAAAGAAGAAAAGATCAAATTTAGGATTTCTAGGATTGGGAAATAAATAACAGAACAACAGAGTTGAAGGTATCTTGGACATCTTCTGGTCTAACCCCCTGCTCAAGCAGGAGATCCTGTACCATTACAGACAAAAGGTTGTCCAGTCTCTTCTTAAAAATCTCCTATGATCAAACACCCACAACTTCTGAAGGCAAGCCATTCCATTGGTTAATTGTTCTCACTGTTAAGAAATTTCTACTTAGTTCCAGACTAGTTCATCCCTTAATTATTTCCACTCATTGTTTCTTGTCCTTGACCCATTCTTCTGTTCTTCTATTACCCAATAGAAGGAAGTACAGAAGACATACCTATGTTTTCTTCTCTTTTCATTCATTTTCTTTTTCTTACTTTCTACCTTTGCTTATTTTGTTTTTATACTGTATTGGATATACACTGTTTGGGTGTGGGTGGGTGTGTTCCCTGGATGGGTGTGCAAACACACACACACAAAAGAGACAGATACATACATACAAAAAATCAACAGAGTTGGGGACATCCAAAACGGGCAGCTAAACCTCATCACAGAGAGGCGGCACTGCTACACAGAAATCTTTCAAAGAAATTGATTGGGAAGATGCCAGCTCAGATGCCATCAACTTCAACCTGTTGAGCACTGAAAATTTTGGAAAGAACATAGAATTCAAAATTGGTACATATTCCTCCATCACACTGTAATTATGAAATAACCACAATTATTGCTGCATGGTGACTTCCTGGTTTATGAACATTCCCTCGAGATAGGAGGATAAGTGAACAGTCAAGGGTACTAACATCACATGTTACATTGATATAAACAATGACGTCACATTCTCTTTCATGAAGGAGAAGAGAGGTAGAACTACACTGCTGGGATTATTGGTAGTTGATTTTATGTGGTTCTGGCTTTTAATCAGCCGAGTCCTTCCATGTGGTGTTAAAAAAATCAATCAGACTATTTGGAATAAAGCAGGAAGGTTCTCAATGACGTTATTTCTGGCGTTGATGATAGTCCTAGCAGTTGTACTTTATGGCCAGAGAATGATTCCTTTAGCTAAATGTCCTATTAAGGCACCTCTGCCTATTGCCCACAAGTATTACCAGCCTGGGGATTTCATCATTGCTAGCATTACCTCTCAAGTCTACATTTTTTCAAGTCCAGCAACTTTCCAGAAGCCACCTTCTGATGAAACTTTTGATGATCTTTTGTAAGTGCTGTAGGCTGGAGGAAAAAAATCTTCTATGGGTCTAGACAGTTTCTGTGCTACTTATATCATGTAAGGATTTTCTCTAAAGCTCACACTTTGCAATGATAAGAAAAGAAAGGGATGGCAAATTTTATTTAACACATTTTGATTAAAAAAAAATAAAAATCCATGCACCTATTTTTACTGAATATTGCGAATTGCGAAAAATATGATAGCATCCAGCATTCAGATGTTTTCTATAATTATCTACTAATATAAACATGAGACATAATCACTGCGTCTATAGGTGATTTGATAATATAGATATACATTAAATTCTGGAAGAGTGAGAAAAAGGAAGCTACTGAAATGCATCCCTAGGGAAAAAACGCTCCTCTGAAGGAAAATTGTTATCTACTATATCTATATTCTATCTGTTATCTATCTATCTATCTATCTATCTATCTATCTATCTATCTATCTATCTATCTATCTATCTATCTATCTATCTATCCCTCCCTCCCTCCCTCCCTCCCTCCCTTCCTTCCTCCCTCCCTCCCTCCCTCCATCAATCATCACTCATCTGTCTACCTATCATCCACCTGTCTGTCATGTATCATTTTTCCATCTATCTATCTATCTATTATCTATCTATCTATCTATCTATCTATCTATCTATCTATCTATCTATCTATCTATCTATCTATCATCTATCTATCTATCTATCATCTATCTATCTATCATCTATCATCTCTCTATCTAGTTAGCTAGCTATCTCTATCATCTATCATATACTTATCTATTTATCTATCACTCTATGTATCTACCTATCATCTATTTTTTGCCTGTAGTTATGTATATAATATTATAATGTATGTGTATATATACACACACACATACACATAATATACAGCTATCCCAACAAATATATACAGTATATATTAAAAGTGAAGAAGAATTGGGCAAAGCAAGCTTAATACAATTAGTAGAAAAAAGGTTAAAAAACAGAAAAGAAAGCAAATAAACATAAGACAAAACAATGTATTACATTTCTGACCTCCCTTTTTTAAAACATCTGCTAATTTGCCCTACATCCTCCCTGTTCTCTTTAGATTAATCCAAATTTTCCCAACTAGGTGATCAGCTATAAATTCATATTTCATGGTTTTCCTCTATAGGGCAGTTATAGATTCTTGTCCCAATTTCTACTGCTTTAACAGAAACTTGTGAAGTGTTTTTTGACATGTGTTTCTTGGAGGCACAAAATAGCTTCATTTTGTGTGTTGTTGTTTTTTTAATTTAGGGAACACTTTCCTACATTTTTATGGTGAATTTATTTCATTGGTGTGGATTTATATTGTAAATGTACATACATATGAAAAAAATAATACTTATTCCATACAATAAGTCTCCTATTTTCATTCTCCAATTATGAGAATGACCATGTCAGAATAGAATTAGTAATAAGATATTAAGAATGTGGTAACCTGGAACCTATTGCTCATAACCTAGGATGTTCACTCAGAATTACCAGCACGTCCTGGCTTTGATTTTTGCTGTGAAGGAACTCAATGAAAATACCCAACTCTTACCCAATGTCAGTTTTGGCTTCCACATCTTAAACAGCTACTTTCTGGCAAAGTGGACCTATCTAGCCTCGATGGAACTTCTATCCACGCAGGAAAAGTTCATCCCTAACTACAAATGTGATATTTGGAATAAGATTGTGGGAGTCATTGGGGGACCTACTTCTGAAGTCTGTCTCCACATGACAAGCATCTTGAGCACCTACAAGATTCCACAGGTAAAAAACAAAAATCTAGGTTTTCTATGTTTAAGATACCTTTGTAAATGAGAAATAGAAAATCATAATCTTAGTCATTTACTAGATGTATTTATGAAAATACATAACTACATTGTAAAAGTAGTTGATCAATATATAATTAGGTGTGGAAAAAACTGGCACACTTTGTTGTATTTATTAGATTAAATTAGAATTTTTTATTGGCCAAATGTGATTGGACACACAAGGAATTTGTCTTTGGTGCATATGCTCTCAGTGTACATAAAAAGAAAAGATACATAATAATAATAATAATAATAATAATAATAATAATAATAATAATAATAATAATAATAACAACAACAACAACAACAACAACAACAACAACAACAACAACAACAACAACAAGAAGAGTTGGAAGGGACTTTGGAGGTCTTCTAGTCCAACCCCCTACCCAGGCAGGAAACTCTACACCATTTCAGACAAATGGTATCCAACATTTTCTTAAAAATTTCCAGTGTTGGAGCATTCACAACTTCTGCAGGCAAGTTGTTCCACTGGTTAATTGTTCTAACTGTCAGGAAATTTCTCCTTAGTTCTAAGTTGCTTCTCTCCTTGATTAATTTCCACCCATTGCTTCTTGTCCTACCCTCAGGTGCTTTGAAGAATAGTTTGACTCCCTCTTCTTTGTGGCAACCCATGAGATATTGAAACATGCTATCATGTCTCCCCTAGTCCTTCTTTTCATTAAACTAGACATACCGAGTTCCTGCAACCGTTCTTCATATGTTTTAGCCTCCAGTCCCCTAATCATCTTTGTTGCTCTTCTCTGCACTCTTTCTAGAGTCTCAACATCTTTTTTACATTGTGGCGACCAAAACTGATTGCAATATTCCAAGTATGGCCTTACCAAGGCATTATAAAGTGGCATTAACACTTCACATGATCTTGATTCTATCCCTCTGTTTATGCAGCCCAGAACTGTGTTGGCTTTTTTGGCAGCTGCTGCACACTGCTGGCTCATATCTAAATGGTTGACCACTAGGACTCCAAGATCCCTCTCACAGTTACTACTATTGAGCAAGGTACCACATATACGGTACCTGTGCATTTTTTTTTGTTAACATTTGTTAAGAATCATAAGATACAAGACTTATTGATTGTCACTAGGTATAAATAAGCAATCGTATCATACTAGGAAACAATCAATACAAATCAGCAGCAACATGTTACAGTCATACAGTCATAAATGGGAGGAGATGGGTGATAGGAGATGGGTGATAATATATATAGAGGGGTGATAACATGATAAATTAGAACATAGGTAGTCCTCACTTATGATTGGAATGGAACTGCTGTCATGACAGGTATAAATTGACACATATATGTGACCAGCCATTTTCCAGCAAAAAAGTTTGTAAATTGTGTCAATGTGATCACAAACAGGTGTAAAGACATGTTGGTTACCAAATGCCCAGAATACACTCATGTGACTACAGAGTCTAACACCATTAGAATGCCACAACAGAATTCTAAGTACTTCTTGGGGGGGGGATCATAATTTAATCTTCTTAACAGGGGTGAAATGCTCTGAAGTCTGCTATAGGTTTGCTTTGCCACCGGTTTGCTTGGTGCGCACATGAGTGGTACATGCCAAACATGCGCTTTGTGCACATGCGCACTGCAGGTGCTATTGTGCAGCACTGAAAAAGGAGGATTAAGAAGCCTTTTCTGGTAAGTAAAACACAGGGGAGGAACAGCTGTGCCACATGATTTAGATTCGCTAGAAAGCAGGATTTCCTGCTTTCTAGCGAATCTAAATCGCATGGCACAGCTGATCGTTGGAAATACAGGTTCGCTTGAAAAGGTAGCATTTTTTTTACTACCGGTTCATCCAAACTGGTAGCATTTATTAGTACCGGTTCATCCAAACCGGTCTACACCAGCAGCATTTCACCCCTGCTTCTTAAGCAAGGCCTACATATATTTTTCAATAATGCATCAATATGTCACTATACATTCTATATGTGCCATGAAACCCTGTTTTAGGGACTTTGAAAAAAAAAAGCTGTGGAAAATCTTGTATGTGAAAAGATTGCAACTCATGCTGTCCAATAGCAAAATGTTTTAAGAACACATAATATTTCCTGAAATACCTGTGGATATAAATATATTAGTTAAGATTTGTCATAAGAAATCTTTAAATGGACAGAAAATTCAATAAGAAAAAAAGAATGAAACTAGTTCTAATGGTCTTTAGAATAAAAGTATGAGAAGATTCATTTCCATTGTCTCTGTCCTCTTTCTATGGCTTTTCTCCCCCTCAAGATCTTATATGGGTCTTCTCCAATAACAAATGACAAAACCAAAGAAGATTTTTTTCACCAGATGTTTCCAAGTGGGACCCATCACTATTTGTGCATACTTGAGTTGCTACTGCATTTCAAATGGACCTGGATTGGTGTGTTCGTTTTTGATGATGGCAATGGAGAGGTGTTTGTACAGGAGATACTTTCCTTATATTCTCAGAAGGGTATCTGTGTGGACTTCTTAGAAGCATTCCCCAAAATATCTTTTTCAGGTGACATTGCTGAAACTGCGACAGAATGGTTTGCAACCTCACATATTGTCACAGGAAGTAGCGCCAATACTGTTATTATACAAGGTGAAATGCAAACAATCAGTGTCTTACGAACAATTTTCCATTTTTCAAAATTTTATGAAATAAGAATTGAAAGTAGAGTGTGGATTATGACAGCCCAGATGGATTTTGCATCTCCTAGTTTAGCAAGAAATTGGGACGTACATTTCCTTCACGGAGCTCTATCACTTGCCGTTCATACAAACCACCCTAGAGGATTCCAACAATTTCTGAAGGAAAGAGATCCTGCTTCAGAAAATAGAGATGGGTTTATTCAAATCTTCTGGAAAGATGTATTTAATTGTGATTTCTCAAATTCCAAGCTAGAAGAGAAGGATGAGGATATCTGCACTGGGGAAGAAAAATTGGATAATCTGCCTAGAACCCTATTTGATACAAACATGTCTGGCCACAGTTATAGTATCTACAATGCAGTTTACATTGTGGCACATGCTTTGCATGCCATAACTACCTCCAAATTGAAAGATAGAGTAAAGATAAAAAACACGAGACAACAATATCTTTTTGGAGAGCCCTGGCAGGTATCTTCCAAGAATGTTCTAGAGCTGTTTTTAATAGACAATTAAAGATTTTTATTTTTATTTATTTAGTTTGTCAAACATGTACTAGATAACAGGTATAAGTATAAACATGCATATTGAGACAAATTATCACCCACTTAAGTGCTGGGAAATAAATATAAAAGAGGCAAAAAATGCTGTTCTTCTCTTAACTTGTAAAATCAATTTTTTTATCATCAATCTTGAGATATAATGATGGTTACCTTCTGGGGAAACTACAAAAATTAAAATAACATTATATCTAAATAATTAAAGAAGGCACAAATTTCTCTTTATGGTTTTTCCCTTTTCTTTTTTAAATATAGCTTCTGAGTATGTGTTATATATTCAGAATGTTAAGAAGAGATGAAATATGTAAAGTATTACATATTTGTAGGTCTTTGGTTATTCGGGTTTTCTCCCGCGTAAAATTGGAATTGTCTTGGCGACGTTACACTTCCAATTTTACGTGGGAGAAAACCCAAATAACCAAAGACCTACATACAAATACCCGCGAAAACCTCAGAAAACAAATATTACATATTTCTGTATATATATATATATATATTTATGTTTTGAGTATGTATTCATATATACATATTTTTTCTTTAACTGTAAACACATTTTCTAACCATTAATATGTAATGATTTTATAATACCTTTATTACATTACCAAATTAAACATCAAAATATAAGCTAACGTAAGAGGAAAAAGGGGAACGGAATAATAGAACAGATTAAAAAGGGACAAAATAATATCACACACACACACACACACACACACACACACACACACACACACACACACACACAAATACAGTAGTGGCCAAAAGTGTATTTTTGAGGTTTGATGCTAATAACACTACTTTTTTTGGACTTTCAAGATAATGATATTCCATTGCCAGAATGGCGTGGGAATAGCCCAGACCTTAACCCAATTGAAAATCTATGGAGCCGACTAAAGAAACTTGTTAGTCAGAAGCGACCTGGCAATAAAACCCAGTTAATAGAAGCAATCATTCAATCTTGGTTTCACATTATAACAGCTGCAGAACTAAAAGACTTGTTTCACTCCATAGGAAGACATTGTAAGTTCGTAATTCATGCTAAAGTTTACCCAACTAAGTATTAACTGACATGGTGATAATTTTTGTATGTCTCTTTTTTTCTATGGTGATAATTTTTGTATATCTGGTTTTTTCTATGTGTTTCACTTTTCTTCTTTCTACTGTAACTGCTATTCTAATAGCAAATCCTTCATAAAAGTTATTACATTACATTCTTGATTAAGTTATCTTTCCATTGATATACAATTTTATGGTCCTACTATGTGTGTGTGTGTGTGTGTGTGTGTGTGTGTGTGTGTGTGTGTGTGTCTTGGGGGTTTCTTAGGATGACGGATATTTTTCGGTTTGTGCAGAATGTTGTCTTGATGTTGTGTTTGTGGAGGATCTTGCTGATTCTGTCCGTGGTGCCTTTTATATATGGGAGGAGGGCTGTGCCGTTTTCTTGTTCTCTGTCTTGGATTTTAGCGGGGGGTTCTTTTTGGATTAGTTTGGTAATCTTATTTCTTTGGAATCCATTGGATGTTAGTACGTTAGTGAGAGTGTGTAGTTCGTTTTTTAGGTGTTGTTCGTCAGCTAAGCATTTTGTTCTGGAGATGAGTGTCTTGGCTACGGAGTTGATCTGTGCTGGGTGGTGGTGTGAGAGTGCGTGCAGATAGCGGTTTGTGTGTGTTTTCTTCTGGTAGATGGTGTGTCCTAGGGAGCCATTGGGTTTCCTGTAGACTAAGACATCCAGGAAGGGAAGTTGGTTGTTAACTTCTGTTTCCATGGTGAACTGTATTTTGGAGTGTAGGCTATTGAGGTGTGTGAGGAAGTTTTTCTTTCCCATGTGGCCAGATTATGAAGGTGTCTTCTACGTATCTGAGCCAGAGTTTGGGTTTGTGATCAGATTTTTCTAGTGCTTGGGTTTCAAAGTGTTCCATGTAGAGGTTGGCAATGACAGGTGAGAGGGGTGATCCGATGGGTGCTCCTTCTATTTGTTTGTATTTTTGTCCGTTATAGATGAAGTATGTGTTGGATAGGCAGTGGTTGGTCAGATCTAGGATGTGCTTGGGGGGGTTATATTTGTTTTGGATAGCTGTCAAGGCTTCTTTGATTGGCACTTGGGTGAAGACGGATATGACATCAAAGCTCACGGGTAGGTCGCTATGCTGTAAGTTTTGTTTCTTTATAATCTCTATGAACTGGAATGAGTTTTTACATGTGAGGTGATGGATTCTGCATAGGGCTGTATTTGTTTGGCGAGAAATTTGGCTAGGTTTTGTAGTGGTGAGCCTATGGAGCTGACTATGGGTCTAAGTGGGGTTCCTTCTTTGTGTATCTTGGGGAGACCATAGAGCTTAGGGCATCTGGATGATTTCTCTCTGGGAATGATTCTTTGTTGGATTTCTTCGGTGATGGGGGAGGCTTTTATTTTGGATCTAGTGGTTTTTTCTAGGTAGGTGGTGGGGTCTGTGTTTAGGGGTTTGTCCCCATCCCCATCCCCATCCCCAAACACCCGCAAAAACCTCAGAAAACACACACACACACACACACACACACACACACACACACACACACACACACACACACATATATATCAGCACACTCAGTGAGAACAATTTCTCATATATTAATAGCAATTTCTCTTTGAAACTTCTTTCCCAAAATTTCAGGTATTGTCCAGGTAATTGGCTTGAATGTTTCCTCCTCCTCCTCCTCCTCCTCCTTCTCCTCCTCCTCCTCCTCCTCCTCCTCCTCCTCCTCCTCCTCCTCCTCCTCCTCTTATTTCTGCATTTTCTCCTTCAAAATTATTCATCTTACCAATAACAGAGAAAATGTGTAGCTCAGGGTTGAAATGGAGAGTTCTTCATATTCTCTGGGTTTTCCTTGTTTTCTTGCATGTCTTTCATTATCCAAACTAGGTATCATTATCAACCCTTCCTGCATCTTAGTTTTAAATTGTGTTAGAATTATTATGAAGGTTCTCCCTGGCCTCATTTCCACTCCATCTTCTCTTCAATTTAGCTCCATAGGTTTATAAGAAATACTTTCTTAACAAACAATGCTGGAGAAAATATTTCCTTTGATGACAGTGGGCACGTAATTGCTGGATTTGATATTTTCAATTGGGTCACATATGAAAACAATACATTTACAAAAGTCAAAGTTGGATGGGTAGACCCAAACTCTTCCTCTTCTAAATGGCTCAACATTCATGAGGACTCCATTGTATGGCCCACAAGATTTAACCAGGTATAAATTTTGTACAGGTTTGGGCATAGCTTAACCTATATTTCTGAATATTTAAAAAAACATTAAGTTGTTCATCTATTGAAACAATGTAGCCTTATGCTGATACTATATGTGTTTTGAATTTGATCTGCTGTATAGTTTAGTATATAATAATAATAATAATAATAATAATAATAATAATAATAATAATAATAATAATAATAATAAAATGTTCAGTTTTTGAATGTTCAGTTTACTGAGTTTTATGTTTAATGAATAAAGTTATTATTATTATTATTATTATTATTATTATTATTATTATTATTATTATTGACTTGAAAAAGTCACCAGATATCAAGATTTGAGAATTGAATTGCAGAGACTCTGGCATAAACCAGTGCAGGTGGTTCCAGTGGTACTCGGCACACTAGGAGCTGTGCCTAAAGACCTAGGCAAGCACTTAAAAGCAATTGGCGCTGAGAAGATCACCACTGGTCAGCTGCAGAAAGCCACCTTACTGGGATCTGCTCGCATAATTCACCGATACATCATGTTGTCCTAAACGCTTGGGAAGTGTTCGACTAGTGATCTGTGATATGAAATCCAGCATAATTATCTCGTTTGCTGTGTATAGTGTCATTTTGTGTAAATAATAATAATAATAATAATAATAATAATAATAATAATAATAATAATAATAATAATAATAATAATAAACATATAAAGAACGATTGCTGAAATTGAGTATTTCTAGTTTATTGAAAAGAAGGACTAGGGGAGACATGATAAGAGGTGTTCCAATATCTCAGGGGCTGCCACAAAGAAGAGGGAGTCAAGCTATTCTCTAAAGCACTTAAGGGCAGGACAAGAAGCAATGAGAAATATGCATAATAAATGAGGAAAACAGGGTTGTCTGGACACCAGAAATATTGAAATGAAAACAAATACAGCAATGGAGAGAGATAAGAAGAAGGAGAGAGATGGAAAAGGAGAAGGAGGGAGAGAGAAAGAAGAAAGGGAAGAGGAGAGGAGGAAAGGTAGGGGAAATAAGAGTAGGAGAGAAGTTTAGATAGAGAGGAAGTAGAGAGAAGAGGGGAAAGGAAGGGGAAGTAGAGAAAGAGTAGGAAAGGAGAGAAGAAAGTAGGTAGGATGAAAGGAGGGAGGGAAAGGAGGGAGAAGGGGAAGAAAGGATTGCTGTGAAAAGGAAAAGATGAAAGGGAAGAAAGGGAACCCTGAATATATTTAATATATTAGGATAAAAATTTGAAATAGTTAAAAAAAAGAATGAAAGAGAATGAACACTAATAAAAATGGAGAAATTAGAACTTGAGGGCAAAAGAAGATGTGATATAATAAATTGAGCAAGAAAATATTAGGAAATGAATAAAAATTATGAAAAAAGAACATACTGGCAAAAATTGTAACTAAGTAAAACATATTTGAATATATTGAATTGTATAAGATTTGATATGGCCAATACTCTGTTCATAAATTATGTATGTGTGTAGGGGGGAAAACTAAAAAAACCAATAAAAACTTGTTCTAAAAAAAAGCAGCAATGGGTGGAAACTAATCAAGGAGAGAAGCAACTTAGAACTAAGGAGGAATTTTGTGACAGTGAGAATGATTCACCAGTGGAACAACTTGCCTCCAGAAGTTGTGAATGCTCCAACAGTGGAGGTTTTTAAGAAGATATTAGATAACCATTTGTCTGAAGTGGTGTAGGGTTTCCTGCCTGAGCAGGGGGTTGAACTAAAAGATCTCTAAGGTCCCTTCCAATTCTGTTATTATATTATATGGCAGTATCTTGACAACCTTTTGAATAATTTTAGAAGAGTGTTATTCTGCTCAGATATTTCTCAGCCAAAGTGCTTGACATTCTAAATGACTCTGTTGTTTTCTCTACAAGAGTTAAATGGACACATACAGTATTTTGCATAGGTTTGAGAATAACCTAAACCACATTCAAATATTCAAAGGGTCCTTCTACTCTTCCAACTTTCAATAACCCCATTGAGATACTGAAATCATATTTTGAATTAAATTGCTCTAAAATAGTGGTACGTGATTACAAGGCTTACTGAGAACTGGGAGAGTTTCCAAAGTGAAAACTCCAGGACTTAGGCTAGGTTGTGAGGGGGAAAAAAATCTTGGAGGACAATAACAAAACACTTCCATGGTGTTGTTGAGGAGCCGAGTTTGATATTAAGTAGAATGAGGCCATTATCTTGGATAACTGATCAACATCTAAGGTAAATTGAACCTGTTTGCTGCTCATTGCTTAGTGTGTATCATTCACCAGATCCAAGATGAATACTATAAATGCCATGACACTTACACAACATGTAGGCAGTGATAAGCATAATAATCATCTGACAATATCTCATTCTCAAACAATAAATATAGAAAATATGTATCTATGGTTTAATAAAAGGAATGCCCCATGGCATGGCAGAGCTACCAGACTGATTCCTTTATTTTTCATCTCCTTCATTCAGAAAAGACCCCAATCCCTGTGTAATAACTATTGTCATTCTGGTTCAAGTAAGGTCAAAATAGAAGGAAAGCCATTTTGCTGCTATGACTGCTTTTCATGTCCAGAAGGGAAGGTGACAAATCAGAAAGGTAATGTTCGTTCGGTTTATAAATACTAACCTACTAAAACCTATGTGGAATAATTTCAGGATGTTATGTAGTATTGTATGTGTTGTATTATAGGATATTTTACAAAAACATTTGGGATGAGTGAAATGTAGGAAAGTACTTCACCTCTTCTCTAATTAACTGCCACAAAATAAAATCCAAGAGGAAGACACAAATTCTGGAAACTTAAGGAAATTTAACATCAACTCAGCAAAGAAACCATTCATGAAATACTGTTGAATTCTCTTAAGATAAGCATTGCATTTGTAGTTCTGCTCTAACTTTGTCACTAAAGACCTGATGTGCTACTCTGTCTAATCAAAAACTTTGCTAGCTCTTTCAAATAACATGCATATTCTAATTTGCATCAATTAATAATAATGGCTTGCATCTCCTCAAGTTTTAGGTTAGTCAAACTACTTAACTGCTACTATAAATTTACCGTAAATCAGCAATTGTGAGATAATCTCCAGTTTTAAACAAACTCTTTAGAAAACCTGTGAGATGAATTTCTTTTAATAATTTGCCATCCCCCAGAATCTGTTTGTGTCTGTTATTTTGAAAATGGTCATGACTATTTATGATGAGCTACAATTTCAATATCCAACCTTTGTGATGAAAATCTGGCACGTAAAAATTTTACTTTTACTGTGCACTTTTTGCCTATTGCATATACTTTATGGCTTCGTATCTGGCTTTGTTTTAACTTAATTTTAGAATAGAATAGAATAGAATAGAATAGAATAGAATAGAATAGAATAGAATAGAATAGAATAGAATTCTTTATTGACCATGTGTGATTGGACACAAAAGAAATTTGTCTTTCATGCATATGTTCTCAGTGTACATTAAAGAATACATTCATCAAGAATCATAAGATAAAACACTTAGTGATAGTCATAGGATGCTACATAATTAATCAATCACATCACACCAGGAACTAAATAAAACAATACAAATCATAAAGATACAAGCAACAAGGTTATAGTCATAAGTGGGAGGAGATAGGTAATAGGAAGAATGAGAATAATAATAGTAACACAGTAAATAGTTTGACAGTTTTGCTTGTGGGAATTAATTGTTTAGTGGAGTATTGGCATTAGGGAAAACCTGTCTTTGGGTCTAGTTGTTCTGGTTAATTTTTATTTGATTAATTCAAACTTTTTGAAATAATCAAATAAAAAACCCCAGAAAATATAATTCAAAAACTTAGTTTAAATTCAGATCTATGGCTTGTTATCGACTGTATTACAGACATAGTTAATTAGTGCCTTAAGCCTAGATAATAATTTTATAACTCCCAGAGAGCTTCCTATTGAAGCATTAACCATGGCACATTTTGCTAAATTTCTTACTTCTCTCAATAATACTTCATTAATACAGTAGCTTCTACATTATAATAAGAGCAATGTATTCATTCATTTGTTCATTCATTCATTTCTACAGACATGGATGATTGTTTGCCATGCCCAGAAGGACAGTATCCAAACAACCACCATGATTCATGCCTCCCAAAACAGGTAGTTTTCCTGTCTTATGAAGACCTATTAGGAACAACTTTGGCCACTACTGCACTCATCTTTGCTTGCATTGCCACTGTGGTGCTTGGGATCTTCATCAAATACCAGGACACTCCCATAGTCAAGGCCAACAATCGGAACATCACCTACCTTCTTCTTGTCTCCCTTGTGCTCTCATTCCTTTGCAGCTTGTTATTCATTGGAAAACCTGAAAAGGTGACCTGCCTTTTGCGACAAACTGCTTTTGGGATTGTCTTCTCGGTAGCTATTTCTTGTGTATTAGCCAAAACCATCATTGTCATTTTAGCTTTCATGGCTTCAGTGCCAGGATCCAAGATGAGGGGATGGCTGGGCAAACAGTTAGATAATTACATTGTTGTTTCCTGCTCCCTCATTCAAGTTGTTGTTTGTACCATATGGCTTGCAATCTCACCCCCATACCCAGATGCTGATATGAATTTAGTGGCAGATGAAATCATCCTAGGATGCAACGAAGGCTCTACAGTCATGTTTTACTGTGTCTTATTCTACCTGCTTTTCCTTGCCATTGTTGGTTTCAGTGTGGCTTTTCAAGGTCGCCATTTACCAGACAGTTTTAATGAGACCAAGTTCATCTTCTTCAGCCTGTTGTGTTTTTGCAGTGTGTGGTTGTCCTTTTTCCCAACCTATCTGAGCACCAAGGGGAAATACATGGTAGCTGTGGAGATCTTTTCCATATTGTCATCTAGTGTAGGATTACTAGGCTGCATATTTTTCCCCAAATGCTTTGTCATTCTACTAAGGCCTGATCTGAATACTAAAAAACAATTAATGAGAGGCAAGAAAGAAGGAATGTAATTCCATAACTGGTTCACTGAAAGAAAAAAAATCATTGAAGACCACTCAGGAACTAGAACTGATCCAGAATGAAGCTATTGGAAGTCATGGGAATCCTCTTATTATTTCTGAGTGCACGTAACATTTTTTACCTTAGAACTCTCCAAAAATTGGTGAAACCAATTATGACCCCAGATATTTCCACCCTTACTTCAGTAAATGGAATATAAACAATGAAACACCTACTCCCCTGACATAATATTTTCAATTTCTTTCCTTCCTTCTTTTATGAAATTTTATGGGGAAAACATGAATACACTGTACAGTAGGAGTTTTAAGGGGGAAAAAATGACTTCAATATTCAAATTACATTGTCATAATAATGGTCATCCCATTAGTTTTTGTTCTGTTTTTACCCAAAACATCTCTAATGATATCCTAAATTCTTACTGTCAGGTATTAAAGAAATATAACTTCTTGCAAAACAAAAGGACAGCCAACTATTATGGCTAAAGATAATCCATAGCTTACAAAAGTCTCACATTACTACCATTAATCTTCTCATCGTTCCTGTCATCCATCTCCTTCCACTTATGACTGTAACTTTGTTGCTTGTATCCAGTGGTGGGATTCAAAAAATTTAACAACCAGTTCTCTGCCCTAATGATTTCTTCCAACAACCAGTTCACCAAATTGCTCAGAAAGTTAACAACCGGTTCTCCTGAAGTGGTGCGAACTGGCTGAATCCCACCATTGCTTGTATCCTTACGATTTATACTGATATTGATTGTTTCCTGTGTCAGCTTTGGAAGCCATACTAGGCCTGAAGCTTCCTTGTTGCCACTTTCTTGTGTGTGGGAAAGTAGGAGGGGGGAGGGGAGTTAGTAGAGGGGCCCATTAGACACAATAACATTCTTCCTCTCAGTAAAGATCAGGCCGGTCCTGCAGCTGGAGAATGAGTGGTCAGAGTGATGTCTCGAGATGGGACGGTTGGCGATTGGAGCATGTGATCGGCAGAGAAGTTAGGGGTTGGTTTTGGAGTTTTGATTTACTGAGGGAATACCCTCAAATTCGGATTTTCCCAGATGTGCCAGTTTACCTTCTAGTAAAAGAACTTTGAAAGATGCCTGCTTCAGAGTTTTTACTTGGGGAGGGGGCTTTCTGGCTTATTGCTTATTTGTAGGCTATGACTATCATTAAGTGTTGTACCTTGATGAAGGTATCTTTTCTTTTATGTACACTGAGAACATATGAACGAAGACAAATTCCTTGTGTGTCCAATCACACTTGGCCAATAAAATTCTATTCTATTCTATTCTATTCTATTCTATTCTATTCTATTCTATTCTATTCTATTCTATTCTATTCTATTCTTAAAAAGGTATTAAAAATTAGGCAAATTTCAGTTTCTTCTACAATGATTACAGTGGAAGTTTTAACTATAAAAATAGCTGAGCTTGTAGAAATGGAAAAGATGGTCAATCTGGTCAGAGGAAAAAAACCAGAGCAAAAATATTTGACAGCCTGGAAAGATACAGAAGTTTTGTTGAAAGAAGAAAAGATCAAATTTAGGATTTCTAGGATTGGGAAATAAATAACAGAACAACAGAGTTGAAGGTATCTTGGACATCTTCTGGTCCAACCCCCTGCTCAAGCAGGAGATCCTGTACCATTCCAGACAAAAGGTTGTCCAGTCTCTTCTTAAAAATCTCCCATGATCAAAACCCACAACTTCTGAAGGCAAGCCATTCCATTGGTTAATTGTTCTCACTGTTAAGAAATTTCTACTTAGTTCCAGACTAGTTCATCCCTTAATTATTTCCACTCATTGTTTCTTGTCCTTGACCCATTCTTCTGTTCTTCTATTACCCAATAGAAGGAAGTACAGAAGACATACCTATGTTTTCTTCTCTTTTCATTCATTTTCTTTTCCTTACTTTCTACCTTTGCTTATTTTGTTTTTATACTGTATTGAATATACACTGTTTTGGTGTGTGTGTTCCCTGGATGGGTGTGCAAACACACACACACAAAAGAGACAGATACATACATACAAAAAATCAATAGAGTTGGGGACATCCAAAACGGGCAGCTAAACCTCATCACAGAGAGGAGGCGCTGCTATACAGAAATCTTTCAAAGAAATTGATTGGGAAGATGCCAGCTCAGATGCCATAAACTTTAATCAGTTGAGCACTGAAAATTTTGGAAAGAACATAGAATTCAAAATTGGTACATATCCTTCCATCACACTGTAATTATGAAATAACCACAATTATTGCTGCATGGTGACTTCCTGGTTTATGAACATTCCCTCGGGATAGGAGGATAAGTGAACAGTCAAGTGTACTAACATCACATGTTACATTGATATAAACAATGATGTCACATTCTCTTTCCTGAAGGAGAAGAGAGGTAGAACTACACTGCTGGGATTATCGGTAGATGATTCTATATGGTTCTGGCTTTTAATCAGCCGAGTCCTTCCATGTGGTGTTAAAAAAATCAATGAGTGGGTCAGACTATTTGGAATAAAGCAGGAAGGTTCTCAATGATGTTATTTCTGGCGTTGATGATAGTCTTAGCAGTTGTACTTTATGGCCAGAGAACGATTCCTTTAGCTAAATGTCCTGTTAAGGCACCGCTGTCTATTGTCCACAAGTATTACCAGCCTGGGGATTTCATCATTGCTAGCATTACCTCTCTAGTCTTCATTTTTTCAAGTCCAGCAACTTTCCAGAAGCCACCTTCTGATGAAACTTTTGATGATCTTTTGTAAGTACAGTAGGCTGGGGGAGACAAATTTCCTATGGGTCTAGATCAGTTGTCACCAACCAGTGGTTTTTGGACCACTGGTGGGTTGAGAAAATTTTGGTGGTCCACAGAAAAATTATTTGCATTTTTATATTGCACTAATTACTATTTATCTTTTTTAAAAAAAAAAAATCGTATTAGTGGTCCACGGGATTTAAAATTATGAATTTAGTGGTCCCATAGGTCCAAAAGGTTGGTGATCCCTGGTCTAGATAGTACTTGTGCTACTTATATCATGTAAGGATTTTCTCTAAAGCTCACAGTTTGGAATGAGAGGAAAAGAAAGGGATGGCAAATTTTGTTTAACGCTTTGTGATTTTTTTAAAAAAGTCCATGCACCTATTTTTTTGAATATTTCAAATTATGAAAGATATGATAGTATCCAGCATTCAGATGTTTTCTATAATTATCTACTAATATGAATGTGAGACATAATCATTTCATCTATAGGTGATTTGATAATATAGATATACATTATATTCTGGAAGACTACAATGAGAAAAAGGAAGCTACTAAAATGCATCTGAGAAAAAGGAAGCTACTAAAATGCATCTCTAGGGAAAAAATGCTTCTCTGAAGGAAAATTGTTATCTACTGTATCTATATAGAATAGAATAGAATAGAGTAGAGTAGAGTAGAATAGAATAGAATAGAATAGAATAGAATAGAATAGAATAGAATAGAATAGAATAGAATAGAATTTTTTATTGGCCAAGTGTGATTGGATACACAAGGAATTTGTCTTGGTGCATATGCTCTCAGTGTACAGAAAAGAAAAGATACCTTCATCAAGGTACAACATTTACAACACAAATGATGGGCAATATATCAATATAAATCATAAGGATTGTCAGCAACAAAGTTACAGTCATACAGTCATAAGTGGAAAGAGATTGGTGATGGGAACGATGAGAAGGTTAATAGTAGTGCAGATTTAGTAAATAGTTTGACAGTGTTGTGTTTAGCAGAGTGATGGCCTTCGGGAAAAAACTGTTCTTGTGTTTAGTTGTTCTGGTGTGCAGTGCTCTATAGTGTCATTTTGAGGGTAGGAGTTGAAACAGTTTATGTCCTGGATGTGAGGGATCTGTAAATATTTTCACGGCCCTCTTCTTGATTCGTGCAGCATACAGGTCCTCAATGGAAGGCAGGTTGGTAGCAATTATTTTTTCTGCAGTTCTAATTATCCTCTGAAGTCTGTGTTTTTCTTGTTGGGTTGCAGAACCGAACCAGACAGTTATAGAGGTGCAAATGACAGATTCAATAATTCCTCTGTATCTAATAATAATTCTATGTATCATCTATCTCTATCTATCTATGTATCTATCTATGTCTATCTATCTATGTATCATCTATCTCTATCATCTATCATGTACCTATCTATTTATCTATCACTCTATGTATCTACCTATCATCTATTTTTGCCAGTAGTTATGTACTGTATATAATTATAATATAATACATATAAATAATATAGAGATATCCCTACAAATATATACAGAATATATAAAAAGTGAAAAACAGTTAAAGAAAGCAAATAAAGATAAGACAGTACAATGTATCACGTTTCTGACTTACCTTTTTTTAAACATTTGCTAATTTGCCCTACATCCTCCCTGCTCTCTTTAGATTAATCCAAATTGTCAGCTATACATTCATATTTCATGGTTTTCCTCTGTAGGGCAGTTATATATTCTTGTCCCAATTTCTATTGTTTTAATTTGTGTTGTGTTTTTTGACATGTGTTTCTTGGAGGCACAAAATAGCTTCATTTTGTGTGTGTTTTTTTAATTTATGGAACACTTTCCTACATTTTTATGGTCAATTTATTTCATTGGTGTGGATTTATATTGTAAATGTACATACATATGAAAAAAGAATACTTATTCCATACAATAAGTCTCCTATTTTCAAGGGGCCAATTATGAGAATGACCGTGTCAGGATAGAATTAGTAATAAGATATTAAGAATGTGATAACCTGGAACCTATTGCTCATAACCTAGGATGTTCACTCAGAATTACCAGCACATCCTGGCTTTGATTTTTGCCGTGAAGGAACTCAATGAAAATACCCAACTCTTACCCAATGTCAGTTTTGGCTTCCACATCTTAAACAGCTACTTTGTGGCAAAGTGGACCTATCTAGCCTCAATGGAACTTCTATCCACTCAGGACAAATTCACCCCAAACTACAAATGTGATATTTGGAATAAGATTGTGGGAGTCATTGGGGGACCTACTTCTGAAGTCTGTCTCGACATGACAAATATCTTGAGCACCTATAAGATTCCACAGGTAAAAAACAAAAATTTAGGTTTGCTATGTTTAAGATACCTTACTAAATGAGAGATAGAAAATCATAAACTTAGTCATTTACTAGATGTATTTATGAAGCATTGCAAAAGTAGTTGATCAATATATAATTAGCTGTGGAAAAAGCTGCACACTTTGTTGTATTTATAATAAATTAGAATATGGGTAGCCCTCACTTATGATTAGAATGGATCTTGGAATTGCTCTCATGACAGGTGTAAGTTGAGGCATATATGTGACCAGCCAGTTTCCAGCAAAAAAGATTGTAAATTATGTCAATGTCAGACCACTACAAAAAAGGGGCATGCATAAGAGCACAAGAGTGCCTACGGTTCCTGTCCTATTGTTTTCTTTCGTTATATCCAATTATTGTTTTCTTTCGTTATATCCAATTAATATAGTTATTACATACTCATACTTATATATATGCTCATATATTGTATAGCTATTTCATGCTTCATATATACTATGTGACAAAATAAATAAATAAAATAAAATAAAATAAATCAGGTGTAAAGACATGCCCAGAATACATTCATATGTCTACAGAGGGAGTGACACCATTAGAATTCCACAACAGAGTTCTAAGTACTTCTTGGGGGGGGGGGTCCATCATAATTTAATCTTCTTAAGCAAAGACTACATATATTTTGCAATAATACATCCATATGTCACTATATATTCTATATTTTCCAAGAAACCCTGTTTTAGGGACTTTGAAAAAAAGCCGTGGAAAGTCTTCTATGTGAAAAGATTGCAGTTGATGCTGTCCAATAATTAACTGTTTTAAGAATACATAATATTTCCTGAAATACCTGTGGATATAAATATATTAGTTAAGATTTGTCATAAGGAATCTTTAAATGGTCAGAAAAATCAATAAGAAAAAAAGAATGAAACTAGTTCTAATGGTCTTTCGAATAAAAAGTATGAGAAGATTCATTTCCATTGTCTTTGCTCTCTTCCTATGGCTTTTTCTTTTCTTTTCAAGATCTTATATGGGTCTTCTCCAATAACAAATGACAAAACCAAAGAAGATTTTTTTCACCAGATGTTTCCAAATTGGACCCATCACTATTTGTGCATACTTGAGTTGCTACTGCATTTCAAATGGACCTGGATCGGTTTGTTTATTTTTGATGATGACAATGGAGATATGTTTGTACAGGAGATGCTTCCTTTATATTCTCAGAAGGGTATCTGTGTGGACTTCTTAGACGCATTCCCCAAAATATCTTTTTCAGGTGACATTGCTGAAACTGCGACAGAATGGTTTGCGACCTCACATATTGTCACAGGAAGTAACGCCAATACTGTTATTATACAAGGTGAAATATATTCTATGAGTGTCTTAAGAACAATTTTCCACTTTTCAAAATTTTATGAAGTAACAATTGAAAGTAGAGTGTGGATTATGACAGCCCAGATGGATTTTGCATCTCCTAGTTTAGCAAGAAATTGGGACGTATATTTCCTTCACGGAGCTCTATCACTTGCCGTTCATACAAACCACCCTAGAGGATTCCAACAATTTCTGAAGGAAAGAGATCCTGCTTCAGAAAATAGAGATGGGTTTATTCAAATCTTCTGGAAAGATGTATTTAATTGTGATTTCTCAATTTCCAAGCTAGAAGAGAGGGATGAGGATATCTGCACTGGGGAAGAAAAATTGGATAATCTGCCTAGAACCCTATTTGATACAAACATGTCTGGCCACAGTTATAGTATCTACAATGCAGTTTACATTGTGGCACATGCTTTGCATGCCATAACTACCTCCAAATTGAAAGATAGAGTAAAGATAAAAAACACGAGACAACAATATCTTTTTGGAGAGCCCTGGCAGGTATCTTCCAAGAATGTTCTAGAGCTGTTTTTAATAGACAATTAAAGATTTTTATTTTTATTTATTTAGTTTGTCAAACATGTACTAGATAACAAGTATAAGTATAAACATGAATATTGAGACAAATTATCACCCACTTAAGTGCTGGGAAATAAATATAAAAGAGGCAAAAATGCAGTTCTTCTCTTAACTTGTAAAATCTATTTTTTTATCATAAATCTTGAGATATAATGATGGTTACCTTCTGGGGGAAACTACAAAAATTAAAATAAGATACATTATATCTAAATAATTAAAGAAGGCACAAATTTCTCTTTATGGTTTTTCTCTTTTATTTTTTAAATATAGCTTCTGAGTATGTGTTATATATTCAGAATGTTAAGAAGAGATGAAATATGTAAAGTATTACATATTTCTGTATATATATATATATATACAGAACATACACATATGTTTTGAGTATGTATTCATATATACATATTTTTTCTTTAACTGTAAACACATTTTCTAACCATTAATACGTAATGATTTTATAATACCTTTATTACATTACCAAGTTAAACATCAAAATATAAACTAACGTAAGAGGAAAAAGGGGAACGGAATAATAGAACAGATTAAAAAGGGACAAAATAATATCATACACACACACACACACACACACACACACACACACACACACACACAAATACAGTAGTGGCCAAAAGTGTATTTTTGAGGTGTGATGGCTAATAACACCACTTTTTTTGGACTTTCAAGATAATGATATTCCATTGCCAGAATGGCGTGGGAATACCCAGAATTTAACCCAATTGAAAATCTATAGAGCCGACTAAAGAAACTTGCTAGTCAGAAGCGACCTGGCAATAAAACCCAGTTAATAGAAGCAATCATTCAATCTTGGTTTCACATTATAACAGCTGCAGAACTAAAAGACTTGGTTCACTCCATAGGAAGACATTGTAAGTTCGTAATTCATGCTAAAGTTTACCCAACTAAGTATTAACTGACATGGTGATAATTTTTGTATGTCTCTTTTTTTCTATGGTGATAATTTTTGTATATCTCATTTTTTCTATGTGTTTCACTTTTCTTCTTTCTACTGTAACTGCTATTCTAATAGCAAATCCTTCATAAAAGTTATTACATTACATTCTTGATTAAGTTATCTTTCCATTGATATATAGTTTTATGGTACTACTAAAAATAAAAAAAGTGGTGTTATTACCTAGTTTTAGAAAAAACGCTTTTTCCAAAAGGTTTCCACAATTTTGACCACTACTGTCTGTCTGTCTGTCTGTCTGTCTGTCTGTCTGTATGTATGTATGTATGTATGTATGTATGTATGAGTATGTATGTGTGTGTGTATATACATATACATATACACACACACACACACACACACACACACACACACACACACATATATGTAGGTCTTTGGTTATTCGGGTTTTCTCCCGCGTAAAATTGGAAGTGTCTTGGCGACGTTTCGACGAAGTCTCATTCGTCATCTTCAGGCTTCAGCTTCGTGCTTCTGGGAGCAATGTGGGATTGCAGCTGTTTCTTCCTTTTTAACTGCCAGTGGGGGTTTGAACTGATTGGGTGGGAGCTTGGCTGTGCTCTGATTGGATGGGGGTTTTTTTTGTGCTCTGATTGGCTGGGGGTGCGTCCTGTGTTGGTGGGGGCTTGGTTGTGCTCAGATTAGTCTGATTTGCAGGGGGATTTGAGCTGGTGAGCTGCACTGCTGTTGTTTGGCTTCGTGTTCGTGGTCGTGCTACATCTTCATAATGGGTGTCTTTCTGCTGTATGTATGGATTGGAGGGGTTTGAAATGGCTAATGTTGCAGCTGCGGTCTGGCTTCTGGTCCTTGGTCGTGCTTCCTGATCAGTGTGGGTTTGGGTCTGCTTTCTGGGTGGATGTGTGGTGGTGACATCCTGTGTGGACCTCGTGAGTGTGGGTCTGGTGTCATTCCTCGTGTTAGGGACTCGTTTGTCAATAAGGGCGGGTTTCCAAATGGCTGGTAGGCGGGAGGTATCATCTCGTTTGTTCATGCTGTGTGGGCGTTTTTCTATTTCAATGGCTTCTCTGATTATTCTGTTGTTAAAGTGTTCGGTTTTACATTATTATCTTGCATGTCTTTCATTATCCAAACTAGGTATCATCATCAACTCTTCCTGCATCTTAGTTTTAAATTGTGTTAGAATTATTATGAAGATTCTCCCTGGCCTCATTTCCGCTCCATCTTCTCTTCAATTTAGCTCCATAGGTTTATAAGAAATACTTTCTTAACAAACAGTGCTGGAGAAAATATTTCCTTTGATGACAGTGGGCACATAATTGCTGGATTTGATATTTTCAACTGGGTCACGTATGAAAACAATACATTTACAAAAGTCAAAGTTGGATGGGTAGACCCAAACCCTTCCTCTTCTAAATGGCTCAACATTCATGAGGACTCCATTGTATGGCCCACAAGATTTAACCAGGTATAAATTTTGTACAGGTTTGGGCATAGCTTAACCTATATTTCTGAATATTTTAAAAAAAACCATTGAGTTGTTCATCTATTGAAACAATGTAGCCTTATGCTGATAGTATACATGCTTTGAATTTGATCTGCTGTATAGTTTAATTTACATATTATTATTATTATTATTATTATTATTATTATTATTATTATTATTATTATTATTATTATTATTATCAACAATAACAATAATTTTGAATGTTCAGTTTTTGAATGTTCAGTTGATTGAGTTTCATGTTTAATGACTTAAGTAAGTAAGTAAGTAAGTAAGTAAGTAAGTAAGTAATAATAATAATAATAATAATAATAATAATAATAATAATAATAATAATAATAATAATAATAATACATATGAAGAACGATTGCTGGAACTGAGTATTTCTAGTTTATTGAAAAGAAGGACAAGGGGAGACATTAGAGGTGTTCTAATATCTCAGGGATTGCCACAAAGAAGAGGGAGTCAAGCTATTCTCCAAAATACCTGAGGGCAGAAATATGCTTAATAATATGCATAATAAATGAGAAAACCGGGGTTGTCTGGACACCAGAAATATCGAAATGAAAATAAATACAGCATTGGAGAGAGATAAGAAGAAGGTGAGAGATGGAAAGGGAGAAGGAGGGAGAGAGAAAGAAGAAAGGGAAGAGGAGAGGAGGGAAGGTAGAGGAAATAAGAGTAGGAGAGAAGGTTAAATAGAGAGGAAGTAGAGAGAAGAGGGGAAAGGAAGGGGAAGTAGAGAAAGAGTAGGAAAGGAGAGAAGAAAGTAGGTAGGATGAAAGGAGGGAGGGAAAGGAGGGAGAAGGGGAAGAAAGGATTGCTGTGAAAAGGAAAAGTTGAAATGGAAGAAAGGGAACCCCAAATATATTTAATATATTAGGATAAAAATTTGAAATAGTTAAAAAAAAGAATGAAAGAGAATGAACACTAATAAAAATGGAGAAATTAGAACTTGAGGGCGAAATAAGATGTGATATAATAAAATGAGCAAGGAAATATTAGGAAATGGATAAAAATTATGAAAAAAGAACATACTGGCAAAAATTGTAACTAAGTAAAACATATTTGAATATATTGAATTGTATAAGACTTGATATGGCCAATACTCTGTTCATAAATTATGTATGTGTGTAGGGGGGAAAACTAAAAAACCAATAAAAACTTGTTCTAAAAAATAAAGCAACAATGGGTGAAAACTAATCAAGGAGAGAAGCAACTTAGAACTAAGGAGAAATTTTGTGACAGTGAGAATGATTCACCAGTGGAACAACTTGCCTCCAGAAGTTGTGAATGCTCCAACAGTGGAGGTTTTTAAGAAGATGTTAGATAACGATTTGTCTGAAGTGGTGTAGGCTTTCCTGCCTGAACAGGGGGTTGGATTAAAAGATCTTGGGGGCAAGTGACCACGCAATATTGGAATTCGACATTAAGCAAATACAAATAGTAGAACAAAGTCAAACTAGAGTCTTGGACTTTAAGAGAGCTAATTTCAATAAACTTAGAGAGAGCTTGAGAAGGATTCAATGGATGAGAATCCTCAGGGGGAAAACAACTCAAGAAGCTTGGGAAATTTTGAAAAGTGAGATTATAAAAGCACAGTCTAACACAATACCAATGAAGAAGAAAAATAGTAGATCTCAAAAGAAACCAGCATGGATGCATAAAGAACTATCTGACAAATTGAAAGACAAAAAGGACACATATAAAAAGTGGAAAGAGGGGCAAATAACTAAGGCAGAATATCAGCAAATAGCCCGAGCCTGTAAAGATGAAGTGAGGAAAGCTAAGGCTCACAATGAACAAAGGCTAGCGACAAAAGTAAAAAATAACAAAAAGCTTCTTCCAACATGTTAAAAACAAGAAAAAGTCAAGGAAACAATTGGCCCATTGCTGGGAGAAAGTGGCAAGAAGATGACAAGCAACAGGAGAAAGCAGATCTACTTAACTCATTTTTTGCATCTGTCTTTACACAAAAAGAAAAAACAATCCAACCTATCAAAAACAGCACCACAAAAAACAGATTAGGAAGACAAGTTAAAATAGGAAAAAAAATGGTAAGTGAACACCTGTCTACCCTAGACGAGTTCAAATCACCAGTACCGGATGGATTACACCCCAAGGTTCTGAAGGAACTGGCAGATGAGATCTCAGAACCACTGAACTATATCTTTCAAAGATCCTGGAGCACAGGGGAATTGCCAGAGGACTGGAAAAGAGCTAATGTAGTACTCATCTTCAAAAAAGGGGGGAAAAAATAGATCCAGGAAACTACAGACCTATCAGTCTGACCTCAATACCGGGGAAGATTCTGGAAAAGATAATCAAGCAACGAATCACCGAACACCTAGAAGCAAACAAAGTAATAACCAAAAGCCAACATGGGTTTGTCAAAAACAGATCATGCCAGACTAATCTTATCGCATTCTTTGACAAAATGACAAAATTAGTAGACCAGAGGAATGCTGTCGATATAATTTACTTGGACTTCAGTAAAGCATTTGATAAAGTAGACCATAACCTACTACTAGATAAAGTAGAAAAATGTGGGTTAGACAGCACCACCACCAGATGGATTCGTAACTGGCTGACCAACCGCACTCAACGTGTAGTCCTCAACGGAACTACATCCACATGGAGGGAAGTATGCAGTGGAGTACCCCAAGGCTCTGTTTTAGGCCCAGTACTCTTCAACATCTTCATCAATGACTTGGACGAGGGGATAGATGGGGAACTCATCAAATTTGCAGATGACACCAAGCTGGCAGGAATAGCCAACACTCCAGAAGATAGGCTCAAGTTACAGAAGGATCTTGACAGACTTGAACATTGGGTGCTATCTAACAAAATGAAATTCAACAGTGAAAAAAGTAAGGTTCTACATTTAGGCCAAAAAAACAAAATGCACCAGTACCGTATATGTGGTACCTTGCTCAATAGTAGTACCTGTGAGAGGGATCTTGGAGTCCTAGTGGATAACCATTTGGATATGAGCCAGCAGTGTGCAGCAGCTGTTAAAAAAGCCAACACAGTTCTGGGCTGCATAAACAGAGGGATAGAATCAAGATCACGTGAAGTGTTAGTGCCACTTTATAATGCCTTGGTAAGGCCACACTTGGAATATTGCATCCAGTTTTGGTCGCCACGATGTAAAAAAGATGTTGAGACTCTAGAAAGAGTGCAGAGAAGAGCAACAAAGATTGCTCTTTGTTTAGGGGACTGGAGGCTAAAACATATGAAGAACGGTTGCAGGAACTGGGTATGTCTAGTTTAACAAAAAGAAGGACTAGGGGAGACATGATAGCTGTGTTCCAATATCTCAGGGGCTACCACAAAGAAGAGGGAGTCGGGCTGTTCACCATCTGTTAAGCTACTGAAGTTCGCAGATGACACAACAGTGATTGGTCTCATTCGAGACAATGACGAATCCGCATATAGACGAGAGGTCGAACGACTAGCCTTGTGGTGCAACCAAAACAATCTGGAACTGAACACACTCAAAACCGTAGAAATGGTGGTAGACTTTAGGAAAAACCCTTCCATACTTCCACCTCTCACAATACTTGACAACACAGTTTCAACAGTAGAAACCTTCAAATTTCTGGGTTCTATCATATCGCAAGATCTCAAATGGACAGCTAACATCAAAAACATCATTAAAAAAGGACAACAAAGAATGTTCTTTCTGCGCCAACTCAGTAAGCTCAAACTGCCCAAGGAGCTGCTGATCCAATTCTACAGAGGAATTATTGAGTCTGTCATTTGCACCTCTATAACTGACTGGTTCGGTTCTGCAACCCAACAAGAAAAACACAGACTTCAGAGGATCATTAGAACTGCAGAAAAAATAATTGCTACCAACTTGCCTTCCATTGAGGACCTGTATACTGCACGAATCAAGAAGAGGGCCGTGAAAATATTTGCAGATCCCTCGCATCCTGGACATAAACTGTTTCAACTCCTACCCTCAAAACGACGCTATAGAGCACTGCACACCAGAACAACTAGACACAAGAACAGGTTTTTCCCGAAGGCCATCACTCTGCTAAACAAATAATTCCCTCAACACTGTCAGACTATTTACTGAATCTGCACTACTATTAATCGTTTCATAGTTCCCATCACCAATCTCTTTCCACTTATGACTGTATGACTATAACTTGTTGCTGGCAATCCTTATGATTTATATTGATATATTGATCATCAATTGTGTTGTAAATGTTGTACCTTGATGAAGGTATCTTTTCTTTTATGTACACTGAGAGCATATGCACCAAGACAAATTCCTTGTGTGTCCAATCACACTTGGCCAATAAAAATTCTATTCTATTCTATTCAAAGCACCTGAGGGTAGAACAAGAAGCAATGGGTGGAAACTGGTCAAAGAAAGAAGCAACTTAGAACTAAGGAGAAATTTCCTGACAGTTAGAACAATTAATAAGTGGAACGACTTGCCTTCAGAAGTTGTGAATGCTCCAACACTGGAAATTTTTAAGAAAATGTTGGATAACCATCTGACTGAGATGGTGTAGGGTTTCCTGCCTGGGCAGGGGGTTGGACTAGAAGGCCTCCAAGGTTCCTTCCAACTCTGATGTTATGTTATGTTATGTTATCTCTAAGGTCCCTTCCAATTCTGTTATTATATTATATGGCAGTATCTTGACAACCTTTTGAATAATTTTAGAAGAAGAGTGTTATTCTGCTCAGGTATTTCTCAGCCAAAGTGCTTGACATTCTAAATGACTCTATTGTGTTCTCTACAAGAGTTAACATACAGTATGGACACATACAGTATTTTGCATAGGTTTGAGGAAACCTAAACCACATTCTAAATATTCAAAGGCTCCTTCTACTCTTCCAACTGTAACATCAATAGCCCCACTGAGATACTGAAATCCTGTTTTGAATTAAATTGCTCTAAAAAAGTGGTTTGTGATTACAAGGTTTATTGAGAACTGGGAGAGTTTCCAAAGTGAAAACTCCAGGACTTAGTCTAGGTTGTAAGGGGGAAAAAATCTTAGAGGACAATAGCAAAACATTTCCATGCTGTTGTTGAGGAGCTGAGTTTGATATTAAGTAGAATGAGGCCATTATCTTGAATAACTGATCAATATCAATATGGCCAAAAACTTGGCAACTCCAAATCTCAACCAGCAAATGCTCTTTCTTACACATTGGAAAAAAGAATCTGAACACTAAATACAAGCTTGATGGTCATTACCTTGTAGATGACCCCCACCCCATTAAAGACCTTGGAGTTTTCATATCAAATGATCTAAGTAACAAAGGCCACTGCAACTACACCGTAAAAAAGGCTTTAAGAGTTGTAAACTTAATATTACGTAACTTCTTCTCCAGAAACACTACACTACTAATCAGAGCATATAAAACACTTGCTAGACCAATTCTTGAATACAGCTCGCCTGTCTGGAATCCATACCTCATTTCAGACATTAACACAATTGAGCGTGTCCAGAAATATTTTACAAGAAGAGTTCTCCACTCCTCTGATTACAACAAAATACCTTATACCACGAGATTTGAAATCCTGGGTTTAGAAAATTTAGAACTCTGCCGCCTTCGACATGACCTGAGTTTAACTCATAGAATCATCTGTTACAACGTCCTTCCAGTTGACGACTACTTCAGCTTCAGTCACAACAATACACGAGCACACAATAGATTTAAGCTTAATGTTAACCGCTTCAATCTTGACTGCAGAAAATATGACTTCAGCAACAGAGTTGTTAATGCCTGGAATGCACTACCAGACTCTATGGTCTCTTCCCAAAATCCCCAAAGCTTTAACCAAAAACTATCTGCTATTGATCTCACCCCATTCCTAAGAGGTCTGTAAGGGGTGTGCATAAGAGCACCAAGGTGCCTACCGTTCCTGTCCTAATGTTCCCTTTGATAGTATCCAATTTCATATAGTTATTACCCACTTATGATTATATATATGTTTTATATAGTATAGTTTTTCATGCTTATGCTTATATATACTTTTGTGACAAATAAATAAATAAATAAATAAATATCTGAGATAAATTGAACCTGTTTGCTTCTCATTGCTTAGTGTGTATCATTCACCAGATCCAAGATGAATACTTATACACCATGTAGGCAGTGATAAGCATAATAATCATTTGACAATATCTCATTCTCAAACAATAAATATAGACAATGTGTATCTATGTCTTAATAAAAGGAATGCCTCATGACATGGCAGAACTACCAGACTGATTCCTTTATTTTTCATCTCCTTCATTCAGAAAAGACCCCAATCCCTGTGTAATGACTATTGTCATTCTGGTTCAAGTAAGGTCAAAATAGAAGGAAAGCCATTTTGCTGCTATGACTGCTTTACATGTCCAGAAGGGAAGATTACAAATCAGAAAGGTAATTTTTCTTCATTTTATAAATACTAACCTACTAAAACCTATGTGGAATAATTTCAGGATGTTATGTAGTATTGTATGTGTTGTATTACAGGAGATTTAACAAAGATGGTTGGGATGAGCGAAATGTAGGAAAGTACACTATCCCTTCTCTAATTAACTGCCACAAAATAAAACCCAAGAGGAAGACATAGATTCTAGAAACTAAAGGAAATTTAAGACCAACTCTACAAAGAAACCGTCATTGAAATACTGTTGACTCCTCTTAAGACCAGCATTGCATTTGAAGTTCTGCTCTAACCTTTTCACTAAAGATTCTACCTAATCAAAAACTTTGCTAGCTCTTTCAAATCACATGCATATTCTAATTTGCATCAAGTTATATTAATGGCTTGCATCTCCTCCATTTTTAGGTTAAAAATGGAGGAGATCAAACTACTGTAGCTGCTGTACTTTAAATCAGCAATTACGGGATAATCTCTAGTTTTAAACAAACGCTTTAGAAAACCTGTGAGATGAATTTATTTTAATAACTTGCCATCCCCCAGAATCTGTTTGTGTCTGCTATTTTGAAAATGATAATGAATATTTATGATCAGCTACAATTTCAATATCTAACCTTTGTGATGAAAAATCTAAAATCTAAATCTAATATTTTTGCTTTTACCATGCACCTTTTGCTATTGCATATATTGTATGGCTTCATATCTTGCTTTATCTTGCATTCTATTTTTAGGATAGAATAGAATAGAATAGAATAGAATAGAATAGAATAGAATAGAATAGAATAGAATTTTTTTTTTTTTGGCCAAGTGTGATTGGACACACAAGGAATTTGTCTTAGTGCATATGCTCTCAGTGTACATAAAAGAAAAGAATCATTCATCAAGAATAATAAAGTACAAGATTTAATGATAGTCACAGGGTATAAATCAGCAATCAAATCATATTAGGAAACAGTCAATATAAATCATAAGGATACCAGCAACAAGGTTTACAGTCGTACAGTCATAAGTGGGAGAAGATGGGTGATAGGAATGATGAGAAGTTTAATAGTAGTGCAGATTTAGTAAATAGTGTTGAGGGAATTATTTGTTTAGCAGAGTGATGGTGTTTGGGAAAGAACTGTTCTTGTGTCTAGTTGTTCTGGTGTGCAGAGTTCTATAGCGTCGTTTTGAGGGTAGGACTTGAAACAGTTTATGTCCAGGATGTGAGGAATCTGTAAATGTTCTCACAGCCCTCTTTTTGACTTGTGCAGTATACAGGTCCTCAATGAAGGCAGGTTGATAGCAATTGTTTGTTCTGCAGTTCTAATTATCCTCTGAAGTCTGTGTTTTTCTTGTTGGGTTGCAGAACCAAACCAGACAGTTATAGAGGTACAGATAACAGACTCAATAATTCCTCTGTAGAACTGGATCAGCAGCTCCTTGGGCAGTTTGATCTTTCTGAGTTGTCACAGAAAGAACATTCTTTGTTGTGTTTTTTTGATGATGTTTTTGATGTTAGCTGTTCATTTTAGATCTTGCAATATGATAGAACCTAGAAATTTGAAGGTTTCTACTGTTGATACAGCGTTGTCTAGTATTGTGAGAGGTGGAAGTATGGAAGGGTTTCTCCTAAAGTCTACCACCATTTCTATGGTTTTGAGTGTGTTCAATTCCAGATTGTTCTGGTCACACCACGAGGCTAGTCATTCAACCTCCTGTCTGTATGCAAATTCATCATTGTCTCGAATGGGACCAATCATTGTAGAATAGAATAGAATAGAATAGAATAGAATAGAATAGAATAGAATAGAATAGAATAGAATAGAATAGAATAGAATAGAATAGAATAGAATAGAATTCTTTATTGGCCAAGTGTGATTGGACACACAAGGAATTTGTCTTTGGTGCATATGCTCTCAGTGTACATAAAAAAAAAACAACACCATTCATTAAGGATCATAAGATAAAACACTTAGTGATATTCATAGGATACTAAATAATCCTGGAAGGAAGGCATGGCCAGCATTGCGACGAGATGGCATGCCCCAGTGCTCCGGGGAAAACACCAAAATTCCAGTCATTTTGGGGGTCCTTTATGGACCATAGCTGTCCTGGAGGGACAGCGAAGAAAGGAGGCACCAGCCGATGCAAACAGGGAAGTTGCAAATTCCCTGGAGCGTCAGCATTAGCTTTCAACCCAGCGGCGAGGAAAGGCAGCCATTAGGAGCTGTCAAAGTTGGGGCGGCCACACAAAAGAATTGAGCAGGAGTAGTGATTTGAATGGAGTATTATTACCAGGCGAGTGATCAGGCAACTCACAGATAAGAAGAAATTTTTTTTAAAGCTGAAAAGACTTTCCAATTTGAAATTAGCAGCTAATTGGCTCATGGAAATTCAAAGTGATGGGAACAAAAAGCAAAGAGGAACTCTAAGACTAAAGCCCTAAAAGAAATAACTTTCCATCTGGATTTAAAATTGGATTTGGAAGAAATTAAAAATACTAAAAGGAGAAGAAAATTGAGGAAAAGCATCTTTTACTAACAAAAAGACCTAATCAAGGAAGATGGAGTAACTATTTTTGTGGATTAATAAGCGACATTTTGTTGCCAGGGATGTGTATATTGGAGATAGACATCGGCTGGAGGAGAGAGAAAAAACATTACATTGCTTAGGCTAACATGGGAAAAGCTGGAGGAGTGTTTGTTTAAACAGCTGCAGTATAATTTAAAAAAAGGACTGGGAAGATTAAAGATTTAAATACAGTTTAAAGAAACATCTGAACTGAAAAGGAAAAAAAGAGAGACAATATTTGGACTTGAATTGGAACTATATATAAGTTAAAATAATAAATTTAAAAATCCTTTCTCCTTAAATTGAGAATATGGAGAGCTGGGAGGATGAGTATGAGTATGAGGAACTAAGGAAAATGCTTCAAATGGTGAGAGAATAGTTTAAGGGAACCAAAGAAGCAGAGATGTGGTTAAAAAGTAAAAAAAAAAAAAGATGAAGAAATTATGAGGAACAAAAAAGAGGAACAAGAATACACTGCTGAAAAGGAAATAATTGAAGATAAAAACATAGATGATTACCCTGGGATTGACAGTGATGGAATAGAAATGAAGAAGGGGAAGGATATTTCAAAAAAGAAAAGAAAAAAAGAAAATGGGAAAAGATTGAGGGGGAAAATTAAAAGAGTAAAAAAAATAGATGATTACACTGGGATTGGCAGTGACAGACTAAATAGAAGAGGAGGAAATGGGGAAAGATTGAGGGGGGAAATCAAAAGAGTAAAAATTAGAGAAAGAAGGTAGAAAGGAAGAAATAAGAAAGAGAAAAAGAAGAAGATAGGAGAATGGGAGAAAGGGAGAAAAATACTAAGAAATGGGATTTTGGAGAGACTGAAAGAAAATGGTTAAAAGAAGTAGAAAAATGAGTAGCAGAAAAGAAATTAAAATAGTTGTAGAAATTTTAAGTTGAAAAAATTTAAAAGAAATATATAGATTATTGTAAACGGGAAGTAAAAAAGGTTGAAATGAAATGAATGTAAGAAGTAAAAAAGAAGAAATATGCTGTGCAAAATAGAGAAGTAAATGAAATGTGAAAGGTATAATGAGATATACGTTTTATTGTCTGAGAATGCATAGAATGTGAGAGAATTATAGTGGATGGTAAAGAAATATATTTTAAATATAGAAAAGAATAAAGAAATTGATTGAAATTGAGATATAAAACTGAGAAGAAGTATATTGTTACGAAAAATAGTCCAGCAGATGAGATATGAAAGACAGTATGGTGTATAAGTGAAAATAATTGAAGCTGAGATGTAAAATGGAATAAAGTTGAAATGTTAGTAAATGATGTATCCTATTTGAAGAGAAAAATAATTATTGAATTGTGAATAAGAATTTAAAGAAAATAAGAGATGGTTGTAAGCTAAAAATGGAATAAGATGAAGACAATGTCAATAATTAAAACATATGAGGGGAATGCTGAGAAATATACTGGATAAATGGGAAAATCGGGGATGTCTGGATACCATTGTTAAAAATATTGAAATGAAAATGAATACAGCAATAGAGAGAGATAAGAAGGAGAGACGGAAAGGGGGAAGGAGGGAGAGAGAAAGAAGAAAGGGAAGAGGAGAGGAAGAAAGGGAGGGGAAATAAGAGTAGGAGAGAAAGTTAAACAGGGAGGAAGAATGGAGGAAGGGGAGAAAGGAAAGGGAAGTAGAGAAGAAGTAGGAGAGAGAGAAGAAAGTAGGAAGGATAAAAGAAGGGAGGGAGAGGAATGAGAAAGAAAGGAAAGATTGCTGTAAAATGGAAAAGATGAAATGGAAGAAAGACAACCCCGAATTTGTTTGAATATATCAGAATAAAAATTGAAATACCTAAAAAATGATAGAAGAGAATAAATATTAGTAAAAATTGAGAAATTAGAACTGGAGGGCAAAGGAAGATGTGATTTACATAAATGAGAATGGAAATATTAAGACACGATTAAAATATGGAAAAAGAATGTATTTGGATATGTTAAATTGTATAAGATATGATATGGCCAATACTCTGTTCATAAACTATGTGTGTATAGGGGGGGAAATTGAAAAAATCAATAAAAACTTGTTTTTTTAAAAAAGGATACTAAATAATCCATCAAATCACACTAGGAACTAAATAAAACAATACAAATCGTAAAGATACAAACGACAAGGTTATAGTCATAAGTGGGAGGAGATAGGTAATAGGAAGAATGAGAATAATAATAGTAATACAGTCTTAGTAAATAGTTTGACAGTGTTGTGGGAATTAGTTGTTTAATGGATTAATGGCATTAGGGAAAAAACCTGTCATTGTGTTTAGTTGTTCTAGTTAATTTTTATTTGAATAATTCAAACTTATTGAATTGATCAAATAAAAAAACCCAGAAAACTTAATTCAAAAAAAGAAAAGAAAAGAAAAAAATATTCAGATGTATGGCCTGACATAATAAATGAGACATGATTTATTAGTGCCTTCAGCCTAGATAATAAATCCTGGAAAGCTTCCTATTGAAGCATTAACAATGGCACATTTTGCTAAATTTCTTAATTCTTTCAATAAGACTTCATTAATACAGTAACTTCTACATTATAATAAGAGCAATGTATTCATCCATTTGTTCATTCATTCATTCATTTCCACAGACATGGATGATTGTTTGCCATGCCCTGAAGGACAGTATCCGAACAACCACCACAATTCATGCCTTCTGAAACAAATAGTTTTCTTGTCTTATGAAGACCCCATAGGTATCAGTTTGGCCACTAGTGCAATTGTCCTTGCCTGTATTGCCACTGCGGTGCTTGGAATCTTCATCAAATACCGGGACACTCCTATAGTCAAGGCCAACAACCGGAACATCACCTACCTTCTCCTCGTCTCCCTTGTGCTCTCATTCCTTTGCAGTTTATTATTTATAGGACAACCTGAACAGGTGACTTGCCTTTTGCGACAAACTGCTTTTGGGACCATCTTTTCAGTAGCCATTTCTTGTGTATTGACCAAAACCATCATTGTGATTTTAGCTTTCATGGCTTCAGTGCCAGGATCCAAGAGGAGGCGATGGCTGGGCAAACAATTAGATAATTACATTGTTGTTTCTTGTTCTCTCGTTCAAATCACTCTTTGCACTGTATGGCTTGTAACCTCACCCCCATATCCAGATGCTGATATGAACTTAGTGGCAGATGAAATCATCCTGGGATGTAATGAAGGCTCTACGCTCATGTTTTACTGTGTCTTGTTGTACCTGCTTTTCCTTGCCGTTGTTGGTTTCAGTGTGGCTTTTCAAGGGCGGCATTTACCAGATAGTTTTAATGAGACCAAATTTATCTTCTTCAGCCTTTTGTGCTTTTGCAGTGTCTGGTTGTCCTTTTTTCTAACCTATCTGAGCACCAAGGGGAAATACATGGTGGCTGTGGAGATCTTTTCCATATTATCTTCCAGTGCAGGGTTACTCGGCTGCATCTTTTCCCCCAAATGTTTTGTCATTCTACTAAGACCTGATCTGAATACTAAAAAACAGTTAATGAGAGGCAAGAAACAAGAAATATAATTCCATGACTAGTTCAGCAACTGATATATTGATTGAAGACCACACATAAAATGGAACTAGTGCAGAATGAAGCCATTGCAAGTTGTAAGAATTATTTCTGAGTGCTTTAGGCACTTATAAATTTCTCCTACCTTTGTCCCCGAAACAAATTGGTGACAACAAATTATTAACCCAGATATATCCACCATTATTTTAATAAATGTAATATAAACAATGAATATCTTATTCCCCCGAAAGAATATTGTCACTTGCTTTCCTTCCTCCTAATTGGTTTTATAGAATAATATTGAGAATACATTAAAATGTTGAACTGTTGGAGCTTTGAGATTAATGATTTCAATTCTCAAATTACATTGTCATATTTCTGGTCCTCCCATTGGTTTTTGATCTGTTTTTACCCAAAGTACCTCTAATCACCAGTGTTATGGGCAAAGGAATTGGTCTACAGTTAACTGCAGATCCAAATGTAAGCCCACCTAGTGATTCTCCTTAAACCTTAATCATAGACATGCACATCATATACAGTATGTATTCTGGTAATCCTTGATCCAGGCTCTGTCCCAATTCATAAACCAACACAGGATAACAAGGTTACTTGACCAGTCTATTTTTTCTTTTTGTAACTTATTGTTGATATTGTGATAGTAGCTCATAATCATTTTCCACTTGACTGGAGTCAGTCTTCTCACAAAGATACAGTGTGAAAAACGCTAAACGTTATGAAGATCAGATACTTTTTTTCATTTTTAAAAAATTGTGATGTTTGTATGCCCTGTTTCTTTTATAAGGCCATAATTATTTTTTACAAAAATGGTGAACTAAACATGAACAATTTAATTAGACATGAAAGATGATGATGATGATGATATCCATTCAGTCATTTCTGACTCTTGGTGTTTCAATGGATCCAGTCTCTCCACATCTTCTAATCTTGCACTACTTCTTTGAGTTTTTCTATGCTCTGGCTGGTGTCAGTTTTGATTGTGTCCAGCCACCATGTCTTTTGATTGCCTGGTTTCCTTTTACTATAACTTGTAGGCTTATCCCAATGGAGAGGTCAAATGTGTCACCAGTCATAAGTCCCTTTGCACCTTTGCACAAGAGAACTAAGTACAGCCCACCTTGAATTCTTTTCTATTCTCCTGCTAATTTCCCTTGACCGTTAGTAGTTCAGATTCTTGTGCAAAACTTAAACTTATGATAAATCTTTATATAAATTTTGAACTGCCTAGATCTCCTGATTTCCCTAGTCCTTGACATTACCTCTTCCAAACACAATTGCTGTCTCCAGTGAATTCCCCCATATGACATAGCTAAATTAGTGAGATGCAGTTTTGTGATTTTTGCCTTCTAGTGATATATACAGTGTTATGCACTCCTGTGCTTGCCTGTTAGAAATTGAAATTACCCACACATTAAAAGTTTTAAAATTGTCCTAATTTAAAACCCATCATGCTCTCGTGACCTCTCGCTTGGACTATTGCAATGCTCTCTACATGGAGCTCCCCTTGAAGAGCACCCGGAGACTCCAGTTAGTCCAGAATGCAGCTGCACGGGTGATAGAGGGAGCAGTTCAGAGCTCCCATGTAACACCCATCCTGCGCAGACTGCACTGGCTGTCTGTTGTCTTCCGGGTGCGCTTCAAGGTATTGGTGACTACCTTTAAAGTGCTCCATGGCTTAGGACCAGGATATTTACAGGACCGTCTATTGCCATCTTCTATCTCCCAGCGACTGGTGCGTTTTCACAGAGAGGGACTCCTTAGGGTGCCATCAGCCAAGCAATGTCAACTGGCGCCCCCAGGGGGAGAGCCTTCTCTGTGGGGGCTCCTACCCTGTGGAACGAACTTCCCCCTGGACTTCGTCAACTATCCGACCTTCGGACCTTTCACCGCGAACTTAAAACCTATTTATTCCATCTAGCTGGACTGGCTTGATTTTAAAATTTTAATTTGCTTTTATGGGTTTTAAAGTTTTGTAAATTTTTATAGGGTGTTACTGTATTTTAAAATTTTTGGCCAATCGAATAAGTTTTTTAAGGGGTTGTTCTTAATATTATATGTACTATTTTCTTTGCATTTTATTTTGGCTGTGCACCGCCCTGAGTCCTTCGGGAGAAGGGCGGTAAAAAAATTAAAATATTATTATTATTATTATCAATTGTTGCCCAGCTACTGGAAACTGAAAGTTCTATTTATTCTGCAACTTAGTATGTTCTAAAGGTCTTTTTCTCTTTTCCTTTATTTTCCTGGTTTTACCTTGTTATGTGTAATAATTCACCTTATTAATAATTCATCTTACATCTTAAAATAATTCAGTGGAGAACTGGAAATCTGCATCTACCACAAACCCACACAAATGGACCAGATCCTCAGCTTCAAAAGCAATCACCCTACCACACACAAAAGAAGCGGTGTCCAGACCCTCTTCAGAAGGTCAGGACACACTACACTAAGAAAAGCAGAAGATAAATGGCTGATGATTGATGTCTTTCTCTGCAATGGCTATCTGATAACTTCACATTCCAACACACAGCATACAATCCACAACCCACCACACAGCCAAACACCATGCAAAAAACAACCTTACCATACACAAAAGGGATGTTGGAAATGACAGCTAGAACTCTCCAACCTCTAGATATAGCAATAGCCCAAGAACCCACAGCCACATTCTGTCAGGAATTATCCAGAACCAAAGAAAATATACAGAAGGATGAAAAAACAACAACAATGTAATTTACAAAATCAATTATAACAATTGCAAGCAATTTTATGTGGGACAAATATCGTATCAATTAAAAACCAAGATCCATGAACACTGGCTGGCAGTCAAATTCCACAATCCCAAATCCCTAATTTCCACCTGCACTGACACAAAATAGCATGAATTCAATTGCAGCAATACAAGAATCATTGGTCACACTACTACCTGCCATGCTCATGAGTTCATCAAAGCCTGGCACTCCACAAGCAACTCCATCAATAGACACATTGACCTACAACCAGTCGATGAACCCCCTCAGAATTCAAATCAGTCACACAGCCAACCAGAGACAGCATCAACCATCAACCAACCCATGCAAGCCCCCCCCCCCGAACTAGCACTTCAGCTCCCATGATCCTCACCTGACATAACATCCCCATCAAAAGACCCATTGCAAGACACTCTGGTGATCCACACTTGACCCTTCACAAGATCCACCACAAGATCCTCACTTGACACACCTACATCTGACCCATCTTAAGACCCTGACCTGATGTAACCCTGACTTGATGTGATCTTACCATCATAAAACCTACTGACCACACAAAGCCATCATAAACCGAACACTGACATCCCCTAAATTCCACTGAAGACATTATCTAGCTTAGTAATGAAACATTTGGAAACCAACCCACAAGCTCAGAGAAAAAACCTATCCCTCCAAGGTTGACTCAGCCTTCCATCCTTCCGAGATGGGTAAAATGAGGACCCAGATTGTTGGGGGCAATATGCTGACCCTGTAAACCGCTTAGAGAGGGCTGTAAAAGCACTATGAAGCGGTATATAAGTCTAAGTGCTATTGCAATATCTCATTAGAAAGTTCCTTAGCACCATATCTTCTGAAACCGCCACTTCTCTAGATCATTATTGTTCACAATTACACACACACAGTAACATAGATGCATACATACAAAAATCAACAGAGCTGAGGATACTCAAAACCTGGGAGTAACCTCATCACTGAGAACAGGCACTGATACAGACAATTCTATCATAGAAATAGATTGGGGAGATACCAAAGGGCCTCTGGTGGCTCAGCAGACTAAGTCTGTCTGTTATTTAATACAGCTGCTTGCAATTACTGCAGGTTCAAGTCCCACCAGGCCCAAGGTTGATTCAGCCTTCCATCCTTTATAAGGTAGGTAAAATGAGGACCCAGATTGTTGGGGACAATTAAGTTGACTTTGTATATAATATACAAAAGGATGAAGACTATTGCTTGACATAGTGTAAGCCATCCTGAGTCTTCGGAGAAGGGTGGGATATAAATTCAAATTAAAACAAAAAACAAAAAACAAAAACTGAGGTACCATAAATATCAACAGCTCTGAAACTTTTTTGAGAGAAAATAGAAATCAAAATAGGTAACTATTCCCCCACCTCACTGTAATTATGAAGTAACCTTAATTAATACTGCACAGTAACTTCATAATCATTCCCTTAGGAGAGGTGGATAAGGGAACAATCAAGTGTACTAATATCTCATGTTTAATTGATATGAACGTTGATGTCACGTCCTCTTTCATGAGGGAGAAGACAGGCAGAATTACACTGCTGGGATTGTTGGTAGTTGATTCTATATAATTCTGACTTTCAATCAACTGAGTCTTGCCATGTGATTATGAGGGGTAAGAGATTTTGGAACAAAGCCGGAAGATTCTCAGTTATGTTATTTTTGGCACTGATGATAGTTCTAGCAGTTGCATTTTATGGCCAGAGAAAGATTCCTCTGGCTAAATGTCCTATTAAGGCACCTCTGCCTATTGTCCACAGATATTACCAGCCTGGGGATTTCATCATTGCTAGCATTACCTCTCAAGTCTACATTTTTTCAAGCCAGGTAACTTTCCAGAAGCCACCTTCTGATGAAACCTTTGATGACCTTTTGTAAGTATCATGGGCTGAAAAAGAAATATTCTATTGGTCTAAATAGTTTTTGTGCTATTTATATCGTGTAAAGATTTTCTCTAAACCTTGCACTTTGGAATGAGAAGAAAAGAAAGGGATGGCAAATTTTATTTAACATTTTGTGATTTTAAAAAAATCCATGCGGCTATTTATATTGACTATTGCAAATTGCAAAAGATATGATAGTATCCAGCATTCAGATGTTTTCTATAATTATCTACTAATATAAACGTGAGACATAATCACCTCATCTATTGGTAATTTGATAATATAGATATACATTAAATTCTGGAAGAGTGAGAAAAAGGAACCTACTGAAATGCATCCCTAGGGAAAAATTGCTTCTCTGAAGGAAAATTGTTATCTACTGTATTTATATTCTATCTATCTATCTATCATCTATCTATCTATCTATCTATCTATCTATCTATCTATCTATCTATCTATCTATCTATCTATCTATCTATCTGTCCCTCCCTCCCTCCCTCCCTCCCTCCCTCCATCCATCCATCCATCCATCCATCAATCATCACTCATCTATCATCTACCTATCATCCACCTGTCTGTCATGTATCATTTTTCCATCTATCTATCTATCTATCTATCTATCTATCTATCTATCTATCTATCTATCTATCTATCTATCTATCCATCCATCCATCCATCCATCCATCCATCAATCTATCATCACTCATCTGTCTACCTATCATCCATCTGTCTGTCATATATCATTTTTCTATCTATCTATCTATCTATCTATCTATCTATCTATCTATCTATCTATCTATCTATCTATCTATCTATCTATCTGATGGGTTTGCTGATCACGTACCTGGCTCCTTGCTGCGTGACAGCTGCCCTGCCTGAGCTCCTGGAGGTGCTGGCCGGGGTGGCAGTTGAAACCCCCAGACTTTTAGTCATGGGGGACTTTAACTTGCCATCGTCCGGCTCGTCATCGACGGCAGCTCGGGAGTTCATGGCTTCCATGACGGCCTTGGACCTGACCCAAGTAGTTGATGGCCCTACTCACATTGGGGGTGGCACTCTGGACCTGATTTTTGTCTCTGGTCAGTGGTCGAGAGATCTGGACTTAAAGGAAATAGTCACTGAACCTTTGTCATGGTCAGATCACTCTCTCCTTCGTCTGGACTTTCTGACCGCCATTCACCACCGCAGGGAGACGGAGCCGATACGTTGGTTCCGTCCCAGGCGCCTGATGGACCCGGAGGGGTTCCGGACGGAGCTTGGGCCATTTCCTGAGGGTCTGGCTCACGGCTCGGCTGAGGAACTTGTTGCGGCCTGGGAACGGGCCGTGGCGGGGGCCTTAGACCGTGTCGTGCCTTTGCGGCCTCTGACCCGGCGCAGGTCCCAACCGGCTCCTTGGTTCTCCGAGGAGCTGAGAGGGATGAAACGCCGGAGAAGACGCCTAGAGAGTTCCTGGAGGTCCAGGCGTTCAGAAGCTGATCGGACACTAGTGAAGTCCTATACTAGGACTTACCTAGTGGCATTGAGGGAAGCGAGGCGTAGCTACGCCTCCTCCCTCATTGCATCGGCAGATAACCGCCCAGCCGCCCTGTTTCGGGTGACCCGCCTCCTCCTACACCAGGGGAGCGGGATGACCCGATGCAGGGACGTGCTGAGGAGTTTAACGTTATCTATACGATAAAATCGCTCAGCTTCGGGATGGTTTGGACCAAGATTGCGTGATACGGGTGAGACAGCTGAGGGTGGTCTTGGTGACATTTTATGGGATGAGTTTGACCCTGTCGCTCCGAGGACATGGACAGGTTGTTGGGGAGGCTGAATGCCACCACGTGTTTACTGGACCCGTGCCCTCCTGGCTGGTGCTGGCCACCAGGAGGTGACACGAGGCTGGCTCCAGGCGATTACGAGCGCTTCCTTGGTGGAGGGTGTCTTCCGCCGCCTTGAAAGAGGCGGTGGTGAGGCCCTCCTCAAGAAGCCTTCCTGACCCGCTGTTTTAGGTAACTATCGTCCGGTCTCCAACCCGCTCATGCTAAGGTTGTAGAGAGTATGGTGGCATATCAGTTTCCTTGCACCTGGATGAAACTGTCTATCTAGACCTGCTCCAGTCCGGTTTCCGCCCGGTTACAGCACGGAGACGGCGTTGGTCGCGTTGGTGGATGATCTCTGGAGGGCCAGGGATAGGGGTTGTTCCTCTGCCCTGGTCCTATTAGACCTCTCAGCGGCTTTTGATACCATCGACCATGGTATCCTGCTGCGCCGGTTGGAGGATTGGGAGTGGAGGCACCGCTTATCGGTGGTTCTCCTCCTATCTCTCCGACCGGTCGCAGTCGGTGTTGACAGGGGGGCAGAGGTCGGCCCCGAGGCGCCTCACTTGTGGGGTGCCGCAGGGTCGATTCTCGCCTTCTGTTCAACATCTACATGAAGCCGCTGGGTGAGATCATCAGTGGGTTCGGTGTGAGGTACCAGCTGTATGCGGATGACACCCAGCTGTACTTTTCCACACCGGACCACCCCAACGAAGCCATCGAAGTGCTGTCCCGTGTCTGGAGGCCGTCGGGTCTGGATGGGGAGAAACAGGCTCAAGCTCAATCCTCCAAGACAGAGTGGCTGTGGATGCGGCATCCCGGTACAGTCAGCTAAATCCGGCTGACCATCGGTGGCGAGTCATTGGCCCCGATGGAGAGGGTGCGCAACTTAGCGCCCTCCTGGATGAACGGCTGTCTCTAGAAGATCACTTGACGGCCGCTCCAGGAGAGCGTTCTACCAGGTTTGCCTGGTGCGCCAGTTGCGCCTTTCTGGACCGGGAGGCCCTATGCACGGTCACTCACGCCTCGTGACGCCTCGCCTGGATTACTGCAACGCCTCACATGGGGCTCCCTTGAAGGGCATCCGGAGGCTGCAGTTAGTCCAGAATGCGGCTGCGCTGGTGATAGATGGAGCCCCTCGTGGCTCCCGTGATAACACCCATCCTGCGCAGGCTGCACTGGCTACCTGTGGTCTTCCGGTGCGCTTCAAGGTTTTGGTGACCACCTTTAAAGCGCCCATGGCATAGGGCCGGGTTATCTACGGACCGCCTACTGCGACCAGATACCTCTCACCGACCGTGTGCTCTCACAGGAGGGACTCCTCAGGGTGCCGTCAGCTAGGCAGTGTCGTCTGGCGGCGCCCAGGAAGGGCCTTCTGTGGGGCTCCCACCCTCTGGAACGAACTCCCCCCAGGACTCCGTCAACTTCCAGATCTTCGGACCTTCCGTCGCGAGCTCAAGACTCATTTATTCATCTGCGCAGGACTGGCTTAGATTTTTTAAATTTAGAGGGGTTTTAAATCGATTTTAATATTTATATTTCTATTTTTAACAATTGGTATTATTAACTATTGGCATTAGAATAAGTCTTTTAATGATTATTTTAATTTGTATATTGATGTTTTTTATATGCCTGTAAACCGCCCTGAGTCCTTTGGGAGATAGGGCGGTATATAAGTTTAAATAATAAAAATAAATAAATAAATCTATCTATCTATCTATCTATCTCTCTCTCTATCTCTCTCTCTTTCTCTCTCTCTCTCTCTCTCTCTCTCTCTCTCTATCTATCTATCTATCTATCTATCTACCTATCTATCCCTCCCTCCCTCCCTCCATCCATCATCACTCATCTGTCTACCTATCATCCATCTGTCTGTCATATATCATTTTTCTATCTATCTATCTATCTATCTATCTATCTATCTATCTATCTATCTATCTATCTATCTATCTACCTACCTACCTACCTACCTACCTACCTACCTACCTACCTACCTACCTAACTACCTATCCATCCATCCATCTATCCATCCATCTATCCATCCATCAATCATCACTCATCTGTCTACCTATCATCCACCTGTCTGTCATATATCAACGACTAGCACGTATGTGGGAGGGAAACCTTTACCTTTTCCTAATTATGAGAATGATGATGTCAAGACAGAATCAGAATAGCATCTGAAAGATGTGGTAGCTTGGAATGTATTGCTTAAAATCTAGGATGTTCACACAGAATTACCAGCACATCCTGGCCCTGGTATTTGCTGTGAAGGAACTCAATGAAAATACCCAAATCTTAACCAATATCAGTTTGGGCTTCCATATCTTAAATAGCTATTTTTTGGCAAGGTGGACCTATCTGGCCTCAATGGAACTTCTATCCACTCAGGACAAATTCATCCCTAACTACAAATGTGATATTCAAAATAGGATTGTGGGAGTCATTGGGGGACTTACTTCTGAAGTCTGCCTCCACATGACCAACATCTTGAGCACCTACAGGATTCCACAGGTAAAAAAAAACCAAGTTTCTGGTTTGTTATGTTTAAGATCGGTTTGGAAATGAAAGATAGAAAATGGAAATCTTATTGGTTTGCTAGGTGATCAATTTATGAAGTACTGAGAAAGTAGTTCATTATATTTTTGTAAGTACTTTTCCAAGTGAGAACTAGAGAATAGAAATCTTATTAGTTTGATAGGTGAGGTATATATGAAGTACTTAGAATGTAGTCGATCAATCTATAGTTGGGTGCTGAAAAAATTGACACATTTTTTTATACTTATAATAAATTAGAATACAGGTAGCTCTCAACTTATGACTATATGAATTCTGGAATTTCTGTCGTAAGTCATGACATAGGTAAGCTGAGGCACGTATGTGATCATCTAGTTTCCAGCAAGGAATATTTGTAAATTGTGTCATGAGATTGCAGAATGCTGAAATCAAGTGTGAAGATGAATTGGCTGCCGAAGGCTGGAAATGCAGTCGTCATCATCATCATCATCATCATCATCATCATCATCATCATCACCATCATAATATCAGAGTTGGAAGGGACCTTGGAGGTCTTCTAGTCCAACCCCGTGCCCAGGCAGGAAACCCTACACCATTTCAGACAAATGACTATCCAGCATTTTCTTAAAAATTTCCAGTGTTGGAGCATTCACAACTTCTGCAGGCAAGTTGTTTCACTGATTAATTGTTCTAACTGTCAGGAAATTTCTCCCTAGTTCTAAGTTGCTTCTTTCCTTGATCAGTTTCCACCCATTGCTTCTTGTTCTACCCTCAGGTGCTTTGGAGAACAGCCCGACTCCCTCTTCTTTGTGGCAACCCCTGAGATATTGGAACACTGCTATCATGTCTCCCCTGGTCCTTCTTTTCATTAAACTAGGCATACCGAGTTCCTGCAACTGTTCTTCATATGTTTTAGCCTCCAGTCCCCTAATCATCTTTGTTGCTTTTCTCTGCACTCTTTCTAGAGTGTCAACATCCTTTTTACATCGTGGCGACCAAAACTGGATGCAATATTCCAAGTGTGGCTTTATCAAGGCATTATAAAGTGGTATTACCACTTCACGTGATCTTGATTCTATCCCTCTGTTTATGTAGCCCAGAACTGTGTTGTCTTTTTTGGCAGCTGCTGCACACTGCTGGCTCATATCTAAATGGTTGTCCACTAAATGGTTGTCCACAATCATGTCACTATAGAAGTGACATCAAATTTCAGAACTTAGTTGTAGAGACCTTTTGAGAGGATCCATCGTAATTTAATCTTGTTAAAAAAAGGACTATTTGTAGTTTGCAGTAAACCATCCATATGTCATTATAGATTCTATATTTTCTGAGAAACATTGATTAGATTTTTTTTTGGGGGGGGGGGAATCTTTGGAAAGTCCAAACGTACTGTATGTGTAAATATAGCAGTTGATGCTATATTCAATAGAATTAGAATTGGAATTCTTTATTGGCCAAGTGTGATTGGACACACAAGGAATTTGTCTTCAGTGCATATGCTCTCAATGTACATAAAAAGAAAAGATACATTCATTAAGAATCATAAGGGACAACATTTAATGATAGTCATAGGGTATAAATAAGCAATCAAATCATACTAGGAAACAATATAAATCGTAAGGGTACAGCAACAAGTTGCAGTCATACAGTCATAAGTGGGAGGAGATGGGCGATAGGAATGATTAATATTAATATTAATAATAGTAATGCAGACTTAGTGAATAGTTTTACAGTGTTGAGGGAATTATTTGTTTAGCAGAGTGATGGCGTTCAGGAAAAAACCTGTTCTTGTGTCTAGTTGTTCTGGTGTGCAATGCTCCATAGCGTCTTTTTGAGGTAGAAGCTGAAACAATTTATGTCCAAGATGTGAGGGGTCTGTAAATATTTCACAGCCCTCTTTTTGACTCGTGCAGTATACACATCCTCAATGGAAGGCACGTTGGTAGCCATTGTTTTTTCTGCAGTTCTAATTATCCTCTGAAGTCTGTGTCTCTCTTGTTGGGTTGCAGAACCAAACCAGACAGCAAAATGTCTTAAGAACCCATTATATTTTCTGAAATACTGATGGTCTAGAAAAATAGATTGCTTTAGAGATTTGAAATAATACATACTTAAATGTATGTAAGATGAAAACATGAACAGGAAAAGATAATGAAACTGGTTCTAGTGATCTGTCTTTCTAATGGAAGTTTGGAAGATTTGTTTTGATTGTGTCTGATCTCATTTTTTTTTGGTCAAGATCTTATATTGGTCTTCTCCAGTAGTAAATGATAAAACCAAAGAAGATTTTTTTCACCAAATGTTTCCCAATGCAACCCATCACTATTTGGGCATTCTTGAGCTGCTACTGCATTTCAAGTGGACCTGGCTTGGTGTGATTGTTTCTGATGATGACAACGGAGATATATTTGTACAGCATGTGCTTCCCTTTTATTATCAGAAGGGTATCTGTGTCGCTTTTGCAGAAACAATGCCTAAAATGTCTTTTTCAGATGATGTGCCTGCAATTGCAATGGAATGGTTTGCAACTTCACATATTGTCACAGGAAGTACTGTCAATGCTGTTATTATACAAGGTGAAATACATACGATTAGTATCTTAAGAACACTTATTCATTTTTCGCATTTTTACGATCTAACAATAAAAAGCCGAGTGTGTATTATAACAGCCCAGATGGATTTTGCATCTCCTGGTTTTACGAGAGATTGGGACATACATTTCCTCCACGGAGCTCTATCACTTGCTTTCATACAAACTATCCCAGAGGATTCCAGAAATTTCAGAAGGAAAGAAACCCTCTGTCAGAAAATCGGGATGGCTTTTTTTTTTGTTTGTTTACATTTATACCCCGCCCTTCTCCGAAGACTCAGGGCGGCTTACAGTGTATAAGGCAATAGTCTCATTCTATTTATATACTTTCTTAGAATCTTCTGGAAAGATGCTTTTAATTGTGATTTCTTGAATTCCACTCCAGAAAAGGGAGATGAGGACATCTGCACTGGGATGGAAAAATTGGAGAACTTATCTGGAACCCTGTTTGATACCAGAATGTCTGGCCACAGTTATAGTATCTACAATGCAGTTTACATTATGGCCTATGCTTTGTATGCCATAGCTTCATCCAAGGCAAGAGTGAGGGCAAAGATAAAAAACATAAGACAAGAATATCTACTCGAAAAAGCCTGGCAGGTATCTTCCAAAGCATTGTAGAAGGAGACAGAGTAGATAGTTCAATGTTATGGCAACAATGGAATTGAGGGACAAGATGTTACTCAGAAGGTCCAGGAAAGAAATATAAAACAATCAATAATGGTGTTCTTATATAGAATAACAGAGTTGGAAGGGACCTTGGAAGTCTTCTAGTCCAACTCCCTGTTTAGGCAGGAAACCCTACACCAATTCAGACAAATGGTTATCCAACATCTTCTTAAAAACTTTGAGTGTTGGAGCATTCACAACTGCTGGAGGCAAGTTGTTCCACTGGTGAATCATTCTCACTGTCAGGAAATTTCTCCTGAGTTCTAGGTTGCTTCTCTTCTTGATTAGTTTCCACTCATTGCTTCTTGTCCTGCCCTCAGGTGCTTTGGAGCAGTGGTCACCAACCAGTGGTCCATGGACCACTGGTGGTCCATGAGAAAAATTTGGTGGTCTGCATAAAAATTATTTGCCTTTTTTATATTGCATTAAATACTATTTATCTTTTTAAAAAATTCATATTAGTGGTCCTCAGAATTTAAAATTATGAATTTAGTGGTCCCTGAGGTCCGAAAAGTTGGTGATCCTTGCTTTGGAGAATAGCTTGACTCCCTCTTCTTTATGGCAACCCCTGAGATACTGAGACACTGCTATCATGTCTCCCCTAGTCCTTCTTTTCATTAAATTAGACATACCCAGTTCCTGCAACCGTTCTTCATATTCTTCTTATATCTCATAAATATCTAGGTCAATTATTATCACAACTCCCAAGATGTGATGAGGAAAATTACACAAATTACATGTTATATTTTAAATACTTAAACAAGGAACTAGATCCTCCCCTTTTTATTCTTCCCCTTTAAGTTTGTAATTGCTGAACATGTAATGCACATCTAGGATGTTAAGAATAGATGAAATACGTATATATATAATATTTTTGTTTGGCTATTTTTTTTTATTTTGAATGTGTTTCTGTTAACATGGCAGAACATTCTCTACCAACATGTTATTATTTTTTAATTATAAAATTTCAACTGCCAAAAGTTAATGGAAATAGCTCATTTTGGTTGCAAGTTTCAAACCATAAGGAAAAAAGACACCAGCACACTTGAACAAAACAGTCTCTAGAAGTGGTGGGATTCAAAAAAATTTTTACTACCGGTTTTGTGGGCGTGGCATGGTGGGCGTAGCAGAGGAAGGTAACTGTAAAATTTTCATTCCCACCCCGTTCCAGGGGAAGGATACTGTAAAAATTCCATTCCCTCCCCACTCCAGGGGAAGGTTACTGCAAAATCCCCATTTCCTCCCAATCAGCTGGGACTTGGGAGGCAGAGAATAAATGAGGGTGGAGCCAGTCAGAGGTGGTAGTTACCGGTTCCCCAAACTACTCAAAATTTCCACTACCAGTTCTCTAGCACTGGTCAGAACCTGCTTAATACCATCTCTGGTCTCTAGCTAATTAAAAGTAATTTATCTCCCAAATATCTATCTCACGATACTCTGCCCAGGCAATTGATTTGAATGATTTCTCCTCCTTCTTCTCATACATCAGTAGATTTTCCCCCTCAAAAATAATTCATTTTAGGTTTAAACTATGCTAGGATTATTATGAATGTTCCCTAGAATCACTTTCTCTCTACCTTCCATCTAATTTAGCTCCACAAGTTTATAAGAAATGCTTCCTTCAAAAACAGTGCTGGAGAAAATGTTTCCTTTGATGATAAAGGGTATATAATTGCTGGATTTGATATTTTCAACTGGGTAACATATTCAAATAAAACATTTACAAAAATCAAAGTTGGATGGGTAAACCCAAACTCTTTCTCTTCCAAATCACTCAACATTCATGAAGACTCCATTGTAGGGCCCACAAGATTTTAAGGTGGCCTACAAAACCTTGTTCAGAACAAAGGTACACATCACAGGCCTCAAGCCCTGGGAAAAACTTTGGTCAAGCATAACTTCCCCGCCTGAGGAAATGCCTTGTCAGCTATATTAAGGAAACTGCTTTCTCAGCGTGATGTATGGCCATAGCAAGGCCAAGAGACACCCATAAATATGCTGAGCTTAGATAACCATATCCTACCGTCAAGCAATAACGACATCCTGATATTGCTACAAACATATTGTGTTGCCTCCCCCATGTCTGGTATCAGTTCCCCAATATCTAGTTCTTGGAATTATAGCCATATATGGAATGTAGCATACTAAACAATGTATACGCTGCTTATACGTAACAGAACAGTATATAAAGCCCTTCAGAAGAAGAGTGTTATGCTGCTTAGGCCTTTTTTCACCAAAATTGGTCAACATTCTGAAGAATTGCATTGCATGGTCCAAAATATTTATTTATTTATACTTCATATTACCTAACCATTCATCTCCCTCAAAAAGGGGCTCTGGGAGGTATACAATATACAGTGTAACCAGATATAACCAGATATAACCAGAGATATGATGGTACAGTGGTTAGAATGCATTATTTCAGGCTGACTCTGCCCATAGTCAGGAGTTCGATCCTGACAGGGCTCAAATTTGACTCAGCATCCCATCCATCTGAGTCAATAAAATGAAAATCCAGATTGTTGGGGGTAAGATGCTGATAGGCTCTAAATCCATCGTAATTTCAAATTGCCATTAAGTCAAGGTCTGTGTGTATTCTGAAAGATGACCTCGTATTTCCAGGTCCTATTTCTAGGCCCTATTTAAAAACGGAAGTCATCTTTTGAATTGAAATTGCTCTAAAGTGTGGTATGTGATTATAAGGCTTAATGAGAACTGGAATAGCTTCGTAAGTGAACAGGGTTCAGGCTAAGTTGATACAAAAGAATTCTGGAGGACAATAGTAAAATACTTCCATCCTGTTGTCAAGGACCTGAGCTTGCTATTAAGAAGAATGAGGCTATTGCCAATGTATGAATTAAATTGAACTCAAATTCCTATCTGTTGTATAAAACAGGGGTCTCCAATCTTGGTCCCTTTAAGACTTTTGGACTTCAACTCCCAGAGTTCCTCAGCCAGCTTTGCTTTAAGGAAAATATTTTGTCTCCTCCTTAATTACCTTCTCAGGAACAATGAACCTTGTCATCTTAGCCCAGGGGTCCGCAACATTAAACACTCAAAGAGCCATTTGGACCCGTTTCCCACAGAAAAGAAAACACTGGGAACCACAAAACCATGCCTGACTATTTCTTGAGCCGCCACAAAACTAGCATACGTAGCTGAATTAAACATTCTGTTTTCTTCTGAAACTTTTCTTTTCTTGGATTTATCCATGGTTGGCCTACCAGAGGTTGAAAAGCTCAATAAATTGAGTGCCGGCAGATGTCGCACATTGGCGGTTGTGACGCATATTTTGAGTGACAGGGAGCCACAGCAGAGGGGTGAAAGAGCCACATGCGGCTCCAGAGCCACAGGTTGCTGACCCCTGTCTTATCCTTAAGATATAATAATAATATCAGAGTTGGAAGGGACCTTGGAGGTCTTCTAGTCCAACCCCCTGCCCAGGCAGGAAACCCCCTACACCATTTCAGACAAATGGCTATCCAACATTTTCTTAAAAAATATACAGCAATTAATGTTGATAAAGCCCTCACAAATGCCAAGTAGAAGGTATAGACTCTGCATACCAAAAGAAGTTTGCCAGTAGGTCTAAAAAGAAATTAAGGTCATGAAATATTGTCTGCTTGTTCTCTCAAAACCAGCATTGTCTTTGTAGTTCTGCCTTAACTTCCTCACTAAAGGCCAGATGTGCTGTTCTATCCAATTGAATGCATATTCTAATTGTCATAAATTCGCATCTCCTCAATTTATATGTTAGCTAGGTTAACTCCAGCTCTGTAAATAAATAATGGAAATTTGGACTGGTCTCCACTTTTAAATGAACTCTTTAGAAAATCTGTAAGATTAATTTGTTGTAGAAACTTTCCTTTCTCCAGGATCAGTTCTTTTCTGTTAATTTGAAATGGATAATTTGAGATATTATGCCCATATTGTATATTTCAATGAGCTGTGTTATTCATTTTCCAACCATTGAGATGAAAGCCTGGCTTTAAAAAAAAAAACATTTTTACCATTTTTCTTTCATCTAAAATATATGGCTTCATATGCTACCTTATTTTAATACGTTGAGATATATAAAAAAGCAAAATAATAAAAATATAGTTTGCTCGTATTTTCTATTAGTCAACACTAAAGTTGGCCGAACTGTGGCCATTTTCTTTTTTGTAGTTTTCTCTATGGAGGTTTCTCTTCTCAATGCTTCAGGGCTGACACAACTTGGAGTGAAGGGGCCAGGGAGGGAGTTGTAGAGATAGTTGGGGTGTTGTAGCCTAAATAAAATTCTTTCTGAGGTCACCTAGCAACTGAGCTGTATGCTGATTGGACCATGTGACTGGAAACTCTGGGGGGAAGTGACAAATTTCTACTTTTAATTGGGTGATAAACCGGCGGCAACTTAGAGTTTTCCACAAGGAATATGCCAATTTGATATGTCCTAATAAAATGTTCTTTGAGGAACTTGTCTGCTTTGGAGTTATTTGGAATCCTGAAACTAATATTTCGTAAATTAATCAAAGAGAAAATCTTAATTACATTCCATACAGTTTCACTGACTATATTACAGAGGTGCTCTATTAGTGCCCTTATCATAGCTGTTCTGTCCCCATTTCGCCTCCGTCCGAGTGATGGCTTAATTAGCCAGCACTATCAGCTCTGGCAGCAAAATAGCGAGCGTATGCCAAGTGTCTCTGTTATCTCCCTCAACGCCGATGAGTCACCCAGGAACAAACTTCAGCTTTTAGTTAATCAGTTGATTTGCCTGCTACGAAGAGGCACAGCAGCTCGTGCTGCCTTTATATCCTGTGGGGTGTGGCTCCATGACTCAGCACTTCCTAGGCCTGCCCCACCCCTGCTTATGTTGTTCCCTCCTCTCCTGCCTACAAAACCTAGGGTCCAACCAAGCCTGATTGCCACCATCTGGGTCTGAAGGCGTGGCCTGGGAGGGGGGAAAGAGTCAGGGGATGGAGGCTGAGCCAGGGAAGCTGGTGTTCCCGAGGCAAGTCCTGACGGCCTTCCCCCTCACTTTCCAAGTCACTTTCTGGCAGGAGGCCCGGCTCAGGGGGCGCAGACACAACAATAGCTAACAAATCTCTATTACCCAGGAAACCTCCAATCAAAACATTACCCAGGGCCCATTGTGCTATATTCTTATCTCTTTCAATATTGCTTATCTCTTCATTAATAGAGTATCTTCTACATTGTGATAATAGCAATGTGTTCATTCATCTGTTTGTCCCTTAATTTTCACAGATATGGATGATGCCGTGCCCAGAAGGACAGTATCCAAACAAAAACCATGACTCGTGTCTTCCAAAACATACAGTTTTCTTGTCTTATGAAGACTCCTTAGGTACCAGTTTGGCCACTGCAGCAATTGCCTTTGCTTGCATTGCCACTGTGGTGCTTGGGATCTTCATCAAATACCAGGATACTCCCATAGTCAAGGCCAACAACCGGAACATCACCTACCTTCTCCTCCTCTCCCTTGTGCTCTCATTCCTTTGCAGTTTATTATTCATTGGAAAACCTGAAAAGGTGACCTGCGTTTTGCGACAAACTGCTTTTGGGATCGTCTTCTCAGTAGCTATTTCTTGTATATTGGCCAAAACCATCATTGTCATTTTAGCTTTCATGGCTTCAGTGCCAGGATCCAAGATGAGGCAATGGTTGGGTAAACCATTGGATAATTACATTGTTGTTTCTTGTTCCCTTGTTCAAGTCACTGTTTGTGTTATGTGGCTTGTAACCTCACCTCCATATCCAGATGCTGATATGAGCTTAGTGGCAGATGAAATCATCCTGGGATGTAATGAAGGATCTACTCTCATGTTTTACTGTGTCTTGCTCTACCTGCTTTTCCTTGCCATTGTTGGTTTTACTGTGGCTTTCCAAGCTCGGCGTTTACCAGACAGTTTTAATGAGACCAAGTTTATCTTCTTCAGCCTGCTATGGTTTTGCAACGTCTGGTTGTCCTTTTTTCCAACCTATTTGAGCACCAAGGGGAAATACATGGTGGCTGTGGAGATCTTTTCCATTCTCTCTTCCAGTGCAGGGTTACTGGGTTGCATCTTTTTCCCCAAATGCTTTGTTATCATACTAAGGCCTAATCTGAATACTAAAAAACAGTTAATGAGAGGCAAGAAATACAGTATAATTCCATAATATTGCTTCAGTGAAAGATACATTCTCTGAAGAACATTCAGAAACTGAAACTGGTTCAAAAAGTTGTCACAACTGATGTTAATTCCTTTCCATTGTTCCCGGCAATCTCCAAAGTCCCTTCCCATGGACCCCACCTGAGATTGTCACCCCGACTCTAATAAACAGAAAATCAACAGTGAATTAATTTTCACTGTTAACTATGTTAACAGTGAAATAGTTAATTTCAGTGTCTTTTCTTTCTTGTCGTATTTAAGTGTAATAATTTTCATAATACGTTAACATGATGAACTTTGGTAGCATTGAGAGAGGAAAAAAACCTCAAGACTAAAATTCCAGTGTGATATTTGTGGGCAACCGATTGTATTTGGCCTGTTGTTCCCCAAATTATTTCTAATAATGACATTCTTGAGAAAAGGCTCAAGCCTATCTGTAACTAAAGGTCCAGGTGTGCCCCTTGAAAAAGATATATCTTTCATACCCTTAATTCTATCAACCACTTGTAAAACCTATCCGCTATGGATATGGTTAGACAGCCTTGGACATTTAAGACCATGACTTCGGATCCTGAAGCTTCAATATATCCCATATTTTTTGGACTATAAGACACACCAAAGTATAAGATGCAACTTAGTTTTTGGGGAGGAAAATAAGAAAAAAGCTGATTGGGCATGGATCATCCTCCCAGAATACCCCCAATCAGCTGTTCCCAGAGGTGAACTTTAGCAACAGGTTTGTTGGTTGAAGCCCAGGCCAGTGAGGGGGGGGAAGAGGACAGTGGCCAGATCCCCCTTTGGCATCCTTGCAGGTACTGGATCGTGGCCGCCCTTCGGCTAGGGGACAGGGGGACTTCCTCATCTTCCTCCTTTCCTTCTCTGGCTTTTGCTGATCAGGGATCTCCCTGCTAAGTTAAATGCTGGAATGGCCGTCCCCAAAACTCTGGCATCCCAGTATCATCGTTGGCATCATCATCAAGGCTGCCTTCTCTCCCCCACCCCTTTTCCTGCTGGTGGACTCATCGGAGCAGCCCCCTTGCTGCTGCCCCTCCCCCTAAGCCACTCCATTGATCAAGTCTTGGAGCTCCAGTCTTGGCGGGTTGTTTTAGCATCCAACTCATACACACAAAAGAAAGGTTTGCCGAGGTTGAGGTTGGGTTGTGGATACAGGCGGTGGGCAGAAGGGGAAGTCGATCCCCACCCCTCCCCTGGCAAGGGCTAAATGAGAGACCCCCTCTTCCCTCTTCCTCCTCCACTGCAAGTCTTTTGGCATCCATGGGGGCTGATCGCCACCTATCCATGGGTTGACCCTTTCATTGCGGGGAAGCAGTGGAACATCTCTGCATCTTCCCATTGTGTGGATCCAGGTGGGCAGGTGGGGAAGTGAGGCAGGAGCCCCCAGTGATGTCTTCCAGTTGCTGGAGGGAGGGAGGCAGCTTGCAAAATCATTGTGACTGCGAGCTCCCCTTTCCACACACACACACCCCAGCCAGCCAGGCCTTACAGGGTTTGTGAGGGACTCCCAGTTGCAGCTTGCCTTTTCTGAAACAGCTGCCCATTTCTCCCCCGAGCTGAAGCCAATTTCTCCCCCGAGCTGAGGCAGCACATGGGAGAATCCACAGCAAGGAGGTCAGGGCAGCTGGAGACACTTTTCATATAAGACTGGAGGGTGCAGGCATGAGGGAGGGCTCCCTGGGCTGGAGCTCCGGTGACAGTCCCCCTCCCCTCAGTCCCAGGTTGACAGTGCTCGGACTGGCAAGTTTTTTTGAGGCCATTCTTTGTGGTTACCACTGTCAAGGTTCCAGAAAAACCTCTTCTGCATAAAAAAACCTCTGAAGCCATTGTCTTTCAAAGTTCTTTACTAGCATAAGGAAACTGGCACACGATGAGTGAAATTCCAAAACTGAAACTTCTGGATTCTTTTCTCAGTTATACAAACCCCAAGAGTCCCACCCCACTAACCCCTTTGCCGGTCACATGGTCCAACGTTCTTCCACTTTATTTGAAACCTCTTCTTGCCACTCCTTCTGCAGATGCGAACACAATCCGACCTTGACCGCTTGAAGAATGTAACTATACCCATCACTCCCCCTTCTCCCCCTCAGAGGAGAAATGTGGCAGCGTCCAGAAACCTACGGCCTAGTATGGTTTCCAGGCCTGACAACCACTAAGAGAAGGAACATGTGAGCTACGGTTTGCAGGAGTAGCCTCCATGAGGCCATTCCACATTGGCCTCATGGCAAGGGTATGTGGGGCATGTTCCCCTTCCCTTTCTCCCCCTCTCCAGCCTCGCCTCCTCATGTCATATTGTTTGCATGGCAGCTGCGCATGTGTCTTTTTTTTTGTTTGTTTACATTTATACCCCGCCCTTCTCCGAAGACTCAGGGCGGCTTACAGTGTATAAGGCAATAGTCTCATTCTATTTGTATATTTTTTTTTACAAAGTCAACTTATTGCCCCCCCAACAATCTGGGTCCTCATTTTACCTACCTTATAAAGGATGGAAGGCTGAGTCAACCTTGGGCCGGGCTTGAACCTGCAGTAATTGCAGGCTTTGTGTTCTTAATAACAGGCCTTACCCGCCTGAGCTAAACCGGCCCCTAAATATTTAGAGGGGGTTATCTTTTTTGGGGGGGTTATTTTAGCGCATGCACTCAAAAAACCAGTTGGGCTTATTATCGGGATATGTCTTAGTTTTGGGGAAACAGGGTACTTAAGGAACACGCCAGAAGTTGTATACAATTTGCCATAGCAAACAAAAGTAAGAGAATTGCTGATTGGATATAAAGGAACATGACAGTGATGCATGCATGTGAGGCAACGCCATCCCATAATATTCTATTAACTAGTTACTCCTACTCAGGGGTGAAATCTACTTACCTTCCCTAATGGTTCAGAAGGCAGCACTCTGTGCGTGCATTATATGCGTGCTTGGAGCCTCTGCGCATGTGCAGAACCTTCTGTGCACGTGCAGGGGCTCAAAAACAGGTTACTTCCTGGTTAAAACCAGGAAGTAACAAAATCTGGATGGGTGGGCAGAGCCTCACACTGCTACCACTTCAAGTTCTCCGAACTATGGGCCAGTTCTTCGAACTACGTTCCACCATCGCTACCAGATCGGCCAAACTGGTCCGAACTGGGATGATTTCACCCCTGCAACTAGTTCTTTATCAAATAACCAAACAACAAAAATATTTGAAAGAATGAAAACCTTAAACCACTTAGAGAGGACTGTAAATGTCGTGTCCCACTCCTCCACTGACGGCCGGGTCAGGGAAATCCAAATCAGGCTTGCCTCTGCAGCTCTGCCCAAGGTCCTAGCAAAGTCCTCAGAGCAGGCAGGAGACCAGAAAGTGACTTCAGCAAGATAAGTTCGACTTTGCCTGACTCAGAGACTGCCAGAAAGTAGATCCTTTATATAGGCCATGGGGTGTGGCTCCATGACTCAGCACTCATTAAGGCCTGCCCCTACCTTCCTTCTGTTGCCTCCGCCTATCCAGTCTTTTGATGCGAGGGTCACTCCAATCAGCAGCTGTTGGAAATAAACCTTCCTCAGGCTCACATGCTGTGGAGGAGGGGGAGGGGTCTAGCTGCTCCGTTTGCCTGGGCATGGAGCCAGGGCTGGGGCCGGGAGGTGCTCCCTCCTCTGCAACCTGGGCATGGAGCCAGGACTGGGGCCGGGAGGCATACATTCCTCCGTGTTTGGGAGCAGATAAGAAGGCCCCGGCTGCTGTGAGAGTGGGCAAGACACAACAGTAAAGCACTGTGAAGCGGTATGCAAGTCTAAATCAGTGGTGGTACTCAGCTGGTTCTATCCGGTTCTGACAAACCAGTAGTGGCGGCTGTAGGAGGCTCCGCCTACTCTCCCAGATGTCATCATATCCTGTTTTTGATGCTCTGCACCAGTGGTGGGTTGCCCCCAGTTTGGACCGGTTCTTGCGAAACTGGTAGTAAAACTGGGATAGGCTCTGCACACCGACTCTAACGTCATCAGGAAGTTTCTCCTACTGTGCAATCCCACTGTGAAACGATAATAAAGGTAAGTAGAACCCACCCCTGTTCTGTACATGTGCGGAAGGCCCTCTGCATACATAGAGGTGGCGCATGCACTCACATTTGTGAACCGGTAATGAAGGTAAGTAAATACCACCCCTGGTCTAAATGGTATTGCAAATGGATGTTTTGTTGAAAGAAAAAAAAAAGATCAAATTTAATATTTCTAGAATTGAGGAATAAAATCACCAAAGAGGATGAAAAAAAGAGAGAGATGTTAATTGGTCAATAGAAAGATGCACAGGAAATATAACATTTTTTCCCGTTTCCTTGTCATTCATGTTCTCTTTCTTACTTTCACACAAACCCATACAGAAGTATACAGAGAGAGACTGATGCAAACATACAAAAATCATTAGAATTGGGGACATCCAAAACTGGGGAGTAACCTCATTGCAGAAGCCAACAGTGCAACAGAGGATTCTTTCAAAGAGATAGATTGGGAAGATGCCAACTGAAGTGTCATCAACATGAGTTCTGAATTTTTTTGAGAGAACACCGAATTCAAAATTGGTAAATATTCCCCGTCTCACTGCAATTACGAAATAACCTTGATTAATAGTGTACAGTAACTTCCTGGTTCATGAACATTCCCTTAGGAGAGGAGGATAAGTGAAAAGTCAAGTGAATTAATATCTCATGTTTTATTGCTAGAACAATGATCTCCTGTTTCTTTTTGTGAAGGATGAGACAGGCAGAACGACACTACTGGGTTTCTGGGTAGTTCATTCTATATGATTCTGGCTTTCAGTCAGCTGACTGATGCCATGTGAATTACCAATATTTCACAAAAATCAATGAAGGGTCAAACTATTGCAGGAAGAAAATAGACTCTCAGTTAACTTCATGCTATATTTGGCATTGCTGATAGTCCTAGCAGTTAAACTTTATGGCCAGAGAAAAATTCCTCTGGCTACGTGTCCTATTAAGACACTTCTTCCAGTTCCCCTTAAGTATTACCAGCCTGGAGATTTTATCATTGCTAGCATTACCTCCCAAATCTACATTTTCTCAAGTCCAATATCATTTCAGAAACCACCTTCTGAGGAAACTGTTGATGATGTTTTGTAAGTACCTTCGGCTGAAAAAAATCAAATATATCTTCTAATTAGCTTCATGTAGGGGTTTCATCTAAAGCTCCAACTTGGAGATAAGAAGAAAAGTGTAGGATGGCATGAACAAAAGTTTTATTCAACACTTTACAATATAAAAAGGTCCCTGTTCTTATTTTTATGGAAAATTGCAAAAGATATAATAGCATAACCAGAATTCAGAAGCTCCCTATAATTATCTGTGGTAAGACGAGTAGCCAATAAATTTAATAAAAAATAAATAAATCTAATGACATGAATGTGAAACATAATCACTAATCTTTTAAAATTTATCTTCTAATCTGAAAGACTGAAAATAACTAAAAAGAAAGGAAACTACTAAAATGCATTTCCAGGGGGGGGGAAAGATATTTTTATCTATGTACATTTCTGTCTGTCTGTCTGCCTGCCTGCCTGCCTGCCTGCCTGCTTGCCTGCCTGCCTGCCTGCCTGCCTGCCTGCCTGCCTATCTATCTGTCTGTCTGTCTGTCTGTCTGTCTGTCTGTCTGTCTGTCTGTCTGTCTGTCTGTCTATCTATCTATCTATCTATCTATCTATCTATCTATCTATCTATCTATCATCTATCTATCTATCACCTACATAAGTTTGCATATGTGTATGTGTGTGAGTGTGTTTGTCTCTGTGTCTCTGTGTGTGTCTGTGCATCTGTGTGTCTTTGTGTTAATTGATAACATAATATACATAATAACACATCCCTGCAAATATTAAAATGGAAAAAAAGTTGGGCAAAACAAGTTTCACAATGTTAAAACACAAACAGATAATAAGCAGAAAAGAAAAGAAAGAAAGAAAGAAAGAAAGTATTATACCTCTGACTTTCCATTTTTCAATTTAAATTAATTAAATGTTAATTTTCAGCGTATTATAAAATTGTTCTTCACATTTATTTGAAGCCTATGTAGAAGCCAGTATGACTATTTTGTCTATTCTTCTTTTCACATTTTTAAGATTAATATTCTCCCTGTTTTCTTTCAATGAATCCATTTTTTTTCAGGCGAGCTGGTATAAATTACTACTTCATTTTTTATTCTGTACAGCAGCTATATATTCCTTCCCCAAATTCCATTGCTTTGGGGTAGTACTCATCTCCGTTTCAAGAGATGAAGAGCCAGTGCTGTCCAAAGACGTCTCTGTGGTCATGTGGCTGGCATGACTAAATGCCAAAGGTGCACGGAACGCTGTTACCTTCCCACCAAAGGTGGTCCCTATTTTTCTACTTGCATTTTTACATGCTTTCGAACTGCTAGGTTGGGAGAAGCTGGGGCAAGTAACGGGAGCTTACCCCATTACGCGGCACTAGGGATTCGAACCGCTGAATTGCCGATCTTTCGATCGACAAACTCAGCATCTTAGCTACTGAGCCATATATGTGTGTGTGTGTGTGTGTGTGTGTGTGTGTGTGTGTGTGTGTGCATGTATGTCTGTATATTTCATTCATAGTATATTTTGTCTTTACAATTTATGGAACATTTTGTTATGTTATTATGGAGACTATCAAAAACTGACATGGATTTATATTGTTAATGCATACCATACATATCAAAAAATAGCATGTTTCAAACTTATACCATATAATAAAGTTCCTATTTTCCAGGAGAAAATTACAATAATGATGCTATCAATATAGAATTATTAATAAGATATAAAGAATGTGGTAACTTGTAATGTATTGCTTATAATCTAGAATGTTCACACAGAATTACCAGCACATCCTGGCCTTGGTATTTGCTGTGAAGGAACTCAATGAGAATATCCAATTCTTACCTAATGTCAGTTTGGGATTCCATATCTTAAATAGCTATTTTTCACCAATATGGACCTATCTTTGCTCATTGGAATTTCTATCAACTCAGGACAAATTCATCCCTAACTACAAATGTGATATTCAGAATACGATTATGGGAGTCATTGGGGGATCTACTTCTGAAGTCTCTCTCCACATGACAAACATATTGAGCACCTACAAGATTCCACAGGTAAAAGTGGTTTGAAATATTGAGTGTCATTATATTTAAGGTATTTTTGTAAATGGGAGATAGAAAATGGAAATTTTATTAGTTGATAGATGATGTGTTTCTGAAACATTGAAAACATAGTTGATCAATCTACAGGTGTTGAAAAAGCTGGCACAAACGTTTGTATTAATAATAAATTAGAATACAAGTAGTCCTCAATTTATGACTTTAATGGATCCTGGATATTTTTTTTCTAAGTCACAACAGATTCAGGCACAAATGGGTCAGTCTGTTTCCAGCAAGGAACAATATACCTTGTGTCATGTGAACATGGACTACTATAATCAACTGTAAAAATGAATTGGTTGCCCAATGTCCAAAATGCAGACATGTTACCCCAGATGGGGTGATACCATCTGAATTACAGAAATGAATTGTGCCCCGTGGTAATTTAACCTAGTTAAGGATGGACAATTTGCAACAATCCATCTATATGTCAAATAAATTCTATATTTGCTGAGAAAAATTAATTGGTGTTTTTTCAAAAAAGCTTTCAAAAGTCCAATTTTATACAAAAAGTTGCAGCCAATGCTGTTTGAAAACAAAATGTTTTAAGAATAATAATATTATTTATTAATAATAATAATAATATTTCCTGACATATCTGTGGTATCCAAAATACGTTGCTTTGGAAATTTGTCATAAGAAATATTTAGTGTTCAGAAAAATATATCAGATAAAAATATGAGATAGAAAAAAATGAAACCAGTTCTACCCTGTTTCCACCCAAAATAAGACATCCCCTGATAATAAGCCCAATCGGGCTTTTGAGCGCATAGCAATAAGGCCGAGTGCTTATTTCAGGATTCAAAAAAATATAAGACAGGGTTTTATTTTCAGGGAAACATGGCAAAAGTTTGCCTTTCTATGTATGAGAAGATTCATTTTGATTTTGTCTGACCTCTTCCCATGTTTTTTTCCCCTCCAAGATCTTATATGGGTCTTCTCCAACAATAAATGACAAAACCAAAGAAGATTATTTTCACCAGATGTTTCCCAATGTGATCCACCACTATTTGGGCATTCTTGAGTTGCTACTGCATTTCAGATGGACCTGGATTGGTGTGATTGTGTATAACGATGACAATGGGGATGTCTTTATACAGCAGGTCCTTCCCTTATATTCTCAGAAAGGTGTCTGTGTGGACTTCATAGAAACGATGCCCAGAATAAGTTTTTCCAGTAACATTGTTGAAAGTGGAATGGAATGGTTTGCAAGTTCACGGGTTGTCAAAGGAAGTACTGTCAATACTGTTATTGTACAAGGTGAAATAGAAACTGTTAGTGTCTTAAGAATAGTTTTCCAATTCTTGCAATTTTATGATGTAACAATGGAAAGCCGAGTGTTGATTATGACTGCCCAGATGGATTTTACATCTGTTGGAATTCAAAGAGATTGGGACATACGTTTTTTCCATGGAGCACTCTCGTTTGCTGTTCATACAAATTACCCTCGGGGATTCCAGAAATTTTTGACCAAAAGAAACCCCCTTTCAGAAAATAAAGATGGCTTTATCAGAATCTTCTGGAAAGATGCTTTTAATTGTGATTTCCCAAATTCCATTCCAAAAAAGAGAGATGTGCAGATTTGCACTGGAGAAGAAAAACTGGAAAGTCTACCTCTGACCCTCTTTGACACAAACATGTCTGGCCACAGCTATAGCATCTACAATGCAGTTTACATTATGGCACATGCTTTGTGTGCGACAACTTCATCCACGTCAAAAGAAAGAGCAAAGAGAAAAAAGATAAGACAAGCAAAAGCCTGGCAGGTATCTTCCAAAGTAATGTTGAACAAAAATAGAATAATAAAGTTGGAAGAGATCTTGGAGGTTTTCTAGTCACCCAACGGCTCTAGCAGGAAGTAGAAAATATAGATCAGGGGTCTCCAACTTAGGCAAGTTTAGGACTTGCGGACTTCAACTCCCAGAATTCCTCAGGCAGCATTCCTCAGCCGTATTGTTCTTTGTAGCACAGGACTTTCCTTTCACCACTAGACACATGCACAGCTGAGGATCCTATGTCTTTCTGTTAACATGTGATAAACATTCTCTATCAATATATTATTAGTTTTGAATTGTAAAGTTTCCATTGCCAAAACTGGATAAAATAGCTCAATTTGACTACATATTTTAAACCCTAAGGAAGAAGGAAAGACAACACACTTGAACAGAACAGTTTCTAGTACATTAAAAGTAATTAGTCCCCCAACTATGTCTACAAAACATTTTTTTTTTGGTGTCACTACTCTGCCTAAGCAACTCATTTCAATGATTTCTCCTTCTTTTTTTCCATTCTTTAGTAGATTTCCTCCCTCGTAATTATTCATCTTATTTTTAAAGTGTGTTAGGATTGTTATGAAGGTTCTCCTGGAATAATTTTCTCACTCTGTCCAATTTAGCTCCACAAGTTTATCAGAAGTGCATCCTTTATTAACAGTGCTGGAGAAAATATTTCCTTTGATGACGAAGGGCATATTAACGCTGGATTTGATATTTTCAACTGGGTCACCTATGCAAATAACACATTTAAAAAAGTCAAAGTTGGATGGATAGGACCCAACTCTTTCTCTTCACTCAACGTTCATGAAGACTCCATTGTATGGCCTATAAGGTTTAACCAGGTACATATTTTGCACAGATTTGGGAATGGTTTAATCTACATTCTGAATATACAAAAATGGGACCTTTTTCTTCTGTTGAAGTAGTGTAGAATTATCTGGGTATTGTACTTGCATTGTGAATTGGGAGATGCTCCATAGTTCAGTATGCAATTAGATGATGGTATCCTGACACCTTCTGAATAAGTTCAGAAAAAGAGAGTTATGCTGCTTATGTCTTTCTCACCAAAATTGATCAAGATTCTAAAGGACCCCAGTGTATAGACCAGAAAATTTAACAAGATATTTGCAGTATTTTGCATAATTCAATTCACATTCCAAATACCGTTCGTTCTTGACTTACTAGCACAATTGGATCTGCAATAAATTGGTAGCAAATCTTTGTAATCCTAAGGAAAGGCACCACATCACCAGATTTGATTTCATGACAATTTTACAATGGAAATAAAGCATGTTGATGCAATAATAAAAGAAGTCATGTGGTTGTTAAGCAAATACAAAACATCCCACAGCTATATTTTATCAGAAATCTACAAGAAACTTCAGAAACTAGTATGTGTGTGTGTGTGTATGTATATGTATATGTATGTGTGTGTGTGTGTGTGTGTGTGTGTGTGTGTGTGTGTGTGTGTGTATATATATATATATATATGTAGGTCTTTGGTTATTCGGGTTTTCTCCCACGTAAAATTGGAAGTGTCTTGGCAACATTTCGACGAAGTCTCATTCGTCTTCTTCAGGCTTCAGTTCAAACCCCCACTAGCAGTTAAAAGGAAGAAACAGCTGCGATCACACATTGCTCCCAGAAGCACGAAGCTGAAGTCTGAAGATGACAAATGAGACTTCATCGAAACATCGCCAAGACACTTCCACTTACGAGAAACCCAATAACCAAAGACCTCTCTCTCTCTCTCTCTCTCTCTCTCTCTCTCTCGTGTTTGTAGGTAGATCTTTGGTTATTCGGGTTTTCTCCCGTGTAAAATTGGAAGTGTCTTGGCGACGTTTCGACGAAGTCTCATATGTCATCTTCAGGCTTCAGCTTCGTGCTTCTGGGAGCAATGTGTGATTGCAGCTGTTTCTTCCTTTTTAACTGCTAGTGGGGGTTTGAACTGATTGGGTGGGAGCTTGGCTGTGCTCTGATTGGATGGGGGTTTTTTTTGTGCTCTGATTGGATGGGGGAGTGTCCTGTTTGGGTGGGGGCTTGGTTGTGCTCAGATTAGTCTGAGTTGCAGGGGGATTTGAGCTGATGAGCTGCACTGCTGCTGTTTGGCTTCGTGTTCATGGTCGTGCTACATCTTCGTAGTGGGTGTCAGTCTGCTGCATGTATGGAGTGGAGGGGTTTGAAATGGCTAATGTTGCAGCTGCAGTCTGGCTTCTGGTCCTTGGTCGTGCTTCCTGATCAGTGTGGGTTTGGGTCTGCTTTCTGGGTGGATGTGTGGTGGTGACATCCTGTGTGGACCTCGTGAGTGTGGGTCTGGTGTCATTCCTCGTGTTAAGGACTCGTTTGTCAATAAGGGCGGGTTTCCAAATGGCTGGTAGGCGGGAGGTATCATCTCGTTTGTTCATGCTGTGTGGGCGTTTTTCTATCTCGATGGCTTCTCTGATTATTCTGTTGTTAAAGTGTTCAGTTTTGGTGATAGTTCTGGTCTTTTTAAAGTCAATATTGTGTTCTGTGGCTTTAAGGTGTTGGACCAGGGAAGAAGTTGGTTCCTCTTTTTTGACTGAGTTCTTGTGTTCTTCAATGCGTGCACTTATTCTTCTGTTGGTTTGTCTGATTATGTGGTGGGGCAGGCGGTGCATGGGATTTCATATACTCCTTGATTTTCTAACTCAATTTTGTCTTTGGGGTTTCTTAGGATTGTGGATATTTTTTGGTTTGTGCAGAATGCTGTCTTGATGTTATGTTTGTGGAGGATCTTGCTGATTCTGTCTGTGGTGCCTTTTATATATGGGAGGAGGGCTGTGCTGTTTTCTTGTTCTCTGTCTTGGATTTTAGTGGGGGGTTCTTTTTGGATTAGTTTGGTAATCTTATTTCTCTGGAATCCATTGGATGTTAGTACGTTAGAGAGAGTGTGTAGTTCGGTTTTTAGGTGTTGTTCGTCAGCTAAGCATTTTGTTCTAGAGATGAGTGTCTTGGCTACGGAGTTGATCTGTGCTGGGTGGTGGTGTGAGAGTGCGTGCAGATAGCGGTTTGTGTGTGTTTTCTTCTGGTAGATGGTGTGTCCTAGGGAGCCATTGGGTTTCTTGTAGACTAAGACATCTAGGAAGGGAAGTTGGTTGTTAACTTCTGTTTCCATGGTGAACTGTATTTTGGGATGTAGGCTATTGAGGTGTGTGAGGAAGTTGTCAAGTTTTTCTTTCCCGTGTGGCCAGATTATGAAGGTATCTTCTATGTATCTGAGCCAGAGTTTGGGTTTGTGATCAGATTTTTCTAGTGCTTGGGTTTCAAAGTGTTCCATGTAGAGGTTGGCAATGACAGGTGAGAGGGATGATCCCATGGGTGCTCCTTCTATTTGTTTGTATTTTTGTCCGTTATAGATGAAGTATGTGTTCGATAGGCAGTGGTTGGTCAGCTCTAGGATGTGCTTGGGGGGGTTATATTTGTTTTGGATAGCTGTCAAGGCTTCTTTGATTGGCACTTGTGTGAAGAGGGATATGACATCAAAACTCATGAGTAGGTCGCTGGGCTGTAAGTTTTGTTTCTTAATGATATCTATGAACTGGAATGAGTTTTTTACGTGTGAGGCGATGGATTCTGCATCTCACACTCACGAGGTCCACACAGGATATCACCACCACACATCCACCCAGAAAGCAGACCCAAACCCACACTGATCAGGAAACACGACCAAGGACCAGAAGCCAGACCGCAGCTGCAACATTAGCCATTTCAAACCCCTCCAATCCATACATACAGTAGACAGACACCCACTATGAAGATGTAGCACGACCGCAAACACGAAGCCAAACAACAGCAATGCAGCTCACCAGCTCAAATCCCCCTGCAACTCAGACTAATCTGAGCACAACCAAGCCCCCACCCAAACAGAACACACCCCCAGCCAATCAGAGTACAAAAAACCCCATCCAATCAGAGCACAGTCAAGCTCCCACCCAATCTGTTCAAACCCCCACTAGCAGTTAAAAAGGAAGAAATAGCTGCAATTACACATTGCTCCCAGAAGCACAAAGCTGAAGCCTGAAGATAACAAATGAGACTTCGTCGAAACGTCACTAAGACACTTCCAATTTTACGTGGGAGAAAACCCGAATAACCAAAGATATATATATATATATATAGAGAGAGAGAGAGAGATTATATATATAGATATAGATATAGATATAGATATAGATATAGATATAGATATAGATATAAATATAGATATAGATAGATACATAGATATATAGATATATAGATATATAGATATATATAAATCATATGACCACAGGATCTTGCAACTGTTTGCAGGTGGGCCAAAAATGAAATCATGTGACTGTGGAGGGCAGGCAGATGTAATAATTTTGAGGACAGTTATAAGTTGCTTTTTAAAAGTCCATCATAACTTAAAATTGTCATTAACTGACTGGTTTTAGATCAAAGACTTCCTGTATTCCTGGGGATGACCTACTGTTTCTACTATAACATCAATAGCCCTATTCAGAAATGGAAGTCATCTTTTGATTGAAATTGCTCTAAGGTGTGATATGTGATTACAAAGCTTATTGAGAACTGGAATAGCTTTGTAAGTAAAAACTCCGAGATTTAGGCTAGATTGGTACAAAAGTATCATGGAGGACAACAGTAAAACACTTCCATTCTATTGTCAAGGAGCTGAGCTTGCTATTAAGAAGAATGTGGCTATTGCTTTGGATAAGTGACCAACGTGTGGTTTAAATTGAACCCAATCTCCTGTCTGTTGCATACAACTCATTGCTTAGTAGATATCTTACATTACATCCAAGATGCACAACACCCTGTAAATGCTTGCATGATACCTAAGCACTATGTTGACAGTGATCAATATTATAGTCATCTGAAAATGTATCATTATTATTTTTTCAAGTTTTTTATTTTTTTATAAAGATATCAAATCAATGTGTGAACAGTGTGGCACCTGGGTACCATACATTCTAATACAAATAAAACTAATCAGGTTAATCATAATCATTACAGTCAGTCCGCTTATGTATTTCTAATAATAATACACACTTATATTAATTTATAGTTTATCATAGTGTTGGCGAACCTCTGGTGTTCTCACGTGCTGGTCTGCATGCTGGAAATGGCACACAAAACCATCCCACAACAAATGTGCTGCCTCACCGGCTCTTCCTTGCATTCCTGTGCTCAAACGTGCGCTGGTAAGCTGGCCGTCATGCACGTAGTGCTGGCGACCCTGGAAGAGCGGTGGTCCATTGCACATGCGTAAGACATCAACCTGGAAGTTCGGGTGCAGGTTCACCCATGTGCGATGGACCGCTGCTCTTCCAGGGTCCGCCAGCACCGCGTGTGTGATGTCCAGCTGACCGGTGCGCAGTTGAGCAGAGGAACATGAAGAGGAGGTGGCGAGGCTGCGCATTCATCACGGGACAGTTTTGCGTGCCACTTCCGGCACATGTGCCATAGTTTTGCCAACACTGGTTGATCATTATCTCACATTTTCTGTTGTTATTACTTTCATTTTATGATATAAAATGTATACACTAATATTCCCCCTTCTCTTGTTTCCATCACTTATTCTAGCTTTTAATCATTAAAAGACTTTTTCTTTCTTTCCTATCTAACTTCTAATCATGTCACCTACCTTAAAAAAGAAGGGAAAAAAAGGAAGAGAGAGAGCAAGAGAGAGAGAAAAGGAAAAGCAACTCAGAACAACAACAAAAAGGAGACATAATCCATCCATCATCTCTTGCCCGCTTTAATACTTTAATTGCTATGCTCTAAAAAAGATAGGAAAAAGGAAAAGCAAATTTTAAAAAATCATCTGTCCATCATCTCTTGCCTGCTTCAATACTTTAATTGCTATGCTCTTTTTTTTTTTTGACTTGCCTCCCAAATTCCTTTCTTAAATCTTTGTCTCTGTCTATGTTTGCTTTTTGGATGTTCAATCTAAGTATTCCTCCCACCTCTACCCAATTCCACTGCCTAATTTCTAAAATTTCTACCCAGGCCCCATCTTCCTTTCAAACATATCTTCCACTCTCTTAACATATTTTCCCCCTGGTTCAATTCATCAATCACTATTATTTTCATTATTGTCTCCTCTGTCTTCTTCCTTCTTCATTTCTTCTGTTGACTCCTCCCTTTCCTGGGCATCTTGGTCTTTACTCATCATCCCTCGTATGGTATTTCCCATGTTTTCCATAATCTCCTTAAACCCTTTCTCCATGATTTTGTATTTTGAAAAAGTAAGTCTATCTCTTTCACAATTCCACTCATTTCTTCCTTCTTAAGTTTCTTGTTTTGTTTTAAATAATTCAATTTTTATCCAATCGTCCAAGAACTATTTATTCAGTCTTTAAGTTACCTTTCAAGGAGTGCAATAGTCCCAGTTCTTTATGTCCCATAGGTTAACAATCAGTTCTATTTAAGTAGTCCCAGAGGTTATCAAAAGCCCCTTTATGTCCTCTTTACAGATTCAATCTCGAATATAACATTCAAGTGACTCTTTAATTGTACAGCTTCCTCTCCCCCAATTCCAACACTGTTCACCTACTTCTCTACAGCACCAGACTTAGTGGTTCTTCGGTTGTACCAGATTTGTGGCAGCCATCATTAGCTGCCTCTTCTTCTTGCTGTGGCTGAGAGGGAAAAAGAAACCAGGGCCAGACAGGAGCTGTGATTCTCCTTAGCCTTGCAGGGTGCCCCTCTTAGCTCCACCACCCTATAGGGTGGTTTGGGCTCCCTCCAGAGCCTACAAACAAGAAAAACATGGCACAGGAGCATGGAGACCCACCCCAGGTGTATGATCCCACTGCAACATCAACCAGGAGTCCCAAAAATGTATCATTCTGAGGTTCTCCTCAGGTAATGCATACAGAATATCTGTCTGTGTTTGAGTAAAACCAATGTCCCTGAGCATGCCAAAAGTACCAAATTGATATTTCTTTTTTTATCTTCTTTATTCAGAAAAGACCACGTTCCCTGTGTAATGACAATTGTCACCCTGGTTCTAGTAGGACCAAAATAGAAGGAAGGCCATTTTGCTGCTATAAGTGTCATAAATGTCTAGAAGGGATGATGACAAGTCAGAAAGGTGAGGTTTCTTCAATTTATAAATATTAACCTTTCCATGAAAACCTGTGTAGAATAAATTCAGTATTTATGTATCACTCTATACATTATGTGCTGTCGGAGATAATTTAAGGATGTTGGGATGAGTAAAATGAAGGAAAATATTTTATCTCCTCCCTAATTACCTTCCCAGGATCAATGAACCTTGTCATCTCAGCCTTAAGACCCCTAGCAAATAGAATAGAATAGAATAGAATAGAATAGAATAGAATAGAATAGAATAGAATAGAATAGAATAGAATAGAATTCTTTATTGGCCAAGTGTGATTGGACACACAAGGAATTTGTCTTTGGTGCATATGCTCTCAGTGTACATAAAAAGACGATATGTTCATCAAGAATCATAAGGTACAACACTTAATGATAGTCATGGGGTACAAATAAGCAATCAAGAAAAAATATCAATTTACAGGTTAGCCAGGCTAAGTACAGTTCTGTAACTATTGAATAGAATAGAATAGAATAGAATAGAATAGAATAGAATAGAATAGAATAGAATAGAATAGAATAGAATAGAATAGAATAGAATAGAATAGAATTCTTTATTGGCCAAGTGTGATTGGACATCAAGCAATTTGTCTTTGGTGCATATGCTCCCACTGTACATAAAAAGACAAGATACATTCATGTTGAATCATAATGATAGTCATAGGGTACAAATAAGCAATCAGGAAAAAATATCAGTATAAATCATAAGGGTACAAGCAACAAAGTTACAGTCATGCAGTCATAAGTGGGAGGAGATGGGTGATAGGAACCATGAGAAGACTAATAGTAATAGTAATGCAGCCTTAGTGAATAGTTTGACAGTATTGAGGGAATTATTTGTTTAGTAGAGTGATGGCGCTCGGGGGAAAATGTTCTTGTGTCTAGTTGTTCTGGTGTGAAGTGCTCTATAGCGTCGTTTTGAGGGTAGGAGTTGAAACAATTTATGTCCAGGATGCGAGGGATCTGTAAATATTTTCCCAGGCCTCTTTTTGATCCTCAATGGAAGGCAGGTTGAAAGTAATTGTTTTTTTCTGCAATTCTAATTATCCTCTGAAGTCTGTGTCTGTCTTGTTGGGCTGTAGAACCAAACCAGACAGCTATAGAGGTGCAGATGACAAACTCAACAATTCCTCTGTAGAACTATATTAGCAGCTCCTTGGCCAGTTTTAGCTTTCTGAGTTGGCGCAGAAAGAACATTTTTGATGTGCTTTTTTGATGACGGGTTTGACGTTAGGTATCCATTTTAGGTCTTGAAATATGATAGAACCTAAAAATTTGAAGGTCTCTACTGTTCTACACTTAAATGAACTTTTTTAGCACTTAACACTTACTGTATATACTACTTCATGGTGCTTTAAAGCTCCCTCTAAGCAGTTTACATATTTCTCCCAACAATCTGGGTCCTCATTTTACTGACCTCTAAAGGATGGAAGGCTGAGTCAATCTTGAGCCAGTGGGAATCGAACTGCTGGAAGTTGGCAGAATTAGATGCAATACTGCATTCTAACCACTGTGCCAGCATGGCACCCTTTGAGAATCTTTGAGTTGAATTTCTTCCACTAACTATCATCCCCCAGAATCTACTTTTCTGTTACTTTGAAAATGATAATAGAATACCTTCTACATTGTCATAATAATATTTTCATCATTCATTTCTACAGATATGGATGATTGTTTGCCATGCCCAGAAGGACAATATCCAAACAACAACCATGACTCATGTCTTCCAAAACATATAGTTTTCTTGTCTTATGAAGACCTCTTAGGTACCAGTTTGGCCACTACTGCAATTGTCTTTGCTTGCATTACCACTGTGGTGCTTGGGATCTTCATCAAATATCGGGACACTCCCATTGTCAAGGCCAACAACCGGAACATCACCTACCTTCTTCTCGTCTCCCTTGTGCTCTCATTCCTTTGCAGCTTGTTATTCATTGGAAAACCTGAAAAGGTGACCTGCCTTTTGCGACAAACTGCTTTTGGGATTGTCTTCTCGGTAGCTATTTCTTGTGTATTGGCCAAAACCATCATTGTCATTTTAGCTTTCATGGCTTCAGTACCAGGATCCAAGATGAGGCGATGGCTTGGGAAACCATTAGATAATTACATTGTTCTTTCTTGTTCCCTCATTCAAGCCATTGTTTGCAATATATGGCTTGTAACCTCACCCCCATACCCAGATGCTGATATGAACTTAGTGGCAGATGAAATCATCCTGGGATGTAATGAAGGCTCTACTGTCATGTTTTACTGTATCTTATTCTACCTGCTTTTCCTTGCCATTATTGGTTTCAGTGTGGCTTTCCAAGCACGGCATTTACCAGACAGTTTTAATGAGACCAAATTTATCTTCTTCAGCCTGTTGTGTTTTTGCAGTGTCTGGTTATCCTTTATTCCAACATATCTGAGTACCAAGGGGAAATATATGGTGGCAGTAGAGATCTTTTCTATTCTGTCTTCCAGTGCAGGGTTATTGGGTTGCATCTTTTCCCCCAAATGCTTTGTTATTCTACTAAGGCCTGATCTGAATACTAAAAAGCAGTTAATGAGAGGCAAGAAAGAAGAAATATAGCTCCATGATTGTTCAATGAATGATACGTTCACTGAAGATTACTCAGAATCTAGAACTAGTTCAGAATGAAGGCATTGCAATACATGGGGATTGCCTTATTATTCTGAGTGCTTTAGCAACATATCTTCTGATCCTGCAGAAGAAGATGTAAGATAGAATTATTTATTGGCCAAGCATGATTGGACACACCCACAAGGAATTTTTCTCTGGTGCATAAGTTCTCAGTGTACACACAAGCAACAAGTGATAGTCATAATCATAAGTGACAATCATCATAAATCATAGATATAACACTCAGTGATAGTCATAGGATATTAAAGCAATCAACATAAATCATGAGGGCATAGACAGTATTATGGGAATGAGTTTTTTTACAGAGTGATTCTATGTAGGAAAATTTGTCTTTGTGTCTGGTTGCCTTGGTGTGCAATGTCCTATACCAGACATGTCAAACTCAAGGCATGCGGGCCAGATCCAGCCCTCAATGTGGTTAGATCTGGCCCACGAGGCTGCCCTGGAGACAGCGATTGGACCCCAATGCCTCAGCCCGACCCCACCAGCTGGGTGTTCCCCCTGGGTGTGCGCATAGGAGGCGGTGAATGTGAGAAGGCTGGTCCCAAGTGAAAGGAAATGCTCATGGGTGGTGGGGCCATCGAGGCACTGGTGGTAAATGTGACACTGCTGCTGGGGCACTAGGTGCTGATCTACAAACAACTTTGTGGCGGTTGCCCAAGCCAGAATGTGATCAGCCTTCCTGCCCAGGTAGCTGCCACAAAGTTGTTGTAGACCAATTCCTAGAGCCCCAACTCTGGTACATCTGCCACCAGCACCTCCATGGCCCTGCAACCCATGATCACTTTCCGTTCACCAGGATGGCCCCCATTCCACCTCGCACCCCTGCATGGGAAAGCCACGGCAGCTGGCACAGCTGCCATCCCCTCTCTCTCCCCTCATTCATTCCTGGGAGTGGAGGGAGGGAGAGAGGGAGGGAGGAAAGAAGGAAGGAAGGAAGGAAGGAAGGAGGGAAGGAAGGAAGGAAGGAAGGAGGGAAGGAAGGAAGGGGAGTGGAATGAGAGGGAGGGAGAGTTTGAGGGAAGTCCTGTCTTATCACTTGGCCACCAGCAGCCCTGCTGCCTTTGCCATCCCTTGGCTCCCTCCTCCTGGCCTCTCTTGGTGGTCCCCCATCCTATCATTAAGGATGCTTTGCTTAAAAAGCCAAGTCTCCTCACATGGAAAGGGAGTTGGCCTCCTTCTGACCCATACACTTTTTCCTCCTGTATGAGCAACCCAGGGGTGGGTTCTACTTACCTTTACTACCGGTTTCACATCGTGCCCACATGCAGAAGCTTCTGCACATGCGCAGAAGAGTTTTGATGATGTTTGAGTCAGTGGGCAGAGCCTCCTGCCGGTTTTACTACCGGTTCTATAGAAACGGTCTGAACCGGGGGCAACCCACCACAGGAGCAACCTGACCAAGGAACACAACAGCCGCCGCCTCGATGAGGAGTAAATGTGGCCAGGCGCCCATTCAGGGAGCTTGCCCTCCACTGTACATGGCTCCAGGCAGCCCACACCATCATTCAAGGTCCTCTGTGTGGGTAAGGCTTTGGCACTCACCCTGGTCTCACCTTCCTCCACTTGAGACTTCTGGATCTCACCTCCCAGCCTTGCCTGGCTCTCCACAGGAGGCAGAGGATGATACTGCTGCATATGGAATGGCAGAGGAAAAAGTTTGCAAGGAAGCAGTTTCCTAGAGTCCAACTTCTTCCTTGAAAGATCTCTGGTAGGGAGGATGGGGTGGCAGGGGATCTGCATGAGGAAAGGCTATCTCAGCAACCCACCATCCTTTCCACACACAACTGGAAATGGGGATTCCCTTACAAGAAGTGCCAGCCTCCCTCATGCAGGACCAGGCAGAAGTTGGACTTAGAGGAACCTGCTTCCTGCAAACTTTATCCTCTGAACTTCCACATTCAGCATCTTCATCCTCCATCTCCTCCTTTTCTGGGAGGGGGCAGTGGAGAAGGAAATTACAGTGATGTTGGATATTGGGAGAAGAATGTCTCATTTGGCATGCTGAGCACACACACACACACACACACACACACACAATCTTTGTCATAATTTTATATGCAACTGGCCCTTTGAAGGCACCCATAACGCTGATTCAGCCCTCAGTGAAATTATGATACCCCTGTCCTATAGCATCATCTTGAAAGAAGAAGTTGAAACAGTTTATATCTAGGATGTAAGGGGTCTGTAGATACTTTCACAGCCCTCTTTCTGGCTTGCGCATTGGACAGATATTCAGTGGAAGGCAGGCTGATTGCAATTTTCTTTCTTCAGTCCTAATTGTCTGTTGAAATCTATGTCTGTCTGGTTTGATTGCTGCGCCAAATCAGACATTTATTTATTTATTTATTTATTTATTTATTTATTTATTTATTTATTTATTTAAATAAATATTTAACCTTTGATCAAAAGTTTTATTAATAGGAATGGTTTGAAGAAAAACATTTATTTATGATGGTAGGCACGCTGGTGCACTTATGCATGCCCCTTACAGCCCTTTTAGGAATGGGGTGAGGTGAGCAATAGACAGTCTAAGGTTCAAGTTATGGGGGTTTGGGGAAGAAACCACAGAGTCAGGTAGTACATTCCAGGCGTTGATCACTCTGTTGCTGAAGTCGTATTTTCTGCAATCGAGTTTGGTTTACCTTAAGTTTGTATCTATTGTGTGCTCATGTGTTGTTTTGGTTGAAGCTGAAGTAGTCATTGACAGGTAGGACATTGTAGCAGATAATTTTATGTATTACGCTTAGGTCAGATCGAAGATGGCATAGTTCTAAGTTGTCTAAGTCCAAAATTTCAAGCCTGTTGGCATAAGGTATTCTGTTGCGAACAGAGGAGTGGAGGACTCTTCTTCTGAAATATCTCTGGGCTCGCTCAATTGTATTAATGTCCGATATACAGTGCAGGTTCCAGACAGATGAACTGCATTCAAGGATTGGTCTAGCAAATGTTTTGTATGCTCTAGTTAGTAGTACAATATTACCAGAAAAGAAGCTATGCAATATTAGGTTAACAACTCTTAGTGCCTTTTTGGCAATGTTGTTACAGTGGGCTCTGGTACTTAGATCATTAGAGATGACTACTCCAAGGTCCTTGACAGAGTGAGGGTCATCTATCAGGCTGTGTCCACCCAAGATGTATTTTGTGTTCTGATTTTTTTTTGTCAAAGTGTAAGACAGAGCATTTATTGGTTGAGATTTGAAGTTGCCAATTGTTTGACCATTCTGACACATAGTCAAGGTCTTTTTGAAGGGTAACAGCATTGTCGGTGGTGTTAGTTGTTTTACATCATCAGTGAAGAGAACACAGTTGCTTATAATGTTATGCTTTTTTGATGACATTTTTGATGTTAGGTGTCCATTTTAAGTCCTGAGATATTATAGAACCTAGAAACTTGAAGATCTCTTCTGTTGATACTGTGTTGTCTAGTAGTGTAAGAGGTGGTAGAATAGGAGGGCATCTCCTAAAATCTACTATCATCTCTACAGTTTTGAGTGTGTTCAGTTCAAGATTGTTCTGACTGCACCACCGGGTTTTTAAGATTGTTTTTAGATCATATTCCTTCCATTCCTGCACATAGCATTAGGACCCATCTCCCTGGTAATGGCTCCTCAATATCTTGGGCATTCTATAGTTTAATGAATCCATAAGGAATTTTTTTGAAGAAGAAATATAATTGGTGCAGTTGGACTTTTTCCATTTGTTCTTCAATGGCTACTGTGGGAGATTTAATTATATGTTGTTGTTAGTTGCGAAGTCATGTCCGACCCATCGCGACCCCATGGACAACGTTCCTCCAGGCCTTCCTGTCCTCTACCATCCTCTGGAGTCCATTTAAATTGGACTGGCATAATGGTTTTAATAGTTTTAATCTTAAATTGGGGTTTTTATTGGGTTTTTAAAATTCTTTTATAATTTTAAATTTAAACTATTAATTATCAGCCTTTTGTAATTTGCTAGGTTTTAATTGTTGGTTTTAATTGTATATGTATTGTGTTTTATCTTCGGCTGTACACTGCCCTGAGTCCTTCGGGAGAAGGGCGGTATAAAAATTTAATAAATAAAATAAATAAATAAATAAATAAATAAATAAATAAAATAAATTCATGGCTAGTGCTTCAGTGACTCCATCCAGCCACCTCGTTCTCTGTCGTCTCCTTCTTCTTTTGCCCTCAATCTTTCCCACCATTAGGCTCTTCTCCAGTGAGTCCTTTCTCATTAGGTGGCCAAAGTATTTCAGTTTCATCTTCAGGATCTGGCCTTCTAAAGAGCAGTCAGGGTTGATCTCCTCTAGGACTGACTTGTTTGTTCGCCTTGCAGTCCAAGGGACTTGCAGGACTCTTCTCCAGCACCAGAGTTCAAAGGCCTCAATTCTTTGGCGCTCAGCCTTTCTTATGATCCAGACTTCACAGACATACATTGCAACTGGGAAAACCATAGCCTTGACTATACACACTTTTGTTGGCAGGGTGATGTCTCTACTTTTTTAGTACGCTGTCTAGATTTGCCATAGCTTTCCTCCCCAGGAGCAAGCGTCTTTTAATTTCTTGGCTGCAGTCCCCATCTGCGGTGATCTTGGAGCCCAGGAAAATAAAATCTGTCACTATCTCCATTTCTTCACCATCTATCTGTCAGGAATTGAGAGGGCTGGATTCCATGATTTTAGTTTTTTTAATGTTGAATTTCAAGCCAACTTTTGCACTGTCCTCCTTCATCCGCATCAAGAGACTCTTTAGTTCCTCTTCGCTTTCTGCCATTAGAGTGGTATCATCTCTGCAGACTGTCGCTTCAGGAGAATTGATAGGCGGCGGCAACAGAAGGAAGGGAGGGGCAGGCCTGGATAAGTTCTGAGTCATGGAGACACACCCCATGGCCTATATAAAGGATCTGCTTTCTGGCATTCTCTGAGTGAGGCAAAGTCTATCTTATCTTGCTGAAGTCACTTTCTGGTCTCCTGCCTGCCTTGAGAACTTTGCTAGAGCTGCAGAGGCATGCCTGATTCGGATTTCCCTGACCCGGCCGTCAGCGGAGGAGGGGGACACGACACTTGCCTCCTCATGTCACATTGTTTGCGTGGCACCTGTGCATGTGTCTAAGTATTTGGGGGGGGCATACTTTTCGGGAGGGTCTTATTTTAGCACATGAGCTCAGAAATACAATTGGGCTTATTATCGGGACATGTCTTAATTTTGGGAAAACACGGTATTTAAGGAACACACCAGAAATTGTATACAATTTGCCATAGAAAACAACAGTAAGAGAATTGCTGAGTGGATATAAAGATACTTGACAGTTATGCATGCATGTGAAGTAAAGCCATCCTGTAATATTCTATTAACTAGTTACACCTACTCAGAAGTGAAATCTACTTACCTTCCCTAGCGGTTCAGAATGGAGCCTCTGTGCATGTATAAAACCTTCTGCACATGTGCAGAGGCTCAAAAACAGGTTACTTCCTAGTTAAAACTAGGAAGTAATGACATCTGGGTGGGTGGGTGGAACATCGCACTGTGACCGCTACCGGTTCTCTGAAGTATACACCGGTTCTCCGAACTACGCTCCACCATCGCTACCGGATCGACCGAACTTAGTCCGAACTGGGAGGATTTCACCCCTCCTCCTGCTTCTTTATCAAATAACCAAACAACAAAAATATTTGAAAGAATGGAAACCTTAAACCACTTAGAGAGGACTGTAAAGCACTGCGAAGCGGTATGCAAGTCTAAATCAGTGGTGGTATTCAGCTGGTTCTATCCGGTTTTGACAAACCAGTAGTGGCGGCTGCAGGAGGCTCCGCCTACTCTCCCAGATATCATCACATCCTGTTTTTGATGCTCTGCACCAGTGGTGGGTTGCTCCCAGTTTGGACCGGTTCTTGCGAAACCGGTAGTAAAACCGGGATAGGTTCTGCACACCGACCCTAACATCATCAGGAAGTTTCTCCTACTGCGCAATCCCACTGTGAAATGATAGTAAAGGTAAGTAGAACCCACCCCTGTTTTGCACATGTGCGGAAGGCCGTCCGCATACATAGAGGTGGCGCATGCACTCACATTTGTGAACCAGTAATGAAGGTAAGTAAATACCACCCCTGGTCTAAATGGTATTGCAAATGGATATTTTGTTGAAAGAAAAAAAAAGATCAAATTTAATATTTCTAGAATTGAGGAATAAAATCACCAAAGAGGTTGGAAAAAAAAAAGAAATTAATTCATCAATAGAAAGATGCATAGGAGATATAAATATTTTCCCCCATTTCCTTCTCATTCATGTTCTCTTTCTTACTTTTACACAAACCCGTATACAAGTATGCAGAAAGAGACTGATGCAAACATACAAAAATCAACATAAACTGCCCAAAACTGGGGAGTAACCTCATTGCAGAAGCCAACAGTGCAACAGAGGATTCTTTCAAAGAGATAGATTGGGAAGATACCAACTGAGGTGTCATCAACATGAGTTCTGAATTTTTTTGAGAGAACACCGAATTCAAAATTGGTAAATATTCCCCGTCTCACTGCAATTACGAAATAACCCTGATTAATAGTGTACAGTAACCTCCTGGTTCATGAACATTCCCTTAGGAGAGGAGGATAAGTGAAAAGTCAAGTGAATTAATATCTCATGTTTTATTGCTAGAACAATGATCTCCTGTTTCTTTTTGTGAAGGATGAGACAGGCAGAACGACACTACTGGGTTTCTGGGTAGCTGATTCGATATGATTCTGGCTTTCAGTCAGCTGAGTGATGCCATGTGAATTACCAATATTTTTTAAAAAATCAATGAGGGTCAAACTATTGCAGGAAGAAAATAGACTCTCAGTTAACTTCATGTTATATTTGGCACTGATGATGGTAGTCCTAGCAGTTAAACTTTATGGCCAGAGAAAAATTCCTCTGGCTATGTGTCCTATTAAGACACTTCTTCCAGTTCCCCTTAAGTATTACCAGCCTGGAGATTTTATCATTGCTAGCATTACCTCCCAAATCTACATTTTCTCAAGTCCAATATCATTTCAGAAACCACCTTCTGAGGAAACTGTTGATGATCTTTTGTAAGTACCTTCGGCTGAAAAAAATCAAATATATCTTCTAATTAGCTTCATGTAGGGGTTTCATCTAAAGCTCCAACTTGGAGATAAGAAGAAAAGTGTAGGATGGCATGAACAAAGGTTTTATTCAACACTTTACAATATAAAAATGTCCTTATTTTTATGGAAAATTGCAAAAGATATAATAGCATAAGCAGCATTCAGAAGCTCCCTATAATTATCTGTGGTAAGATGAGTAGCCAACACATTTAATAAAACATAAATAAAACACAAATAAATCTAATGACATGAATATGAAACATAATCACTAATCTTTTAAAATTTATCTTCTAACCTGAAAGACTGAAAATAACTAAAAAGAAAGGAAACTACTAAAATGCATCTCCAGGGGAAAAGAAGATACTCTGAAATTTTTTTTATCTATGTTCATTTCTATCTATTTGTCTATCTATCTATCTATCTATCTATCTATCTATCTATCTATCTATCTATCTATCTATCTATCTATCTATCTATCTATCTATCATCCATGTATCATCTATCTATCTATCTATCTATCTATCTATCTATCTATCTATCTATCTATCTATCTATCTATCTATCATCTAAGTTTGAATATATCTCTCTGTGTGTGTTTGTCTGTGTGTCTTTGTGTCCATGTCTGTGTGTTAATTGATAGCATAATATACATAATAACACATGCAGATATCCCTGCAAATACAATATATTCAAATGGGGGAAAAAACATTAAAACACAAACAGATAATAAGCAGAAAAGAAATTAAAAAAAGAAAAAAAGCATTATACTTCTGACTTTCCGTTTTTTAATTTACGTTAATTACTGTAAATGTTAATTTTCGGTATATTATAAAATTGTTCTTCACTTTTATTTGAAGCATATGTAGAAGCCAGTATGATTGTTTTGTCTGTTCTTCTTTTCACATTTTTAAGAGTAATATCCTTCCTGTTCCCTTTCAATGAATCTATTTTTTTTTCAGGTGAGCTGGTATAAATTACTATTTCATTTTTTTACTCTGTACAGCAGTTATATATTATTTTCCCAAATTCTATTGCTTTAAAAGAATCTTGTGTGTGTGTATGTGTATATATTTCATTCAGGCAAACAATATCTACATTCTGTCTTCTCAATTTATGGAACATTTTGTTGTGTTATTCTGGAGAATATTATGGAGAATATTGACATGGATTTATATTGTTAATGTATACCATAAATATTAAACAAAGACATGTCCCAGGTTACCTTTTCAGCAGGAAATTACACTAATGATGCTATCAATATAGAATTATTAATAAGATATAAAGAATGTGGTAACTTGTAATGTATTGTTTATAATCTAGGATGTTCACACAAAATTACCAGCACATCCTGGCCTTGGTATTTGCTGTGAAGGAACTCAATGAGAATCCCCAACTCTTACCCAATGTCAGTTTAGGCTTCCATATCTTAAATAGCTATTTTTCACCAATATGGACCTATCATGGTTCAATGGAATTTCTATCAACTCAGGACAAATTCATCCCTAACTACAAATGTGATATTCGGAATACGATTATGGGAGTTATTGGGGGATCTACTTCTGAAGTCTCTCTCCACATGACAAACATCTTGAGCACCTACAAGATTCCACAGGTAAAGGTGGTTTGAAATATTGAGTGTCATTATATTTACAGTATTTTTGTAAATGGGAGATAGCGAATGGAAATTTTATTAGTTGATGTATTTCTGAAACATTGAAAACGTAGTTGATCAATCTACAGGTGTTGAAAAAGCTGGCACATACTTTTATATTTATAATAAATTAGAATACAAGTAGTCCTCAACTTATGACTTTAATGGATCCTGGATTTTTTTTTGTCCTAAATCACAACAGATGTACATTCAGGCCCATTAGGGTCAGTCAGTTTCCAGCAAGGAACATTGCAAGTTGTGTCATGTGAACATGGACTACTACAATCAGCTGTAAAAATGAATTGGTTGCCCAATGTCGAAATGCAAACTAGTGACCCAGGATGGCGTGATACCCTCTGAATTAAAGTTGCAACTACCTTCTTTTTTGGAGGGGGGAGTCCCATGGTACTTTAACCTTGTTAAGAAAGGACAGTTTGTAACAATCCATCCATATGTCAACATAAATTCTATATTTGCTGAGAAACATTAATTGAGAATTTTTGGAAATAGAATAGAATAGAATAGAAGAATTCTTAATTGGCCAAGTGTGATTGGACACACAAGGAATTTGTCTTGGTGCGTGTGCTCTCAGTGCACTTTTTTTTAATTTGCATTTATATCCCGCCCTTCTCCGAAGACTCAGGGTGGCTTACACTATGTTAAGCAATAACATAAAAGAAAAGGTACCTTCATCAAGAATCATAAGGTACAACACTTAATGATAGTCATAGGGTTAAAATAAGCAATCAAATCATATTAGGAAACAATCAATATTAATCATCAGATATAAGCAACAAGTTTACAGTCATACAGTCACATAGTGGGAGGAGATGGGTGATAGGAGCAATGAGAAGATTAATAGTAGTGCAGACTTAGTAAATGGTTTGACTGTGTTGAGGGAATTATTTATTTATCAGAGTGATGGTGTTCAGGAAAAAACTGTTCTTGGCTCTAGTTGTTCTGGTGTACAGTACTCTATAGTGACATTTGGAGGGTAGGAATTGAAACAGTTTATGTCCAGGATGTGAGTGATCTGTAAATATTTTCACAGCCCTCTTTTTGACTCATACTCAGTGGAAGGCAGTTTGGTGGTAATTGTTATTTCTGCAGTTCTAATTATCCTCTGAAGTCTGTTTCTGTCTTGTTGGGTTGCAGAACCAAACCAGACAGTTATAGAAGTGCAGATGACAGACTCAATAATTCCTCTGTAGAACTGTATCAACAGCTCCTTGGGCAGTTTGAGCATTCTTTCTGGTGCAAAAAGAACATTCTTTGTTGTGCTTTTTTGATGATGTTTTTGATGTTAGGTGTCCATTTTAGATCTTGAGATATGGTAGAACCTAGAAATTTGAAGATCTCTACTGTTGATACTATGTTGTCTAGTATTGTAAGAGGTGGTAGTTTGGGCGGGTTTCTCTTAAGTCTACCACCATTTCTACGGTTTTGAGTGTGTTCAGTTCCAGATTGTTCTGGTCGCAGCATGAGGCTCATTGTTCAATTTCCTCTCTGTATGCAGAGTCATCATTGTCTCGAATGAGACCAATCACTATTGTGTCCTCTACAAACTTCAGTAGTTTAATAAATGGATTGTTTGAGATGCAGTCAGTGGTGTATAGAGAAGAGAAGTGGAGAGAGCATATAGCCTTGGGTGGGGGGGCTGCTTTCTGTCTGTTAAGAAGTTTATCACCCACTTACAAGTGTGTTCAGGTACCACTAGCTGGTTTAGCTTAGTTAGAAGAATGTCTGGAATGATGGTATTGAGTGCTGAACTGAAGTCTACAAAGAGGACCCTTGCTTAGGTCTTTGAAGATTCAAGATGTGGTAGGATGTACTGCAGAGCCATATTAACAGCACCATCTGTTGATCTATTTGGAATCTTTGGAAAGTCCAAATTTATACATAAAATTGCAGTCAATGCTGTTCGAAAACAAAATGTCTTAAGCACACATAATATTTCCTGACATATCTGTGGTATTTAAAATATATACCACAGATGTACTAAATGTACTTAGGCTAGTATTTATACTAGCCTAAGTACATTTTAATTATAATTTTAAATTTTAAATGATTTTATGTCGGTCTATGACCGTTTTAGTTAATTAGGCCTATTAAATATTTTATTTTAAATTCGTTTTAAATTTGTTATTTATATTTTGTATATTCTTTGTTTTTAATATGGCTGTAAACCACCCTGAGTCCTTTGGGAGAAGGGCGGTATAGAAATTAAATTACAAATAAATAAAATATATGTTCAGAAAATTTATCAGACAAAAATATGAAATAGAAAAAAATGAAAACAATTCTAATAATTTGTCTTTCTACTAAGCGTATGAGAAGATTCATTTGGATTTTGTCTGTCCTCTTCCCATGTTTTTTTCCCCTCCAAGATCTTATATGGATCTTCTCCAATAATAAATGACAAAACCAAAGAAGATTATTTTCACCAGATGTTTCCCAATGTGATCCACCACTATTTGGGCATTCTTGAGTTGCTACTACATTTCAGATGGACCTGGATTGGTGTGATTGTGTATAATGATGACAATGGAGATGTCTTTATACAGCAGGTCCTTCCCTTATATTCTCAGAAGGGTGTCTGTGTGGACTTCTTAGAAACAATGCCCAGAATAAGTTTTTCCAGCAACATTGCTGAAAGTGGAATGGAATGGTTTGCAAGTTCACGGGTTGTCAAAGGAAGCACTGTCAATACTGTTATTATACAAGGGGAAATAGAAACTGTTAGTGTCTTAAGAATAGCTTTCCAATTCTTGCAATTTTATGATGTAACAATGGAAAGCCGAGTGTTGATTATGACTGCACAGATGGATTTTACGTCTGCTCGATTTCAAAGAGATTGGGACATACATTTTTTCCATGGAGTGCTCTTGTTTGCTGTTCATACAAATTACCCTCGGGGATTCCAGAAATTTTTGACCAAAAGAACCCCTCTTTTAGAAAATAAAGATGGCTTTATCAGAATCTTCTGGAAAGATGCTTTTAATTGTGATTTCCCAAATTCCATTCCAAAAAAGAGAGAAGTGCAGATTTGCACTGGAGAAGAAAAACTGGAAAGTCTATCTCTGACCCTCTTTGACACAAACATGTCTGGCCACAGCTATAGCATCTACAATGCAGTTTACATTATGGCACATGCTTTGTGTGCAACAACTTCATCCATGTCAAAAGAAAGAGCAAAGAGAAAAAACACGAGGCAAGCAAAAGCCTGGCAGGTATCTTTCAAAGCAATTTTGAACGAAGAGATCTTGGAGATTTAAGTTAAATATGGGAAGAATAGATATAGGAGCAAAATGTTTCCCAGAAGCACCAGGAAAGAAATATAAAAGGAAGAAAAACGTAATGTTTCTTATAATACTTTAAAATATGATGTCATTGGTTATCAAAACTGTCTAGTCTGATATCTATGGAGATTCTCAGTCATCCAGGTCACAGTTGTCCCAAAGGTGCTTTTTCAATAGAATAGAATAGAATAGAATAGAATAGAATAGAATAGAATAGAATAGAATAGAATAGAATAGAATAGAATAGAATAGGGCTGGGAAGTGACTCACCAGGCTAATGCAGCCTGTTATTAACACACAGCTGCCTGCAATTACAATTACTGCAGGCTGGAGTCCCACCAGGCCCAAGGTTGACTCAGCCTTCCATCCTTTATAAGGTAGGTAAAATGAGGACCCAGATTGTTGGGGGGGCAATAAGTTGACTTTGTATATAAATATACAAATAGGATGAGACTATTGCCTTACACAATGTAAGCCGCCCTGAGTCTTCAGAGAAGGGCGGGATATAAATTCAAATTAAAAAATAAAATAAAATAGAATAGAATAGAATTTTTATTGGCCAAGTGCGATTGGACACACAAGGAATATGTGTGAAGACATTTCGCTTCTCATCCAGTCAGAGCTACAGAAGCTTCTTGGATGAGAAACTTCAAAGAAAAACCAGAAAGTCCAGTTGCCTCTTGGAAAAGAACTTTTGGGACATCTCAAATATGGCAATTAATTACACATTATATTTAAATGATTATGAAAAGAATACATCAATTTTATTCATCCTGTTTAGATATGTAGCTGCTGAACATGTGATACACATTTACAATGTTAAGAATAGATGAAATACGTTGTGGTTCAGTTGCTAAGTCCTGCCCAACTCCCTGTGACTCCATGGACTACAACAATTCAACTTAGTTTCATGGTTCATTTAAGAAGACCTTCTCATCTTTCCTTGCTGTTCTCTGGAAATATATATTCTGTTGGATATATCTTTCCCTTTCTCCTTTGTTTTCCTTTTCCTTCTTTTTTCAGCTATTTATAAGGCCTCATCTGAAAGCAACTTTACTTTCTTGCTTTTCTTTGTCTTTGGGAAGGGTTCAAGTATTGCCTCTTACACAACGTTATGAACTCTCTACAGAGTTCTTAAGGCACTCTGTCGACTACATCCAATCCCTTAAATCTATTTATCAGTTCTGCTATGTAGTCATAAGGGATATGATTTAGGTCAGGGTTCAACAACCTTAAACACTCAGACAGCCATTTGGACCTGTTTCCCACAGAAAAGAAAAGACTGGGAGCCACAGAATTCTTCCTGTGCCTGACTATTTCCTGAGCGGCTTCAAAACTAGCATATATAGTTAAATGAAAGATTCTGTTTTCTTCTGAAACTTTTCTTTTCTTGGATTTATCCATGATTGGCCTATCAGGGGTCAAAAAGCTTAATAAATTGCACATTGGTGGGTGTCACACATTGGCAGTTGTGATGCATATTTTGAGCGACAGGGAGCCGGAACACAGGGATGAAAGAGCCACATGCTGCTCCAGAGCCGCGAGTTGCTGACCCCTGATTTAGGTCATACCTGAATGGCCTAGTAGTTTTTCCTATGTTCTTCAACTTAAGCCTGATTTTGCAAGGAGAAGTTTATAATCTGAGCTAAACTCAGATCTTGTTTTTACTAACTGTCTGGCTCTTCTCCATCTTTGGTTGTGAGTGTCAGCCCTGGAGGCCATCTTTAAGTATGGATCTTCAAGGCTGCCACAAGTGGTAGATGGGCAAGCTGTAGGAATCGGAAGGGGGTAGATGGAGACAGTGTGGGATGCCCATGTTTATTTTATTTATTTATTTTATTTAGTCACAATAATATATGTAGGTATCATACAAAAAGATTATATGGTATATATAATATATACTATATAATATATAGTATATATATTATATAGTATATAATATATGTATATAGTATAGTATATACACATATATGAGTAAATATAAGGAGGTAAAGCATATATATATATATATATATATATATATATATATATATATATATATATATATATATATATATATAGGTCTTTGTTGTTGGGTTTTCTCCCGTGTAAGATTGGAAGTGTCTTGGCGGCGTTTGAAGTCTCATTCGTCATCTTCAGGCTTCAACGTGCTTCTGGGAAGCACGGCTGAAGCCTGAAGATGACGAATGAGACTTCGTAAACGCCGCCAAGACACTTCCAATCTTACACGGAGAAAACCTGAACAACCAAAGACCTATATACAAACACCCGTGAAAACCTCAGAAAACAAATATATATATATATATATATATATATATATATATATATATATATATATATATATATATATATATATATATATATATATATCGAATATAAGCCGATCCGAGTATAGCCGAGGTCCCCAATTTTACCCCAAAACTGGGGTAAACTGGGACTCAGTATAAGCCGAGGTGGGAAATGAGGCACCTACCGGTTGAAACCCTCCTCCCTCAGCTGAGAAGGCTGGCGGCTCCCCGCCCCGCCCTCTCACTGCACCGGCAGGGCTTCAGTCCGTAAAATGTGAAAAAGAAAAACTCGAGTATAAGCCGTATATACTCGAGTATAAGCCGAGGGGCTTAAAAAAAAAACAAACTTGAGTATAAGCCGTATAGACCCGAGTATAAGCCGAGGGGACGTTTTTCAGCACAAAAAATGTGCTGAAAAACTCGGCTTATACTCGAGTATATACGGTATATATATATATATGAAGAAGAAAAGAAAAACAATAGGACAGGAACGGTAGGCACGTTTGTGCGCTTATCCACGCCCCTTATGGTCCTCTTAGGAATGGGGTGAGGTCAATAGTAGAAAGTTTTTGGTTAAAGCTTTTAGGACTATGGGAAGAGACCACAGAGTCAGGTAAAGTATTCCAAGCAGTGATGATTCTGTTACAGAAGTCATATTTTCTGCAATCTAGATTAAAGCGGTTAACATTAAGTTTAAATCTGTTGGTTGCTCTTGTATTATTGCAATTAAAGCTGAAGTAGTCTTTAACAGGAAGGACATTACAATAGATGATTCTATGAGTTAAACTTAGGTCTTGTCGAAGGTGACGGAGTTCCAAGTTTTCTAAGCCTAGGATTTCAAGTCTGGTGGGATAAGGCATTTTGTTGTTTTCAGAGGAATGGAGAACTCTTCTTGTAAAATATTTCTGGATACGTTCAATTGTATTGATGTCAGAGATGTGGTGAGGGTTCCAAACAGGCAAGCTGTATTCTAGAATTGGTCTAGCAAATGTTTTATATGCTCTGGTTAGTAGTGTGGTGTTTTTGGAAAAGAAGCTACGCAAGATTAGGTTTACAACTCTTAGAGCCTTTTTTTGCTCTAAGTTGGTCATCATGTGGATGCAGGGAACCAACTTTGACTTTAATTTGGATGGGGAAAACCCGGGGGCTTTGAGATTTGGGATTCCCAGATGTGCCAATATGACATCTCTAACAAATTCAAGCTTTGAGGAAAATGTCTGCCTTGGAGTTTTGATTCCATTGGGGGGTGTTACTTGGAATCCCGCCAGTGAGTACACAATAAAGAGCTCTTCCATTTTTCTAAAGGATCCTTGCTCACAGTAGTGGATATAACAGTAATCTGGATTAGGAGACGACTTCCGGTATCCGGTGGCAACGGACGTCTGGAAGGCTTCTCCTGCCTCCAGTGTCCGAATCCGGCCGCCGCCGAGGCCCTTAGGGGCCAGGTGTTCCGAAAAGGACACCTGCCGCACGGACGGCTCGCCAGGGGTCTCCCAGCCGATATACAGGACTGGGGGGACCGATGCTGGCGCGTCCTAGGCTCGGCGGGGTTCGGAGGCCACAGGCCGCGGCCATTATTTTGGTCGTCGCCTGGGCCGCTGTGCTCGGTGACACCGGGGCTTTGGATTTATAATTGCAGCAGCCTGGTGGTGAACAGGGAACGGAGAAGAATTGAGGAATGAAGAAGGGAAGGGGATATCGGCAAATGTGAGTGGAGTACTCCGGTGCGGGGGTTTTCTCCCCTGCGACCGGAAGGAGTACGAATCACTTTGGAGAGAGGAGAACTTAAAATAACAAGATTACGGTTTTGTGGAGCTCTGGAGAAAGAGGTGATGGAGAAATTTAGGAGGGAGGGTTTGAGGCCCCTCCTCTGGGGAACAATGGTGGCGTCCAGCTTCCGCCTTCACTATGAGAATCTTGATGACATCACTTCCCTTGACTTCCTGGTTGACTAACTGTACTCTGGACTCGTTGCTCCTGTGAGTGCCCCTGGTGGATCCGGAGGAAATTATAAGGATACTGTGCTTGCCTGAGGATTTTAAAATTTTTTTTAAATGGCAAAAGGTCAGAGACCAACTGCTGGAGAAATGGAGAGAATTCTGGAAAAGTTATCTAATATGGACAAGAAACTGGATGAAATAAGAGCAGAAATTGTGACTATCCAAAAGGATTTTAAAGGATACTCAACAAGTCTCAGCAGAAAATAAGCAGAAAGTGGAAGGTCTGAGGGTGAGATGCGGCAGTGCAGAAAGAGGGAGACGACAAGCAATGCTGTGCTTGGACTACAGATGGATAAAATGTCTTATTTTCTTAGGTTTCAAAATTTGGAAGAAGTGGACCAAGAAGACTTGAGAGATGTTGTGACTAAACTGTTGGGAGAATTTCTTGGGAGAGGTGTTGATTTTATGAATTGGGATGTGGATCGAGTTTATAGAGTTAATTCACAATATGCACGCATGCAGTTCCTAGAGAGGTTCATGTCAAATTTGTGAAAAGAGAGACGAGAGATGAAATTCTTAGAAAACATAGGAGTGGGGCACTGACTTATAGGGGCAGGGAGATAGCCATTCTGAGGCAGATTCCCAGACAGGTACGTGAAATGAGAAAGAAATATTATTTTTTATCAAGCAAATTGTACCAGAAGGAGTGGGCTTCAGATGGCTGATGCCAGAGGGATTGATGATTTTCCGGGAGGGCATTACGAAAAAAATTAGTACAATTGCGGAGGCTGCGGCCTACGTGGAGGAACACAAAGCCCTCCTGGATTTAGATGACCCAGGAATTGAAGAAGGGGAGGTTATAGACCATGGGGCGGAGGCGGCTGCCGCTGTTGCGGCCCTGGAGTTGGGTCAGGCTGAACCCAGAGTTCTGAGATCCAAAACTAGGAAGTGACAAAGATATTTGGTATTGTGTTGGTTTTCCTTATTCTCTTTCGTATGATATTCTGATTATTCTTGACCCTTCCTTATTGTGTAAGATTGAAACTTAGCTACTTCGTATCACCTGCTTGCCATATGGCTGTTGTATGTGTTTAAAATTTTGAGTAAAATTCTTATCATGTATAAGAAAAATGAAAATTTACCATACCTGATATGTATTTGCATAAATTTTTTTTGACCAATAAAAACTTTTTATAACAAAAAAAAACAAAAAAAAAAAACAAACAGTAATCTGGATTAAATTGGCTGATTCCCATCCACTTTGGTTTGCTGATCCTCAAGATGTTGATATTCAATTTTGCCATGTCATCTTTGACCACATCCAGCTTACCTTGATACATAGATCTTATATTGCAGGTTGCTATGCAATATTGTTGTTTACAGCATAGGACTTTCCTTTCACCACCAGACACATGCACAGCTGAGGATCCTATGTCTTTCTCTTAAGATATGATAAACATTCTCTATCAATATATTATTAGTTTTGAATTGTAAAGTTTCCATTGCCAAAACTGGATGGAAAATAGCTCATTTTGGTTACATGTTTTAAACCCTAAGGAAGAGGGAAAGACAGCACACTTGAACAGAACAGTTTCTACTACATTAATTAGTCTCCCAAATATGTCTACTTCTCTTTTTCCATTCTTCAGTAGATTGCCTCCCTCAAAATCATTCATCTTAGTTTTAAAGTGTTTTCTTTTTTTTCTTTGCATTTATATCTTGCCCTTCTCCAAAGACTCAGGGCGGCTTACACTATGTCAAGCAATAGTCTTCATCCATTTGTATATTATATATAATATACAAGTCAACTTGTATATTAAGTCAACTTATTGCCCCCAACAATCTGTGTCCTCATTTTACCTACCTTATAAAGGATGGAAGGCTGAGTCAACCTTGGGCCTGGTGGGGCGTGAACCTGCAGTAATTGCAAGCAGCTGCTGTTAATAACAGACTGTCTTACCAGTCTGAGCCACAGAGGCCCCTTGTTAGGATTGTTATGAAGGTTCTCCTGGAATAATTTTCTCATTCTGTCCAATTTAGCTCCACAAATTTATCAGAAGTGCATCCTTTATAAACAGCGCTGGAGAAAATATTTCCTTTGATGACGAAGGGCATATAAACGCTGGATTTGATATTTTCAACTGGGTCACCTATGCAAATAACACATTTCAAAAAGTCAAAGTTGGATGGATAGAGCCCAACTCTTTCTCTTCACTCAACGTTCATGAAGACTCCATTGTATGGCCTATAAGGTTTAACCAGGTACATATTTTGCACAGATTTGGGAATGGTTTAATTTGCAATCTGAACATACAAAAATCTCACTTTTTCTTCTATTGAAGTAGTGCAGACTTATCCGGGTATTGTACTTCTATTGTGAATTGGGAGATGCTCCGTAGTTCAGCGTGCAATTAGATGATAGTATCTTGACACCTTCTGAATAAGTTCAGAAAAAGAGAGTTATGCTGCTTACATCTTTCTCACTAAAGGCCCCACTGTGTAGACTAGAAAATTTAACCAGATATTTGCAGTATTTTGAATATATTTAATAATTTAATCCATATTCCAAATACAGTTTGTTCTTGACTTACTATCACAGTTGGGTCTGGAATAAATTTGTAGTAAATTCTTGCAATCGTAAGGAAAAGCACAACACAACCAGATTTGATTTCATGACAATTTTACAATGAAAGTATAGCATGTCAATGCAATAATAAAACAAGTCATGTGGTCATTAAGCAAACACAAAACATCCAACAGGCATATTTTATCAGAAATCTACAGGAAACCTCAGAAACTAGTGAAATATATATATATAAATATTTTGATTGTGTGACCACAGGATCCTGTGACTGGTTGAAGAATAGAATAGAATAGAATAGAATTTTTTATTGGCCAAGTGTGATTGGACACACAAGGAATTTGTCTTGGTGCATATGCTCTCAGTGTGCATAAAAGAAAAGATACGTTCATCAAGGTACAACATTTATAACACAATTGATGGTCAATATATCAATATAAATCATAAGGTGAGCCAAAAATGAAATCATGTGACTGTGGAGGGCAGGTAAATGTAACAACTTTGAGGACAGTCATAAGTAGCTTTTTAAAAGTCCATCATAACTTAAAATTGTCATTAAGTGACTGGTTTCAAGTCAAAGACTTCCTGCATTCCTATTGTTTCTACTTTAACATCAATAGCCTTATTCAGAAACGGAAGTCATTTTTTAATTGAAATTGCTCTAAGTGTAATATGTGATTGTAAGACTTACTGAAAACTGGAATAGCTTTGTTTATTTATTTATTTAATTTATTTATTTATTTTGTCGCACAGCATATATAAGCATAAGCATGAAATAATTATACAATATATAAGCATATATATGAGTATGATTATATAATAACTATATTAATTGGATATAATGAAAGGAAACAATAGGACAGGAATGGTAGGTACATTTGTGCTCTTATGCACGCCCCTTACAGACCTCTTAGGAATCGGGTGAGGTCAATGGTAGACAGTTTTTGGTTGAAGCTTTGGGGATTTTGGGAAGAAACCACAGAGTCAGGTAGTTTATTCCAAGCATTAACAACTCTGTTACTGAAGTCATATTTTCTGCAATCAAGATTGGCGTGATTGACATTAACATTTGTAAGTAAAAACTCCAAGATTTAGGCTAGGTTGGTACTCAAGTATCCTGTAGGACAATGGCAAAATATGTCCAGTCTATTGTCAAGGAGCTGAGCTTGCTATTAAGAAGAATGTGACTAATGCCTTCAATAAGTGACCAACGTGTGGTTTAAACTGAACCGAATCTACTGTCTGTTGCATGCAACTCATTGCTTAGTAGATATCTTACATTACATCCAAGATGCACAACACCCTGTAAATGCTTGCCATGGTACCTAAGCACTATGTTGATAGTGATCAATATTATAGTCATCTGAAAATGTATCACTCTGAGGTTCTCCTCAGGTAATACATACCTTATATCTGTCTGTGTTTGAGTAAAACCAATGCTCCTGAGCATGCCAAAATACCAAACTGACATTTCTTTTTTTTTTAACCTCTTTATTCAGAAAACACCACGTTCCCTGTGTAATGACAATTGTCAGCCTGGTTCTAGTAGGGCCAAAATAGAAGGAAAGCCATTTTGCTGCTATAAGTGTCATAAATGTCCAGAAGGGATGATGACAAGTCAGAAAGGTGAGGTTTCTTCAGTTTAGAAATATTAACCTTTCCATGAAAACCTGTGTAGAATAAATTCAGTATTTATGTACCACTCTATACATTATGTGCTGTCGGATTTAATTTAAGGATGTTGGGAGGAATAAAACGAAGGAAAATATTTTATGTCCTCCCTAATTACCTTCCCAGGATCAAGGAACCTTTATTTTATTTATTTATTTAATTAGATTTTTATACCGCCCTTCTCCCGAAGGACTCAGGGTGGTGAACAGCCAAATAAAAACAACTAATACATAAATAAGCTTAAAAACATATTAAAAACTAATTATAAACTGGCCAAATTTAAAATTAACAATAAAATAAACAATCCTAAAACCCCTCTTAAAATTCCCTCAAGCTAGCCCTGCACAGTGGAATAAAAAAGTCTTGAGCTCACGTTTAAAAGACTGGAATTCGGGGAGTTGATGCAGCCCCGGAGGCAACTCGTTCCATAGGGCTGGAGCCCCCACAGAAAAGGCCCTCCCCCTGGGGGCCGCCAGTCGACATTATTTGACTGACGGCACCCTGAGGAGGCCCTCCCTATGGGAGCGCACAGGTTGATGGGAGGCTATAGGCGGCAGTAGGCGCTCCTGAAGGTAACCCGGTCCTGTGCCATAGAGCGCTTTAAAGGTGATGACCAATACCTTGAATTGCACCCATAAGACCAGCGGCAACCACTGCAGGCTGCGCAGGAGCGGTGTTATATGGGAGCATCACGGTGCCCCTTCTATTACCCGCGCAGCCACATTCTGGACCAGTTGGAGCCTCCTGGTGCTCTTCAAGGGGAGCCCCATGTAGAGACCATTGCAGTAGTCCAGGCGGGAAGTGACAAGGGCATGAGTGACCATGTGAAGGGAATCCCGGTCGAGAAAGGGATGCAACTGGCAAATCAGGCGGACCTGATAAAAAGCTCCCCTGGCGACGGCCATCAAATGGTCTTCTAAGGACAGCCGATCGTCCAGGAGAACGCCTAAGTTATGAACCCTCCCCCGGGGGGCCAATGATTCACCCCCAACAGTCAGCAATGGTGTAAGCTGGCTGTACCGGGATGCCGGCATCCACAGCCACTCTGTCTTGGATGGCTTGAGCTGAAGCTTGTTCTTCTCCATCCAGACCTGCACGGCTTCCAGACACTGGGACATCATGTCGACGGCTTCATTGGGGTGGTTAGGGGTAGAAATATACAGCTGAGTGTCATCAGCGTACAGATGGTATTCCACCCCAAAACCACGGAAAATCTCACCCAGCGGCATCATATAAATGTTGAACAGGAGAGGCGAGAGAACCGACCCCTGTGGCACCCCACAAATGAGGTGCGTAGAGGTCGATCTCTGCCCCCCTGCCAACACCGTCTGCAATCGGTCAGAGAGATAGGAGGAGAACCACCGAAAAATGGTGCCCCCCACTCCCAAACCCCCCAACCGCCACAGCAGGATACCATGGTCGATGGTATCAAAAGCCACTGAGAGATCTAACAGGATCAGGACAGAGGAACAACCCCTGTCCCGAGACCTCCAGAGATCATCCACAAATGCGACCAAAGTTGTCTCCGTGCTGTACCCAGGCCTGAAGCCGGACTGGAACAGGTCCAGATAGATGGTTTCATCCAGGTACTGAGGAAGCTGACATGCCACCACACTCTCAACAACCTTCGCCACAAAGCAAAGGTTGGAGACAGGACGATAATTTGCCATAATAGCCGGGTCCAGGGAGGGCTTCTTAAGGAGGGGCCTCATCACCACCTCTTTCAAGGCAGTAGGAAAGACGCTTGTCATCTCAGCCTTAAGACACCTAGGCAATTAATGTTGATTAAAAACAGACAAATTCCAAGAGGAAGGCATAGAGTCTCCAAACTAAAGCAAATTAAACTGTAGTTGTAGAAAGATATTAAATTCATGAAATACTGTCTACTTGTTCTCTGAAAACCAGCATTGCCTTTGTAGTTCTGCCCTAACTTCCTGATGTTCTTCTCTATCGAATGAAAACCTCTTCTGCTCTATCCAATCACTTGCATTGTGATAAATATGCATCTCCTCTATTTACAGGTTAGCCTGGCTAAGTACAGTTCTGTAACTAAACTAGAACAGAACAGAACAGAACAGAACAGAACAGAACAGAACAGAATAGAATAGAATAGAATAGAATAGAATAGAATAGAATAGAATAGAATAGAATAGAATAGAATAGAATAGAATTCTTTTATTGGCCAAGTGTGATTGGACACACAAGGAATTTGTCCTTGGTACATATGCTCTCAGTGTACATAAAAAGACAAGATACATTCATCAAGAATCATTAGGTACTACACTTAATGATAGTCATAGGGTACAAATAAGCAACCAGGAAACAATCAATATCAATATAAATCGTAAGGCTACAAGCAACAAAGTTACAGTCATGCAGTCATAAGTGGGAGGAGATGGGTGATAGAAACCATGAGAAGACTAACAGTAATAGTAATGCAGCCTTAGTTAATAGTTTGACAGTGTTGAGGGAATTATTTGTGTAGCAGAGTGATGGTGCTCGGGAAAAAATGTTCTTGTGTCTAGTTGTCTTGTGTGCAGTGCTCTATAGCGTCGTTTTGAGCATAGGAGTTGAAACAGTTTATGTCCTGGATGTGAGGGATCTGTAAATATTTTCACAGCCCTCCTTTTGACTCATGCAGTACACAGATCCTCAGTGGAAGGCAGGTTGAATGTAATTGTTTTTTTCTGCAGTTCTAATTATCCTCTGAATTCTGTGTCTGTCTTGTTGGATTGCAGAATCAAACCAGACAGTTATAGAGGTGCAGATGACAAACTCAATAATTCCTCTGTAGAACTGTATCAGCAGCTCCTTGGGCAGTTTTAGCTTCCTGAGTTGGTGCAGAAAGAACATTTTTGGTGTACTTTTCTGATTATGTTTTTGATCTTAGATGTCCATTTTAGGTCTTGAGATATGATAGAACCTAGAAATTTGAAGGTCTCTACTGTTCTACATTAAATGAACTCCTTTAGCACTTAACACTCACTGTATATACTACTTCATGGTGCTTTACAGCTCCTTCTAAGCAGTTTACAGAATCAGCATATTGCTCCCAACAATCTGGGTCCTCATTTTACTGATCTCTAAAGGATGGAAGGCTGAGTCAATCTTGAGCCAGTGGGAATCGAACTGCTGGAAGTTGGCAGAATTAGCTGCAATACTGCATTCTAACCACTGTGCCAGCAAGGCACCTTTAGGGAATCTTGGAGTTGAATTTCTTTCACTAACTTTCGTCCCCCAGAATCTACTTTTCTGTTACTTTGAAAATGATAATAGAGTACCTTCTACATTGTCATAATAATATTTTCATCATTCATTTCTACAGATATGGATGATTGTTTGGCATGCCCAGAAGGACAATATCCAAATAACAACCATGACTCGTGCCTTCCAAAACATATAACTTTCCTGTCTTATGAAGACCCATTAGGGATCAGTTTGGCCACTACTGCAATTGTTTTTGCTTGCATTGCCACTGTGGTGCTTGGGATTTTCATCAAATACCAGGACACTCCCATTGTCAAGGCCAACAACCGGAACATCACCTACCTTCTTCTCGTCTCCCTTGTGCTCTCATTCCTTTGCAGCTTGTTATTCATTGGACAACCTGAAAAGGTGACCTGCCTTTTGCGACAAACTGCTTTTGGGATTGTCTTCTCAGTAGCTATTTCTTGTGTATTGGCCAAAACCATCATTGTGATTTTAGCTTTCATGGCTTCAATGCCAGGATCCAAGATGAGGCGATGGCTCGGGAAACCATTAGATAATTACATTGTTCTTTCTTGTTCCCTCATTCAAATCATTGTTTGCAATGTATGGCTTGTAACTTCACCCCCGTATCCAGATGCTGATATGAACTTAGTGGCAGATGAAATCATCCTGGGATGTAATGAAGGCTCTACGCTCATGTTTTACTGTGTCTTGTTGTACCTGCTTTTCCTTGCCATTGTTGGTTTCAGTGTGGCTTTCCAAGCACGGCATTTACCAGACAGTTTTAATGAGACCAAGTTTATCTTCTTCAGCCTGTTGTGTTTTTGCAGTGTCTGGTTATCCTTTATTCCAACGTATCTGAGTACCAAGGGGAAATATATGGTGGCAGTGGAGATCTTTTCCATTCTGTCTTCCAGTGCAGGGTTATTGGGTTGCATCTTTTCCCCCAAATGCTTTGTTATTCTACTAAGGCCTGATCTGAATACTAAAAAGCAGTTAATGAGAGGCAAGAAAGAAGAAATATAGCTCCATGATTGTTCAATGAATGATACATTCACTGAAGATTACTCAGAATCTAGAACTAGTTCAGAATGAAGCCATTGCAATTCATGGGGATTGTCTTATTATTCTGAGTGCTTTAGCAACATATCTTCTGATCCCACAGAAGAAGATATAAGAATTATTTATTGGCCAAGCTTGATTGGACACACACAAGGAATTTGTCTCCGGTGCATAAGTTCTCATAAGCAACAAGTGATAGTTGTTAGGAAATTGTTATTTGTCTAACTAGTTGGTCAGGCAATATATAAACCAACTATGTATGTTTGCAGTAAGAAAGATATTATGTTGCTTTAAGACTATATTGCATCATCATGCATCCTGATTGGCTGAGCTCTGTAGCCAATGTACTTAGGGAAAGCTAAATTATGGTTTGTGGGGACACTACACCATTGTTACCTGCGGATGTCCTGCAACTCTATATTTGAGCTCTATGCATGATCATTCCTTGATCATGGCTATTTACTGATTCTTTAATATTTACTGACTGTTGTGTATTGAACTGTGTTCTTGAATGAAACTAAAGAAGATCTGGTTTGTTGTGCAAGTCTATGTTTGATAAGAAGACTTGATATCTGAAATATCCCTGGACTGACTTTATATGTGTATGACCTGTATTGTTTTTGGACTATGATTTTGCTTTTTCCCTAAAAGTAAAATATAATCAAACCCCAGTTCATTTGTATATTAACTGTTATTGTCCACAATCATTCTCAGTCGCATTCATGTGTAATCTCAAAGGGTACTCTGCTCAGTAGTTCACAACATTTGATTATGAGCCAAGATTACCCTTAACATTGGTTATGGGCCCAGAGTATCCATAACAATAGTCATAATCAAAAATGACAATCATCATAAATCATAGATATAACACTCAGTGATAGTCATAGGATGCTAAAGCAATCAACATAAATCATGAGATACAACAAGAGGTTATAGTCTTAAGGATCTAAGGAAATATGTTATATGAGATGAGAAGGATAATAAGTAATATAGCCATATTAGGTGGTTTGACATCCCAGGGCATAGACAGTGTTATGGGAATTACAGAATGATACCATAGAGGAAAAACTGTCTTTGTGTCTGGTTGCCTTGGTGTGCAATGTCCTACAGCAGACATGTCAAACTCAAGGCATGCGGGCCAGATCTGGCCCACAATGTGGTTAGATCTGGTCTGTGGGGCTGCCCTGAAGACAGTGAGTGGCTGGATCCCACTGCCTCAGCCCCAGCCCACCACAGCTCAGCTAGGTGTTCCCCCTAGGTGTGTGCATAGGCGAATAGAATAAAATAGAATTTTATTGGCCAAGTGTGATTGGACACACAAGGAATTTGTCTTGGTGCATACGCTCTCAGTGTACATAAAAGAAAAGATACGTTCATCAAGGTACAACATTTACAACACAAATGATGGTCAATATATCAATCTAAATCATAAGGATTGCCAGCAACAAAGTTACAGTCATACAGTTATAAGTGGAAAGAGATTGGTGATGGGAACGATGAGAAGATTAATAGTAGTGCAGATTTAGTAAATAGTTTGACAGTGTTGATGGAATTATTTGTTTAGCAGAGTGATGGCCTTTGGGAAAAAACTATTCTTGTGTCTAGTTGTTCTGGTGTGCAGTGCTCTATAGCCTCATTTTGAGGGTAGGAGTTGAAACAGTTTATGTAATGTATCTTTAAAAGTTTTGGCGGGAAAATAGCACGTTGCTGATTGGTTAAAGCCACCGGCTAAACTGTATATAAAGAGAGGTTTTTCCCAGCCCGGGTTGCTGGGTTCACCATATAGTAAAGAGCTGTTGTCACTATCCTGGTCTCCTGCCTCGTTATTGCCCGAATCTAACACTGGCGACGAAGGTGGGATTTCGAGGCTAAGAGCGCCAGGAAAAGAGCTGAACTCACCAGGAAGACGCGAACCCAGCAAACAAGGGGCGGAAAGCAGCGATGTCCAGCTACACACCGCCAGCGCCATTCGACCCAGCTAAGGAAAAATGGGGGTCATACATGGCTCGTTTCGAGTGTTTCCTCGAGGCGAACGAACTTCAAGGAGTTTCAGATAACAGGAAACGAGTGTATTTCCTGAGCCACTGCAGTCCAGAAGTGTTCGACACCGCAGAATCCCTGGCTGAGCCAACGCCGGTACAGTCGGTACCGTGGCAAACTCTGCAGACTCTATTGAAAACCCATTTTGCACCGACGCCGTCCAAGTACGTGCAACGGTTCGAATTCGGGGAGCGCAGACAGCAAGAGGGCGAGTCCATCAGCGCATACATGGCTGCCCTGAGGAAAGCCTCAAAACATTGCGAGTACCGAGACTTGGATGAGGCATTGCTGGAGCAACTCATCCGCGGGGTCAGGGACATCCGTTTGCGGAGGCGGCTGCTGTCTAAAAGCAACCTAACGCTGGCAAACGCCTTGGACGAAGCCAGGGCTCACGAGATGTCTACCCAAGCGGCGGAAACCCTACAAAAGCAAGTCACACCAACGGCCGGTGCGAAATCAACCCCGGTCCACAATGAAAAGGTCCAGGCCGAATCGGAGGGCGAGGAAGAGGAAGGATTCCACACCGGAAGGCCGGAGAATGAAGACCGGGGTGACTGCGCGAGTTGCGGAGGGCAACACCAACGACAACAATGCAGATTTAAGGATGCAACGTGTCGGCGATGCGAAAGGAAGGGGCACCTAGCACAAGTCTGTCGAGCTCCCCAACCTTCCCGCCAAAAATTCAAACCGGCCAATCAGAGCGCGGGAACGGCGAAGCGGCCCGCGAGTGGTCAGTTTAAAAAAGGCGCGAAGTTGAATCAGACTGTCGTGAGAGTGGGTCACGCATCAACACGCATAGAAAAAAAAATCTTTACAAAAGCAAAGATTGAGGGGGTGCCGTGCCGTTTGGAGGTGGACACCGGCTCATCAATCACGATCATGTCCTGGGACACTCTCGTGAGAGCCTTACCAGCCATCGCAAAGCGCAAGCTGCAACCACAGAAATTAAAGGTACAAGACTACCAAGGGAATCGCATCCCCGTCCGAGGGGTAACGTCCGTCCACGTCGAGTATGGACAATACAAGAAAACTCTGCCCATCACCATCGTCGATGGGACCCTGCCAAGCTTGTTGGGACTGGACTGGTTCCGAGCATTGGGCATGGGAGTGACTGGAATCTTCAGAAACGAAGTCGCCCTCAAAGACGCACTCGTGAAAGAATTTGGGGACGTTTTCAGAGACTGCCTGGGCAAGTACACGGGGACCCCTATCTCGTTTAACCTAGACCCCCAAGTTGCCCCTATCCGTCTAAAAGCTAGAAGGGTCCCGTTCGCCCTAAAGCCCAGGATTGACCGGGAACTGGACAAGCTAGTAAACCAGGGAATTCTAGTGCCAGTTGACCATGCTAAGTGGGAGACCCCTATAGTCACCCCAGTCAAACCGGACGGTCGGTCCGGATTTGCGCTGACTACAAGGCAACGCAACAAAGCGTTGCAAAAGAGTGCTTACCCCGTTCCGGTGGTACAGCACTTACTGCACTCAATGGGGCAAGGGCAAGTTTTTGCCAAGCTAGACTTGGCCCAAGCCTATCAACAGCTGCCCGTAGATAGCAGCACAGCCGAAGCGCAGACAATTGTGACGCACAGAGGGGCTTTTAAGTGTACCCGGTTACAGTTTGGGGTTAGTGTGGCTCCAGGGTTATTTCAGAACCTAATGGAGCGGCTATTGCAGGGCCTACCAGGGGTGGTACCATACTTTGACGATGTACTGGTATCCGCTGAAAATCTAGAGGAATTAGGGGTAAGGCTGCGAAAAGTTTTGGGCATTTTCCGATCTGCCGGTCTCACGGTTAAACTGAACAAATGCCAGATCGGGGTTGAGTCTGTGGAATTCCTGGGCTACCGGATAGACAGGGAAGGGATTCACCCCAATGAGAGCAAGGTACAGGCCATCAGGAAAGCCCCGGTTCCAAAGACCAAAACGGAGTTACAGGCATTCTTAGGTCTGGTCAACTTCTACGCAGTTGTTGTGTCTTGCCCGCCCTCAGAGCAGCCGGGGCCTTCTTACCTGCTCCCCAACACTGAGGAATGTATGCCTTCCGGCCCAAGTCCTGGCTCCATGCCCCCACAAACTGCAGAAGAAGGAGCATCTCCCTGCCCCAGCCCTGACTCCATGCCCAGGCAAACGGAGCAGCTAGACCCCTCCCCCTCATCCACAGCAGGTGAGCCTGAGGAGGGTTTACTCCCAAGAACAGCTGATTGGAGTGACCCTCGCATCAGAAGATTGGAGAGGCGGAGGCAACAGAGGGAAGGGAGGGGCAGGCCTTAATGAGTGCTGAGTCATGGAGCCACACCCCATGGCCTATATAAAGGAGCTACTTTCTGGCAGTCTCTGAGTCAGGCAAAAGTCAAACTTATCTTGCTGAAGTCACTTACTGGTCTCCTGCCTGCTCTGAGGACTTTGCTAGGACTTTGGGCAGAGCTGCAGAGGCAAGCCTGATTCGGATTTCCCGGACCCAGCCGTCAGCGGAGGAGTGGACACGACAGCAGTATTCTTAAGGAATAAGGCAACAGTAGCCGAGCCGCTGCATAAATTACTAGCTAAGACGGCTGCATGGTCTTGGGGAAAGGCGGAAGCTAGGGCATTCGAAGGGGTAAAGAATCTCCTAACGAGTTATAGCCTCCTTATCCAATACAATGGCACGCTGCCATTAGTGTTAAGCTGCGATGCATCTCCCTATGGGGTGGGGGCTGTGCTCAGCCACAGGTTACCAAATGGCACAGAAGCCCCTATTGCATACTACTCCCGAACCATGTCATCAACTGAAAGGAATTATAGCCAGCTTGATAAGGAAGCCTTGGCTATAGTTTCAGGAGTAAAGAAATTCCATGAATATGTATTTGGTCGTGATTTTGAAATCATCACGGACCATAGACCCTTGCTAGGTCTGTTGGCAGGCGACCGCCCAACGCCCGTGGCACTCTCGCCCAGACTGACCAGATGGACTATCTTCCTGGCAGCGTATTCTTACAAATTACTACACCGGCCAGGAAAGGAATTAGGGCATGCAGACGCCCTGAGCAGATGCCCGTTACCAGAGACTATCGAAGACCCCACTCCGGGGATACCAGTTCTGCTAATTGACTCTTTGGACTCTGGCCCAGTTACATCCAAAGAGGTGGCTCGGGCGTCGTATAAGGACATTACGATAAGAACTGTGATTGGTTGGATACAAAGAGGTTGGCCCGCTGCGCCGGGTGAGTGTTTTAAAGAGTTTGTAAAAAAACGTGGGGAACTCTTGGCTCAAGGGGGGTGCCTGCTATGGGGGGATCGAGTGGTGATCCCGGAAAAATTGAGAAAAAAGGTATTGGATCTACTTCACGAAGGCCACCCAGGGATCGTGAGAATGAAGGGTCTAGCGAGGAGCTATGTGTGGTGGCCCTTAATGGACTCGGAAATTGCTGAAAGGGTAGGGAAATGCCAGGCCTGCCAGGAGTCCAGACCGCTACCCCCAACGGCCCCGATTCGGGAATGGGAGAGACCCCAGGGCCCCTGGTCTAGGATCCATATCGATTTTGCTGGCCCCTTCCACGGCCAAACCTTTTTGGTAGTAGTCGATGCCTACTCCAAATGGCTGGAAATCATTCTCATGAGATCCATGACAGCCGATGCCGTGATTTCAGTCCTACGGCACCTATTTGTAACCCACGGGTTGCCCGACACGTTAGTCTCCGATAACGGCCCGCAATTCACGGCAACCCAGTTTGAGGGGTACTTGGCAGAGGAGGGCATCCGACATGTCCTCTCGGCGCCTTTCCACCCTGCGACGAACGGCCTTGCAGAACGTTTCGTTCGGAGCGCAAAGGAAGCATTGTCCAGAATCAGGCCAGGCAATTGGCAAACAAAAATTGATACATATCTAGCAGTCCAACACAGAACCCCCTGTGTAACAACTGGCCGCAGCCCGGCCGAGCTATTAATGGGTCGGAAGCTTAGATGCCCACTAGACCGTTTAAACCCAAGCTACACACCAGACGGTTACAAAGGGGCACACGGTAAAACAAGAGAGATGGCAGTAGGCGACCTAGTGTGGGCACACAACTACAGCGAGGGCCCGACCTGGTTAGCAGGAAAAGTCCTAGAAATAACAGGACCAAAATCATATCTAGTCGAGATAGAGGATGGCCGGGTATGGAAACGCCACATAGATCAAATAAGGAAACGCATAACCGATAAAACAGACCCTGACTATTCAATGTATGAATACACAGCTGACTCAACCCCGGGGCAAACGCGAGACTTATCTGAGTTCCAGGAGGTCCAGCGACGCCAACCGGTTCCTCCTGAAAACAGCAGGGACGACTCTGCAATTAATCCAGGGCCGGATGGCCTAGAGGAGGAGCTGAGAGGAACAAACAGTCCCTCCGGTCAGCTCGACTCACTCCCAGAGAATGAATTGTGCAGGTCTGAAAGAGTCAGGAGACGCCCAGTCTACTTGCGTGATTACGTTGAGAAATAAGATGTAAAAATTAGGTAAATATTGGTAAAGTGTTTTCTGGGAGGGAAGGAGTGTAATGTATCTTTAAAAGTTTTGGCGGGAAAATAGCACGTTGCTGATTGGTTAAAGCCACCGGCTAAACTGTATATAAAGAGAGGTTTTTCCCAGCCCGGGTTGCTGGGTTCACCATATAGTAAAGAGCTGTTGTCACTATCCTGGTCTCCTGCCTCGTTATTGCCCGAATCTAACAGTTTATGTCCAGGATGCGAATATTTTCACGGCCCTCTTCTTGATTCGTGCAGTATACAGGTCCTCAATGGAAGGCAGGTTGGTAGCAATTATTTTTTCTGCAGTTCTAATTATCCTCTGAAGTCTGTGTTTTTCTTGTTGGGTTGCAGAACCGAACCAGACAGTTATAGAGGTGCAAATGACAGACTCAATAATTCCTCTGTAGAACTGAATCAGCAGTTCCTTGGGCAATTTGAGCTTACTGAGTTGGCGCAGAAAGAACATTCTTTGTTGTCCTTTTTTAATGATGTTTTTGATGTTAGCTGTCCATTTTAGATCTTGCGATATGATAGAACCTAGAAATTTGAAGGGTTCTACTGTTGATACTGTGTTGTCTAGTATTGTGAGAGGTGGAAGTATGGAAGGGTTTCTCCTAAAGTCTACCACCAATTCTATGATTTTGAGTGTGTTCAGTTCCAGATTGTTTTGGTTGCACCACAAGGCTAGTCATTCGAGGAGGAGGAGGTGGCGAGGAGGACGAGGATCTAGTCATTCGTAGGAGGTGGCGAATGTGAAGGGGCTGATGACCCCACTGAAAGGGAAGATCTCATGGGCTGTTCGGCTCATGGAGGTGCTGTGGTAGGTGTGGCAGTGCTGTTGGGGCTCTAGATGCTGATTTACAACAACTTCATTGTGGCCACCAGGCCAGAATGTGATCAGACTTCCAGCCCAGGTAGCCATCAGAAAGTTTTTTTTATTATTTATTTATTTACATTTATATCCCGCCCTTCTCCGAAGACTCAGGGCGGCTTACAGTGTATAAGGCAATAGTCTCATTCTATTTGTATATTTTACAAAGTCAACTTATTGCCCCCCCAATAATCTGGGTCCTCATTTTACCTACCTTATAAAGGATGGAAGGCTGAGTCAACCTTGGGCCTGGTGGGACTAGAACATGCAGTAATTGCAGGCTGCTGTGTTCTAATAACAGGCTTCTTACCAGCCTGAGCTACCAAGGCCCTTCCGTTGTTGTTGTTCTAGATCAATGCCTAGAGCCCCAGCAGCAGCACTGCACCTGCCACCAGCACCTCTATGGCCCTGCAGTCCACGAGCACTTCCCCTTCACCAGGACAGCTCCCGTCCCACCTCCCACCCTGGCATGGGAAATCCATGGCCACCAACAATGCTGCAACCCTCTCCCTGTCCCCTCGTTCATTCCTGGGCATGGAGGGAGGGAGGAAAGAAGGAAAGAAGGAAGGAAGGAAGGAAGGAAGGAAGGAAGGAAGGAAGGAAGGAAGGAAGGAAGGAAGGAAGGAAGGAAGGAAGGAAGGAAGGAAGGAGGGATATTGGAATGAAAGAGAGTGAGGGTCTGAGGGAAGTCCTGTTTCAGCATTTGGTCATCAGCAGCTCTGCTGCCCTTTTGCCATCCCCTTGTCCCCTCCTTCTGTCCATCCTATCATTAAGAATGATTTGCTTAAAAAGCCAGGTCTCCTTGCATGGAGAGGGAATGGACCTTCCTCTGACCCACTTTGCCCCCCATATCCACCATGACCAACCTGACCAAGGAGAGCAAGCACATCAGCAATAGTCTTGAGAAGAAGGTAAGTGCGCCCCCTCAGAGAAGTGGGGCTGTGGGTTCCCCATGCCCCAGGAGTTTTATTTTATTTTGTATGCTGCTGTATAGCATGAATAGACACCGTTTTTGTGTGTGTGTTAGGGGTGAGTGCACATGCAAAGATACACACAAACATGCAGAAAGAGTCAGTTGCATACATACTATTATTACTTTACTTTGTGGTCATTCCACCTCCATTAAATGCCATCTTCAGTGTTCATTATAACTATAAAAATAAAACACAAACACGTCCTTCACATTCTATACAATTGAATTGAAAACCCCTGATATTGCATTAATATTGCACTATACAGTAGAATTCAAAATACAAAAATCAACAGAGTTGAGGATGTCCAAAACCTGGGAGTAACTTCATTACAGAGGGCAGGCAGTGCTACAGAGAATTCTTTCAAAGAAATGGATTAGGAAGATCTTCCTAAAATTTAAAATGGAAGAAGAAACTGTGAAGGAGACAATGATAAGCTGGGCCAGGAATTTTGGATATAGAATAGAATTTTATTTTATTGGCCAAGTGTGATTGGACACACAAGGAATTTGTCTTGGTGCATATGCTCTCAGTGTACATAAAAGAAAAGATACGTTCATCAAGGTACAACATTTACAACACAATTGATGATCAATATATCAATATAAATCATAAGGATTGCCAGCAACAAGTTATAGTCATACAGTCATAAGTGGAAAGAGATTGGTGATGGGAACTATGAAACGATTAATAGTAGTGCAGATTCAGTAAATAGTCTGATAGTGTTGAGGGAATTATTTGTTTAGCAGAGTGATGGCCTTTGGGAAAAAACTGTTCTTGTGTCTAGTTCAGGGGTGTCCAAACTTGGTCCCTTTAAGACTTGTGGACTTCAACTCCCAGAGTTCCTCAGCCAGCTTTGCTGGCTGAGGGACTCTGGGAGTTGAAGTCCACAAGTCTTAAAGGGACCAAGTTTGGACACCCCTGGTCTAGTTGTTCTGGTGTGCAGTGCTCTATAGCGTCGTTTTGAGGGTAGGAGTTGAAACAGTTTATGTCCAGGATGCGAGGGATCTGCAAATATTTTCACGGCCCTCTTCTTGATTCGTGCAGTATACAGGTCCTCAATGGAAGGCAAGTTGGTAGCAATTATTTTTTCTGCAGTTCTAATTATCCTCTGAAGTCTGTGTTTTTCTTGTTGGGTTGAATTAGAGTATTGGGACAAATTCTACAGAGGAATTATTGAGTCTGTCATTTGCAACTCTATAACTGTCTGGTTCGGTTCTGCAACCCAACAAGAAAAACACAGACTTCAGAGGATAATTAGAACTGCAGAAAAAATAATTGCTACCAACCTCCTTCCATTGAGGACCTGTATACTGCACGAATCAAGAAGAGGGCCGTGAAAATATTTGCAGATCCCTCGCATCCTGGACATAAACTGTTTCAACTCCTACCCTCAAAACGACGCTATAGAGCACTGCTCACCAGAACAACTAGACACAAGAACAGTTTTTTCCCGAAGGCCATCACTCTGCTAAACAAATAATTCCCTCAACACTGTCAGACTATTTACTGAATCTGCACTACTATTAATCGTTTCATAGTTCCCATCACCAATCTCTTTCCACTTATGACTGAATGACTATAACTTGTTGCTGGCAATCCTTATGATTTATATTGATATATTGACCATCAATTGTGTTGTAAATGTTGTACCTTGATGAACGTATCTTTTTCTTTTATGTACACTGAGAGCATATGCACCAAGACAAATTTCTTGTGTGTCCAATCACACTTGGCCAATAAAATTCTATTCTATTCTATTCTATTCTATTCTATTCTATTCTATTCTATTCTATTCTATTCTATTCTATTCTATTCTATTCTATTCTATAAGAAAAACCTCTACGAAATGTTTTATCGTTGGCATTTACCCTCAGCGAGATTGGCCAAAACATTTTGAAAATGTTCACCCGAATGCTGGAGATATAGTTATAAACAGGGAACTTTCTGCCATATGTGGTAGAGCTGCCCCAAAGCCAGAAAGTATTGGCATAAAATAAGGGAATGGTTGGAAGAAATTACTGAACAAAAGATCGAACTGAAACCAGAACTATTTTTATTGGGCATTTTAGATGGAAAAATGGGTAAAAAAATCCATATATAATATTACATATATTAACTGCAACCAGAATCATTTTTGCTCAAAATTGGAAACAGACTAATATTCTTTCAGAGGAAATGATAATAAGAAAAGTACTTGAGTGCACAGAGATGGATAGAAGATTGGCAAGATCCCAGCTGAGATGTCATCAACATCAATATATTGAGCTCTGAAACATTTTGAGAAAACAAAGAATTCAAAATTGATATAAATTCCCAGTCTCATTGTAATTATGAAATAACCACAATTAATACTGTACAGTAACTTCCTGGTTCATGAACACTCCCTTAGGAGAGGAGGATAAGTGAAAAGTCAAGTTTTCTAATATCACATGTTTTATTGATATGAACGATGATCTCTTGTTTCTTTTGGTGATGGATGAGACAGGCAGAGCTGCTAGGATTATAGGTTTTATGCTTAGATTTTAACAACAACGAGTTGGAAGGGACCTTGGAGACCTTCTAGTCCAACCCCCTGCCCAGGCAGGAAACCCTACACCATCACAGACAGATGGTTATCCAACATTTTCTTTAAAATTTCCAGTGTTGGAGCATTCACAACTTCTGCAGGCACTTATTAATTGTTCCACTTATTAATTGTTCTAACTGTCAGGAAATTTCTCGTTAGTTCTAAGTTGCTTCTTTCCTTGATCAGTTTCCACTCATTGCTTCTTGTTCTACCCTCAGGTGCTTTGGAGAACAGCCCGACTCCCTCTTCTTTGTGGCAATCCCTGAGAAGAGGGAATAGTTGATACTACATGATTCTGGCTTTCAATCAGCTGAGTGATGCCATGTGAATTACCAATATTTTTTTAAAAAATCAATAAATGGTCAAACTATTTGAACTAAAGCAAGAAGACTCTCAGTTAAAGTCATGTTATTTTTGGCACTGATGATAATTCTAGCAGTTGAACTTTATGGCCAGAGAAAGATTCCTCCGGCTAAGTGTCCTATTAAGGCACCTCTGCCTATTGTCCACAAGTATTACCAGCCTGGGGATTTCATCATTGCTAGCATTACTTCTCAAATCTACATTTTCTCAAGTCCGGTAACATTTCAGAAGCCGCCTTCTGATGAAACTTTTGATGATCTTTTGTAAGTACCTTCGGCTGAAAAATCAAGCACATCTTCTATGAGGCCAGAGAGTTTTCATGCTAGTTAACTCCATGTAGGGGTTTCATCTAAAGCTCCAACTTCGACATGAAAAGAAGAGAAGATGGCAGATTTTATTCAACACTTTGGTTTATAAAAATTCCCAAATTATTTTTATTGAAAATTGCAAATTGCAAATACATAAGAGAAGCTTCCTATAGTCGTCTTCTATCATGAATGTCAGGCAAATCACCTGTTGTATTAAAAATTATCTTCTATATTGAAAGACTGAAAACTACTAAAATGACCATTATTAAAGAGCACCTTTAGGGGAAAAAAATATTCCCATGGGGGGATGATATGTCTGTCAGTCATCTATCTATCTATCATCTATCTATCTATCTATCTATCTATCTATCTATCTATCTATCTATCTATCTATCTATCTATCATCTCCCTCATCTCTTATCTGTATCTATATCTATATCATCATCTATGCCTGCCTGCCTGCCTGCCTATTTATCTATCGGTCTGCCTGCCTGCCTGTCTGCCTGACTGCCTATCTGTCTATCTGTCTGTCTGTCTATCATCTCCCTCTCTCTTTCAATCATCTCTTATCTGTATCTTTATCTATATCATAATCTATGCCTGCCTGCCTGCCTGCCTATCTATCTATCTATCTATCTATCTATCTATCTATCTATCTATCTATCTATCTATCTATCTATCTATCTATCTATCTATCATCTATCTATCTATCATCTATCTATCTATCTATCTATCTATCTATCTATCTATCTATCTATCATCTATCTATCTATCTATCTATCTATCTATTATCTATCTATCTATCTATCTATCTATCTATCTATCTATCTATCTATCTATCTATCTATCTATCATCTCCCTCTCTCTTTCAATCATCTCTTATCTGTATCTATATCTATATCATAATCTATGCCTGCCTGCCTGCCTGCCTGCCTATCTCTCTATCTATCTATCTATCTATCTATCTATCTATCTATCTATCTATCTATCTATCTATCTATCTATCATCTAACTATGTAACTATTTAGCTATCACTATTAAATTTTTGCCTGCATATATGTATACATTAAATTATAATATAATATTCATAATAATAAATACAGATATCTCTGCACATATATACATTGCACATATAATAGTGCATTTTGAAAGGGAAAAAGAGTTGGGCAAAGCAAATTTAACAATACTAAAATACTGTACAAAAAGATAATAAGCAGAAAAGAAAGCAAAGAAAGGGGAAACAATGCATTACATTTCCCCTCCCCCCTTTTAAAATATCTGCCAATTTACAATATTATATAACATTATTTTTTATTTTCATTTGGAGCATATGTGGAAGCCAGCATAATTGTTTTAATTCTTTTTACTTTCATATTTTTAGATTAATATCCTCCTTGCTTTCTTTCGATTAATCCAAATCTTCCAGGGCAGATGGTTTGATATAAATTACTATTTCACTAAATTTTTTACTCTGTTCCGCAGCTGTTTATTTTTGTCTCAATTTCCATTGCTTTATCAGGAACTTGTGTCCTGTTATATATATGTTTCTTGGAGGCAAACAATATCTGAATTTTGTCTTTTCAATTTTGTTACGTATTGATGGTGACTTTAATCCATTGGGGTGGATTTATGCTGTTAATGTACCTTACATAGTATGTTTCAAACTTATTCTATACAATAAGCCTCCTATTTTCAAGAGGCAATTATGAGAATGTTCATGTCAGGATAGAATTAGTAATAAGATCTAAAGAATGTGGTAACCTAGAACCTATTGCTCATAACCTAGGATGTTGACTCAGAATTACCAGCACATCCTGGCCTTGGTATTTGCTGTGAAGGAAATAAATGAGAATACCAAACTCTTACCCAATGTCAGTTTGGGCTTCCATATCTTAAACAGCTATTTTTTGGCAAGGTGGATCTATCATGCCTCAATGGAACTTCTGTCCACTCAGGACAAGCTCATCCCTAACTACAAATGTGATATTCAGAACAAGATTGTGGGAGTCATTGGGGGACCCAATTCTGAAGTTTGTGTCTACATGATGAACATCTTGAGTGCCTACAAGATTCCACAGGTAAAAAAAAAGATAAAAAAATATACAGGTTCGTTATGTTTAAGATACTTTGGTAAATGGGAGATAGAAAATAGAAATCTTATTAGTTTGCTGGGTAATGTATTTATTAACCACTGAAATGGTAGTTGATCAATCTATCATTGGATGCTGCAAAGGTTGCCACACTTCATTGTACTTATAAATTAAAATACAGGTAGTCCTTGACTTATTCCTGGAATTTCTGTTGTAAATTATGAAAAGTGTAGGTTGTGGCACTTATGTGACTGGCCAGTTTCCAGTAAGGAACATTGAAAATTGTGTCATGTGATTGCAGAATGCTGCAATCAGCTGTAAAAGTGAGTTGGTTGTCCAATGTTGGAAGTGCAGTCATGTGACTGTGGAGGTGGTGACACCATCGGAGTAGCAAAACTGAGTTGTAACTATTTTTGGCTTGTGTGTTGCATCACAACTATCTGTATTTTTCAACAATCCATCTGTATGTCACTATATATAGAACAGAATAGAACAGAACAGAACAGAATTCCTTATTGGCCAAGTGTGATTGGACACACAAGAAATTTGTCTCCGGTGCATAAACTCTCAGTGTACATATAAACAACAAAGTGATAAGTCATAGATCATAAATCATAAGATACAAAAACAGTTGATAAATCATAATATACCAGTAGGAGAAGGAAAGATGAGAGGTGAGAAAGATGAGAAGATGAGAAGGATGAGAATGACGAGAAGGTGACAAGGATAATAGCAATACAACTTACTACATAGGTAAAATAACTTTGAGCAGAAGACATTGCTGTAGGAAAAAAAATATTTAGCAGAGTGATGCCATGGGGGAAGAAACTATATTTGTGTCTAGTTGTTTTGGCATGCAATGGCCAATAGAATAGAATAGAATAGAATAGAATAGAATAGAATAGAATAGAATAGAATAGAATAGAATAGAATAGAATAGAATAGAATAGAATTTTTTATTGGCCAAGTGTGATTGGACACACAAGGAATTTGTCTTGGTGCATATGCTCTCAGTGTACATAAAAGAAAAGATATGTTCATCAAGGTACAACATTTACAACACAAATGATGGTCAATATATCAATATAAATCATAAGGATTGCCAGCAACAAAGTTACAGTCCAACAGTCATAAGTGGAAAGAGATTGGTGATGGGAACTATGAGAAGATTAACAGTAGTGCAGATTTAGTAAATAGTTTGACAGTATTGAGGGAATTCTTTGTTTAGCAGAGTGATGGCCTTCAGGAAAAAACTGTTCTTGTGTCTAGTTGTTCTGGTGTGCAATGCTCTATAGCGTCATTTTGAGGGTAGGAGTTGAAACAGTTTATGTCCTGGATGTGAGGGATCTGTAAATATTTTCACGGCCCACTTCTTGATTCGTGCAGTATACAGGTCCTCAGGAAGGCAGGTTGGTAGCAATTACTTTTTCTGCAGTTCTAATTATCCTCTGAAGTCTGTGTCTTTCTTGTTGGGTTGCAGAACTGAACCAGACAGTTATAGAGGTGCAAATGACAGACTCAATAATTCCTCTGTAGAACTAAATCAGCAGCTCCTTGGGCAGTTTGAGCTTACTGAGTTGGTGCAGAAAGAACATTCTTTGTTGTCCTTTTTTGATGATGTTTTTGATGTTAGCTGTCCATTTTAGATCTTGCGATATGATAGAACCTAGAAATTTGAAGGTTTCTACTGTTGATACTGTGTTGTCTAGTATTGTGAGAGGTGGAAGTATGGAAGGGTTTCTCCTAAAGTCTACCACCATTTCTCCGGTTTTGAGTGTGTTCAGTTCCAGATTGTTTTGGTTGCACCACAAGGCTAGTTGTTCGACCTCTCGTCTATAGTGGCATCTTGAGGGGAGAAATTGAGGCAATTTATGTCCAGGATGTAAGGGGTCTGTAATTTTCTCAGCCTTTTTCTGGTTCATGCGGTATACTGGTCCTCAATGGAATGCAGTTATTTTTTTCTGCACTCCTAACCAGTGGTGGGTTTCTACCGGTTCGCCCTGGTTCAGGTGAACCGGTAGTGGCATCGGTGGGAGGCTCTGCCCACCCACCCGGAAATCATCACGGATGCTCTGAGCATGCCAAACCAGACAGTTATAGAGGGTTGATACAGTTGTTACTATGTTGTCTGATAATGTAAGAGGTGGTAGAATAGGTGGGCGTCTCCTAAAGTCTACTATCTCTGCAGTTTTAAAAGTGTCAGTTCCAGGTTGTTCAACTGCACCAGAGGGTCAGTTGCTCTACCTCCCATTTAATGCTTCCCATCTGTTAGAAAGCTTATGATCCATCTGTAAGTATGATCAGGCTGAGAAACATTGATTTGGATTTCGTTTGAAAACGTTTTGGAAAGTCCAAACCTGTGTGCAAAATTGCAGCTGAGGCTGTTCAATAGCAAAAAATGTCTTATGAAATCATAAAATTTCCTGAAATACTTGTGGTCTAGAAAGATATATTCTGTCTGGCATGGTCAATGTTCCGTCAATATTTGACAAAATTAATTAGCCAATATCAATAATAAATCAATATCTAGCAAGTAATTAATCAGTAAATAAATTGATGTCAATAATAAATCAATTAACACAGATCAGCAAATAATGTCCATCTAATCAGCTAATGAATTGTTAATAATTAAATAACTAGACAATTTAATATTGAGCTAAACAGTGCTAATTAATTAATGATCAATAGTATTAGAATTTTTATTATATAATAATTATAAAACTTCTATTATTAATCCTTACTTAATGGAATATGGTTGTATGACAAAAATAACTAGACAATGATAAAGTAGAAATGACTATCAATTAATTATACTAAATGCTAAATCGTTGATATTGCTTTGTATATTTGTCATAAGAAATATTTAAATGTTCAGAAAAATATATAAGATACAAATCTGAAAGCAGAAAGGAACCGTCTTTCTACTGTGAAGTTGAAAGTTCACATACTGTGAACATACTTCACATACTATGAAGTTCACATACTGTGAAGTATGTGAAGTTTCATTTTGATTATGTCTTTTCTTGTTTCCCACCCCCAGGTTTTATATGGGTTTTCCCCAATAATAAATGACAAAAATGAAGAAAGATTTTTTCATCGTATGTTTCCCAAGGCGATCCATCTCTATTTGGGCATTCTTGAGTTGCTACTGCATTTCAAGTGGACCTGGATCGGTGTGCTTTCTTATGATAATGACAATGGAGATGCATTCATACAGCATGTCCTTCCCTTTTATTCTCAGAAGGGTGTCTGTGTGGATTTCTTAGAAACAGTGCCTCAAATGTCTTTTTCCAGTAACATTGCTGAAACTGCAACAGAATGGTTTGCAACTTCACGTATGGTCACAGGAAGTACTGCCAACGCTGTTCTCATTCGAGGTGAAATTCATACTATGAGTGTCTTGAGAACAATTTTCCAATTCTCGCAATTTTATGATGTAAGAATTGAAAGACAGGTGTGGCTTATGACAGCCCAGATGGATTTTGCATCTCCTGGTTTTTTAAAAGATGCCGACATACATTTCCTCCATGGGGCTCTATCATTTGCTGTTCATACAAATTATCCTAGAGGATTCCAGAAGTTTCTGAAGGGACGAAACCCCCTCTCAGAAAACGAAGATGGGTTTATCAGAATCTTCTGGAAAGATGCATTTAATTGTCATTTCTCAAATCCCAGTCTACCACAGAGAGATGAGGAGATCTGCACTGGGGAAGAAAAATTGGATAGTCTACCTGGAACCCTGTTTGATAGCAGGATGTCTGGCCACAGTTATAGTATCTACAATGCAGTTTACAGTATGGCACATGCCTTGTATGGCTTAACTTCATCCAAGTCAAAAGAGAGGGTAAAGATAAAAAGCATGGGACAAGGGTATCTACTTGAAAAAGCCTGGCAGGTATTTATTTATTTTATTTATTTATTTATTTATTTTGTCACAACAATATATGTAAGTATTATACAAAAAGATTATATAGTATATAAACATATATATGAGTAAATATTAGGAGGTATAAGCATATATATATATAGGAAGAAGAAAAGAAAAACAATCGGACAGGAATGGTAGGCACATTTGCATGCTTATGCACGCCCCTTATGGTCCTCTTAGGAATGGGGTGAGGTCAATAGTAGAAAGTTTTTGGTTAAAGCTTTTAGGATTATGGGAAGAGACCACAGAGTCAGGTAAAGTATTCCAAGCACTGATGATTGTGTTACAGAAATCATATTTTCTGCAATCTAGATTAAAGCGGTTGACATTAAGTTTAAATCTATTGGTTGCTCTTGTATTATTGCAATTAAAGCTGAAGTAGTCTTTAACAGGAAGGACATTACAATAGATGATTCTATGAGTTAAACTTAGGTCTTGTCGAAGGTGACGGAGTTCCAAGTTTTCTAAGCCTAGGATTTCAAGTCTGGTGGGATAAGGTATTTTGCTGTTTTCAGAGGAATGGAGAACTCTTCTTGTAAAATATTTCTGGACACGTTTAATTGTATTGATGTCAGAGATGTGGTGAGGGTTCCAAAGCAATGTAGAAGGAGACATAGTTAAATATTATGGCAATAATTGAATATGGAGATAAGATGTGTTGTCCACAATTCGAGTCTGAGCCTGGAGCCAAAGCCAATGATGGACGCCAGACACGAGATGCAGGTTTTCTGATTGCTTTTTATTGGGGTACTCCAAGGAAAAGTGCTCCTGGCCAAAATGCCAAGAGCCAAGAACAAAGGATTAAGAAAGTTTTATACGCTTTCACTAAAAGAGAAGACGGGACTAGGCGAGATAATAAGAAATGGTAAAGGTTCCCCTCACACATACATGCTAGTCATTCCCGACTCTAGGGGGCGGTGCTCATCTCCGTTTCAAAGCCGAAGAGCCAGCGCTGTCCAAAGACGTCTCCGTGGTCATGTGCCAGCATGACTCAACGCCAAAGGCGCGTGGAACGCTGTTACCTTCCCACCAAAGGTGGTCCCTATTTTTTCTACTTGCATTTTTATGTGCTTTCAAAACTGCTAGGTTGGCAGAAGCTGGGACAAGTAACAGGAGCTCACCCCGTTACATGGCAGCACTAGGGATTCAAATCGCTGAGCTGCCAACCTTTTCGACTGACAAGCTCAACGTCCTAGCCCCGGAGCCACCGAGTCCCCTTTAATAAAAAATATCATCTAATAAACATTTTAGTAATAATTCTACAATTTGTTCTATTGGTCTCTAGCTGTCCCTATTCCTAAGCCTTGGCTAATGAATGCTCCAGGAGTTATCTAATACACAGTTAATTGGCTGCAGGGCATCTGTATTCCTAATTTTTGATGAGGCCTACAAGTTGTCTAACTCTAGTTACTTTTATCAGCTTTCTAACTACCCAGAATTATTACAAGATTTACACATGCATATTTCCTGTAGATAATCATGCTTTGTTCTTGCCAGACAGGCTCCACAATTACAGTCTTCCTGATTTACTTTCAAGTGTATATCGTGATTATTTTATTATTTTAGCATACAGCCCATCAGATGTTACCCAGAAATGCAAAGAAAGAGAAATAAAATAACAAAAATATACTTCTTTTCATACTTTCATACTAATTTTGAATGTAATTCATTATCAAAACTTCCAAGATACCATGAGGGCTATCTTTCTAGGGAAATTACATCAATTACACATTATTTTTAAAAAGGAATAAGTCACTCTCTGTTTTGTTTATTTTTTTCCTCCTTAAATATGTAATTGGTGAATATGTAATACACATCTAGAATAGATGAAATATGTTGTGGTTCAATCTGTAAGTTGTGCCCCACCCCCTGCAATTCCATGAACCACACCATGCCAGGCTCCCCTGTCCTCTACTGTCTCCCAGAGTCCAACAATTCACCAGCGACCAGTTTTGTTCTCTGCTGTCCCCTTCTCCTTTTGCCTTTAATGTTTCTCAACATCAGGTTTTTTTCCCAATGATTTTTCACTTCTTACTTGGCGGCCAATGCATTTGAGCTTCAGTTTCATTATCTAAACTTCCAAAAGACAATCATGTTCGATTTCCTTTAGAATCAATTGGTTTGATCTCTTTATACTGTGGTCTAAAGGATTCTCTAGAGTCTTATTTATTTATTTATTTATTTATTTATTTATTTATTTATTTTGACACAACAATATATGTAAATATTATACAAAAAGATTATATAGTATATAAACATATATATGAGTAAATATTAGGAGATATAAGCATATATATATATAGGAAGAAGAAAAGAAAAACAATAGGACAGGAACGGTAGGCACATTTGTGTGCTTATACATGCCCCTTATGGTCCTCTTAGGAAAGGGGTGAGGTCAATAGTAGAAAGTTTTCGGTTGAAGCTTTTAGGATTATGGGAAGAGACCACAGAGTCAGGTAAAGTATTCCAAGCACTGATGATTCTGTTACAGAAATCATATTTTCTGCAATCTAGATTAAAGCGGTTGACATTAAGTTTAAATCTATTGGTTGCTCTTGTATTATTGCAATTAAAGCTGAAGTAGTCTTTAACAGGAAGGACATTACAATAGATGATTCTATGAGTTAAACTTAGGTCTTGTCGAAGGTGACGGAGTTCCAAGTTTTCTAAGCCTAGGATTTCAAGTCTGGTGGGATAAGGTATTTTGTTGTTTTCAGAGGAATGGAGAACTCTTCTTGTAAAATATTTCTGGACACGTTTAATTGTATTGATGTCAGAGATGTGGTGAGGGTTCCAAAGCAATGTAGAAGGAGACATAGTTAAATATTATGGCAATAATTGAATATGGAGATAAGATGTGTTGTCCACAATTCGAGTCTGAGCCTGGAGCCAAAGCCAATGATGGACGCCAGACACGAGATGCAGGTTTTCTGATTGCTTTTTATTGGGGTACTCCAAGGAAAAGTGCTCCTGGCCAAAATGCCAAGAGCCAAGAACAAAGGATTAAGAAAGTTTTATACGCTTTCACTAAAAGAGAAGACGGGACTAGGCGAGATAATAAGAAATGGTAAAGGTTCCCCTCACACATACATGCTAGTCATTGTCGACTCTAGGGGGCGGTGCTCATCTCCGTTTCAAAGCCGAAGAGCCAGCGCTGTCCAAAGACGTCTCCGTGGTCATGTGCCAGCATGACTCAGCATAAAGCGCGTGGGCAGCTGTTACCTTCCCACCAAAGGTGGTCCCTATTTTTTCTACTTGCATTTTTATGTGCTTTCAAAACTGCTAGGTTGGCAGAAGCTGGGACAAGTAACAGGAGCTCACCCCGTTACATGGCAGCACTAGGGATTCAAATCGCTGAGCTGCCAACCTTTTCGACTGACAAGCTCAACGTCCTAGCCCCGGAGCCACCGAGTCCCCTTTAATAAAAAATATCATCTAATAAACATTTTAGTAATAATTCTACAATTTGTTCTATTGGTCTCTAGCTGTCCCTATTCCTAAGCCTTGGCTAATGAATGCTCCAGGAGTTATCTAATACACAGTTAATTGGCTGCAGGGCATCTGTATTCCTAATTTTTGATGAGGCCTACAAGTTGTCTAACTCTAGTTACTTTTATCAGCTTTCTAACTACCCAGAATTATTACAAGATTTACACATGCATATTTCCTGTAGATAATCATGCTTTGTTCTTGCCAGACAGGCTCCACAATTACAGTCTTCCTGATTTACTTTCAAGTGTATATCGTGATTATTTTATTATTTTAGCATACAGCCCATCAGATGTTACCCAGAAATGCAAAGAAAGAGAAATAAAATAACAAAAATATACTTCTTTTCATACTTTCATACTAATTTTGAATGTAATTCATTATCAAAACTTCCAAGATACCATGAGGGCTATCTTTCTAGGGAAATTACATCAATTACACATTATTTTTAAAAAGGAATAAGTCACTCTCTGTTTTGTTTATTTTTTTCCTCCTTAAATATGTAATTGGTGAATATGTAATACACATCTAGAATAGATGAAATATGTTGTGGTTCAATCTGTAAGTTGTGCCCCACCCCCTGCAATTCCATGAACCACACCATGCCAGGCTCCCCTGTCCTCTACTGTCTCCCAGAGTCCAACAATTCACCAGCGACCAGTTTTGTTCTCTGCTGTCCCCTTCTCCTTTTGCCTTTAATGTTTCTCAACATCAGGTTTTTTTCCCAATGATTTTTCACTTCTTACTTGGCGGCCAATGCATTTGAGCTTCAGTTTCATTATCTAAACTTCCAAAAGACAATCATGTTCGATTTCCTTTAGAATCAATTGGTTTGATCTCTTTATACTGTGGTCTAAAGGATTCTCTAGAGTCTTATTTATTTATTTATTTATTTTATTTATTTATTTAATTTTGTCATAACAATATACACAAGCATCACACAAAAAGATTATATAATATGTAAACATATAGATGATGAGAAACAAGGAAGTATAAGCATATGTATATATAGGGAAAGAAACAATAGGACAGGAACGGTAGGCACGTTTGTGCTCTTATGCACACCCCTTAAAGTCCTCTTAGGAATGGGGTGAGTGGATAGATTTTGGTTAAAACTTTTGGGGTTATGAGAAGAGACCACGGAGTCGGGTAATGCATTCCAAGCACAGGCAATTCTGTTACAGAAATCATATTTTCCGCAATCCAAATTGGAGCGGTTGACATTAAGTTTAAATCTATTGGTAGCTCTTGTACTATTGCAGTTGAAACTGAAGTAGTCATTAACAGGAAGGACATTACAATGGATGATTCTATGAGCTAAACCCAGGTCCTGTCGAAGGCGACGGAGTTCCAAGTTTTCTAAACCCAGGATTTCAAGTCTGGTGGGATAAGGTATTTTGTTGGTTACAGAGGAGTGGAGAACTCTTCTCGTAAAATACCTCTGGACACGCTCAACTGTATTGATGTCAGAAATGTGGTATGGGTTCCAGACAGGCGAGCTGTAATCAAGAATTGGCCTAGCAAATGTTTTATACGCTCTGGTCAGTAGTGTGGTGTTTTTAGAAAAGAAGCTATGTCAGATTAGGTTAACAACTCTTAGAGCCTTTTTTGCTATGTAGTTGCAGTGGGCCTTGGCACTTAGATCATTAAATATGAAAACTCCAAGGTCTTTGACAGGGTGGGAGTCATCTGTAAGGTAATGTCCATCAAGCATGTACTTAGTGTTTGGGTTATTTTTTTCCAATATTCCAATGTCTTCTTCAACATCACAATTTGAAAGCATCAGTTGTTTCATGCTCAACCTTCTTTATGGTGCAATACTTAGAGACATACATGGGAAAACCATAGCTTTGACTATATAGTCAAGCAAGGTGATGTCTCTGCTTTTAAATACACTGTCTAGGTTTGCCATAGCTTTTCTCCCAAGAAGAAAATGCCTTTTAATTTTATGCCACCATCTACGGTGATCTTGGAGCTCAAGAAAATAAAATCTGTCACTGCTTCCATTTTTTCCCCAATCTATTTGCCAGAAAGTGATGGAACCGGATGCCATGATCTTAGTTATTTTTTTAAATTTATTTAATTTATTTTTTTAATGTAAAATTTGTTACTAACAGTTCTGTGGGTGTGGCTTGGTGGGGACGGTAATGTGACTGGGTGAGCATGGCCAACTTTTTTTTCTTTACTTTTAAAAACATTTTTTCTACAACCTCTTCAGCTGAAGAGGTTGTAAAAATGCTTTTAAAAGCCTCTGATGATCAGGCAACTCAGCTGAGATTGCCAGAGGAGCCTTTTAAAAGCATTTTTTCTACAACCTCTTCGGCCGTAGAGGTTATAAAAAATGTTTTTAAAAGCCTCTGAAGATCCCAGCTGAAGATCCCATGCAATCATCAGAGGCTTTTTTTTTTACTTTTAAAAGCATTTTTTTGGCCAAAGAAAAAATGCTTTTAACATTAAAAAAAAACACCAACCTTTGATGATCATGTGGCTCAGCTGGGCATGGGAGGGAGCAGGGATTTTTGCTACCAGTTCTCCAAACCAACCACTGCCATCACTACTGGATCAGGTGATCCGGTCCAAACTGGGAGCATTTCACCCCTGGTTTCAAGTTAACTTTTGCACTCTTGCAAAAGCTCTTTAGTTCCTTTTCACTTTCTGCCATTAGAGTAGTATCGTCTGCATGTCTGAAGTTGTTGATACTTCTTATATCAATCTTAATTCTGGATTATGAGTTCATCCAGTCCAGAATTTTACATGATTTTTCAAAATTTGCATATAAGTTAAATAAGAAAGGTGGCAATATACAACCTTGTCATACTCCTTTCCCTATTTTGAATTTATCAGTTGTTCCATGTCTCGTTCTAACTGTTGCTTCTTGACCTGCACTCAGGTTCCTTAGGAGACACAGAATGTAGTATGGTAGTCTCCTCTTTTCAAGAATTTGCCACAATTTGTTGTGTTCTTCACAATCAAAGTCTTTTGTGTAGTCAATACTCCCTTGCTTTCTCCGTAATCCAGCAAGTGTTCACAATTAAATCTCTAGTTTCTCCACCTGTATGAAACCCAGCTTGTACTTCTCATATACTATATTGCTAAAGCCTAGGTTGTAAAAGTTTAACCATGAAGTTGCTAGCTTGTGAAATGAGTGCAATTGTATGGTAATTTGAATATCTTTTGACATAGCCCCTTTTTTTGGGATTGAAACTTACACTGACCTTTTCCAATCCTGTGGTCACTGATGAATGTTCCAAATTAACTAGCGTATTGAGTGCAATACTTTAACAGCACCATCTTTTAAGATTTTAAAGAGCTCAGTTACAATCCTATCACTTCAACTAGCTTTGTTATTGGCAATGCTTACTAAGGGCCACTTGACATTGCAATAGACACTGTCTGGCTTGAGGCCAGCAACCACATTAATGTGGTTATCAGGGACATTAAAATATTTCTTGTACAATACAGTTCTTTTGTATATTATTGCCACCTCTTCTTAATCTCTTCTGTTAAGTCTCTACCATTTTTGTCCTTTATTGTGCCATCTTTGCAGAAAATGGTCCCTTGATATCTCCCATTTCCTTAAAGAGATCTCTAGTCTTTCCCTTTCTATTGTCTTCTATTTCTTTGCATTGTTCATTTAAGAAGACCTTCTTATCTAATCTTGCTTTTTCCTGGAAATCTATATTCAGTTGGGTATATATTTCCCTTTTTCCTTTCCCTTTCTCTTTTCTTCTTTCCTCAGTTATTTATAAGGCCACTAGAAAGAGTGCAGAGAAGAGCAACAAAGATGATTAGGGGACTGGAGGCTAAAACATATGAAGAACGGTTGCAGAAACTGGGTATGTCTAGTTTAACAAAAAGAAGGACTAGGGGAGACATGATAGCTATGTTCCAATATCTCAGGGGCTGCCACAAAGAAGAGGGAGTCGGGCTGTTCTCCAAAGCACCTGAGGGTAGAACAAGAAGCAATGGGTGGAAACTGATCAAAGAAAGAAGCAACTTAGAACTAAGGAGAAATTTCCTGACAGTTAGAACAATTAATAAGTGGAACGACTTGCCTTCAGAAGTTGTGAATGCTCCAACACTGGAAATTTTTAACAAAATGTTGGATAACCATCTGACTGAGATGGTGTAGGGTTTCCTGCCTGGGCAGGGGGTTGGACTAGAAGGCCTCCAAGGTCCCTTCCAACTCTGTTGTTATGTTATGTTATGTGTTTCATTGCATTTATTTTTCTTAGGGATGGCTTTACTGTACATTGTTATGAAGCTCATCCACAAGACTTGTCTACCGGATCCAATCCCATAAATCTATTCATCACCTCCACTCTATACTCAAAGGTATACTTATTGCTGATTCCCTTCCACTTTAGTTCATTGATTCTTAAAATGTTGCAGGGGTGAAATTCTCCCGGTTCAGTCTGAATCGGCCAATCTGGTAGCGATGGTGGTGGGTGGTTCGGAGAACCGTAGCAAAAATCCCTACCCCCTCCCACCCATGCCCACTCAATCGCCCAGTTGCCTACATGCTGGCTTGCTGGTTCTTTTAAAAAATGCTTTTAAAAGGTTTAAAAAAAGGGTCTGATGATCACAGCTGAGCCGTGCAATCATCAGAGCCTTTATTTTTAGTTTTAAAAGCATTTTTTACAACCTATTTGGCCGAATAGGTTGGAAAAAATGCTTTTAAAAGGTTTAAAAAAAGGGTCTGATGATCACAGCTGAGCCGTGCAATCATCAGAGCCTTTATTTTTAGTTTTAAAAGCATTTTTTACAACCTATTTGGCCGAATAGGTTGTAAAAAATGCTTTTAAAAGGTAAAAAAAGTCTCCGACAATCACAGCTGGGCTGCGCAATCGTCAAAGCATTTTTTTAACCTTTAAAAGCATTTTTTACAACCTTTTCGGCTGAATAGGTTGTAAAAAAATGCATTTAAAAGTAAAAAAAAAAGATTGTGCACCACAGCTGATCACCCGCCCTGCGCGCTGTTCTACTTACCCCATGCCTCCTTTTAGTTTGCACTATGTGTGTGTGTGTGTGCGCGCGCATCTCACATTTGGTGCATGGTGTGCATTGCGCATGCGCGTGAGCAGTGCACATGCACAGCCAGCAAACCGGTAGTAAACTGGTTCAGATTTCACCACTGAGATGTTGTTAATCAATTTTGCCATCTCATGCTTGACCATGTCCAACTTACATTGATTCATAGATCTTACATTTCAGCTTCCTGTAATGCTGAAAATTGTTCTTTATAGCACAGAGTATCCTTTCAGCTTTGTCTCAGCCTCTTTACTCTTTACTCTCAAGTCTTCCCCAGTAGCACATTCGACACTTTACAACCTGAGGGGCTTATCTTCTGGTATCATTACTTTTAGACTTTTGATACATAAAATATCCCAATAAAAGAAACAGGAGATAGCAATACAATAAACAATATACTTTATTATATGAGCAATTTGGAACGTGAACAGCCATCATAACATTACTTACATCAATAACCCATTGCAATGAGGTCCAGAGACAATAGCTAGGTCCAGCAAGGAATGGCTATAGCCAGTGGCCTCAATTTGAGGCCCATCTCCTCCTTTTATAGTTTTCTTCTGACAGCCCCTCAGCAAATAGAATTTTAATGATGTTATTTCCTTATACCCTCATACTGACCATCAGTTAGCACATACTTCAGTGGTGGGATTTTTTTTTAATTTCATTTTGTCACAACAGTACACAAACATTGTCATAAGTAAAAAAACATATAATGAAGAATATGTGTGTGTGTGTGTGTGTGTGTGTGTGTGTGTGTAAAGAATATGCATCAGCTATATTAATTTGATATAATGAAGGGAACAATAGGACAGGAACAGTAGGAACTTTTGTGCTCTTATGCACACCCCTTATTGTCCTCTTAGGAATGGGGTGAGGTCAATAGTAGACAGTTTTTGGTTGAAGATTTTGGGATTTTGAGTAGAGACTATGGAGTCAGGTAATGAGTTCCAAGCATTAACAACTCTGTTGCAGAAGTCATATTTTCTGCAATCAAGTTTAAAGCAGTTGACATTAAGCTTGAATCTATTTTTTGCTCTTGTAATATTGTGATTGAAGCTGAAGTAGTCATTTACAGGAAGTATATTGCAATAGATGATTTTGTGCATTAAACACAGGTCATGTCGAAGTCGACGGAGTTGTAAATTTTCTAATCCCAGGATTTCAAGCCTGGTAGTATAAGGTATTTTGTTGTTTTCGGAGGAGCGAAGAACTCTTCTAGTAAAATATTTCTGGACGCGTTCTATTGTATTTATGTCAGAGATGTGGTATGGGTTCCAGACGGATGAGCTGTATTCAAGAATAGGAAATGTTTTGTATGCTCTAGTTAGTAGTGTAGAGTTTTTGGAAAAGAAGCTGTGTAAAATTAGGTTTACTACTTTTAGAGCCTTTTTTTGCTATGTAGTTGCAGTGGGCTTTGGCATTAAGGTCATTTGATATGAGAACTCCAAGATCTTTGGCAGGGTGAGGGTCGTCAGTAAGGTAATGACCATCGAGTTTGTGCTTGTTGATAGGATTATTTTTTTCCAATATGTAAGACTGAGATTCAGCCAGTTCACACCACTTCGGGAGAATCAGTTGTTAACTTTCTGAGCAGTTTAGTGAACTGGTTGTTGGAAGAAATCATTAGAGCAGAGAACCAGTTGTTAAATTATTTGAATTCTACTACTGACATACTTAAGGACGTGGTGGCTCAGGGGCTAGGATGTTGAGCTCGTCGATTGAAAGGTTGGCAGCTCGGCGGTTCGAATCCCTAGTGCTGCCATGTAATGGGGTGAGCTCCCGTTACTTGTCCCAGCTTCTGCCAACCTAGCAGATTCAAAAGCACGTAAAAATGTAAGTAGAAAAAATGGGGACCACCTTTGGTGGGAAGGGAACAGCGTTCTGTGCGCCTTTGGCATTGAGTCATGCCAGCCACATGACCACAGAGACGTCTTCGGACAGCGCTGGCTCTTCGGCTTTGAAATAGAGATGAGCACCGCCCCCTAGAGTCGGCAATGACTAGCATGTATGTGCGAGGGGAACCTTTACCTTTACCTTATTGACATACTTGCGTGTACATGTGAAATCTCCTGCCATCTGCCACGTTCAGTTCTTTATTTCCCATCATTTCTTAATGCTTTGTAGTCCAAAATAACTTCTGAAACTATCTTCTTCGCAAATACATATTATAAAATTGTGCTAGCATAGCCAATTACAAATATCTCATTACTCTTAGGAAATCATTCTACCTGGCACTTTAATATATAGCAATTCATTTGAGGCCTACTGTGATCTTGAGGCCTATATATATTTTTGGTTAAATCACAACCCAGTTGTCCTTTTCTCACAATACTGTCCATGGGGGGTGTTTTTTGTGCAGGGATACTGGAGTGGATTGCCATTTCCTTCTCCAGTGGACTACATTTTGCCAGAACTCTCCACTATGATCTGTACTGAATGGCTTCACTCGTAGCTTCTTTGCCATGATGATGAAGGAGATGAAACCTGTAGATACAGAATCTTTTTGTTTTGCTATTTTGTTTCTTTTATTTTGAATGTGTTTGTACATATTTATTTATTTATTTAATTTATTTATTTATTTAAATTTCTATACCGCCCTTCTCCCGAAGGACTCAGGGCAGTTTACAGCCAACGTAAAACAATATTCATAAATAAAGTTAAAAACGCTATAAAAATCTAATTCAATTTTGGCAAACATTAAAACTAATTAAAACAATAATAAAACCCTGACTAAAAACCATTAACACATTAGGCCAGCCCTGCGTGGTGAAACAAAAGGGTCTTGAGCTCGCATCGGAAGGTCCGGAGGTCGGGAAGTGATTGTAACCCTGGCGGAAGCTCATTCCAGAGGGTAGGAGCCCCCACAGAGAAGGCTCTTTCCCTAGGGGTCGCCAGCCGGCATTGTTTGGCAGATGGCACCCTGAGGAGACCCTCCCTGTGGGAGCACACAGGTCGGTGGGAGGCTATCGGTGGCAGCAGGCGGTCCTGTAAATAGCCCGGTCCTAAGCCATGCGTTTCTGTTAACATCATGTAAACTTTCTCTCTCAATATGTTATTATTTTTTAATTGTAGCTTACACTTTCAAAATCGGAGAGAAAATAGCTCATTTTGGTAGCATGTTTGAAACCACGAGGAAATAAGCAACAACACACACTTGAACAGAACAGTTTCTAGTAAATTAAAAGTAATTCATCTCCCAAGAGGTATGTATCCCATACCTCTCAGGTGATATCACTACTTTGCCCAGAAAACTCATTTGAATGATTTCTTCTTTTCTTGCTTCATTAGATTATCCTCTTCAAAATCATTCGTCTTAGTTTTAAATGTTCTTAGGGTTATTATGAAGGTTCTCCTGGAATCATTTTTTCTTTCTCCAATTTAGCTTCACAAGTTCATAAGAAATACTTCCTTTAGAAACAGTGCTGGAGAAAATTTTTCCTTTGATGAAAAAGCATCTAATTGCTGGATTTGATATTTTCAACTGGGTCACATATTCAAATAACACATTTACAAAAGTCAAAGTTGGATGGGTAGACCCAAACTCTTTCTCTTCCAAATCACTCAACATTCATGAGGACTCCATTGTATGGTCTGTAAGATTTAACCAGGTATATATTTTATCCAGATTTGGAAACAGTTTAATCTATATTTGAATAGTCAAAAAATGTGACCTTTTTCTTCTATTGCAGCAATGTCGGTATTATTCAGATATGGTACTTGCATTTTGAGTTGGGACGTGCTCTATATTTTGGTGTGCAATTAGGTGAAAGCAATCTTCTGAACAGCTGCGGAAGAAAAGTGTTATACTGCTTAGGTCTTTCTCACCAAAACTGGTCAACATTTTAAAGGACTTTAAAGGCCCAGAAGATTATACATAGTATTTTGTATAGAATTCAGGATAATTTAATTCACATTCCAAGTACAGAAGGTCCTCAACTTACAACCACAATAGGCCTGGAGTTTTGATTTCAATTCTAAGAAGATGCATCACATGACTGGATTTGATTTTATGACCATTTTTATAATGGAAGTAAAGCATGTCAATGCCATAATAAATCAAATATAACATGTCCAAAGGAAATTTTTTTTTTACCAGAACCCTACAAGAAATATCAGAAGCCAGTGAGAAAGTTACAAATTTGATCATGTGACCAGAGGATGCTGCAACTGGTTGTAGGTAAACAAGTTGACAATCAACCAAAATTTAATCATGTGATTCTAATAACTTTGAGGACAGTTGTAATTAGCTCTTTCAAAGCCCATCATAACTTAAAATGGCCATCAAGTCACCGGTTTTAAGTCAAGGACTCTCTGTATTCTGGTGGATTGTAACATCAATAGCCCTATTCAGAAAGTGAAGCCATGTTTTGAATTGAAATTGCTCTGAAGGCAAATTGAGAATTGGAATAGCTTTATAAGTGAGAACTTCAGGAATTAGTCTAGGTTAGTATCAAAAAAATAAATAACTCCTGGAGAACAATTGTAAAATATTTCCATGCTGTTGTCAAAGAGCTAAGCTTGATATTACATAGAATGAGACTACTGACTTGGATAAGTGACCAATGTATAAATTGAACCTAAATCCCTGTCCACTGCACTTCAGTTCATTGTTTAATAGATACCTTTCATTATATCTAAGATGCACAGTACCTGATAAATCCTTGCCATGAAACCTAAGAACCATACAGACATTGATAAATACTATAGTCATCATAGTAATGCATTTACTATGCATTCTCAATCCCTCACATCCAGGACATAAACTGTTTCAACTCCTACCCACAAAACGACGCTATAGAGCACTGCACACAGAACAACTAGACACAAGAACAGTTTTTCCCCGAAGGCAATCACTCTGTTAAACAAATAATTCCTTCAACACTGTCAAACTATTTACTAAATCTGCACTACTATTAATCTTCTCATCGTTCCCAACACCAATTTCTTTTCACTTATGACTGTATGACTGTAACTTTGTAGCTGGCAATCCTTATGATTTATATTGATATATTGACCATCATTTGTGTTGTAAATGTTGTACCTTGATGAGGGTATCTTTTCTTTTATGTACACTGAGAGCATATGCACCAAGACAAATTCCTTGTGTGTCCAATCACACTTGGCCAATAAAAAATTCTATTCTATTCTATTCTATTCTATTCTATTCTATTCTATTCTATTCTATTCTATTCTATTCTATTCTATTCTATTCTAATACATTTAGACTGTTTCTGTATTTCAGTATGAGAAAGGCATGACAAAACTACCAAACTGATTCCTTTATTTTTCATCTTCTGCACTCAGAAAAGACCTCCTTCTTTGTGTAATGACAAATGTAACCCTGGTTCTAGTAGGGCCAAAATAGAAGGAAGGCCCTTTTGCTGCTATAAATGTTTTCCATGTCCAGAAGGGAAGATTACAAGTCAGAAAGGTAAGGTTTCTTCAGTTTAAAAATATTAACCATTCCATGAAAACCTGTGTGGGATAAATTCAGTATTTATGTGCTACTGTATACATTACGTAGGGGACGCGGTGGCTCAGGGGCTAGGATGTTGAGCTTGTCGATTGAAAGGTCGGCAGCTCAGCGGTTCGAATCCCTAGTGCTGCCATGTAACAGGATGAGCTCCCATTACTTGTCCCAGCTTCTGCCAACCTAGCAATTTCGAAAGCACATAAAAATGCAAGTAGAAAAAATAGGGACCACCTTTGGTGGGAAGGTAACAGCGTTCCGTGCACCTTTGGCATTGAGTCATGCCGGCCACGTGACCATGGAGATGTCTTCAGACAGCGCTGGCTCTTCGGCTTTGAAACGGAGATGAGCACCGCCCCCTAGAGTTGGCAACGACTAGCACATATGTGCAAGGGGAACCTTCACCTTTACCTATACATTATGTGCTGTCAGAGATAATTTAATTATGTTGGGATGAGTGGATCCTCCTGGTTTAACAGAAATCTTCACTTCTGCGTTTCCTCAGAGGAGAAACACAGCTGAGGCGTGGTAATCTGCTCTGCTGTGCAAATCAGCTGAGAAATAGCATGGGTGGGTGGGCCCATTCTAGACACAAATCACATTAATGAAATATTGTCTACTCGTTCTCTCAAAATCAGCATTGCCTTTGCAGTTCTTTTTTTTAATTTCATTTTGTCACAACAGTATACACACATCATAAAAGAAATATATATATATATATATTTGTTTTCTGAGGTTTTCGCGGGTGTTTGTATGTAGGTCTTTGGTTATTCGGGTTTTCTCCCGCGTAAAATTGGAAGTGTCTTGGCGACGTTTCGACGAAGTCTCATTCTTCAGGCTTCAGCTTCGTGCTTCTGGGAGCAATGTGTGATTGCAGCTGTTTCTTCCTTTTTAACTGCTAGTGGGGGTTTGAACTGATTGGGTGGGAACTTGGCTGTGCTCTGATTGGATGGGGTTTTTTTGTGCTCTGATTGGCTGGGGGTGTGTCCTGTTTGGGTGGGGGCTTGGTTGTGCTCAGATTAGTCTGAGTTGCAGGGGGATTTGAGCTGGTGAGCTGCATTGCTGTTCTTTGGCTTCGTGTTTGTGGTCGTGCTACATCTTCATAGTGGGTGTCTGTCTGCTGTATGTATGGATTGGAGGGGTTTGAAATAGCTAATGTTGCAGCTGCGGTCTGGCTTCTGGTCCTTGGTCGTGCTTCATGATCAGTGTGGGTTTGGGTCTGCTTTCTGGGTGGATGTGTGGTAGTGACATCCTGTGTGGACCTCATGAGTGTGGGTCTGGTGTCATTCCTCGTGTTAGGGACTCGTTTGTCAATAAGGGCGTGTTTCCAACTAGCAGTTAAAAAGGAAGAAACAGCTGCAATCACACATTGCTCCCAGAAGCACGAAGCTGAAGCCTGAAGATGACGAATGAGACTTCGTCGAAACGTCGCCAAGACACTTCCAATTTTACGCGGGAGAAAACCCAAATAACCAAAGACCTACATACATACATACACACACACACACACACACACACACACACACATATATATATATATATATATGTATGTATACAACAGCTATGTTAATTTGATATAATGAAGGGAACAATAGAACAGGAACGGTAGGCACTTTTGTGCTCTTATGCACGCCCCTTATAGTACTTTTAGGAATGGGGTGAGGTCAATAGTAGACAGCTTTTGGTTGAAGATTTTGGGATTTTGAGTAGAGACTATGGAGTCAGGTAATGAGTTCCAAGCATTAACAACTCTGTTACAGAAGTCATATTTTCTGCAATCAAGAGTGAAGCGGTTGACATTAAGTTTGAATCTATTGTTTGCTCTTGTATTATTGTGATTGAAGCTGAAGTAGTCTTTTACAGGAAGGATATTGCAATAGATGATTTTGTGTTTTGCCCTAACTTCCTCTGATGTGCTTCTCTAAGCAGTCAAAACTCTGCTGCTCTATCCAGTAAATATGCATATTTTGATTTGCATACATTTATATTAAAGGCTTGCATCTTCTCTATTTATAGGTTAGCCAGGCTAATTATAGTTTTGTAAATAAACAACAAAACTGTGGACTGGTCTCCATTTTGCCTTCTGCGCATGTCCAAGATGGCGCCGCCCTGCTGATCGGGGGCGTGGCGACGGGCCTTTCCGGGCTCTTTTTGGGTCTGGGGGGGGCCTTAATACCATCATAGGCCCCCGCCCTGATGGAGGAAGATCCAGCCACCCGTAAATAGGGTGGCTGGGCGCTGTGCGACTCCGCGGGGCGTTGGGAGAAGCCCCGGAGTCACGGCGGAGCCACGGCGTCTCAGAGGTAATCCTGGCGGCCTAGCGGCCTGCCGAGCCGCCGCCAGCCTTTTTCGGCGATTTGGCGGCGGCGGCGGTGGCGGGGGGTAGGGGGGCGTTGGCAGCGCCCCCTGGACCCTGCCTGGAAGACTTGGCCAGTTTGGAAGTTGGGTTTGGAGTTTGGGCGTCTCCGGTGGCGATGGGAGGAGCCCCGGAGGGGCTGCGCCCCAATGAAGATCTGGAGGGCCGCCCGGGCTCCATCGGCCTCTTTGAACCTGCGGTGGCGAGGGCGGCGGCCTGGCCCTTCCCTCTCCGTCGGACGTTGGCACCGGTGAGCCCTGGGTCTGCTGGCGGATTTGGCGACGGGTGTCCCCCTTTCATCTGGGGGAGCTCCAGTGGCCTGCTCGCGGTGGCGATGGGGACGTTTCCGGCGGCGATGGCCTGGCGGAGGCGGTGGGCGGCGGCGGCCTGCCCCGGTGCTTTGAAGTGGCGGATGGCCCGATAGGCCCAGGGTGGCTGTGACCTTGCCCTAGTGGCGCGGATATGTGGCAGCGCCGGAGGAAGGCCCGCGGGTCCAGTGGACACCCCTCCACTATTTACCATCTTTATAACATCTCTACCATCGTTCCTCTCCCCTTCTTCCTTAGTCCACCCCAGGTCGTTTGTATGGGGTGGTGAACTGACTGAGTCAGCGGTTTTGTCATCTACCGCACATGGATTATCTCGAACTATTTCCCATCAGGACAGACTGGTCATGGTCATTTTATCATCTGTTATGACTTTTGCTGCCAACTTGACCAGCCCAGGATGGGCCTTGCCCGGACCGTCTCAGTGATGCGAACATTTACCGCGGCTGACCTACTTGCCCTGCGAGATGCCCCTCTCTCGGGTCTGGCCTCAGATTATCGAGGCCCACCTTGAGGACGGGCTTTGGAGTCCCGAGAGGTGGCATCACGAAAATAGGAGGCTTAGGGTTTTAATTGGCTGTTTTAATAGATTTTTAAGGGAGTTTTAAAGGGATTTTAAGGGGGAGGAAACCGGCGGGCTTGGGCTGGGGGTGGGAGGGAGGGGTGGGTGTTGGGGTAACCCGTCGGGGAGTCCAGTTCCTGCGCATGCTCGTGGCGGGGTGGGTGGGTCCGAGGTCATGGGGAGTCGGTGTTCCATTGGTCGAGGTGGTGCTATTTCCACGGTAAGGGGGAGGGGCAGATATGGCGGAAGTGGGGCTCATATCGTGTTAGGGGTGCGCTCGATGCTTACAGGCAATCGCGCGAGCCCTCAAACTTCTCCCGTTCCCGGATGGTCAGGATCCTCAGGGCCCTGGCCTTGGCTGATGTTATGCAATGCTCGGTCCGTGGCCAATAAGGCCCCCCTAATTCACGATCTTATTCATGGGGGTGCCGCGGACCTTATGGGCGTTACGGAGACCTGGTTGGGCCCAGAAGGGGGCGTGCCCCTTGTTCAGATGGGCGCACCGGGTTTCCGAGCATGTCATCAGCCGAGGGCCAGGGTAGGGGTGGTGGGGTGGCGGTTGTGATTAGAGAGTCTAGAGCCGAGGAGACCACTGTACCTCAGATTGCGGGTGCGAATCCCTCTTTGTGAGATGGGGTCATAGATGTCAGATGGGCTTGCTGGTCGCGTACCTGGCTCCTTGCTACGTGACAGCTGCCCTGCCCGAGCTCCTGGAGGTGCTTGCTGGGGTGGCAGTTGAGACCCCCAGACTTTTAGTCATGGGGACTTTAACCTGCCATCGTCCGGCTCGTCATCGACGGTAGCTCGGGAGTTCATGGCTTCCATGACGGCCTTGGACCTGACCCAAGTAGTTGATGGCCCTACTCACGTTGGGGTGGCACTCTGGACCTGATTTTGTCTCTGGTCAGTGGTTGAGAGATCTGGACTTAAAGGAAATAGTCATTGAACCTTTGTCATGGTCAGATCACTCTCTTCTTCTTCTGGACTTTCTGACCGCCATTCACCACCGCAGGGAGACGGAGCCGACACGTTGGTTCCGTCCCAGGCGCCTGATGGACCCGGAGGGTTCGGACGGAGCTTGGGCCATTTCCTGAGGGTCTGGCTCACGGCTCGGCTGAGGAACTTGTTGCGGCCTGGGAGCGGGCGCGGCGGGGCCTTAGACCGGTCGTGCCTTTGCGACCTCTGACCCGGCGCAGGTCCCAACCAGCTCCTTGGTTCTCCGAGGAGCTGAGAGGATGAGCGCGGAGAAGACGCCTAGAGAGTTCCTGGAGGTCTAGCCGTTCAGAAGCTGATCGGACACTAGTGAAGTCCTATACTAGGGCTTACCTAGTGGCAATGAGGAAGCGAGGCGTCGCCTCCTCCCTCATTGCATCGGCAGATAACCGCCCAGCCGCCCTGTTTGGGTGACCCGCTCCCTCCTACACCAGGGGAGCGGGATGACCCGTGCAGGGACATGCTGAGAGTTTAACGGTTATCTATCGATAAAATCGTTCAGCTTCGGGATGGCTTGGACCAAGATTGCGGTGATACGGGTGAGACGGCTGAGGGTGGTCTTGGTGACATTGTATGGGATGAGTTTGACCCTGTCGCTCCGAGGACATGGACAGGTTGTTGGGAGGCTGAATGCCACCACATGTTTACTGGACCCGTGCCCCTCCTGGTTGGTGCTGGCCACGCAGGAGGTGACACGAGGCTGGCTCAGGCGATTACGGCGCTTCTTTGGTGGAGGTGTCTTTCCGGCCGCCTTGAAAGAGGCGGTGGTGAGGCCCCTCCTCAAGAAGCCTTCCTGGACCCGGCTGTTTTAGGTAATTATCGTCGGTCTCCAACCTTCGCTTGGCGAAGGTTGTAGAAATATGGTGGCATATCAGTTTCCCTTGCACCTGGATGAAACTGTCTATCTAGACCCGTTCAGTCCGGTTTCCGACCCGGTTGCAGCACGGAGCGGCTTTGGTCGCGTTGGTGGATGATCTCTGGAGGGCCAGGGATAGGGTTGTTCCTCTGCCCTGGTCCTATTAGACCTCTCAGCGGCTTTCGATACCATCGACCATGGTATCCTGCTGCGCGGTTGGAGGATTGGGAGTGGGAGGCACCGTTTATCGGTGGTTCTCCTCCTATCTCTCCGACCGTCGCAGTCGGTGTTGACAGGGGCAGAGGTCGGCCCGAGGCGCCTCACTTGTGGGGTGCCGCGGGGTCGATTCTCTCGCCCTTCTGTTCTTTATCTACATGAAGCCGCTGGGTGAGATCATCAGTGGTTTCGGTGTGAAGTACCAGCTGTATGCGGATGACACCCAGCTGTACTTTTCTACACCGGACCACCCCAATGAAGCTATCGAAGTGCTGTCCCGGTGTCTGGAGGCCGTACGGGTCTGGATGGGGAGAAACAGGCTCAAGCTCAATCCCTCCAAGACAGAGTGGCTGTGGATGCCGGCATCCCGGTACAGTCAGCTAAATCCGCGGCTGACCATCGGTGGCGAGTCACTGGCCCCGATGGGGAGGGTGCGCAACTTAGGCGTCCTCCTGGATGGACGGCTGTCTCTAGAAGATCATTTGACGGCCGTCTCCAGGAGAGCGTTCTACCAGGTTCGCCTGGTGCGCCAGTTGCGCCCCTTTCTGGACCGGGAGGCCCTATGCACGGTCACTCACGCCCTCGTGACGTCTCGCCTGGATTACTGCAACGCTCTCTACATGGGGCTCCCCTTGAAGGGCATCCGGAGGCTACAGTTAGTCCAGAATGCGGCTGCGCGGGTGATAGATGGAGCCCCTCGTGGCTCCCGCATAACACCCATCCTGCGCAGGCTGCACTGGCTACCTGTGGCCTTCCGGGTGCGCTTCAAGGTTTTGGTGACCACCTTTAAAGCGCTCCATGGCATAGGGCCGGGTTATCTATGGGACCGCCTACTGCGACCAGATACCTCTCACCGACCCGTGCGCTCTCACAGGGAGGGACTCCTCAGGGTGCCGTCAGCTAGGCAGTGTCGTCTGGCGACGCCCAGGGGAAGGGCCTTCTCTGTGGGGGCTCCCGCCCTCTGGAACGAGCTCCCCCCAGGACTCCGTCAACTTCCGGACCTTCGAACCTTCCGTCGCGAGCTCAAGACACATTTATTCATCTGTGCAGGACTGGCTTAGATTTTTAAATTTTATAGGGGTTTTAAATTGATTTTAATATTTATATTTCTATTTTTAATGATAGGGCATTGGAATAAGTTTTTTAAAGATTATTTTAATTTTGTATATTGATGTTTTATATGCCTGTGAACCGCCCTGAGTCCTTTGGGAGATAGGGCGGTATATAAATTTAAATAATAAATAAATAAATAATAAATAAATTTTTAAACTTCAGAAAACCTGTGAAATAAATTTTCTCACCCTAAAATCTGTTCTTTTCTGCTAGTTTGAAAATGACACCTTGAGATATTATGTCTGTGATATACACTCCCTTTCTCTCTCTCTCTCTCTCTCTCTCTCTCTCTCTCTCTCTCTCTCTCTCTCTCTCTCTCCCACCTCCCTCCCACCTTCTCTCTCTCTCTCTATGTATCTATCTACACACACACACACACACACACACTTTCACTGTGTTACTTTCACTGTGCTCTTAATTTATATGAATTCATGTGCCACCTTACTTTAATATTTTTCACTAAGCAAAACATTAAAAAAAGTAGCATGGTCCTATTTCATATGAGTTCTAACGTTTAGTAGATTAATCAAGGAGTTAATCTTAGTTCAATTCAATTCCTTATCAGAGTTAATAATTCCATAACACGCAGGGAGCCTCCAATTGAAGCATTAACCAGAGCTTATGGTACAAAATTATTATTTCTTTCATTATTGCAAATGTTTTCATTAATACAGTGTCTTCTACATTGTATTATAGCAATGTATTCATTCATTAGTTCATTAATTCATTCATTTTCATAGATATGGATGACTGTTTGCCATGCTCAGAAGGACAGTATCCAAACAACAACCATGATTCATGCCTTCCAAAACATATAGTTTTCTTGTCTTATGAAGACCTCTTAGGTACCAGTTTGGCCACTACTGCAATTGTCTTTGCGTGCATTGCCACTGCGGTGCTTGGGATCTTCGTCAAATACCAGGACACTCCCATTGTCAAGGCCAACAACCGGAACATCACCTACCTTCTCCTCGTCTCCCTTGTGCTCTCATTCCTTTGCAGTTTATTATTCATTGGAAAACCTGAAAAGGTGACCTGCCTTTTGCGACAAACTGCTTTTGGGATCATCTTTTCAGTAGTCATTTCTTGTATATTGGCCAAAACCATCATTGTGATTTTAGCTTTCATGGCTTCAGTACCAGGATCCAAGATGAGACGATGGCTCGGGAAACCATTAGATAATTACATTGTTCTTTCTTGTTCCCTCATTCAAATCATTGTTTGCAATGTATGGCTTGTAACCTCACCCCCATATCCAGATGCTGATATGAACTTAGTGGCAGATGAAATCATCCTGGGATGTAATGAAGGCTCTACTGTCATGTTTTACTCTGTCTTACTCTACCTGCTTTTCCTTGCCATTGTTGGTTTCAGTGTGGCTTTCCAAGCACGGCATTTACCAGACAGTTTTAATGAGACCAAGTTTATCTTTTTCAGCCTGTTGTGTTTCTGCAATGTCTGGTTGTCATTTTTTCCAACCTATTTGAGCACCAAGGGGAAATACATGGTGGCTGTGGAGATCTTTTCCATTCTCTCTTCCAGTGCAGGGTTATTGGGCTGCATCTTTTCCCCCAAATGCTTTGTTATTCTACTAAGGCCTAATCTGAATACTAAAAAACAGTTAATGAGAGGCAAGAAAGAAGAAATATAATTCCATGTCTGGTTCAGTAAATGATACATTGATAGGAGACCACTCAGAAAATGGAACTGGTGCAGAATGAAGCCATTACAAGTCATGGAAATTCTTTTATTATTTCTGAGTGCTTTAGGCACTTATCAATTTCTCCTACCCTTGTCCCCCAAACAAATTAGTGAAACAAATTATGACCTCAGAATTATCCATCCTTACTCTAATAAATGTGGTGGTACTGTGGCTCAATGATTAAAATGCTGGGCTTGACAGCCAAAAAGCTGGCAGCCGAGGTCTGAAACCAGAGCTCCATGCCTTTGGGTGTGTCATGTCCTTGTCCCAGCTCCTGCCAACCTAGCAGTTCAAAAACATGCAAATGCAAGTAAATAAATGTGTATCACTACAGTGGGAAGGAACAGTGTTCCATGATGTCATGACCGTGGAAATGTCTTCAGACAGCATTGACTCAATGGCCTTGAAATGGAGATGAGCACCACCTCGTATAGATGGTAATGGTTAGCAAAGTAAAATCCACAGGGACACCTAATAAATGTAATATAAACAATGAAATACTTATTCCCTTCCTTCTAAATGGTTTTATGGAATAATTTGGAAAAGAACTTAATATGCTGAACTGTAGGAGCTCTGAGAAAAATGATCTCAATACTCAAATTACATATTCATATTCTTGATCATCCCATCAATGTTTGCTCTGTTTTTATCCAAACCTCCTCTAATCATGGGTAAAGGAAGTGGTCTATTCGTAATTGAAGATCCAGATGCAAGCCCACCCAGTGCTTAACTCCAGATTCTCCATAAACCTTGTTCATAGACATGCACACCATATCTACATCCTGCTAATCCTTGATCTGGGCTCTGTCCCAATCCATAAACCAACACAGGAAAGCAAGGCTATATGACCAATCTATTCTACCTCCATGTAACTTCCCCAGTGTTGTGATAGTAACTTATAATCGTTTTCCACTTGATTAGAGGGTCAGTCTTTATCTTCTCACAATAGTACATGCGAAAACATAGTGAATATTATCATTATTTTTTATTTGCATTTATATCCCGCCCTTCTCCAAAGACTCAGGGCGGCTTACACTATGTTAGCAATAGTCTTCATCCTATTTGTATATTTATATACAAAGTCAACTTATTGCCCTCAACAGTCTGGGTCCTCATTTTACCTACCTTATAAAGGATGGAAGGCTGAGTCAACCTCGGGCCTGGTGGGACTAGAACCAGTAATTGCAAGCAGCTGCTGTTAATAACAGACTGCATTAGCAGTCTGAGCCACAGAGGCCCTTATATTATGAGGACCAAATACTTTTTCCTTTTTGAAACATTTTATGGTGCTGGTATGGCCTATTTCTTTTATAAGATGATAGTTATCTCACTCATATGGCAGAGGCAAGGGGTCGTATCGTCCCCTGGGAGCACGTGCTCGATGTTTAAAGGCGATCACGTGCTCCGGCCCCTCAGTCCTTACTTGTTCCCCGGATGGCCAAGATCCTCAGAGCTTGGGTCTTCGGCTGATGTTGTGCAATGCCCGGTCCATGGTAAATAAGGCTCCCTTGATTTATGATCTTATACAGAGGGAGTCCGCGGACTTTATGGGCATTACAGAGACCTGGTTGGGCACAGAGGGGGGTGTTCCCCTGGTTGAACTGTGCCCTCCGGGTTTCTGTGCATTTCATCAGCCGAGGGCCCAAGGTAGGGGTGGGGGGGTGGCGGTTGTGATTAAAGAAAGCCTAGAGCCGAGGGAGTCCACTGTGCCTCAGATAGCTGGTTGTGAATCCCTCCTTGTGAAGTGGGGCCATAGGAATCAGATGGGTCTGTTGATCGCGTACCTGGCTCCTTGCTGCGTGACTACAGCCCTGCCTGAGCTGCTGGAGGTACTTGCCGGGGTGGCAGTTGAGACTCCCAGACTTTTGGTCATGGGGGATTTCAATTTGCCATCGGCCGGCTTGTCATCAATGGTAGCTCAGGAGTTCCTGGCTTCCATGACGGCCATGGACCTGATTCAAGTAATTGATGGCCCTACACACATGGGGGGAGGCACACTAGATCTGATTTTTATCTCTGGACAGTGGATTAATGATCTGGTATTAGGAGATTTAGTGACGGAACCGGTGTCATGGTCGGATCATTTTCTCCTTCGCCTGGACTTTCGGACCGCCGCTCACCACCGCAGGGAGACAGAGCCAACGCGTTGGTTCTGTCCCAGGCGCCTGATGGACCCTGAGAGGTTCCGGATGGAGTTTGGGCCGTTCCCTGAGGATCTTGCCCACGGCACGACTGAAGAACTAGTTGCGGCCTGGGAGCAGGCCGCGGCTGGGGCTTTGGACCGTATCGTGCCTTTGCGGCCTCTGACCCGGCGTAGATCTCACTTGGCTCCTTGGTTCTCTGAGGAGCTGAGGGAGATGAAACGCCAGAGAAGACGCCTAGAGAGTACCTGGAGGTCTAGCCATTCCGAGGCTGATCGGACACTAGTGAGATCTTTTACTAAGACCTACCTAGTGGCAATGAGGGAGGCGAAACGTTCCTACGTTTCCACCCTCATTGCATCGGCAGATAACCGCCCGGCCACCCTGTTCCGGGTGACTCGCTCCCTCCTTCATCAGGAGGGGCGGGATGACCCTCTACAGGGACGTGCTGAGGAGTTTAACGGTTATCTATACGATAAAATCGTTCAGCTTCGGGATAGTTTAGACCAAAATTGCGATGATCTAAGTGGGATGGCAGAGGCAGGTCTTGTTGAGGTTGTTTGGGATGAGTTTGAGACTGTGGCTCTCGAGGACATGCACAGGTTACTGGGGAGGCTACATGCGACCATATGTTTACTGGACCCGTGTCCTTCCTGGCTGGTGCTGGCTACTCAGGAAGTGACACGAGGCTGGCTCGAGGACATGCACAGGTTACTGGGGAGGCTACATGCGACCATATGTTTACTGGACCCGTGTCCTTCCTGGCTGGTGCTGGCTACTCAGGAAGTGACACGAGGCTGGCTCCGGGGAATTATAAATGCTTCATTGTTGGAAGGGGTTTTCCCCGCTGCCTTGAAAGAGGCCGTGGTGAGACCCCTCCTCAAGAAGCCTTCCCTGAACCCAGCTATTTTGGGAAATTATCGTCCAGTCTCCAACCTTCGCTTTGTGGCATGGCAGCTTCCCCGGTACCTGGATGAAGCCGTCTATCTAGACCCGTTCCAGTCTGGCTTCCGGTCCGGTCACAGTACGGAGACAGCTTTGGTCGCGTTGGTGAATGACCTCTGGAGGGCCAGGGATAGGAGTTGTTCCTCTGCCCTGGTCCTATTAGATCTCTCAGCGGCGTTTGATACCATCGACCATGGTATCTTGCTGCACCGGTTGGAGGGGTTGGGAGTGGGAGACACCGTTTATCGGTGGTTCTCCTCCTATCTCTCCGACCGGTTGCAGACAGTGTTGACAGGGAGGCAGAGGTCGACCACGAGGCACCTTATTTGTGGGGTGCCTCAGGGGTCGATTCTCTCGCCCCTCCTGTTCAACATCTACATGAAGCCGCTGGGTGAGGTCATCAGTGGTTTCGGGGTGAGTTATCATCTGTACACTGATGATACTCAGCTGTACTTTTCCACCCCGGACGACCCCAACGAAGCTGTCGAAGTGCTGTCCCGGTGTCTGGAAGCTGTACGGGTCTGGATGGGGAGAAACAGACTCAAGCTCAATCCCTCCAAGACGGAGTGGCTGTGGATGCCGGCACCCCGGTACAGTCAGCTGCAGCTGCAGCTGGCTGTGGGGGGCGAGTTATTGGCCCCAACGGAGAGGATGCGCAACTTGGGTGTCCTCTTGGATGGGCGACTGTCATTTGACGATCATTTGGCGGCCGTCTCCAAGAGGGCCTTCCACCAAGTACGCTTGGTGCGCCAGTTGCGCCCCTTTTTTGATCGGGATGCCTTATGCACGGTCACTCATGCCCTTGTCACTTCCTGCTTGGACTATTGCAATGCTCTCTACATGGGGCTGCCCTTGAAGTGCCCCCGGAGGCTGCAGTTAGTCCAGAATGCAGCTGCGTGGGTAATAGTGGGAGCAACTCGTTGCTCCCATGTAACACCAATCCTGCGCAGTTTGCACTGGCTTCCTGTGGTCTTTCGGGTGTGCTTCAAGATTCTGGTTACCACCTTTAAAGCGCTCCATGGCTTAGGGTCCGGGTACTTATGGGACCACCTGCTGTTACCTTTTGCCTCCCACCGACCCATACGCTCACACAGAGAGGGCCTTCTCAGGGTGCCATCCGCCAAGTAATGTCGGCTGGCGGCCCCCAGGGGAAAGGCCTTCTCTGTTGGAGCTCCTACGCTCTGGAATGAACTTCCCCCGGGTTTACGTCAAGTGCCTGATCTTCGGACTTTTCGCCGTGAGCTGAAAAGGCACCTATTTATTCAAGCGGGACTGGATTGAAATTTTATTGGGGTTATTTATATTTTAAGATTTTAAATTGTTTTAATATTTTGGCCACATTATAATATGTTTTTTAATTTCTTTTAATGTTCATATAGTATTTTTACTTGGCTGTACACCGCCCTGAGTCCTTCGGGAAAAGGGCGGTATAAAAATTGAAATAAATAAATAAATAAATAAAATAAATCACTGAAATGGGGAGTTAAATGTAAACCATTTCACATATTTTATGTGACTTTGATAAAGCAGATGCTCAATGGATACAAAGTTACATGATAGTCACAAATGTGCATGAGGCAAAGCCATCCCATAATACTCTATTAATATTAAGTTTCTCCTACTTCATTACCATAACGACTAATAACTAGGCTAAAGACTAATATATATAGAGTGTTTGATAATGAGCTCCTTAGAGCCTAAAGTGGATCATATGAAGCTAGAGTTAATACTCTACCAAACCAGGAGGTGAGAAACTGTTGTGTCAACATTGCAACAGAAACTTGATTAAAGCATTCTATCCCAGATAGAACTGTTAGCTTGGGTGGATTTTCAACATTTCAGCTTATTTTCTTTGAGACCAGGCAACAGAATTTTATTTCTTAATGTGTGTTAACAGAAAAAAAAAGTGACAATAAATCTCTTCTCTTCTCTTCTCTTCTCTTCTCTTCTCTTCTCTTCTCTTCTCTTCTCTCTTCTCTTCTCTTCTCTTCTCTTCTCTTCTCATTTCATCTCGTCTTGTCTCTTCTCTTCCCCTCTCCTCCCCTTCCCTCCCCTCCTCTCCTCTCCTCTTCTCTTTTCTTCCCCTCTCCTCCCCTCCTCTCTCATCTTATCTCACCTTATCCTACCCTATTTTTTCCTGTCCTGTCCTGTCCTGTCCCATCCTATCCTGTCCCATTCTGTCCCAGCCCGAGCCATCCCACTCCACTCCACCCCACCCCACCCCACCCACCCCACCCCACCCCACCTCACCATACCTCATCTCACCTCACCTCACCTCACCTCATCCCATCCCATCCCATCCCATCCCATCTTCTTATCATCTTATCTTATCTTGTCTTGTCTTGTCTTGTCTCGCCTCGTCTCGTCTCGCCTCGCCTCGCCTCGCCTCGCCTCGCCTCGCCTCGCCTCATCTCGTCTCGTCTCGTCTCGTCTCGTCTCGTCTCGTCTCGTCTCGTCTCATCTCATCTCATCTCATCTCATCTCATTTCATTTCATTTCATTTCATCTTATCTTAGTTGATTACTCTGGGAATAGCTTTGCTTGTAATGTATCTTACCTGAGTCATAAAGATGCATCTTGTCCACTGGTGTGTAAGAGACAAGTAGTCTCTTGTAGTCAGCCTATGGAGTGTTTGTGGGCAATTTCTCTAACTCTTGCTGGCAGGTATTAAAGAAATGTTACTACTTCAAAGAAACTGCTAATAATCATGGCTAAGTTTAATCTATAGCTTACAAAAGCCTCTCACAATTAATAAAATAATAAAAATTAGGCAAATTTCTGCTTGTCTTACAATGTCTACAGTGGACGATTCAATTATAAAAATAACTGAACTTGCAGAAATGGCAAAGATGGTCAGTCTGGTTAGAGAAAGAAGAACAAAATCTCTGTAAGACTGGAAATCTGATAGATATGTTTTATTGAAAGAAGAAATGATCAAATGTAAGATTCCTGGAACTGAGAAATAAAAAGGCCAGAGAGAATGGTGAACAGTATGAGATGTTAATTACTCAATAGAAAGAAGCACAGAAAACATAGCTATGTTTGCTTCCCTTTTCATTCAGTTTTTTTCCTCAATTTCAAACTCTGTTTATTTTGGTTTTTTTTATACTGAATGCATACTGTAATGGTGTGAGTGGGGGTATACACACATACAAACACACAAACAGAGACGGATGTATACAACTGCAATAATACACAAGCAAACAATAGATACAAACTCAAGGTAAACCGCTCCAAACTCGATGGCAGAAAATACAACTTCAGCAAAAGAGCAATCAATGCCTGGAATGCCTATATCTGTGTTACATCCGCAAACCCTCATAACTTTAACCTTAAACTGTCTACTATGGACACACACCATTCCTAAGAGATCTGTAAGGGGAGTGCATAAGTGCACCCGTGTGCCTACCATCCCTATCCTACTGTCCCCATTTATTCGTACCCATTTCCTGTGTTCATATCAGTGGTGAGTTGCTCCCGGTTCAGTCCGGTTTTTGAGAACTGGTAGTAAAGGTGCCTGGAGGTTCCGCCCACTCTGGCAGACATCATCATGGACGACCTGCGCATGCACAGAAGCGTGAGCGAAGCGAGGATGCACACACGTGTGCTCCTGTTGCAAACAAGTAGTGGAGATAAGTAGAACCCACACCCGGTTCATATAGAATAGAATAGAATAGAATAGAATAGAATAGAATAGAATAGAATAGAATAGAATAGAATAGAATAGAATAGAATTTTTATTGGCCAAGTGTGATTGGATACACAAGGAATTTGTCTTGGTGTATATGCTCTCAGTGTACATAAAAGAAAAGATACCCTCATCAAGGTACAACATTTACAACACAATTGATGGTCAATATATCAATATAAATCATAAGGATTGCCAGCAACAAGTTATAGTCATACAGTCATAAATGGAAAGAGATTGGTGATGGGAACGATGAGAAGATTAATAGTAGTGCAGATTCAGTAAATAGTTTGACAGTATTGATGGAATTATTTGTTTAGCAGAGTGATGGCCTTCGGGGAAAAACTGTTCTTGTGTCTAGTTGTTCTGATGTGCAGTGCTCTATAGCGTCGTTTTGAGGGTAGGAGTTGAAACAGTTTATGTCCAGGATGCGAGGGGTCTGTAAATATTTTCACAGCCCTCTTCTTGATTCGTGCAGTATACAGGTCCTCAATGGAAGGCAGGTTGGTAGCATATCGAATATCCATGTTTAAACTTATATCTGTTATCTCATACATGTTTGACAAACTAAATAAATAAATAAACAAACATACAAAAATCAACAGAACGATGGACATCGAAAACTTGGAAGTAACCCACAAAAACAGGAGGTGATTACTTACAAAGAGCTTCTTTTTGTAGAAAAAGGTAAATTACAATTGAAATCCTTAACTATAATGAGAGAAGAAGGATAAACTATACTTGGTTTTAGTACGGACAGCTGCAAGACAGATGGAGAGTACACCAGAAAATTGGTATCATGCAAAATGAGGAAAACTTGGTAAAACAAATTAGAGATCAAGGCCAATTGCATATCAAGAGGTTATATAACGTACTGATAGAAATAGATTCAGAAATGGAGCTAGTTAAGGATTGTATGATAAAATGGGCACAAAACATCCAGTAACCTATAATGATGGAAACGTGGGGAAAAAATTGGGTTAGAAATGTCAAATTTACCCAAGCACAAAGTTTAAAAGAAAACTTTTATAAAATGTTTTATAGATGGCATTTAGATCCGAAAAAACTGGCATGTATGTATCCGAATATGCAAGCTAAATGTTGAAGATGTGATTATGATGATGTTACTTATTATCATATATGGTGGACTTGTAAAAAAATCAAAGCATTTTGGATAAAAATTTGGTGGATTATGCAAAATATCTTGAAAAAGAAGATAAAGTTTACACCACAGTTATTTTTATTGGGTATAATTACGGACTGTACAGTAATACAGACTAAACTGATTTTAAATTCATTATCAGGAGCGAGATTATTGGTTGCGCAATATTGGAAGAAAGAAGACTTGCCTACAATTGAAGAATGGACACTTAAAGTATCAAACTTAGCAGAAATGGCAAAAATGTCAGCGTATTTGAAAGACTATTCACAAGAAAAATATATATTGGAATGGAGAAGTTAGATTGATTATATTCAAAACAAATATCAGACTAAAAAGTATCAAATAGCTTATGAGTGATTGTAGGAATTGTACTGTATTAGTGTATTTGTTTAAATGGGAAAGGGGAGTTAAGGTTGCAAAGGGAAAAGGAGAAGTAATGGGTGATGGTTTATTGTTGTATTTTAGCTTATGACTGTTAGATGTAATACCCTGTATTTTGCTCTGGGAAGTCTGGGGGGGGAAGGGTCGAGGGGAGGGGGGAGGGGAGAGTGTGGAGGGGGGAGGGAGGTTTGGAGGATAATTGTTGTAAAAAAAATTTTTGTAAAACTTTTTTCAATAATAATAATAAAAAAAACACTTGGAAGTAACCTCACTACAGAGGGCAGGCAGCGCTACAGAGATTTTTTTCCCCAAAGAGATAAATTGAGAAGATGCCAGCTGAGGTCCCACAAATACCAACATGTTGAGCTCTGAAACTTTTTGAGAGAAGATAGATTTCAAAATTGGCAAATATTCACCCCATCACACTGTGATTATGAAATGACTGTAATTAACGCTTTATGAACAGTCTCTCAGGACAGGAGGATAAGTGAATAGACAAGTGAATTAATATCTCATGTTATATTGTTATGAACAATGATCTCACATTCCTTTTCACGAAGGATGAGACAGACAGAAGTACACTGCTAGGTTTATTGGTAGTTGATTCTATATGATTCTGGCTTTTAATCAGCTGAGTGATGCCATGTGAATTACCAATATTTTAAAAAACAATAATTCAATGAGGAGTTAGGCTAAATGGAATAAAGCAGGAAGACTTTCCGTTCACATCATGTTATATTTGGCACTCATGATAGTCCTAGCAGTTGTACTTTATGGTCAGAGAAAGATTCCTCCGGCTAAGTGTCCTATTAAGGCACCTTTGCCTATTGCCCACAAGTATTACCAGCCTGGGGATTTTATCATTGCTAGCATTACTTCTCAAGTCTACATTTTTTCAAGTCCGGCAACATTTCAGAAGCCGCCTTCCGATGAAACTTTTGATGGCCTTTTGTAAGTAATTTAGGCTGAAAAATCAAACACATCTTCTGTGTGGCCAGATAGTTTTCATGCCAGCTACCTTCATGTAATGGTTTCATCCAGACAGGTGGTTTGATGTAAATTACTATTTCCCCCTTTTTAAAAAATTCCGTTCAGCAAATGTATATTTTTGTCCCAATTTCCATTGCTTTAAGAAAAAATCTGTGTTCTGTTTTTTGTTTTTTTTAAATATATGTTTCTTGAAGGACACGCAACATCTGCCTTTTATCTTTGCAATTTAAGGAATACTTTGTTACATTTTTATCAAATATTTTATTTATTTCCACTATTAATATATACCACATAAACTATGTTTCAAACATATTCCATAATATAAGTCTGAAGGGGTGAATTACGAGAATTTATTTTTATTTTATTTATTTATTTATTTGTCAAACACAGCAGCATATATAAGTATAAGCATGAAATAGCCATATGAATTGAATACAATCAAAGGGAACATTAGGACAGGAATGGTAGGCACGCTGGTGCTCTTATGCACGCCCCTTACAGACCTCTTAGGAATGGGGTGAGGTCAATAGGGCCTCTGTGGCTCAGACTGGTAAGACAGTCTGTTATTAACAGCAGCTGCCTGCAATTACTGCAGGTTCAAGCCCCACCAGGCCTAAGGTTGACTCAGCCTTCCATCCTTTATAAGGTAGGTAAAATGAGGACCCAGATTGTTGGGGGCAATGAGTTGACTTTATATATAATATACAAATGGATGAAGACTATTGCTTGACATAGTGTAAGCCGCTGAGTCTTCGGAGAAGGGCAAGATATAAATGCAAATAAAAAAAAAGTAGATAGTCTTTGGTTAAAGCTTTGGGGATTTTGGGAAGAGACCACAGAGTCAGGTAGTGCATTCCAAGCATTAACAACTGTTACTGAAGTCATATTTTCTACAATCAAGATTGGAGCGGTTCACATTAAGTTTAAATCTATTGTGTGCTTGTGTATTGTTGCGATTGAAGCTGAAATAGTCTTTGACAGGAAGGACATTGTAGCAGATGATTTTATGACTTATACTCAGGTCATGCCGAAGGCGGCGTAGTTCTAAATTTTCTAAACCCAGGATTTCAAGTCTGGTGGCATAAGAATGACCACGTCAAGATAGAATTAATAATGAAATCTAAACTATGTGGTAACCTGGAACCTATTGTTCATAACATAGGATGTTTACTCAGAATTACCAGCACATCCTGGCCTTGGTATTTGCTGTGAAGGAAATAAATGAGAATACCCAACTCTTACCCAATGTCAGTTTGGGCTTCCACATCTTAAACAGCTATTTTTTGGCAAGGTGGACCTATCTTGCCTCAATGGAACTTCTATTCACTCAGGACAGGCTCATTCCTAACTACAAATGTGATATTCAGAATAAGATTGTGGGAGTCATTGGGGGACCTATATCTAAAGTTTGTCTCCACATGATGAACGTCTTGAGTGCCTACAAGATTCCACAGGTAAAAAAAAAAAAAGATGTAAAATATTCTGATTCATTATGTTAAAGGTACATAATGGAGATGTAAATCTTATTGGTTTGATAAGTGATGTATTTACTGAAACAGTAGTTGATTGACCTATTCTTGGGTGCTGAAAAAGGTGTTGTATAAGTTAGAATATGGTTGCACTCAACTTATACAGAAACAATGAATTCTGGAATTTCTGTCATGAGTCATGACACGTGTAAGTTAAGCGTTTTATGTGACTGGCAGATTTCCAGCAAAGAATATTGTAAATTTTGTCATGTGATCCCAGAACGCTAGAATCAGCTGTAAAGGTGAGTTGGTTGCCAAAAGTCTGAAATGCAGTCACGTGACTATGGAGGGGGTGACACAGTGGTGGGTTGCTACCGGTTCGATCCGGTTCTTGCAAACGGGTAGTAACGGCAGTGGGAGGCTCTTCCCACCTGCCTGGATGTCATCGAATACAAACTGCACATGTGCAGAAGCTTCTCTGCATGTGCAGAAGCATGTGATCCCACTGTGAACCAGTAGCCAAGGTCAATGGAACCCACCCTTTGGGGTGACACCATCAGAACTCTAGAATTTGAGTAGTAAGTATCTTTGGGATGGGGGAGTCTATTGTAACTTAACCTTGTTAAGGAAAGTTTTGCGTTTGGCTGGAGAACACGTGACCAGTAACCAGTGGTCAATTGGTTAATCGCTGATGCTATTGCCGGCAGGAGAATTAAGGAGCTGCAATTGGCTGAGCTGCTGACAGCTCCCGTATAAAAGAGCTGTTGGCTTAGAGCTCGCTTACTCGCTCACTCACCTCAGTTAATTGTTTGTTGTTAATAAAGAGTTGTTCATGGTTCACCTGCGTTGCCTCACTCCTTGCCGTTGTTTTGCAAATACAACACTGGTGACGAGGATTTTGTTAGCAGCGATTGCAGGGGAATGAAGCCATTCATGAGAGCTAGTCAGAGTGCAGAGCCAAGGTGACAAGACATTGCAGGACTATTGTTGTGACTCGTCCTCCTTCCTCTCCTCAGCTGGGCCCTCTTGTCTCCAACTGGGCCTTTTATCAGACTCTGAGTCTGATAATGAAGATGAACGGCCTGTCATGCCTCCAGCCCCCGGCCCTGGCCCCATGCCCGGAGAGGATTCCAGGAGTGGGAGGACAAGCCCGATAAACCTCACTCATACAGCGTGTGTTCCTTTGACTCAGCCGTCAGAGCAGGACGTCAGCCAGATGCTGGAATTATTCGGCCCTACTCCCTCTGACCCCTCCCTTTCCCAGAAGCTGCCAGCAGATCCAGCAGAAGACAATTCAGAGTAGGAGGACCCTCACTTCCAGAGATCTGAGAGGCGACGCCAGCAGAAGGAGGGGTGGGGCAGGCCTGGATAAATGCTGAGTCATGGAGCCACACCCCACAGCCTATATAAAGGACCTGCTTTTGGCATTCTAACCTTGAGTCAAGCAAAGTCTTATCTAGTTTGCTGATATCGGACCCTATCGCTGAAGTCACAACTTAAACTCCTGCCTGCCCTGAGAAACCTCGAAGGGTCTTGGCAAGCTGCAGAGGCTTCGTTGTCAAGTTTGTCATGGACATCCTTGACTCGTTCGTCAGAGTGGGGGGTGGGACACAACAACTATATTGCCTCAGGCAAGTCTCCTTGATCAATGGCCACTCTTTCCACATTCACACCATTCGATCAGGCGAAGGAATCCTGGGACTGCTTTGTAGACAGGGTCAATTGTTCCCTGGCTGCGAATGACTACAAGGGTCTTCCCAGTGATAGATTGCTTTCAAGATTTGGCATAGGAAATATTTAAATGATCAGACAAATATATAAGATAACAATAAAATATAAAACCAAAAATGAATGAAACTGGTTCTAATGGTTTGAATTTCTCCTCAAAGTGTGAGAAGGTTCATTTTGATTGTGTCTGACCTCTTCTCGTGTATTTTTTCCCCCAAGATCTTATATGGGTCTTCTCCATTAATAAATGACAAAACCAAAGAAAATTATTTTCACCAGATGTTTCCCAATGAGTCCCACCACTATATGGGCATTCTTGAGTTGCTACTGCATTTCAAGTGGATCTGGATTGGTGTGATTGTTTATCATGAAGAAAGTGGAGACATCTTTGTAGAGAATATTCTTCCCTTATATTCTCAGAAGGGTATCTGTGTGGACTTCGTAGAAACACTGCCCAAAATAACTTTTTCCAGTAACATTGTTGAAAGCGCAACAGAATGGTTTGCAACTTCACGTATTGTCACAGGAAGCAGTGCCAATACTGTTGTTGTTCAAGGTGAAATACATACTATGAGTGTCTTAAGAACACTTTTCCAATTCTCGCAATTTTATGACATAAGAATTGAAAGCCGGGTGTGGATTATGACAGCCCAGATGGAGTTTGCTTCTCCTGGTTTAACGAGAGACTGGGATGTACAGTTCCTCCATGGAGCTCTATCACTTGCCGTTCATACAAATTACCCTCGTGGATTCCAGAAATTTCTGAAGGAAAGGAGCCCTCTCTCAGAAAATAAAGATGGCTTTCTACGAATCTTCTGGAAAAATGTCTTTAATTGTGATTTCTCCATTTCCCCCGTAGAAGTGAACGATGAGGAGATCTGCACTGGGGAAGAAAAATTAGAGACTCTACCTGTCACCGTGTTTGACACAAGCATGTCTGGTCACAGTTATAGTATCTACAATGCAGTTTACATCATGGCACATGCTTTGGATGCCTTAACTTCACCCAGATCAGAAGAGAGGGCAAAGATAAAAATCACGAGACAAGAGTATCTACTTGAAAAAGCCTGGCAGGTATCTTCCAAAGCAAGGTAGAAGGAGACAGAATAGATAATTAAATACTACGGCAATAATAGTATAGGACAGTGACGGCTAACCTTGTTGGTGCTGAGTGCTAAAAACATGGATAATGCAATGCGTGTGCAACCCCCCCACCTGCCCCTCTCCCTGTGCATCTGTGTGCAACTGTCTGCCTTCCTTGCCCCCATGCATGCACTTGTGCCCCCTTTGCATGCGTGTGCATCTCCTGCATGTGCCCCATGCCCCTGTGCATGCATATGTGTCTCCCGCATGTGGCCCGTACCCCCGCACATGCACAGCAGAGACCCAAAAACCAGCTGGCCGGTGGGATGTGCATGCGCATATGAGGCAGAGCTGAGCTGGGGAGACAGTTCGCGTGCCTGCAAAGAGGGCTCTGTGTGCCACCTGTGCCACACGTGCCATAGGTTCGCCATCACGGTTATAGGAAGACAACATGCTACTTAGAAGCGCCAGGAAATGAAAATGTAAAAACAACCACCTGTAGTTCTTCTCATATTGATAAATATCTATGTAATTTATTATCTAAGCTCGCAAGTTATAATAATGGCTATTTTTGGGGGGAAATTACAGAAATTACATATCCTATTTAAATAGCTTTTTAAACTATTTTTTTCCATTCCTCCTCCTTAAATATATAGTTGTTTAATATATAATACACATTTGGAAAGTTAAGAATAGATGTCCTTTTTTAATGATGTTTTGGATGTTAGCTGTCCATTTGAGATCTTGCGATATGATAGAACCTAGAAATTTGAAGGTTTCCACTGTTGATAGTGTCTAGTATTGTGAGAGGTGGAAGTATGGAAGGGTTTCTCCTAAAGTCTACTACCATTTCTACGGTTTTGAGTGTGTTCAGTTCCAGATTGTTTTGGTTGCACCACAAGGCTAGTCGTTCGACCTCTCGTCTATATGCGGATTCGTCATTGTCTCGAATGAGACCAATCACTGTTGTGTCATCTGCAAACTTCAGTAGCTTAACAAATGAATCATTGGAGATGCAGTCATTGGTATACAGAGAGAAGAGAAGTGGGGAGAGCACACCACTTTTGGGGGGCCCCTGTGCTAATTGTACAGGTATTTGATGTGATCTTGCTTAGCTTCACCTGCTGCTTCCTGTTTGTTAGGAAGCTTGTGATCCACTTACAAGTCTGTTCCGGTACCTGTAGCTGGTTTAGCTTAGTTAGGAGAATGTCTGGAATGATGGTATTGAATGCTGAACTAAAGTCTACAAAAAGGACCCTTGCATACGTCTTTGGAGACTCAAGATGTTGTAGGATGTAGTGCAGAGCCATATTAACAGCATCATCTGTTGATCTATTTGCTCGGTATGCAAATTGCAAGGGGTCTAAGAGCGGATTCGTGATGGTTTTCAGGTAGGAAAGCACTAGCCTTTCAAAGGTTTTCATGACTACAGATGTTAGAGCAACTGGTCTGTAGTCATTCAGTTCCTTGATGGTGGGCTTCTTGGCACTGGGATGATGGTAGGCGTTTGAAGCAAGAAGGAACATAGCACATCTCTAGTGATTTATTGAAAATATGGGTGAAGATGGGGGCCAATTGGTCAGCACAGACTTTTAAGCAAGAAGGAGTTATCTTGTCTGGGCCTGGAGCTTTTCCTGGCTTTTGTCTGTGAAATAGGTCCTGCACTTCCTTTTCTGTGATCACTAGGGGTTGTGAACCCAATGAAATGGGGTCAGTTGTAGGAGGCTTGGCTGTTGTTGGTGTGTCTGAGATGGGGGTTGTGGAGATAGGTGGCTGTAGTTTCCTTTCAAACCTGCAGTAAAACTCATTCAGGTCATCTGCCAGTTGTTGATTACCTTCAGCCTGGGAAGGAGGTTTGCCATAGCCGGTGATATTTTTAAGAGTTTTCCACATGTTTGCTGGTTCATTTGCTGAAAATTGATTCTTTAGCTTTTCAGAGTAGCTTCTTTTTGCTGCTCTTATCTCCCTTGTTAGTGCATTTCTGGCCTGATTGTACAGCATTTTATCACCTTTTCTGTAGGCTTCCTCTTTGGAATGTCGTAGCTGCTTAAGTTTAGGTGTAAACCAAGGTTTGTTATTAATGTGTATTTGCAAGTTCCTTGTAGGTACACATAGGTCTTCACAGAAGCTGACTTACAGTATCTGTGAGTTCATCCAGGTCTGCAGAGGTATCTTTAAAAATATTCCAATCAGTGCAGTCAAAACATGCCTGTAGCTTTAATTCTGATTCCTCCGTCCAGGTTTTCACTGATTTAATTATTGGTTTTATGGCTTTAAGTCTTTGCCTGTAAGCAGGTACAAGGTGAATCATGCAATGATCAGAGTGTCCTACAGCTGCACGTGGTAAAGACCAATAGGCATCTTTTAGTGTTGTGTAGCAGTGGTCTAGAGTATTCTTGCCTCTGGTGGGACAATTGACATGCTGAAAGTATTTTGGTAGTTCTTTCCTTAAGTTTGCCTTGTTTAGATCTCCCAAAACAATGGCCAGTGAATCAGGGTGTTTGGCTTCAGCCTCCATGATTTGGTCAGCTAGAGTTCGTAATGCCTCGTTTACACAGGCTTGTGGTGGGACATAAACAGCAATTAGAAGAAATGAGGAAAATTCACGAGGCGAATAGTAAGGTTTGCAGTTGATAATTAGAGTCTCTAAATTGTTGTCACAGAATTTGTAAATTATGTTAAAATCTTGACACCAGGTTGAATTAATATATAGGCATAAGCCTCCTCCTTTCTTTTTACCAGATGTTTCTGGAATCCTGTCTGATCGTTCAATTTGAAATCCTGGAATGTTCAGGCTGCTATTTTCAATTGATTCATTTAACCAGGTTTCAGAGAAGCATAGGACTGCTGAATTGCGAAAATCAGAATAGTATTTGTTTAAGAGGAGTATTTCATCCATCTTATTTGCAAGTGAGCGTATATTTGTTAGGAAAATTGAAGGCAGAGGAGTTTTAGTGCAAGTTCTTAGCTTGATTAAGATCCCAGATCGTTTACCTCGTTTCCTTCGTTTCCGTCGTTTCGTTTTTTTAGTAATCCATGGCTCCGTGGGAATTGCCTCCTCCTGTGTTAGAATCTCCTCCGTGTTTGTAAAGACAGGCGGGGGTGAGATTAAAGAAAGCTGCTCCTTAAAGAAATGTTCCTTAATTTTTAGCAGATGGTCTCGTGAGTAGGAAATCCGTAGTGAGTCACAGAGAACAATTAGAAATAAAGAAACAATTAGAGAGCATTTCACCGAGGCAGCCTTCGTCGGCGCCATCTTAGAGTGGGTAAATATAATAAATAACAATATTTAAAAACAATTAAGAACAAATATTTACTGGCCGAATCACTAAAACGGTCAGAGACCGATTAAAATCCATTAAAATTTCGCTAAAATATGTCTTAGGCTAATCCCGCTCGGTGAAATAATAAGGTCTTCAGTTCACATTTGAAGGCCCGGAGGTCGGGGAGGTGGCGTAACCCTGGAGGTAGCTCGTTCCATAGGGCTGGTGCTGCCACAGAGAAGGCCCTCCCCCTGGGGGCCGCCAAACTACATTGTAGTTTGAGAAGGCCCGCTCTGTGGGAGCACACAGGTCATTGGGAGGCAATCGGTGGCAGAAGGCGGTCTCGCAAATACCCCGGTCCTAAGCCATGGAGCGCTTTAAAGGTGGTAACCAGCACCTTGAATTGCACCTTCTCCTTTTGCCGTCAAGCTTTCCCAATTTCAGGATCTTTTCCAATGAGTGTTCACTTCTCATTTGGTAGCCAGTGTACTTAAGCTTCATCTTCATTATCTGTCCTTCCAAAGAACAGTCATGGTTGAGTTTCTTTAAGGTTGACTGATTTGATTCCCTTGTAGCCCAAGGGCCTCTCAAGAGTCTTCTCTGGCAACACAATTAAAGAGCATCAATTCTTTGGTGCTCAGCCTTCTTTATAGTACAACTTTCACAATCACACTTTACTACTGGAAAAATTATAAGCTTTGACTATATGGACCTTTGTGATGTGTCTGCTTTTTAGGAGCTATAGTGGCGCAGTGGTTGTTGTTGTTAGTTGCGAAGTAGTGTCCGACCCATCGCGACCCCATGGAAAGTGTTCCTTCAGGCCTTCCTGTCCTCTACCATCCTCTGGAGTTCATTTAAGCTCACACTTAATGAGCTCCCATGGATCACATTTTGTCAGAACTCTCCACACTATGATCTGACTAACTTGGATGACCCTGCATGGCTTATCTTACTGCTTCTTTGAGTTGGGTAAGCCCTTCACCATGACAAGGCAGTGATCCATGAAGGAGATTGATTGATTGATTTTGTCAAGCATGTATTTTATGACAGATACAAGTGTAAACATAATTATAAATACATGTGAAGGATATGAATAAAAGAAAACATTAGGACAGGGCCGGTCCGCGCTGGTGCAATTACGCATGCCCCTTACAGACCTCTTAGGAATGGGGTGTGGTCTACAGTAGACAGTCTAAGGTTAAAGTTTTGGGGATTTGGGGAAGAAACCACAGAGTGAGGCAGTGCATTCCAGGCATTGACAACTCTGTTACTGTAACTCTGTTAAATATGAAGATCTATGGAGAATCTATGGAATTTCTCAGTCATCCAGGTCGTGGTTGTCCCAAAGGTGCTTTTTCAAGAGGCAACTGGATTTTCTTGTTTTTCTTTGAAAACATTTTGCTTCTTATCCAAGATGCTTCTTTAGCTCTGAGCTGAAAAGTCTTCAAAGAAAAGCAAGAAATTCCAGTTGTCTCTTGAAAAAGCACCTTTGGGACAACCATGACCTGGATGACTGAGAATCTCCAAAGGCATTTCGCTATGCGGAGCTGAAGAAGCTTTTTGGATGAGAAGAGAAACATCTTTAAAGAAAAACAAGAATGTCCAGTTGCAGCTTGATAAAGCACCTTTTGGATGAAGATATATAATTGTTATGTCCCCCTCCCCACTTCACAGAGCAAACGCAAAGACGCGTGTCTCCCAGTCTTTTTATTTGCTACAGACCTGATTTTCTTCATTTGAGGAAATACTTGGCAGTGACCGTGCAAAGGCCTGCCAAGTTCGGAGTCCGTTGTCTCATATCCAAGATCCGTTGCCAAAACTCACTGACAAAGTCCTTTAACCCTCCAACAACCGAGCTGCAGTGCACCCTTGGTAGCTTTTTTGTCCGTTACAAGGGCCACATGGCAGCTCCACCCACTTTTATACCCTTAAGGTGTGGCACAGTGACTCAGCAATCTCTGAGCTTACCACACCTTTTCCTTTGTTGCGTACGCTTATCTTTACGTTGCTGCCTCGGATCAATCCAGGATTGATCAGCAGCAGCTGGGACGAGGCATTGCCAGGGAGGAGGAGGGTGCGGGAGAGGGAGACCTTGTCATCTCCTCCTCCTGGCCTGCAGCTGGAACTTGGGGTGGTGCCAGCAAGGAGGGTCCTGGTGAGGGAGGCCTTGCTGGCTCCTCTCCCTCACTCTCCAAGTCACTCTCCTCCATGTCTACAAAAATTATCCAGGTAGTGTCGCTACTCTGCCCAGACAACCAACTTTAATGATTTCTCCTATTCCTTTTTTTTATTTTTTTATTTTATTTTATTTCTTTTTGTCACAACAGTATACACAAACAATTGTCATAGATAAAACAACATATCTTGAAGAATATGTAAAAAAATATGCATCAACTATATCAATTTGATATAATAAAGGGAACAATAGGACAGGAATGGTAGGCACTTTTGTGCTCTTATGCACCCCCCTTATAGTCCTCTCAGGAATGGGGTGAGGTCAATAGTAGACAGTTTTTGGTTGAAGATTTTGGGATTTTGAGTAGAGACTATGGAGTCAGGTAATGAGTTCCAAGCATTAACAACTCTGTTACAGAAGTCGTATTTTCTGCAATCAAATTTGAAGCGGTTGACATTTAGCTTGAATCTATTTTTTGCTCTTGTAATATTGCGATTGAAGCTGAAGTAGTCTTTTACAGGAAGGATATTGCAATAGATGATTTTGTGTGTTAAACACAGGTCATGTCGAAGTCGACGGAGTTCTAAATTTTCTAATCCCAGGATTTCAAGTCTGTTGGTATAAGGTATTTTGTTGTTTTTAAGTTTCAATAGATGTTCCTTCTCAAAATCACTTATCTTGGTTTTAAATGGTATTCGGATTATTATGAAGGTTATCCTAGAATCATGTTCTCTCTACCTTCTCTCCAATTTAGCTCCACAAGTTTATAAGAAGTACTTCCTTTAGAAACAGTGCTGGAGAAAATATTTCCTTTGATGACAAAGGGTATATAATTGCTGGATTCGATATTTTCAACTGGGTTACATATGCAAATAAAACATTTACAAAAGTTAAAATTGGATGGATAGAACCAAATTCTTTTTCTTCCAAATCATTCAACATTCATGAAGACTCCATTGTATGGCCAATAAGATTTAATCAGGTATATATTTTGTACAGATTTGGGAATGATGTGATCTACATTCTGAATATTCACAAAATGTGACTTTTTCATCTCTTGAAGTATTATAGATGTATTCAGGTATTGTATTTGCATTTTGAATTGGGATGTGCTCTATAATTTAATGTGCAATTAGTTGACAGCATCTTGACAACCTTCTGAAGAACTTCAGAAGATGAGTATTATGCTGCTTAGGTCTTTTTCACCAAAATTGGTGAAACATTCTAAATGACTTCATTGTATGTCCAAGATTTAACCAGATATACAATATTTTAAAGAGCCACGGTAGTGCAATGATTAGAATGCAGTACTACAGGCTACTTCTGCTGTTTGCCGGCTGCCTGCAATTTGACAATTAAAAGCTCACCAGGCTCAAGGTTGACTCAGCCTTCCATCCTTCCGATGTGGATAAAATGAGGACCCAAATTGTTGGGGGCAATAGGCTGACTCTGTAAACTGCTTAGAAAGGGCTTTAAAGCACTGTAAAGCGGTATATAAGTCTAAGTGTGATTGCCAATGCTATTGCTATTTTGCATAGATTTGAGGATAATTTAATCCACATTAGGAACACCGATAGTCCTCCACTTCCAACCACAATGGGGTCTGCAATTTTGGTAGTAAATTACAAATCCTTGTAATTCTAAGATGAAATACCATATTATCAATATATACACGAGCACACAATAGATTTAAGCTTAATGTGAACCGCTCCAATCTTGATTGCAGAAAATATGACTTCAGTAACAGAGCTGTTAATGCCTGGAATGCATTACCTGACCCTGTGGTCTCTTCCCCAAATCCCCAAAGCTTTAACCAAAGACTATCTACTATTGACCTCACCCCATTCCTAAGAGGTCTGTAAGGGGTGTGCATAAGAGCACCAGCATGCTTACCGTTCCTGTCCTAATGTTGCCTTTCATATAGTTATTACATACTTATGATTATATTTATGCTTATATATCATATAGTTATTTCATACTTATGCTTATATATACTGTTGTGACAAATAAATAAAATATTACTGGATTTGATATTATAACCACGTTTATGATGGAAACAAAGTAGGTTAATGCAATCACAAAGCAAATCATAAGATTGCTAACTGACTGCAATGCACTCAATAGGCATTTTTACCAGAAACCTACAAGAAACATCAGAAATCAGTGGAAAAGTCATATATTTTGGTCATGAGACCACAGGACGCTGCAATTGGTTATAGGTAAGCAAGTTGCCTATCAGCCAAAGTGGAATTATGTAACTGTAGAAGTGCAGAAGCAGCAGCAATAACGTAGGAGACAGTCATCAGTAGGTTTTTAAAAGTTTGTAATAATTTCAAAAGATCATTAAATGAACAGTTTGAAACCATGGACTCTCTGTATTACGTGGAATAACCTACTGTTTCTACTATAACTTCAGTAACCATAGTCAGAATCTGAAGTCATGTTTTGAACTGAAATTGCTATAAAGTCTGGTATGTGATTACAAGGCTAATTGAGAATTGGAATAGCAATAGCACTTAGACTTATATTATAGTGACCAGACGTCCCGCTTTTGGCGGGACAGTCCTGCTTTTTAATAATTTGTCCCGCGTCCAGCAGCAATTCCCAAAAGTCCCGATTTTTTTTTGTTTCACTCCCATTCTGAAAATGGGAGGCGACAACGCAAGAGGAGGAGGCGGAGAAGGGGGAGTGGCAGAAAAGGGGGCACGAGAGGGAGGAGAGACGCCTCTTGACTTCACCCGAGAGGAAGAGAAGAGCTGAGAGGAGAGCCGAGCCTGCCTGGAAGAGCGGAGAAGCAGCAGCCGCTCTTCCTCCTTCAGGCAGATGGCAAGACTCAGCACACATGCGCAGCCCCCCTCCCCCCCTGTCAATGGTGTCCCGCTTTGCCATCGCTGAAATCTGGTCACTTTAACTTATATACTTCTTTACAGTGCTTTACAACCCTATCTAAGCTGTTTCCAGAGTCAGCATATATTGCCCCAGCAATCTGGGTCCTCATTTTAGCCACCTCGGAAGGATGGAAGGCTGAGTCAACTTTGAGCCTAGTGAGATTTGAACTGCCAAATTGCAGGCAGCCGGAAGTCAACAGAAGTAGCCTACAAGTGCTGCACTCTAACCACTGCACCATCGTGGCTGCATAAATTAACTCCAGGGATTAGGCTAGGTTGGTTTCGAAAAATCCTGGAGAACAATAGTAAAACACTTCCATGGTAAGTTGTCAAAGAGGTGATCTTGATATGAGGTAGAATGAGGCTATTGCCTTGGGAAAGTGACCAAGGTATGAATTAAAATGAACCCAAATTCCTATCTCTTGCATCTAACTCATTGCTTAGTACAGTGATGGATAACCATTTAAGTCACCGTCAGTTGTTTCATGTGCCAAAAATGGTACGCGAAACCATTCCACGAGAAATGCATGACCCTGCTAGCCTTCACATGTGGGGGAGCAGTGATCCATCACGCATGCACAAGCCAGCATCCGAACTTCTGGTTTCCAGCACGGACACGTGCCCGACAAACAGCTGGCCATTGCGCATGTGAGCAACATAAACCTGGAAGTTTGGGTGCAGGCCTGCTCATGTGCAATGGAATGCCACTCTTCTGGGTTTTGCCGCTCCAACCTGCCTGACGGCCAGCTGACCTGCATGCGTGTGTGCACAGGAATCCGGGAGAGGAGCCAGCGAGCCTCACATTCTTCGCGGGATGGTTTTGTGTGCCGCTTCTGGCACGCATTGCATAGGTTCACCAACACTGGCTTAGTAGATGTCTTTCATTACATCCAAAATCCACACCATCCTTTAAATGCCTGACATGACACCCATGTGTCATGTAGACAGTGATCAATATTATGTCTCTTTCTGATGGCCCCTCAGGTTATGCATTCAGAATATGTATTCCAGTAAGAACAATGCCCCCAAACATGGCCATATTACTAAACTAATTCCTTTATTTTCCATCATCTCCTTCACTCAGAGAAGACCTCATTCTTTGTGTAATGACAAATGTCACCCTGGTTCTAGTAGGGCCAAAATAGAAGGAAGGCCCTTTTGCTGCTATAAGTGTTTTCCATGTCCAGAAGGGAAGATTACAAGCCAGAAAGGTAAGGTTTCTTCAGTTTAAAAATATTAACCATTCCATGAAAACCCATGTGGGATAAATTCTATATTTATGTAGTATTGTATACATTATGTGCTGTCAGAGATAATTTAAGGATGTTGGGATGAGTGAAATGAAGGAAAGTATTTTATTTCCTCCTTAATTACCTTCCCAGGAACAATGGACCTTATCATCTGAGCCTTAAGACACCTAGCTAATTGTTATTGGTTAAAAAACAGACAGTTACCAAGAGGAAAACATAGACTCTGTATCAGGGGTGAAATTAAAAAAATTCCCCTACTGGTTCTGTGGGCGTGGCTTGTTGGGGGGAGGTCATGTGACTGGGTAGGTGGGCATGGCCAACTTGACATCACTCACATCAAGGGGCTCCTCACTTGTCCGTCCCCTCTCAGCCACTCCTTGTTGCAAATGGTAGGAAAATGGGGTGGGGAATATTCTTGCCTACCTTCCTTCCCTCAATCTGTGCTGAGATTGAGGAATGGATGACAGGAAAGAATATCCCCTTCCCCATTTGCCTGCCTTTCACAAAAATGTCTCCATTCCAGCTGCTCTCCCCCACCCCCACATCCCCCTCTCTCCTGGGGACTACCTTAAAGGGACAGGCTTCAGCAGCTCCATTGTGAATGGAGGGAGAAAAGTTGACTTTCTTTCTTGCATTCAACATTGAGTTCTTTGGAATATCGAGCGCCCGGAAGAGGTGAGCGGTGACCAGCCAGGCATGGGTGGGTCCAAGGAGGGGTAATTACTACCAGTTCTGTGAACTGATGCCCATAATCCCTAGCGGTTCACCCCAACCAGTCCGAACTGGTAGGATTTCACCCCTGCTCTTTATACTTTCACAGTAGGTCTAGAACAGGGGTGTCAAACTCGATTTCATTGAGGGCCACATCAGGGTTGTGTTTGACCTTGGGGGCCTGGGAGGGCATGGCCAGGGTGGTTGTGACCAGCTTGACATCACCCCACATACAACCCTCCTGAGCTCTGTTTTCACTGGCAGAGGGTTGCAGGAGGGCATGGCAGCCAAAAATGGAGCTCAGACGCCCGTTTTCATTGGCAGAAGCACTGTGAGCCAGTCCTTCGCTGTTTCCAGGGCAGCCCTGTGGGCCAGATGTAAATACCACATGGACCGGGTCTTGAGTTTGACACCCCTGGTCTATATTAAATTCATGAAATACTGCTTACTTGTTCTCTCAAAATCTGCATCATCCTTGTAGTTCTGCCCTAAATTCCTCACTAGATGCCTGATGTGCTTCTCTATCAAATCAAAAACTCAGCTGCTCTATCCAAACACATACATATTCTAATTTTCATAAATTTGTATCTCCTCTATTTATAGGTTAGTCATCCTTAATGATATTTCTGTAAATAAACAATGAAATTGTGGACTGGTCTCCACTCTTAAACGAACTCTTTAGAAAACCTGTGAGATTATTTTTTTTAGTTACTTTCCTTTGCCCAGAATTGGTACTTTTCTGCTATTTTAAAATGATACTGTGAGATATTGTACCTGTGATATATATTTACAATGAGCTATGAATTCAATTTCCAACCACTGAGATGAAAGATGCAACTTATTTTCACTGTGCACATTTTGTCTAGAATAGAATAGAATAGAATAGAAGCAGGGGTGAAATCCAGTAGGTTTCTGACAGATTCTGGAGAACCGGTAGCGGAAATTTTGAGTAGTTTGGAGAACCGGTAAATACCACCTCTGGCTGACCCCAGAGTGGGATGGGAATGGATATTTTGCAGTATCCTGGAATGGGGAGGGAATGGGGATTTTGCAGTATCCTTCCCCCAGGAGTGGTGAGGGAATGGGGATTTTGCAGTATCCTTCCCCTGCCATGGCAACCAAGCCACGCCCACAGAACCGATAGTAAAAAAAATGAATTTCACCACTGGTTGGAAGGGACCTTGCAGTTTTTCTAGTCCAAAGCCCTGCTCAAACAGGAGACTCTGTATCATTTCAGACAAGTGGCTGTCCAGTCTCTTCTTAAAAGCCTCCAATAAAGAAGCACATACAACTTCTAAAGGCAATTTCTAAAAGTCTAATATATATGGCATGTATGTGCCACCTTTTTTTAATATTTTTAACTTTGCAAACAATAAAAATAGTTTGGTCATATTTTTATCCATTCTAATATTTACTGGATTACTCAAAGCGTTAATCTGAGTTAAATTCAGTTCTATACAATTTCATTGATTTATTAAAGAGGTGGTCTATTATAACTCTATAACACCCATGGAGTCTCCAACTGAAGCATTAACCAGGACCATTATATTGTACCCTTATTTCTCTCAATAGTACTTATGTCCTCATTAATAGAATATATTATAAATTGCAGTAATGGATATATATATATAGATATATAGATATATATATACATATATATTCATTCATTCACTCACTCACTCACTTATTCATTTCCACAGATATGGATGATTGTTTGCCATGCCCAGAAGGACAGTATCCAAACAACAACCATGACTTGTGTCTTCCAAAACATATAGTTTTCTTATCTTATGAAGACCCATTAGGGATCAGTTTGGCCACTGCAGCAATTGTCTTTGCTTGCACTGTCACTGTGGTGCTTGGGATCTTCATCAAATACCAGGACACTCCCATTGTCAAGGCCAACAACCGGAACATCACCTACCTTCTTCTCATCTCCCTTGTGCTCTCATTCCTTTGCAGTTTATTATTCATTGGAAAACCTGAAAAGGTGACCTGCCTTTTGCGACAAACTGCTTTTGGGATTGTCTTCTCAGTAGCCATTTCTTGTGTATTGGCCAAAACCATCATTGTCATTTTAGCTTTCATGGCTTCAGTGCCAGGATCCAAGATGAGGCGATGGCTCGGGAAACCATTAGATAATTACATTGTTGTTTCTTGTTCCCTCATTCAAGTCACTCTTTGCATTCTATGGCTTGTAACCTCACCCCCATACCCAGATGCTGATATGAACTTAGTGGCAGATGAAATCATCCTGGGATGTAATGAAGGCTCTACTGTCATGTTTTACTCTGTCTTACTCTACCTGCTTTTCCTTGCCATTGTTGGTTTCTCTGTGGCTTTCCAAGCCCGGCATTTACCAGACAGTTTTAATGAGACCAAGTTTATCTTTTTCAGCCTGTTGTGTTTCTGCAATGTCTGGTTGTCATTTTTCCCAACCTATTTGAGCACCAAGGGGAAATACATGGTGGCTGTGGAGATCTTTTCCATTCTGTCTTCCAGTGCAGGGTTATTGGGCTGCATCTTTTCCCCCAAATGCTTTGTTATTCTACTAAGGCCTGATCTGAATACTAAAAAACAATTAATGAGAAGCAAGAAAGAAGAAATATGATTCCATGACTAGTTCAGTGAAAGATAAATTCACTGAAGACTATTTAGAAACTGGAACTGCCATTGTAAGCCTTAGGAATCATCTTCCTTTTTAGTGCTTTTGATCAGAGGTCATCAACCTTTCGGACCTCAGGGACCACTAAATTCATAATTTTAAATCCTGTGGACCACTAATATGATCTGGTTAAGGACCAGCTGGGTGAGTGTGGCTAGGTGGTCAGGTGACTGGGTGGGCATGGCCAACTTGATGTTACTCATGTTGAGGGGTGTTTCACCTGCCTCTACTCACCCTCCCTTCCCAGCCACTCCTTGCCTGCCTGCCCGGGCTCCTTAGGGCCCCAACAGGGAACAGTTGTTGGAGCTAAGCAGCCACCATGAGAAAGAGTTGGCAAAACAGCTGGCTCAGTTCAAATTGGATATGATCAAGAAGGAGGCTCAGCAGAAGCACCTCACTGAGGACTACAAGCATAGGCTTTCCAAGCAGACGGAAGACCTGTAGGATTGCAAAGCCAGGTATCAGTGCCTGGAGGTTCAGCGGGCTGAGATGGTCAGCCAGTTCCAAGCCATGAGGCAGTCCCACTGGAACAAGGCCCTCCAGCTCTTCGCCACTAGCGGCACTTCCTCCAGCCTTCGCCCAAAGCCCAGTACCAGGAGGCTGAAGCAGACCCCAAGTCGGAATTTCTGCCCTCCTCCAACCTGCACAAAAGGACCCCAAAGGGGGAGACTCTCTGCAGTAACACAAGCATTATAATGTGTATCCAGCACAGTGGGTGTAGTTTGAGGATTCCTGATTTAGTGCAATATAGAAAATGCTAATAATTTTTCTGCAGACCACCTAAATTTTCTCGTGGTCTACCAGTGACCATGGACCACCAGTTGGTGACCGCTGCTTTAGACAGTTATTAATTTCTCCTACTTTGTACCTCCAAACAAACTGGTGAAACAAATTATGACCCACAAGGATATCTGCCCTTACTCTAATAAATGGAATATAAACAATGAAACTCCTATTCCATTGAAACAATATTTCATCTCTTTCTTTCCTACTAAATGGTTTTATGGAATAATATGGAGAAGTCATTAACGTGGCAAACTGTAGGAGCTTTGGAAAAAAAATGACCTCAATATTCAGATTACATTGGCAAATTCCTGGTCATACCATTGGTGCTTGCTCTGTTTTTACCCAAGCCACATCTACTCATAGGAGTTATTGGGCACACATGTGCACCATTTCTATATCCTACTAATCCTTGATCCAGGGTCTTTCCCCAAACACTAAAACCAACACAGAAAAGCAAGGCTACATGATCAATCTATTCCTCCTTCATGTAAGTTCATCAATGATAGGAGCTCAGAATAATTTTCCACTTGATTAGAAAGCCAGTCTTAGCAATAGCACTTAGACTTATATAATCTCTTTTCACTTATGACTGTATGACTGTAACTTGTTGCTGGCAATCTTTATAGTTTATATTGATATACTGACCATCAATTGTGTTGCAAATGTTGTACCTTGATGAACGTATCTTTTCTTTTATGTACACTGAGAGTATATGCACCAAGACAAATTCCTTGTGTGTCCAATCACACTTGACCAATAAAATTCTATTCTATTCTATTCTATTCTATTCTATTCTATTCTATTCTATTCTATTCTATTCTAGTGCTTTTACATCCTCTCAAAGTGGTTTACAGAGTCTGCATATTGCCCCCAACAATCTGGGTTCTCATTTTACCGACCTCGGAAGGATGGAAGGCTGAGTCAACCTTGAGCCTGGTGAGATTTGAACTGCCAAACTGCCAGCAGCAGTGATCAGCAGAAATAGCCTGCAGTACTGCACTCTAACCACTGTGCCACCACAACTCTTCATCTTCTCACAATAGTTCATGGTGAAAAATTGTAAATATTATGAGGATCAGATACTTTTACCTTTTTGAAACATTTTGTGATGTCTATACGCCCTGTTTCTTTTATAAGACCATAGTTATTACTGACATGGGGAGTTAAACGTGAATTATTTCACATATTTTATGTGACCTTGATAAATCAGATACTTATCTTTACTCTAGGAAAACTGAGATTACCCACATTAAAAATTTGAAAATTCTCTTAAATTAAAACTCATCAAATTTTGCCCAGTACTGCAAGCTGAAATATTGTTTATTCTGCAAGGTGGTAAATCCTAAACGTCTTTTGTTCTTTATTTTTTTTTTATTTGCATTTATATCCCGCCCTTCTCCGAAGACTCAGGGCAGCTTACACTATGTCAAGCAGTAGTCTTCATCCTTTTGTATATTATATACAAAGTCAACTTATTGCCCCCAACAATCTGGGTCCTCATTTTACCTACCTTATAAAGGATGGAAGGCTGAGTCAACCTTGGGCCTGGTGGGACTTGAACCTGCAGTAATTGCAAGCAGCTGCTGTTAATAACAGACTGTCTTACCAGTCTGAGCCACCAGAGGCCCATTTCATTTCCATTTTTCTTGGTTTTACTTTGTTGTGAGTCATAATACATCTTGTGCTTCTTTCTTCAGCCTATTGTTTGCTCTGAAAATATTTTAAAAAGGCTAGATTGGGAAGATGCCAGGTGAGGTATCATAAACATCAACATGTGGAGTTCTGAAACTTTTTGAGAGAAATGGCATTCAAAATTGGTAAATATTCCCCCATCACACTGTAATTATGAAGTAACCATAATTAATGACATACAGGATCTTCCTGGTTCGTGAATATTCCCTCAGGACAGGAGGATAAGTGTACAGTCAAGTATTCTAATATCTTGTTATTTTGATATGAACAATGATCTCGTGTTTCCATTCATAAGGGATGAGACAGGCAGTACTGCACAACTAGGGTTATTGGTAGTTGATTCTATAAAATTCTGACTTACAATTCTGACTGACAAAAATCAGCTGAGTCTCACCATGTGAAATACCAATATTAAAAAAAAATCAGTGGGGGGGGGTCAAACTATTTGGAATAAAGCAAGAAGACTCTCATTTAAAGTCATGTTATATTTGGCACTGATGATAGTCCTAGCAGTTACACTTTGCGGCCAGAGAGAGATTCCTCTGGCTAAGTGTCCTATTAAGGCACTTCTGCCTATTCTTCACAAATATTACCAGCCTGGGGATTTCATCATTGCTAGTATCACCTCTCAAGTCTACATTTTCTCAAGCCCGGTAACATTTCAGAAACCACCTTCCGATGAAGCTTTTGATGGCCTTTTGTAAGTACCTTAGGCTGAAAAATAAAATACATCTTGTACATGTCTAGATAGATAGATTTCATGCTAGTTACATTCGTGTAGGGGGTTTAATCTGGAGCTCCAAATTAGAGAAAAAGAAGAAAAGAGGATGGGGGATTTTATTCAGCATTTTGCAGTATAAAAATTTCTGGGTTTTTTTTTATTTTTTTCTTGAAAATTACAAATGGCAAAGGTATGACAGTATTCTTCAGCATTCAGAAGCTTCCTGTTATCATCTTCTATCATGAATGTCAGACATAGTCAGGTATAATATAAAAATTATCTACTATTTTGAAAGACTGAAAACCACTAAAGAAAAGTATACTAAACTGCAACTCTAGGAAAAAAAAATATTCTCTGGGGGGAAACGGTATCTATATCTGTCTGCCCATCCATTGTCTGTCTGTCCGTCCGTCCATCCATCCACATCTATCTATCTATCTATCTATCTATCTATCTATCTATCTATCTATCTATCTATCTATCTATCTATCTATCTATCTATCTATCTATCTATCTATCTATCTATCTATCTATCTATCTATCTATCTATCATCTACCTAACATCTATCTATCTTCTGTCTGTCTGTCTGTCTGTCTGTCTGTCTGTCTGTCTGTCTGTCTGTCTATCTATCTATCTATCTATCTATCTATCTATCTATCTATCTATCTATCTATCTATCTATCTATCTATCTAATATTTCTATCTAATCTAATCTAATCTAATCTAATCTAATCTATTTTTTCCTATATATACAGTTAGAATATAATAAACTTAATCATAAATGCAGATATCCCTTTTAATGTATACTATATATTAAAAGAGAAAAAGAGTCGAACAAAGCAAGTTTAACAATATTAAAATACGAAAGAACTAATAAACCAGAAAAGAATGCCAAGAAAGAAAGAAAAAAGCAAAGAATTACATTTGTGATGCTCCCTTTTTAATATCTGCTGATTTGCAATATACATTATAAAACTCTTCTTGATTTTTATTTGAATCACTTGTAGAAGCCAGCGTGATTGTCTTATCTTTTTTTCTTTTCATTTTTTTTTTTAAAAATTAATATCCTCCTTGCTCTGTTTCAATAAATCTAAATCTTTTCAGACAGGTAGTTTTATATACATTTTCTATTTTACCTTTTTAAAACTCTGTACAGCAGTTTTATATTCTTATATTCTCAGTTTCCACTGCTTTAACAGAAGACTGTCCAGTTGTTTTATACAAGTTTCTTGGAGGCAAACAATATCTGCATTTTGTCTTTTCATTTATGTTTTGATTTGTTACATTTTTATGCTGAATTTCATCTATTGGCACGTACCGTATTTTTCGGAGTATAAGACACACTTTTTTTTCCTCCTAAAAGAGGCTGAAAATTTGGGTGCATCTTATACTCCAAATATAGCTTTTTCGAAGCTTTTTTTTCAGCCCTAATGAGGCGCTAGTAAGTGAAGCGATCTGCTCCCTCTGACTCTCAGCTGTGCTTTAGAAGTTTTTTTTTTCAGTGAAGTGATCTTCCCTGCTTTGCCTGCTCCCTCCAACTCTCACCTGTGAAGTTTTTTTCTGGCCTTAAGGAGGTGCTAGCCAGTGAAGCGATCTCCGTGGTTTGCCTGCTTTTCTCATTGCTTCTCTCTCCAAAGATCAGTTGTGCTTTAGAAGCTGATTTTGATCCCTAAGCAGGGGATAAAAACCAGCAAAGTAATGTGCTGAAGTTGACCAGACTAAGGACACTAGCTAGATAAATCCCTGGTAGGCAGATTTTTTTTTCCTATTTTCCTCCCTAAAAACTAAGCTGCGTCTTATATTCCAGGGTGTCTTATACTCTGAAAAATACAGTATTTCTTACATAGTATATTTCAAACCTATTCCATACAATTACTCTCCTATTTTCAAGCCAATTACGAGAATGATGTGTCAAGATAGAATTAGTAATAGGATCTATTGTTCATAACCTAGGATGTTTACTCAGAATTACCAGCACATCCTGGCCTTGGTATTTGCTGTGAAGGAACTCAATGAGAATACCCAACTCTTACCCAATGTCAGTTTGGGCTTCCACATCTTAAACAGCTATTTTTTGGCAAGGTGGACTTATCTTGCCTCAATGGAACTTCTAACCACTCAGAACAAGTTCATCCCTAATTACAAATGCGATATTCAGAATAATGTTGTGGGAGTCATTGGGGGACCTACTTCTGAAGTCTGCCTCCACATGACAAACATCTTGAGCACCTACAAGATTCCACAGGTAAAAAAAAAGATATAGGTTCATTACACTTAAGATACTTTGGTAAGTGGGGAGATAGAAAATGGAAATCATATTAGTTTTTTAGGTGATGTATTGCATTTATGAAGCACTGAAATAGTTAGGTGCTGCATAAATTGGCACACTTGGACTCATTTGAAATAAATACATCATTAGAATATAGGTAGATCTTGACTTATGGATTTTAAGGGATCCTGGAATTTCTGTCCTAAGTCATGGCAAGTGTAGCTGGAAGCACATATCTGGCCAGACAGTTTCCGAAATTGAACTTCGCAAAATCTGTCATGCGATTGCGGATTGCTGCAATCAGTTGAAAAAGGTGAGTTGCTTGCAAAATGCCTGAAATGCACCCATGTGACTACAGAGGGCGTGACACCGTCAGAAATCTAGAACTGAGTTGTAAGCAGGGGTGAAATGCTCCCGGTTCGGACCAGATCGCGCAATCCAGTAGTGATGGGGGCAGGTAGTTCAGAGAACCGGTAGCAAAAATCCCTGCCCCCCCACTGCCTATGCCTCACTGTTCCTCTTCTCTGTCCCTGAAGCTCTCGGTGATGATATAACTGCAAATGGCCTTAAATGACTGTAGCGGCGCTTCAAAGGGCCGCACTACAGTTGATCAGCGCTGTAGGTGGCTAGTAGACCGGTGCCTCTATTTTTAAAGGTAGACCGGTGCCTCTATTTTTAAAGAAGGTAGATCGGTGAGCTCCCAAGTTTTGTACACTTTATTATTTTTATTATTTATTATTATTGCCATGCCCATTCAGTCACCTGACCACCAAGCCACGCCCACCAATTAAGCCACACCCACAGAACCAGTAGGGAAAAATTTTAGATTTCACCCCGGTTGTAAGTAGTTTTCTTTTTTATGGGGGGGGCATTGTAATTTAGCACTGTTAAGCAAGGATTGGCTGAATTCAAATCTTTATTGCTAGTGCACAACATATGTACAACGAGATTGGTTGAGCTCCCTCATAATCCATCCATATGTCACTATAAATTCCACATTTGCTGAGAAACACTGATTTGGCGTTTTTGAAAAAGCTTTGGAAATTCCAATTGTATGCATAACGATTGCAATAAAGGCTGTTTAATAGCAAAATGCCTTAATATTTCCTGAAATACCCATGGTATAAAAAAATGTATTGCATGGAAGATTTATCATAAGGAATATTTAAATGATCCAAAAATTAAATAAGATAAAAATATGAAATGACAAAAAAGAGTTAAACCAGTTCTTTCTAGAGCTTTGTCTTTCTAGAATAGAATAAAATAGAATAACAGATTTGGAAGAGACCTTGGAGTTCTTCTAGTCCAATACCATGATTAGGCAGGAAACCCTACACCACTTCAGACAAATTCGAAATCTTCTTAAAAACTTCCAGTGTTGGAGCATTCACAGCTTCTGCAGGCAAGTTGTTCCACTGATTAATTGTTTCTACTAAGAGTATGTGAAAATTAATTTTAATTGTGACTGACTTCTTCCCATTCCCCCTCCCGCCATCAAGATCTTGTATGGGTCTTCTTCAATCATAAAAGACAAAACCAAAGATGATTTTTTTCACCAGATGTTTCCCAATGAGACCCATCATTATTTGGGCATTCTTGAGTTTCTCCTACATTTCCGGTGGATCTGGATCGGTGTGATTATTTCTGATGATGACAGTGGAGATGGGTTTGTAGAGCATGTACTTCCCTTATATTCTCAGAAGGGTATTTGCGTGGAGTTCTTAGAAACGATGCCCAGAATAACTTTTTCCGGTAACATTGCTGAAAGTGCAACAGAATGGTTTGCAACTTCACGTATTGTCACAGGAAGTACTGCCAACGCTGTTATCATTCAAGGTGAAATCCATACTATGAGTGTCTTAAGAACAATTTTCCAATTCTCACAATTTTATGATGTAAGAATTGAAAGCCGGGTATGGATTATGACAGCCCAGATGGAGTTTGCTTCTCCTGGTTTTCTAAGAGATTGTGACATGCATTTCCTCTATGGAACTCTGTCATTTGCTGTTCATACAAATTTCCCTAGTGGATTCCAGAAATTTTTGGAGGAAAGAAACCCCCTCTCAGAAAATAAAGATAACTTCATCCGAATCTTCTGGAAAAACGTGTTTAATTGTGATTTCTCCAATTTGACTGTAAAAGTAAAAAACGAGGAGATCTGCACTGGGGAGGAAAAACTAGAGACTCTACCTGTGACCCTGTTTGACAGAAAGATGTCTGGCCACAGTTATAGTATCTACAATGCAGTTTACATTATGGCACATGCTTTGTATGCCATAACTTCATCCAAGTCAAAAGAGAGGACAAAAATAAAAAACAGGAGACAAGAATATCTACTTGAAGAAGCCTGGCAGGTATCTTCCAAAGCAATGTAGAAGGAGACATAGTTAAATATCATGGCAATAACAGAATATGGGAACAACATGTTACCTGGAAGTGCCTGGAAAGAAATATAAAACAAAGAAAAATATACTTCTTCTTATACCTCTTAAATGCCTATGTAATTCATTATCACTCTATTGTACTCTATCCAGGCAATTGACTTCAGCGATGTCTCCTTCTCTTTTTCCAGATTCAGTAGATGTTCTCCCTCAAAAGATCATTCATCTTAGTTTTAAATTGCATTAAGACTATTATGAAGGTTTTCCTAGAATCATTTTCTCTCTACCTTCTCTCCAATTTAGCTTCACAAGTTCATAAGAAGTACCTCATTTATAAACAGTGCTGGAGAAAATATTTCCTTTGATGACAAAGGTCATATAATTGCTGGATTCGATATTTTCAACTGGGTCACATATTCAAATAACACATTTACAAAAATCAAAGTTGGATGGGTAGACCCAAACTCTCTCTCTTCCAAATCACTCAACATTCATGAAGACTCCATTGTATGGCCTATAAGGTTTAATCAGGTATATATTTAATATACTTATTATTTTGGGGTGTGTGGAGCAAGACGGGGCTCCTCTTGCCATCTTACCTGATTTCCAGCTCTGTCTCCCTAAACCAAACCAGAGAAAATGGTGGGCACTGGCCAGTGGTGGGATTCAAAAAATTTAACAACCTGTTCTCTGCCCTAATGACCAGCTGGAGAGGCGTGGCTTGATGGTCATGTGACCATGTGGGTGTGGCCAACTCAACATCACTCATGCCAATGGACGCTTCGCCTTAGCTGTTACAGTGTGATAAGGGTTAACCAAGAGGCAGTTTCTATAAGCAGGGCAATAAAGATTAGGCTAGAAACAACACCAGAATGTTTCCTTCCTGCCTTCCTTGCAGGATTAGCCCTGTAAAGTGGAAAAAAACCCAAAATAAGATTTCTCCCAAGAACCGGTTCTCCGAACTGCTTAGAAAGTTAACAACCGGTTCTCCTGAATAGGTGTGGACTGGCTGAATCCCACCACTGGGACCGGCTGTGCATGTGTTTAAATATTTTTTGGGGGGGTTATTTTTGGGAAGGGCTTATTTTCTGGAAGGGCTCATTTTAGCACATGCGCTCAAAAACTCTATTGGGCTTATTATCAGGGGATGTCCCTACTGTGGGAAAACATGAAGATAGATAGATAGATAGATAGATAGATAGATAGATAGATAGATAGATAGATAGATAGATAGATGATAGATAGATAGATAGATAAATGATAGATAGATAGATAGATAGATAGATAGATAGATAGATAGATAGATAGATAGATGATAGATAGATAACAGAAACCTAAAGAAATATCAGAAATAAATGAAAAAAGTCACATATTTTGGTCATGTGACTATAGGGTGCTGCAACTGGTTGTAGATGAGCAAGCTACCAATTACCCAAAATGGAATTATCTGACTGTGGAAGTGTGGGCAGCAGTAATAACTTTGCGGACAGTCATAAGTAGCTTTTTTAAAGCCCATCATAACTTCAAAAGGTGATTAAATGACCAGTTTTAAGTCAAGGACTCTCTCTATTCTGGAGATGACTTGATATTAAGTAGAATGAGGCTGAGCAATGTCTGAATTACACTGAACTCAAATCTGGATCTGCTGCACATCAACTCATTGTTCAATAGGTATCTTTCATGATGACTGACATGTACAGCATCATGTAAATGCTTGTCACGATATCTATGCACCATGTAAAAGGTAATCAATATTATCACTCATTCTGAGGGTCCCCACATTTAGAATATGTGCCTGTGTTTTAGTAAGCACAATGCTCCAGTAAGCATCAGCGTGGCAAAACTACCAAACTGATTTTTTTTTTAAAAAAAATTCTTCTCCTTCACTCAGAAAATACCTCATTCCCTATGTAATGACAATTGTCACTCTGGTTCTAGTAGGACCAAAATAGAAGGAAAGCCGTTTTGCTGCTATGAGTGTCTTCCATGCCCAGAAGGAAAGATTGCAAGTCAGAATGGTAAGATTTCTTCAGTTTATAAATATTAATTAGTCCATGAAAACCTATGTGGAAGAAATTCAATATTTACCATACTTTTTGGAGGATAAGATGCACTTTTTACCCCCTAAAAGAGGCTGAAATTTTGGGTGTGTTTTATATTCCAAATATAGCCCCGCCTACCCGCTAGCCCCTACCTTTCGGCCTCCATGTGATCTCTTCCTGCCTGCAGAGATTGCCACTGACAATGGCTTGTGTTTTGGGGCTCTGCGCATCATGTTTCACTGGAGCGCCCTCTGACAATCAGCTGTGCTTTTGAAACTTTTTTTCTGCCCTAACAAGGCACTAGCTATCTTCCGCGCTTCGCCTGCTTTTCTCATTGCTATTCCCTCCGATGATCAGCTATGCTTTAGAATCTGTTTTTAAACCCCAGCATGCATGCTCAAAACCAGCGAACTAATGTGCTGAAGCTGATCAGGCTAAGGATGCTAGCCAGATTAATACCTGGTAGGCAGATTTTTTTCCTTATTTTCCTCCCAAAAAACTAAGGTGCTTATACTCTGAAAAATACGGTATGTGCTATTGAATATGTTATGTGCTGTCAGAGATAACATAAAGGTAAAGGTTCCCCTCCCACATACGTGCTAGTCGTTGCCAACTCTAGGGGGCGGTGCTCATCTCCGTTTCAAAGCCAAAGAGCCAGCGCTGTCCAAAGAGCCAGCGCTGTCTCCGTGGTCATGTGGCTGGCATGACTCAACGCCAAAGGCGCACAGAACGCTGTTACCTTCCCACCAAGGTGGTCCCTATTTTTTCTACTTGCATTTTTACGTGCTTTCGAACTGCTAGGTTGGCAGAAGCTGGGACAAGTAACGGGAGCTCACCCCATTACACGGCAGCACTAGGGATTTGAACCACTGAGCTGCTGATCTTTCGATTGACAAGCTCAACGTCCTAGCCCCTGAGCCACCGTGTCCCTTAGAGATAACATAAGGATGGTTATATAATATAAGGTATGGTTGGGATGAATGAATTGAAGGAAACTATTTTATTTCCTCCCTAATTATCTTCCTAGGAATAATGAACCTTGTCATCTCACCTTTAAGACACCTAGCCAATTAATTTTGATAAAAAGCAGATAAATACCAAGGGGAAGGCATAGTCTCTCCAAGCTAAAGCAAGTTAAACAGTAGGTCTAGAACAGGGGTGTCAAACTTGCGGCCCACAGGCTGAATGTGCCACACCCACGCCCAGTTTAGGGAAGGGGGAAAAAGTTGTGATACATCACGTGACGATGCTGTGACGACACGAGTTTGACACCCCTGGTCTAGAAAGATATTAAATTCATGAAATATTGACTACTTGTCCTCTCAAAACCAGCATTGCCTTTTTAGTTCTACTCTAACTTCCTCACTGGAGGCCTGATGTGCTTCTCTATCTAATCAAATACCTACTGCTCTATCCAATCACATCCATATTCTTAATGTCATAGATTTGCACCTCCTTAATTTATAAGTTAGCCAGGCTAACTACAGTTCTGTAAATAAACAATGAAAGAGTGTACTGGTCTCCAATTTTAAATGAAATCTTTAGAAAATGAATAACTTTCACCAGAATCTATTCTTTTCTGCTTATTTGAAAATGATACTTTGTGGTATTATACCTGTGATACATGTTTACAATGAGCCAGTCTTTCATCTCAACCACTGAGATGAAAGGCTGGTTTTTAAACACTTAACTTATATCTATTTTGTAATATCTATGGCTTCATGTGCCACTTTATTTTACTATTTTGAACTACGCAAGTAAAAGATAAAAGTAAAGATTTCACCTGTCCACCCAGTCGAGTCCGAATTTAGGGGGTGGTGCTCATCTTCATTTTTAAGTTAAGGAAGCCTCTATTGTCCAAAGACATTTTCAAGGTCATGTGGCTAGTGTAAATGTATGCCGAGGCATTCGGAACGCTTTTACCTTTCCATTGAAGTGCTACCTATTTATTTACATGCATTTTTATGATTTTGAACACTATGTGGAGAGAAGCTGGGGCAAGTAACAGGAGCTCACCCTATCACGTGGCACTTGAGTCTCAAAGCCAGGTTCTCAGCTTTCCAACTCACAAGCTCAAGGTCTTTAACTGCTGAGCCACTATGCCCCCAATGCAAATAAGCAAAACAATAAAAAAAATAGTTTGATCATATTCTGTATGAGTTCTAATATTTGGTAGATTAAATAAAAATTAATTAATTTATTAAAGAGTTAATAAAAATTAAGTTCAGTTCTATGCAGTTTCATTGACTGCATTAAAAAGGTTGTCTATATGCCCTTATAATAGCTAATAATAATGCCTCTAATTGAAGTATTAACCAGAGCCCATTACACTATATTCTTATTTCTTTCGATATTGCACACGTCTTCATTAATACAGTATCTTCTAAGCTATAATAATAACAATGTATTCATTCATTAGTTCATTCATTCATTCATTCACTCACTCACTCACTCATTCATTTCCACAGATATGGATGATTGTTTGCCATGCCCAGAAGGACAGTATCCAAACAACAACCATGTCTCGTGTCTTCCAAAACATACAATTTTCTTATCTTATGAAGACCCGTTAGGGATCAGTTTGGCCACTGCTGCAATTGTCTTTGCTTGCATTGTCACTGTGGTGCTTGGGATCTTCATCAAATACCAGGACACTCCCATTGTCAAGGCCAACAACCGGAACATCACCTACCTTCTCCTTCTCTCCCTTGTGCTCTCATTCCTTTGCAGTTTATTATTCATTGGAAAACCTGAAAAGGTGACCTGCCTTTTGCGACAAACTGCTTTTGGGATTGTCTTCTCAGTAGCCATTTCTTGTATATTGGCCAAAACCATCATTGTCATTTTAGCTTTCATGGTTTCAGTGCCAGGATCCAAGATGAGGCGATGGCTCGGGAAACCATTAGATAATTACATTGTTGTTTCTTGTTCCCTCATTCAAGTCACTCTTTGCATTCTATGGCTTGTAACCTCACCCCCATACCCAGATGCTGATATGAACTTAGTGGCAGATGAAATCATCCTGGAATGTAATGAAGGCTCTATTCTCATGTTTTACTGTGTCTTGTTGTACCTGCTTTTCCTTGCCATTGTTGGTTTTAATGTGGCTTTCCAAGCCCGGCGTTTACCAGACAGTTTTAATGAGACCAAGTTTATCTCCTTTAGCTTGTTATGGTTTTGCAATGTCTGGTTGTCCTTTTTTCCTACCTATCTGAGCACCAAGGGGAAATACATGGTGGCTGTGGAGATCTTTTCCATTCTCTCTTCCAGTGCAGGGTTACTGGGTTGCATCTTTTTCCCCAAATGCTTTGTTATCATACTGAGGCCTAATCTGAATACTAAAAAACAGTTAATGAGTGGCAAGAAATACAGTATAATTCCATAACATTGCTTCAATGAAAGTTACATTTTCTGTAGAACATTCAGAAACTGAAATTTGGTTCCAAAAGATGCCATCAGAAGTCATTAAATTCCCCTATCCCTTCTGATTGCTGTAGGCACTCACCAAAGTCTCTTCCTTGCACCATACCAGAAATAGCACCCCAACTTTAAAATGGAGAATATAAACAATGAGCTACCATTATATTGAAATAGTTGTTTTCATTTTCTTTCCTTTCTTCTTATATTTAAGTGTAATAATTTTGAGACTGCATCCACATTTGGAACTTTAGCAACATTGAGGGGAAAAAATTGCATCAATACTCAGATTCCAGCTTCATATTTGTTTGTGTTTGGCATATTAACCTAATCTTGCATAGCTTCTTCTCTGATAATATTACACTAATAACCAGAGCATACAAAACATTTGCTAGACCAATTCTCAAATACAGCTCATCTGTCTGGAACCTGCATGGCATATCGGACATTAATACAATTGAGAGAGTCCAGAGATATTTCATGAGAGGAGTCCTCCCTTCTCTACCTGCAATAGAATACCTTATGCCACCAGACTTGAAATTTTGGGCTTAGACAACTTAGAACTACGCCGCCTTCGGTTTGATGTACTAAGCATAGTACATAAAATTATCTGTGACAATGTCCTACCTGTCAATGACTACTTCAGCTTCAACCACAACAATACACGAGCAAACAATAGATACAAACTTAAGGTAAACCGCTCCATACTTGATTGCAGAAAATTCAGCTTCAGCAACAGAGTTGTTAATGCCTGGAATGCACTACCTGACTCTGTGGTTTCTTCCCCAAACCCCCAAAACTTTAATCTTAGACTGTCTACTGTTGACCTCACCCCATTCCTAAGAGATCTGTAAGGGGCGTGTATGTGCACCAGCGTGCCTACCATCATAAATAAATGTTTTTCTTCAAACCATTCCTATTAATAAAACTTTTGGTCAAAGATTTAAATCTATGGGTAGCTGAAGATCCAGGTGTGCCCAGTTCTTGACTATCAGCAACTTGAAAGAGTCATTTTAAAAAAAAATCAATCCTATCAACCACTTGAAAAAGTGGGATTTTCCTAACCTTCCACATATCTCTTTAGAAAGTCTTGGATAGTTAACATTGTCCTCTGATCAGACCTCCAATGCTGGGGATAACTTGATTTTTTCTTCTTTAAATTCCGCCATTCAGCACTAGAATCCATCTGACCAATGACGGCTGTTTAATTTCTGGCCATTCTATAGTTTGATGAAGAAGTAAACAGTGATGGAATATAGTAAGAAGCTTGATTCCCAGCAGGGAGGGGGTGAATTCCAGAGGAGTAAGAATCAACTCAGTGCAAGTGTTACATCTGAGAAAAGAGGGTGAGGACAGCTGAGCTCTAATAGTTAACAGAGTATAATTTAGATGCATATAGTAGAATATTTAGTCTGGCACGATCTCAGGTTCAAAACCAAGATTGAAACACCTGGTGATTCTCCAAGAATGACACGTTGTGATTGTTGTTTTCAACCTATAGACAAAATCTTGCCAGACTGAACACTTTACTATTTGCATCCACAATATACTCTGTGAAGTATTAGGGAGGAGCTGCCTTCATCCTCTTTTCTCAAACCTTCTGGAGACATGTTTACAGTGAAATAATCTAGAATAACAGAGATGGAAGAGACCTAGGAGGTCTTCTAGTGCAACTCCCTGCTCAATTAGGAGACCCTATACCAGTGATGGCTAACCTTTGACGTCACTGTGTGCCGGCACGTGAAACCATCCCTTGAGGAATGCACAGCCCCGTTGGTCTTTGCACATGTGGGAGCACCAATACATGTGTTCTGTCCCCCTCGCCTCAGTTCGAGTGGTGATTTAATTAGCCGGCACTATCAGCTCTGGCAGAAAACTAGCGAGCATCTGCCAAGTGTCTCTGTTATCTCCCTTGATGCCAATGAGTCAGCAAACAGTACTTCAGCTCTAGTCAAGCAGTTGATTTGCCTGCTACGAAGAGGCATAGCAGCCCTTGCTGCTTTTATATCCTGTGGGGTGTGGCTCCATGACTCAGCACTTCCTAGGCCTGCCCCACCCCTGCTTCTGTTGTTCCCACCTCTCCTGCCTACAAAACCTAGGGTCCAGCCAGGCCTGATTGCCATCAGCTGGGTCTGGAGGCATGGCCTGGGGGGGGCAAGAGTCAGGGGACGGAGGCCTTGTTATCTCTTCCACCTGGCCTGCTTCTGCCTCCTGGAGCTGAGCCAGGGAAGCCGGTGCTCCCGAGGTAAGTCCTGATGGCCCTTCCCCATCACTTTCCAAGTCACCTTCTGGCAGGGGCCCCGGCTCGGGGAGCGCAGACACAACAAAATGGAAGAGTGGCAGTCTGTCACACATGTACGAGCTGGCACCTGAACTTCTGGTTTCCTGCATGGACGTGCACCCAACAAACAGCTGGCCATCATGCAAGTGTGCAATGTAAACCTGGAAGTTCAGGTGCCGGCCTGTGCATGTGTAACAGAACACCACTCTTCTGGGTATCAGCACTCCCACGCATGAGACAGCCAGCAGACCGGCACGCGTGTGTGCACAAGAATGTGGAAGAGGAGCCAGTGAGGCTGTGCATTCCTCGCAGGATGGTTCTGTGTGCTGTTTCCAGCACACATTCCATAGGTTCACCAACCTGGCCCTATACCATTCTGGACAAATGTAGAATGGAATAAAGAATGCAGAATAATAGAGTTGTAAGGGACCTTCAAGGTCTTCTAGTCCAATCCCCTGCTCAAGCAGGAGATCCTATACCATTTCAGAGAAGTGACTCTCCAGTCTCTTCTTAAAAGCCTCCAATGATGAAGCACCCAGAACTTCTGAAGACAAGCTGTTCCACTGGTTAATTGTTCTCACTGTTAGGAAATTTCTCCTTAGTTCTAGGTTGCTTCTCTCCTTGTTTAGTTTCCATCCATTGTTTCTTTTTGTGCTTTCAGGTGTTTGAAAAATAGGTTGACCCCTTCTTCTTTGTGGCAGCCCCTCAAATATTGGAACCCTGCTATCATGTCACTCCTAGTCCTTCTTCTTTCTAGACTTGATTAAACCATATCAATAAAATTACATTCCTAAATATCTCCTTGTGGTATTGTTTATTTTTTTTCCTCACTAACCCATTATCATAAGAGTAAGGAAGGAAAATCCTTCCAGCCACCTGCTTGAGAATATCAATAACTTGAAATACACTAATGGCAGAGACCTGTATAAAGGCATACAATGTTCTCTTAGTTTCTTTTCACTGTCTTGGAAAACCATCCCTTTGGTTCTTGATGGGAAAGGAGACATGGAGTGAGAAGCAGGAAACGGAACTATCAAGGCCAGATGCTTGTTTTTTCACTTTATGATTTTTTTTAATTTATTTATCAAATTTATATTACTGCCCATCTCATGGAAAGTGACCTTTGGCTGGTGTAGGACAATAAAATAAAATGATAGATAAAATTATTATTAATCCAAACATTAAAACTCTAAAAGCAGACCTAACAAGAGAAGAAAAAAATAATACATGGAGGCAGTGGTGAAATGCAAAAATTTTTGATACTGGTTCTGTGGGTGTGGCTTGGTGGGTGTGGCTTAGTGGGGGGTCATGTGACTGGGTGGACACAGCCAATTTTTTTTTTTTTTACTTTTTAAAGCATTTTTGTTACTGGTTCGGGTGAATAGGTAGTTAAAAATGCTTTTAAAAAGTTTTTTAAAAAAGGTTCCTACGATTGTGCGGCACAGCTGTGACCATCGGAACCTTTTTTCTTACTTTTAAAGCACCTTTTTTTACTACCGGTTCACCTGAACCGGTAGTTTTTATTACTACTGGCTGACCCGAACCGGATCGAACCAGTAGCATTTCACCCCTGCATGGAGGGATATTACTAATAATGGAGCCACCTCATGAATTTTGGATCCCCTGAGAAACCCCAGCCTGCTAAGATAACCAGATCTTTTTTTTTTATTCAAAACGTTTTACAAAAAATTCCCTTTCCCCCAACCCCTCCCTTCACTAATCCCTCCCCTCCCCTGACTTCCCGGATGAAGCACAAGGTATAGATAAAAATAAAACAAACATATGCTAAAAAGATTTTCCCCCAAAACTATTATACCAATTTTCCCTCTCTAGCTCTGACTTCCTCCTAACACAACCAAAATCCTTCAAGAAAAAAAAATTAACAATTAAGAATAACAAAATATGTAAATCAATAAAACAAATTAATCCTAAAGTATTTAAAACCAACTAAAACATAAAAATCCAATCCAATTCAAAGAATATCTCCCTTATAGCTTCTATAACCATATAATTTTCCCCCCAGGTCTTTCTTACATAAACTCTTTCAAAAATATTCTATTCAAAATACAATACAACTCATTATAAAATTTCAATACCAAGAATTACAGTAGCTATTCAAATTTAGTCCATCCTCGTCAAAATCCAGTATAAATCCAAATACCTAGTCTTTTATAATAGATATAAAACATATAATCAACCCATTTCTTCCAGATCTTCCTCACTTGTCTTTCAGGGACAGTAATATTTTTGTCTATTAATAATTCAAAGGATAGTATTTTTGTCTCTTGCCATTTTTTTTGATGCATTAATCTCTGTCTTTCCTTCATTTCTCCTTTTGAAAAGTCAGTCACAATATTACCTAATAGATCTTTATGTTCAAAAATCCACAAATTACTACCATCAATCCAAAGAAAGAATTCTTGAAAAGCATTAAGCCTGTAAATTTTTTCAGTTCGGGAGACAGCCTCCTGTAGCACAAATTCTGACATTTCATCCAAACTATTTAAAGGAAACTTCTTTACATCAACTTGTTTATTCAGGATCATATCTTCATATTTATCCATTTTTATTTGTATCTCATCCATTGCATTTAAGTCCTGTTTGAGTTCGTATTTTTGAATAATTAAATACATTCTTTCTGTGTAATCCTGTATAAAGTCACAAATCCATTCTTCTGAAAAAACCTTCATGGCAAAGTTCTTACTGAAAATCCCCTTATGAAATACTTAAACTACGTAATATAATCCAACAATCCAGAATCCAACACAATATGATGAAGTCTCCATTCAGTTTCGATTTCGCAGCAAGACTGATCTATTTGCCGTTAGTCTAAAACACCATTTTAAGAGAAGGAAAAAATAATAATTTTTCTCTCTTTAAAAAAGGAGGAAGTCAGGAAATCAACAATACTTGCAAACCAATAATTGTTCACTCACGCTTCTTCCGCCTGCTTATAGAAATCCACAAAAAGAAATCAATTGTTAGCAGAACTTGGACATCTTCCTCTTTTCCTGCTGTTGCAGGAGACGCGCTGGATAATGGAGTGTAGAAGAAATTCAAAGGGATTCGACCGTTCGGGACTTTGAATAACAAAAACAAAGCCCCTAGGGGAATCTACCTCTCTCCCCCCTTGCTCTTTCCCCTGCTCTCTCAACCAGAGAGGGAAAATTAAGTCGGGAACAGCTGTTCGAAGCTATTTACACTGGCTTTTACAATATCCAGTGCGGAGTGCCATAAATTAGCACCCAGCGAGAAAGGTGGCGCCAAGCGGAAGTCCGACATAACCAGATCTTGAGAACCTTCAAAGGCTCAGGACCTTTGGCCAACCTCAGCCTTTGGGGTTTCCAACAATGTAGGCATCATCGCAGAAAAGTCCAGCTGCCTACAGCTTGCCAAATGTACTCAGCTTCATATCCCCATACTAGTCTGCCAAAGCCATAGATGTTCTGTCCCATTGCCTGGAGGCTCTAAGGGTCTACATGGAGTACAATGGGCTTCAACTCAACCCAAGGAAGACCGAGTTGCTTTGGATATTTGGGCCTATTGAATAAAAAGGTTTTTTTCACCATTAGTCCTGGATGGGGGCATAATACCCAAGGGGGACCTGGTGCAAAATCTGGGGGTCCTCTTAGGGTCACGGATCCTGCTACAAGAGCAGATGACAGCTCTGCTCAGAAGGGCTTTGCACATCTTAGAGGGAAGAATCAGTTGCGCTTGTTGCTGGATTGGGAGGCTTTGCTCATAACCTTCTGACCTCTTGTCTGGACTACTGCAATGCATTCTACATGGGGCTGCACTCAGAAGTTTCATCTGGTACAGATTTTGGTTCCATGGTAGTAAAAGGTGTCAGATATTCAATAAAGGTAACACCACTGTTTTGTGAACTGCATCCTTCCAGTGTGTTTCTGGGTTCAATTCAAGTTGCCAGTTATCACCTTTAAAGCTCTTCATGGCTTAGGGACCATCCAATCGTTTCTACCTGTCCATTGGGTCAGATAGGTTGGAGATGTTGCAGTGGTGAAATGTAATATTTGCTACTACCAGTTCTGTGGGCATGGCTTGGTAGTGGTAGTGGAAACGGGTGAGGGGGTAATGGGTGGGCATGGCCAACTTTTTTTTTACTTTTAAAAGCATTTTTTTACAACCACTTCAGGCAAAGAGGTTGTAGAAAAAATGCTTTTAAAAGGCTCCTCTGTCAATCTCAGCTAAATTGCCTGATCGTCAGTGGCTTTTCTTTTCTTTTAAAAGCATTTTTTTTTGCTTTTAAAAGAAAAGCCTCTGATGATCAGGCAACTCAGCTGGGATCATCAGAGAAGCCTTTTAAAAGCATTTTTTTCTACAACCATTTTGGCCGAAGAGGTTGAAGAAAAAATGCTTTTAAAAGGCTCTGATGATCCCAGCTGAGCTGCGTGATCATCAGAGGCTTTTAAAAAAACTTTTAAAAGCATTTTTTCGGCCGAAGAAAAAATGCTTTTAAAAGTAAAAAAAAACAACAACCTCTGATGATCACTCAGCTCAGCTAGGCATGGGGGTGGTGGTGGAGGGATTTTTGCTACTGGTTCTCCAAACCACCCACCACCATCGCTACTGGATTTGGTGATCTGGTCCGAACCGATCGCAGGGGACCTCATTTCACCCCTGAGATGTTGCAGTCCCATCAACCAAGGAATATCAGCTGGTGGGAACTGGGAGAAGTGCTTTCTGTGGCAATCCTGTTGGCTTTTTTGTAAGGCCATAAAGGCTTGGTTGTGTCCAAAGTGTGTTGAGCATCCCATTTCATGCATGTATTATTACGCATATGAATAGTTTTAGATAGATAGATAGATAGATAGATAGATTGATTTAGATATAGATTTAGATATAGATATAGATATATAGTTATAGATATAGATATATAGATATAATACTGTTTCAATTATTTGATTTTTTTAAAAAAAAATATGTTTTATGATGTACATAGCCCAGAGTCATTTGTTGAGATGAATGGCTACTGAAAATAATTAATTAAATACATACATACATACATACATACATACATACATACATACATACATACAACAAACAAACAAACATACATACATACTGATATCTGTTATGAAAATCGGCTGAGAGATAAAATTAAGCAAGCAACTCCATGAATAGCATTCTATACCATGCGTAGCAGAAGCCATCCCAAAAATTGGGATCTGTTTGTCTTTATGAGACCAAATAAATAGTTTCCCAAACGTTCAGCTAAACATAAAAAAAAAAACCCTGCAGATGTCTTGAGGCAATATAATTCATGAAGTATCTGTGTTTACAGGAAGATTATTAATATAGTCCACCTGAGATTCAAAAACATGCCAAAACTGAAAATGTCCCTAAACTGGAAGCTGCCAAGGAGAAAGGGAAATCAATCAATCAATCAATCTTTTTCATGGCTCTTTCAAATGTCTTATTCAGTTATTGGTTTTTTTTTCTTCCATAAGGGTATTATACACCTTGTGTTCCTCTTATGTTCATAAAGCAAGATTGCAGCCGAGCTTTGAGAAACATGAATGGGTCAACCTCTGAGAACATTATGGTGAACTTAGAATTCCAAGTTGGTCATTATTTCCCCATCAGGTCATAATTACGAAATAACTGTGTTTAATGCTGTCTCATCCTAGCCTAGCTGATACACATTCCCTTGGGATGGGAAGATACTTAACTGTACTAATAGTTCATGTCTCACATAGAGTTGAAGCTAATGACAGGAAGGCTTTTACACCTATGATCATTGATAGTAAATATAATACAGTTCTGGCTTTAGATGTTTTTGCCTCTTGACTCTATAATATTCAAATGTCAATGAAGAAACAGACACTTCGGAAGACAGGAAATTTTTCAGACAAAGTGGTATTTTTTGTGGCCCTAATGATAGGCATACGGACTCTGCCTCCTGCCTTAAGTAAGGTTTCTATTGCTAAGTGTCCAGTTGGTAAACCTCTTTTTATTCTCCACAAGTATTACGAGCCAGGCGACTTCATCATTGCAGGCATTTTCTCTCAGATCTACATTTTTTCAAGTCCAATCAGCTTTCAGAAACCACCTTCTGAGGAAGGTTTTGATGACCTTGTGTAAGTACTTTAGGTTTAATACATTATAAGCATGTTACATTTGACTAGATACAGTGTTCAAGTTATTCGTGCTATTGATAGAGTTCACCTAAAGTTACAATCTGGGGACAAGAAAAGAAAAAAAGAAATCAGGGAAAATATTATAAAGAATCTTTTCAACTTTTCATGTAAATCAATCAATCAGAATAGAACTGGAAGGGATCTTGGAGGTCTTATAGTCCAACCCCTTAAGCAGGAGACTCTACATCATTTCAGACAAGTGTCTGTTCAGTCTCTTCCTAAAAGTGATGAAGCACCCACAACTTCTGATGCCAAACTGTTTCACTGATTTATTGATCTCACTGTTAGGAAGTTTCTTTTTAATTCCAGGTTTCTTTTCTCCTTGATTAGTTTCCATCCATTGTTTCTTGTCCTGCCATTTGGTCCTTTGGAAAATAAGTTGACCCGCTCCTCTTTGTGGCAGCCTTTCAAATATTGGAATACTGCTATCATATCCCCCTCAAATTCTGCCACCATTCTTCATATAGTCTCCAGGCCTTTAATGTGAACCACTCCAATCTTGATTGTAGAAAATATGACTTCAGTAACAGAGTTGTCAATGCCTGGAATGCACTACCTGACTCTGTGGTCACTTCCCAAAATCCCCAAAGCTTTAACCAAAGACTATCTACTGCTGACCTACGCCATTCTTAAGAGGTCTATAAGGGCGTGCATAAGAGCACCAGCATGCCTACCGTTCCTTAATATTCCCTTTGTTTGTTTGTTTGTTTGTTTTATTTATTTATTTTGTCACAACAGTATATATAAGCATAAGCATGAAGTAACTATATAATATATTATTATTATTATTATTATTATTATTATTATTATTATTATTATTATTATTATTATTATTATTATTTATTAGATTTCTAGACCGCCCTTCTCCCGAAGGACTCAGGGCAGTGTACAGCCAAGATAAAACATAAACCATGTACAATTAAAAATGAATTAAGAAACTTATTATACAATTGGCCGAAAAATTAAAATATTTAAAACCTAAAACCCCCAATTTAAAACATAAATAGAATTTAAAATTTTAAAATCTAGACAGTTTAAAAGAAAAGCCTTAAGCCAGCCCCGCGCGAATGAACAGATGTGTTTTCAATTCGCAGCGAAAGGTCCGAAGGTCAGGTATTTGGCGTAGACCAGGGGGAAGTTCGTTCCAGAGAGTAGGTGCTCCTATAGAGAAGGCCCTTCCCCTGGGGGCCGCCAGCCGACATTGCTTGGCGGACGGCATCCTGAGAAGTCCCTCTCTGTGTGAGCGTACGGGTCGGTGGGAGGCATGGGGTAATAGCAGGCGGTCCCGTATATATAAGCATATATATATGAGTATAAGTATGAAATAACTATATAAATTGGATATAATGAAAGGAAACAGTAAGACAGGAATGGTAGGCATGTTTGTGCTCTTATGCAATTGTATCATATGGTTATTTCATGCTTATACTTATATATATTGTTGTGTTTAACAAATAAATAAAATAAAAATAAATAAAAATAAATAAATCTCAGTTGGTCTTCCTTGCACTTTCTCCAGCATCTCAAATCATGTAGATGCTTTTGTCTTCATCTGCTAATTTTTATTTCTTAAACTTTGCCTGAGTGGTTCTCAGGATGCTCAGAGATGGAAGCCCCTACGGGGACGTAAAGATATAAAATGCAAAAATACCGTAATGCCCTACTTCACAGAAATTTATATTGTACAAAAATAATTAAATTTTATTTCTTGCCTAGAATCACCGCAGCAAGATGGGTTGCACAGAAGCTTAGTAGTAAATAAAATAAACGATATGGGTAGATATCAAATATTGTAAATATATAAATAAGGGAAGACCTTGCAATAGCTCCTAACATTTTCATGTTTCATGGAAATTCAGTAATATCCCTAAAGAAAATGCAGTATGTTTCAAACTGGTTTCTGAAACTCTAGGAGTAATTTCTTAGTTTTGTGTGTGGAAATAACTTCATAATTTCCAAAACGTGTTCTATGCAGTTGACTTGAAGTTCCTTGTGTGCCATAGATCAATTTTTTTTATAGCAGCCTAAGTAGATTGAGCATTGCCATCTAGAAAACAGACTTAACCTGAAACCATTTTTTAAATATAGGATGTTCACTCACAATTACCAGCACATCCTTGCCTTGGCATTTGCTGTGAAGGAAATCAATGAGAATGCCCAACTCTTACCCAATATTAGTTTTGGCTTCCACATTTTAAACAGCCATTTCTTTGCAAGATGGACCTACCTTGCCTCAATGGAACTACTATCTACAAAGGACAAATTCATCCCCAACTATAAATGTGATAGTCACAATAACATCCTAGGAGTCATTGGGGGACCCAATTCTCAAGTCTGCCTGCACATGACAAATATCCTGAGCACTTACAAAGTACCACAAGTAAGCTGTAGGCATTGAAATACAATGAGGAAGAACTGCGTTGCTTAATTTTAAATATGATCTTGTGTATGCATGCTAGAAAATGGATATCTCATTTTAAAGATGCACAACCCTTTTTCTTTTCTGAAGAACCAACTTGGCGAATGTTTAATCTGTTTTTCAATGTGAAGGTGAATCAGAAAATAAAGGTAAAGGTTCCCCTCGCACATACATGCTAGTCGTTGCCAACTCTAAGGGACGGTGCTCATCTCCGTTTCAAAGCTGAAGAGCCAGCGCTGTCCAAAGACGTCTCCATGGTCATGTGGCCGGCATGACTCAACGCCAAAGGCACATGGAATGCTGTTACCTTCCCACCAAAGGTGGTCCCTATTTTTTCTACTTGCATTTTTATGTGCTTTTGAAACTGCTAGGTTGGCAGAATCTGGGACAAGTAATGGGAGCTCACCCCGTTACATGGCAGCACTAGGGATTTGAACCGCTGAGCTGCCGACCTTTCAATTGACAAGCTCAATGTCCTAGCCCCTGAGCCACCACGTCCCTAATCAGAAAGTAAGATAGTTCAAATGACCACAGGTTTACTTACTCTTTACAAAAATCAGAACAACTAACAGCAAAGCAAATTGGTGGTAGATAAAAGTCATCAGGATTCAAGGTGGGCTGGATTTAGATCTCTTGTGGGCAAGAAGGGACTTGAAATGAATGACATGCTTGATCCAGGGGTAAAATCCAGCAGGTTCTAACAGAACCAGTAGTGGAGATTTTGAGTAGTTCGGAGAACCGGCAAATACCACTTCTGGCTGGCCCCAGAGTCGAGTGGGAATGGAGATTTTGCAGTATCCTTCTCCTGGAGTGGGAAGGGAATGGAGATTTTGCAGTATCCTTCCCCTGTCATGCCACACCATCAAGCCACACCACACCACACCACACCATGCCCACCAAGCCACGCCCAAAGAACCGGTAGTACAAAAATTGGATTTCACCACTGGATCCCTTATTTGGGCTCAGCCTGGTCATCTGCTATAATACTAATATTGAAGAAAGATATTTGCAGATAAAATGTTTGCTTTTACTCCTTTATAATAAGAAATACATCAACCAAATGCAAACTAAAGATGAATGGAGAACCTTTTTTTTCAGTGCCTTGCCTTTCAACTGAATCTATCATAAGATTGATTCTCATGATGTATCATCTTCTCCCATGTCTTTCCATCCTAAGATCATTTACGGGTCATCTCCAATAATAGAAGACAAAACCAAAGAAGATTTCTTCCACCAGATGTTTCCAAACGGGACCCATCAGTATATGGGGGTTCTTGAGTTGCTGCTGCATTTCAAGTGGACCTGGATTGGTGTAGTTGCATATAATGATGACAATGGAGAAATATTTAAGCAGACTATACTTCCCATTTATTCTCAGCATGGTATCTGCGTGGACTTCTTAGAAACAATGCCCAAAATGTCCTTTTCAGGTGATGTTGCTGAAGCAGCAATGGAATGGTTTTCAACTTCACGTGTTGTCACAGGAAGTAGTGCCAATACTGTTATTATACAAGGTGAACTGCATACTATTAGTGTCTTAAGATCGATTTTCCACTTTGCACAGTTTTATGATATCGCAATTGAGAGCCGTGTGTGGATCATGACAGCCCAGATGGATTTTGCTTCTCCTGGTTTTCTAAGAGATTGGGACATACATTGCCTCCACGGAGCTCTGTCCTTTGCAATTCACACAAATTATCCTAGAGGATTCCATAACTTTCTGCAAAAAAGAAACCCTGCTTCAGAAAATAGAGATGACTTTATCAGAGTATTGTGGAAAGACACATTTAATTGTGATTTCTCAAATTCCCCTCTAGAAGAGAAAAATGAGGAGATCTGCACCGGGAAGGAAAAGTTGGAAAATTTACCTGTGACCCTCTTTGACACAAGCATGTCTGGCCACAGTTACAGCATCTACAACGCAGTATACATTATGGCTCATGCTTTGCAAGCAATAACTTCATCCAAGACAAAACCAAGAGCAAATGTGAAAGAGAGAGCACAATATCAATTCAATCAAGAGCCATGGCAGGTATTTTGCAGAACAATATAGAAGAATTTCAGTCCATCTTTCTCCTAAATAATTTTCTGTGGCTTTTTGCTCCTGCTTGTGCATATCAATTGTGCATCCAATCAGAGCACAGCCAAGCTCCCACCCAATCAGTTCAAACCCCCACTAGCAGTTAAAAGGAAGAAACAGCTGCGAGCACACATTGCTCCCAGAAGCACGAAGCTGAAGCCTGAAGATGATGAATGAGACTTCGTCGAAACGTCGCCAAGATACTTCCAATTTTACGCGGGAGAAAACCCGAATAACCAAAGACCTACATACAAACACCGCGAAAACCTCAGAAAACATATATATATATATAAAATTCAGTAGCATGGTTTTTGACTTTAAAGAAAAGAAAAAAAATAGACAGTCCTAAACAGATCAGTCTTTGCCACATTAAACTTATTCGAATGCATCACCTCAACTTTTCTTGTTAATGTTACCATACTGCCACAACAGCTCACTCTCTTCCTCCTCCTCCTCCTCCTCCTCCTCCTCCTCCTCCTCCTCCTCCCTTCCCAACCCACTCTGGGGCCAGCCAGGTATTTGCCTGTTCTTTGAACTACTCAAAATTTCCGCTATCGGTTCTCCGAACTGCTCAAAATTTCTGCTACTAGTTCTCCAGAACCTGTCAGAACCTACTGGATTTCACCCCTGCTATTAGGGTTTCTTGCATGTTTAATATTGATCTCTGCAGCAATGTATTTTTTTTCTAGACCATTACCCAGAGTTTTCAACTGTGAACAGTGTCTCATGTCATCATTTTCTCTCCACTTTCCACCCTATTTAGTTCCACAGGTTTATAAGAAGTGCTTTCTTCGAAAACAGTGCTGGTGAAAATATTTCCTTTGATAACAAGGGACATATAATTGCTGGATTCGATATTTTCAACTGGGTCACATATTCAAATAACACATTCACAAAAGTCAAAGTTGGATGGATAGACCCAGACCCTTCCTCTTCTAAATCGCTCAGCGTCAATGATGATTCTATTAAATGGCCCACAAGATTTTACCAGGTGCATATTTTGTACAGATGTGGAGATAAGTTAACCTACATTCTGAATATTCAAAAATTGTTGACTTATATTTTGAATTGGGATGTACTCTTTAGATTTGGGTTTAATTAGATGGCAGATCATTGGTGACCTTTAAAAAAGTCATTAATAGCATTCTGAACAAATGGGGAATAGAATACAGAATGATAGAGAGGGTAGGCACCTTGGAGGTCTTCTAGTCCAACCCCTTGCTCAAGCAAGAGACCCTATACCATTTCAGACAAATGGCTATCCAACCTCTTCTTTAAAACCCTCAGTGTTGGAGCACCCACAACGACTTCTGAAGGCAAGTTGTTCCACTGATTAGAATAGAATAGAATAGAATTTTTTATTGGTCAAGTGTGATTGGACAAAGGAATTTGTCTTTGGTGCATATGCTCTCAGTGTACATAAAAGAAAAGATACCTTCATCAAGAATCATAATGAACACTTAATCATATTCATAGGGTACAAATAAGCAAATCAGAAAACAATATCAGTATAAATCGTAAGGATGCAAGCAGCAAAGTTACAGTCATACAGCCATAAGTGGAAGGAGATGGGTGATGGGAACAATGAATAGATTAATAGTAGTACAGACTTAGTTAATAGTTTGAAAGTGTTGAGGGAATTATTTGCTAAGCAGAGTTATGGCATTCGGGAAAAAACTGTCCTTGTGTTTAGTTCTTCTAGTGTGCAGTGCTCTGTAGTGTCATTTTGAGGGTAGGAGTTGGAACAGTTTATGTCCAGGATGTCAGGGGTCTGTAAATATTTTCACAGCCCTCTTTTTGACTCGTGCAGCATACAGGTCTCAGTGGAAGGCAGGTTGGTAGCAATTGTTTTTTTCTGCAGTTCTAATTATCCACTGAAGTCTGTGTCTTTCTTGTTGGGTTGCAGAACCAAACCAGACAGTTATAGAGGTACAGATGACAGACTCAATCATTCCTCTGTAGAACTGGATCAGCAGCTCCTTGGGCAGTTTGAGCTTCCTGAGTTGGTGCAGAAAGAACATTCTTTGTTGTGCTTTCTTGATGACATTTTTTATATTAGCTGTCCATTTTAGATCTTCAGACCCCTCGCATCCTGGACATAAACTGTTTCAACTCCTACCCTCAAAACAACGCTATAGAGCACTGCACACCAGAACAACTAGACACAAGAACAGTTTTTTCCCGAAGGCCATCTCTGCTAAACAAATAATTCCATCAACACTGTCAAACTATTTACTGAATCTGCACTACTATTAATCTTCTCATAGTTCCCATCACCAATCTCTTTCCACTTATGACTGTAACTTTGTTGCTGGCAATCCTTATGATTTATATTGATATATTGACCATCAGTTGTGTTGTAAATGTTGTACCTTGATGAACGTATCTTTTCTTTTATGTACACTAAGAGCATATGCACCAAGACAAATTCCTTGTGTGTCCAATCACACTTGGCCAATAAAACATTCTATTCTATTCTATTCTAAAATCTTGTGATATGGTAGAACCTAGAAATTTGAATACCGTTGATACTGAGTTGTCTAGTATTATGAGAGGTGGAAGTATGGAAGGGTTTCTCCTAATGTCTACCACCCTTTCTATGGTTTTGAGTGTGTTCAGTTGTTCTAACTGTCAGGAAATAAAAACCAGAAAGATCACCATGCATCTTTGCTTGCTACTTTTTTTTTATTTTCAGAAGCATTGGTGAAATGGCCCAGATGGACAGGGAATAGTAAACTCCTTAATGTTTGTGGTTTATGATATTGGGAAGTTTATTCGATTTAAATATTTTGCTAGCTTAATGAAGTGGGCTTAGTTGCTCAAAAATTCATTATTAGATAGAACAAAGTCATCAAATTGGCCTCCCAAGTTCTTATCATATTGTGTAAGTACAATCATAGCACAAAATCAAAATAACCTATTTGAGAACTTATAGTATTTGGAATTGATCCACTACCTTTACTATAGGAATAGTTGCCAATAAAGTATTACTTCAGTAAAATTCAACTTCCTTTTGCTAGGATATATTGGAAAGCAAAAATAATTAAAAGGAGAAAGAGCCAATTATATGGTAATCGAAAGCACTTAAAAGTAAATATAAATTTGTACATTAAACCTTCACGTCTTCTAATGAATTAAAAGAGATTAATTAACTAATTAATTAATTAATGGAAGCAAAAATTAAAGCCATGGAATTTTTCTGTAGGTCTATACACTCTAATTGAAAGAAACTTTTTTATTGCCTTTGGTGAATCTTATTTGAAAGACCAAATCTTGAAAGACCTTATTTGGACCTTATTTGAAAGACATGGTCATAGTAGATAGAAAAAAACCAGACCGAGTCCTCATTTTATTCATCTCTATTTACAGAAAAGACCACGTTCCCTGTGTAACGACCATTGTGCTTCAGGTTCAAGTAGGAGTGAAATTGAAGGAAAGCCATTTTGCTGCTATAAGTGCATTCCATGTCCAGAAGGGAAGATGGCAAGTGAGAAAGGTAAGGCATACAAAATTACCTGTATAGAAGCAACCATTTTGTATAAAGACTGTTCAGGAGAAGGAGTTCCAGTTCTGTACAGAAGATAAGGTGCTGATTTAGATGAGCGAAATAATTTCCCATCCACTTTCTAATTACCTTCCCAGAAACTTGAAAAAGAAATAACTTTGTCAGCTCAATGATAATAGCAATAGCATTTAGACCAGTGATGGGATCCAAGTAATTTAACAACCGGTTCTCTACCCTAATGATTTCTTCCAATAATCAGCTCACCAAACTGCTCAGAAAGTTAACAACCAGTTCTCCCGAAGTGGTGCGAACTGGCTGAATCCCACCACTGATTTAGACTTATATTCAGTGGTGGGATTCAAATAATTTAACAACCGGTTCTCTGCTCTAATGATTTCTTCCAACAACCAGTTCATCAAACTGCTCAGAAACTTAACAACCGGTTCTCCCGAAGTGGTGCGAACTGGCTGAATCCCACCACTGCTTATATACCACACCATAATGCTTTACAGCCCTTTCTAAGTGGTTTGCAGAGTCAGTATATTGCCTCTGGATACTCATTTTACTGACCATGGAAGGCTTAGTCAATCTTGAGCCCAGTCAAGACTGAACTGCAGCTGTTGTGGATTTAATTTTTTTTTTTTTTTTTGCTATCAGTTCTGTGGCTGTGGCTTGGTGGGCATGGCAGGGGAAGGATACTGCAAAATCTCCATTCCCACTGTACTCCAATGGAAAGATACTGCAAAATCCTCATTCCCTCCTCACTCCTGGAGGAAGGATATTGCAAAATCTCCATTCCCTCTCCACTCTGGGGCCAGCCGGAGGTGGTATTTGCTGGTTCTCCAAACTACTCAAAATTTCCACTACTGGTTCTCCAGAATGTGTCAGAACTTGCTGAATAGAATCATAGAATCATCTATTGTAATGTCCTTCCTGTTAAAGACTACTTCAGCTTCAATTGCAATAATACAAGAGCAACCAATAGATTCAAACTTAATGTTAACTCCTTCAATCTAGATTCCAGAAAATATGACTTTTGTAACAGAGTTATCAGTGCTTGGAACACATTACCTGACTCTGTGGTCTTTTCTCATAATCCCAAAAGCTTTAACCAAAAACTATCTACTATTGACCTCACCCCATTCCTAAGAGGACTATAAGGGGCAAGCATAAGAGCACAAACGTGCCTACCGTTCCTGTCCTACTGTTTTTTTTTCTTATATATATATTATTATTATTTATTTATTATATTTGTATACCGCCCATCTCCCGAAGGACTCAGGGCGGTTCACAGTCAAAAAAAAAAAAAAAAAAAACAGAAAACATATACCGTATATACTCGAATATAAGCCGATCCGAGTATAAGCCGAGGTCCCCAATTTTACCCCAAAAACTGGGGTAAACTGGGGACTCGAGTATAAGCCGAGGGTGGGAAATGAGGCACCTACCGGTCGTGAAACCTCCTCCTCGGCCGAGAAGGCTGGCGGCTCCCGCCCGCCTCTCACTGCACCGCAGGGCTTCCCAGCTAAGCAAAAGCCCGCCAAGTTCGCTACCGCCGGTATAATGTGAAAAAAACGAAAAAAAAAAAACTCGAGTATAAGCCGTATATACTCGAGTATAAGCCGAGGGGACGTTTTTCAGCACAAAAAACGTGCTGAAAAACTCGGCTTATACTCGAGTATATACGGTAATACATAAAAAACAGCTAAAAGAATAGATAGTTAAATTCAATTGATGTTCTAACTTTTAAATACAAATTTTAAACCTCATTTAAACCCTTTTTTAAAAAATCCCAATTTAAAACTACATTCAAGCTAGTCCTGCTCTTCGAAACAGCAACGTCTTCAGCTCGCGGTGGAAGGACTTGAGATCGGGGAGTATATGCTTATACTTCCTTATATTTCCTCATATATATGTTATATACTATATAATCTTTTTGTTCGATGCTTATGTATATTGTTATGACAAAATAAATAAATAAATAAATAAATAAATAAATAAATAAATAAATAAATAAATAAATAAATAAATAAATTTCACCCCTGAACTGCAGGCTATGGGCAGACATAGCCTACCATACTCTATTCTAACTATTACGTAAACAGCTAATGGTACAAAGAATTTTTTGGGGAAAAGGAAAAGATCCTATGAGCAATCTGGTTTTTAGTATGAAGGCTTTACCGCAATAAACATGGGATGGGTTGCTATATTGAAAATGAATTAAATCCTTTGATTAAATTAGATTAGATTAGATTTATTGGATTTGTATACCGCCCTTCTCCCGAAGGACTCAGGGCGTTTCACAGCCAAAATAAAACAACAATTATATACACAATAAAACAATAGTTAAAAAACTTATTAGATATAAGGCCAAAATTAAAACCATTTAAAACCATAAAAACCCCATAAAATTTATATCAAATATTAAAAACTATTAAAATTTCTATGCCAGTCCTGTGCGAATAAACAAGTAAGTCTTCAACTCGCGGCGGAAGGTCCGAAGGTCAGGCAGTTGACGAAGTCCTGGGGGAAGTTCATTCCAGAGGTTGGGAGCCCCCACAGAGAAGGCCCTTCCCCTGGGGGCCGCCAGCCGACATTGCTTGGCGGACGGCACCCTGAGGAGTCCCTCTCTGTGTGAGCGCACGGGTCGGTGGGAGGCATTCGGTAGCAGTAGGTGGTCCCAAAAGTACCCTGACCCTAAGCCATGGAGCACTTTAAAGGTAGTAACCAAAACCTTGAAATGCACCCGAAAGACCACAGGTAGCCAGTGCAGCCTGCGCAGGAATGGTGTTACATGGGAGCCATGAGCAGCTCCCTCTATCACCCACGCAGCTGCATTCTGAACCAACTGGAGCCTCCGAGTGCTCTTCAAGGGGAGCCCCATGTAGAGAGCATTGCAGTAATCCAAGCGAGAGGTAACCAGAGCATGAGTGACCATGCATAGGGCATCCCGGTCAAGGAAGGGGCACAACTGGTGAATCAGGCGAACCTGATAAAAAGCTCTCCTGGAGACGGTCATCAAGTGATCTTCAAAAGACAACCGCCCATCCAGGAGAACGCCCAAGTTGCGCACCCTCTCCATCGGGGCCAATGATTTGCCCCCAACAGTCAGCCGCAGCTGCAGCTGACTGTACCGGGGTACCGGCATCCACAGCCACTCTGTCTTGGAGGGATTGAACTTGAGCCTGTTTCTCCCCATTCAGACCCATATGGCTTCCAGACACTGGGATAGTACTTCGACAGCTTCGTTGGGGTGGCCTGGGGTGAAAAAGTACAGCTGCGTATCATCAGCGTACAGTTGGTACCTCACCCCAAAACCATTGATGATCTCACCCAGTGGCTTCATATAGATGTTGAACAGAAGAGGCGAGAGAATCGATCCCTGCGGCCCCCCACACATGAGGCGCCTCGCAGTTGATCTCTGCCCCCTGCCAACACCGTCTGTGACTGGTCAGAGAGATAGGAGGAGAACCACCGATAAACGGTGCCTCCCACTCCCAAACTCCCCAGCCGGTGCAGCAGGATACCATGGTCGATGGTATCAAAAGCCTCTGAGAGGTCTAATAGGACCAGGGCAGAGGAATAATCCCTGGCCCTGGCCCTCCAGAGATCATCAACCAACGCGACCAAAGCCGTACTGTATCCGGGCCGAAAGCCAAACTGGAACGGGTCTAAATAGACAGTTTCATCCAGGTATTGGGGTAATTGACGTGCCACCACACTCTCTACAACCTTCACCACAAAGCGAAGGTTGGAGACCGGATGGTAATTTCCCAAAACAGCTGGGTCCAGGGAAGGCTTCTTGAGGAGGGGTCTCACTACCGCCTCTTTCAAGGCAGCAGGGAAAACCCCTTCCAACAAAGAAGCATTAATAATCCCCTGGAGCCAGCCTCGTGTCACCTCCTGCGTGGCCAGCACCAACCAGGAGGGGTACGGGTCCAGTAAACATGTGGTGGCATTCAACCTCCCCATCAACCTGTCCATGTCCTCAGAAGTCACAGGGTCAAATCCATCCCAAACAGTCTCAACAAGACGAGTCTCCGACCTCTCACCTGGATCTACCCAATTTTGATCCAACCCATCCCGAAGCTGAACAATTTTATCGTATAGATAACCACTAAACTCCTCGGCAGAGCCCTGTAAGGGGTCCTCCTGCACCTCCTGTTGAAGGAGAGAGCGGGTCACCCGAAACAGGGCGGCCGGGCGATTATCTGCCGACGCAATGAGGGAGGAAACGTAAAAATGCTTCACTTCCCTCAATGCCACTAGGTACTATAAGACCTAACTAGTGTCCGGTCAGCTTCGGAACAGCTTGATCTCCAGGCACTCTATAGGCGTCTTCTCCGGCGTTTCATCTCCCTCAGCTCCTCGGAGAACCAAGGAGCTGGTTGAGATCTACACCGGGTTAGAGGCTGCAAAGGCACTTTGCTTGGATATTAGCTGTCTCCCATTACAAATTCATTCCAATTTATATAATCTCTTTTATATAACTTATATAATATCTATAGTTTCCTTGACCGTATTACTGAAGTGGTTTATTAGTGCCTTCAGTCTCCCCAATAGCTTTATGAGTTTCCAATTGAAGTATTAAAAACTTATTTCAGTTAATAAATAAATTAATGCAGAATTGTCTACATGCAATAACAGCATTTTCTTCTGCAGATATGGATGATTGCATAATATGCCCAGAAGGACAGTATCCAAACAACAACCATGACTTATGCCTTCCAAAACACATAGTTTTTCTGTCTTATGAAGACCCATTAGGGACCAGTTTGGCCACTACCGCAATTGTCTTTGCCGGCATTGCCACTATGGTGCTTGGGATCTTCATCAAATATCAGGACACTCCCATAGTCAAGGCCAACAACCGGAACATCACCTACCTTCTCCTCCTCTCCCTTGTGCTCTCATTCCTTTGCAGTTTATTATTCATTGGAAAACCTGAAAAGGTGACCTGCCTTTTGCGACAAATTGCTTTTGGGATCGTCTTCTCAGTAGCCATTTCTTGTATATTGGCCAAAACCATCATTGTCATTTTAGCTTTCATGGCTTCAGTGCCAGGATCCAAGATGAGGCGATGGCTGGGCAAACGATTAGATAATTACATCATTGTTTCCTGTTTCCTCGTCCAAGTTGTTATTTGCATTGTATGGCTTGTAACCTCACCCCCATACTCAGATGCTGATATGAATCTAGTGATAGATGAAATCATTCTGGAATGTAACGAAGGCTCTACTGTCATGTTTTACTGTGTCTTATTCTACCTGCTTTTCCTTGCCATTGTTGGTTTTACTGTGGCTTTCCAAGCCCGGCATTTACCAGACAGTTTTAATGAGACCAAGTTTATCTCCTTCAGCCTGTTGTGTTTTTGCAGTGTCTGGTTGTCATTTTTTCCAACCTATCTGAGCACCAAGGGGAAATACATGGTGGCTGTGGAGATCTTTTCCATTCTGTCTTCCAGTGCAGGGTTACTGGGTTGCATCTTTTTCCCCAAATGCTTTGTTATTATTCTAAGGCCTGATCTGAATGACAAAAAGCAATTGATGAGAGGAAAGAAAGAAAAACTATAATTCCATATTTTTTCAGTAAAAAAAAAAAGTACATTGTCATACCACTCAAAAAACCACTCAAAACTGAAGCCCTTGCAAGTCATGGGAAACCAATCTTTTCTGATTGCTCCAGGCAGCTATTAATATCACTTACCATAAACTTTCAAACAAATTAGTGAAAAATTATGACACTAGAGATATCCACCTGCATTCTAAGAAATAAAACATCACTCTGCTAAACAAATAATTCCCTCAACACTGTCAAACTATTTACTAAACCTGCACTACTATTAATCTTCTCATCATTCCCATCTCTTTCACCAATCTCTTTCCACTTATGACTGTATGATTGTAACTTTGTTGCTGGTAATCCTTATGATTTATATTGATATATTGACCATCATTTGTGTTGTAAATGTTGTACCTTGATGAAGGTATCTTTTCTTTTATGTACACTAAGAGCATATGCACCATGACAAATTCCTTGTGTGTCCAATCACACTTGGCCAATAAAAAAATAATCTATTCTATTCTAAAAATAAAACATTAACAAAGAATTACTTATTCCCCTGAAATAACGTTTTAATTTTCTTTCCTTCCTTCTAATATTTTAGTGAAATAATATTGAAAATACATTAACATGCCGAATTGTAGGAACTTTGAGAAAAATAACCTCAATATTCCAATTACATTACTATATTCCTACTCATTTTGGTATTGGTATTTGGTATATTTTTCTCAGACCACCCCTAATTTTGATAGTCACAGACAAAGAACAGGTCTATAGATAAATGCAAATCTTGATCCAAGCACACCTACTGCTTCATTCCAGATTCTGCACAAACCTGGTTCATATACATACACAGCAGGTCTGCACTCACCCTGACCCTTGATCCAGGGTTTGTCCCCAACCCTAATGGCTATACCAGGGGCCTACATTAAACCAGGGGTGAAATCTACTTATCTTACTTACCGGTTTGGAAGTGCACATGCTGTGCTTCACATGAGTGTGCAGACCTTCTGCACATGCACAAAACCTTCTGCGCATGTGCAGAAGGTAAAAACACATTACTTCCTAGTTAAAACCAGGAAGTAATGACACCCAGGCAGGTGGGCAGAGCTTCGCTCCGTCATTGCTACCGAATCGCGAATCGCGAATCGCGAATCGCGAATCGTGAGGTTCCCCTCACCGAGATGTGCCCGCCGGGTTTCCATGCATTTCATCAGCCGAGGGCCCAGGGTAGGGGTGGGGGAGTAGCGGTTGTTATTAACGAGAGTCTGGCTCCGAGGGAGGTCACTGTCCCGCAGATAAACGGTTGTGAAACCCTCTTCGTGAGGTGGGGCCGGGGGGTGCAGGTGGGCTTGCTGATCACGTACCTGGCTCCTTGCTACGTGACGGCAGCCCTGCCCGAGCTGCTGGAGATGATAGCCGGGACGGCGGTTGAGACCCCCAGGCTTATGGTCATGGGGGATTTCAACTTGCCGTCGGCGAGCGATTCGTCAATGGCAGCTCGGGAGTTCATGGCTTCCATGATGGCCTTGGACCTGACCCAGGTAGTTACGGTCCCCACCCACGTCGGGGGTAACACACTGGATTTGATTTTTGTCTCGGGACAGTGGCTAAATGATCTGGAGTTAGGGGAACTAATATCTCAACCCTTGTCATGGTCTGATCATTTGCTCCTTCAGCTAGACTTTTGGACCGCTGCACCTCACCGCAGGGAGACGGAACCGGTTCAATGGTTCCGTCCCAGGTGCCTGATGGACCCTGAGAGGTTTCTGACGGAGCTTGGGCCATTTCCGAGGGAGTTAGCCCACTGCTCGGCTGAGGAGCTGGCGGCTGCCTGGGATGAGGCGGCCGCTGGAGCCTTGGACCGCGTCGTGCCTTTGCGGCTTCTGACCCGGCGACGAACTCGACCAGCTCCCTGGTATAACGAGGAGCTGAGAGAGATGAAGCGCCGGAAAAGAAGCCTAGAGAGCGCCTGGAGGTCCAGCCGCTCCGAACCAGACCGAACACTAGTGAGGTCATATATTCAGACCTATCTAGTGGCGATCAGGGTGGCGAAACATAACTATTTCTCCGCACTCATCGCATCGGCAGATAATCGCCCAGCCACCCTGTTTAGGGTGACCCGCTCCATGCTTAGGCAGGAGGCTTGGGAGGACCCCTTACAGGGACGTGCTGAGGATTTTGTTCAATATCTGTCTGATAAAATCGCTCAGATTCGGGATGGCTTGGACACTGATTGGATAGATTCAGGTGGGATGGCGGAGACGAGTCTTGAGAATGTTATCTGGGCTGAGTTCGATCCTGTGACTCCTGAGGACATGGACAGGTTGTTGGGTAGGCTGAACTCCACCACATGTTTATTGGACCCGTGTCCCTCCTGGATGGTGCTGGCCACCCGGGAGGTTACACGAGGCTGGCTCCAGGAAGTTACCAACGCTTCTTTGTTGGAAGGTGTTTTCCCTGCCGCTTTGAAAGAGGCAGTGGTGAGGCCCCTCCTTAAGAAGCCCTCCCTGGACCCGGCTGTTTTAGCGAACTATCGTCCAGCTTTTTAGCGAAGGTTGTTGAGAGTGTGGTGGCATATCAGCTTCCTCAGCACCTGGAGGAATCTGTCTATCTGGACCCGTTCCAGTCCGGTTTCAGGCCCGGTTACAGCACCGAGACGGCTTTGGTCGCGTTGGTGGATGACCTCTGGAGAGCCCGGGACAGGGGTTGTTCCTCTGTCCTGGTCCTTTTAGATCTCTCAGCGGCTTTTGATACCATCGACCATGGTATCCTGCTGCGACGGTTGGAGGGATTGGGGGTGGGAGGCACCGTCTATCGGTGGTTCTCCTCCTATCTCTCTGACCGTTCACAGACGGTGTTGGCAGGGGGGCAGAGATCGGCCCCGAGGCGCCTCACTTGTGGGGTGCCTCAGGGGTCTGTTCTCTCGCCTCTCCTGTTCAACATCTACATGAAGCCGCTGGGTGAGGTTATCCGTGGGTTCGGGGTGGATTATCATCTGTACGCTGATGATACGCAGCTGTACATTTCCACCCCGAACCACCCCAACGAAGCTGTCGAGGTGATGGGCCGGTGCCTTGAGGCCGTGCGGGTCTGGATGGGGAGGAACAGGCTCCAACTCAACCCTTCCAAGACAGAGTGGCTGTGGGTACCGGCGTCCCGGTACAGTCAGCTTACACCATCGCTGACTGTGGGGGAGGAAGTACTGACCCCCAGGGAGGGAGTGCGCAACTTAGGCGTCCTCCTGGACGATCGGCTGTCCTTAGAGAACCATTTGACAGCCGTCGCCAGGGGAGCATTCTATCAGGTCCATCTGATTCGCCAGTTGCGCCCCTTCCTTGACCGTGACGCCTTGCGCACAGTCACTCACGTCCTCGTCACTTCCCGCCAGGACTATTGCAATGCTCTCTACATGGGGCTCCCCTTGAAGAGCACCCGGAGGCTCCAGTTAGTCCAGAATGCGGCCGCGCGGGTCATAGAGGGAGCACCGCGTTGCTCCCATATAACACCTATCCTGCGCGGCCTGCACTGGCTACCGGTAGTCTTTCGGGTGCAATTCAAGGTTTTGGTGACCACCTTTAAAGCGCTCCATGGCTTAGGACCAGGATACCTTCGAGACCGCCTTCTGCCGCCGATTGCCTCCCAACGACCTGTGCGCTCCCACAGAGTGGGCCTCCTCAGGGTGCCGTCGACCAAACAATGTAGGTTGGCGGCCCCCAGGGGGAGGGCCTTCTCTGTGGCGGCACCAGCCCTGTGGAACGAGCTCCCTCCAGGATTATGACAACTACCCGACCTCCGGACCTTCAGACGGGAACTGAAGACTCTATTGTTTCAGCGTGCAGGACTAGCCTAAGATAAAAGGTTTTAGCATATTTTAATGGGGTTTTTTATAGGTTTTTTTATTTTTTAGTGACCAGGCCATGATATTATCTAGTTTTAATTGGGTTTTAATGCTTATTTATTGTACTGTTTTAATATGCCTGTGAACCGCCCTGAGTCCTACGGGAGATGGTGCGGTATATAAGTTCGATTAATAAATAAATAAAATAAATAAAAAACTACCAGCCATGATCGCTACTGCATCACGTGATCCAGTCCGAACTGGGAGCATTTCACCCCTGCATTAAACACCCATTTCCCACAGAAAAGAAAACACCGAGAGCTACAAAACCTGGGTGGGTGTGGCCAACTCGATATCACTCTCTCCCACCCAGTCTGATGACCTTTCCCCCCAGCCACACCTACCCAGGTTTTGTGGCTCCCATTGTTTTCTTTTCTCTGGGAAACGGTGTCCCCCTCATCTCTCTCTCTCTCTCCCTCTCCCACCCTCTCTCTCTCTCTTTCTCTTTCTTTCTCTCTCTCATCTCTCTGTCTCTTTATCTGTCATCAGTCTCTCATCTCTCTCTCACTCAGGGGTGGGGTCAGCCAGTGGTGGGTTCAGCCGACAGGGAGCCAGAGCAGGGGGACCAAAGAGCCGCATGTGGCTCTGGAGCCACCGACTGCCGACACCCAGACTATACAGGGAAGCAAGGCTATTTATTTATTTATTTATTTATTTTATCACATTTATATACCGCCCTATCTCCCTAGGGACTCAGGGCGGTTCACAGGCAAGTAAAAAAGTACATATAAATACAGACTAAAATAACAGTTAAAAAACTTATTCTACATGGCCGAATTATTAAAAAGCAATATAAATAATAAAACCCATTAAAACCAGTATAAATTTAAAATCTAATCCAGTCCTGCGCAGATAAACAAATGTGTTTTAAGCTCACGACGGAAGGTTCGGAGGTCCGGAAGTTGACGAAGTCCTGGGGAGAGTTCGTTCCAGAGGGTGGGAGCCCCCACAGAGAAGGCCCTTCCCCTGGGTGTCGCCAGACGGCATTGTCTAGCTGACGGCACCCTGAGGAGTCCCTCTCTGTGAGAGCGCACGGGTCGGTGAGAGGTATTCGGTAGCAGTAGGCGGTCCCGTAAGTAACCCGGCCCTATGCCATGGAGCGCTTTAAAGATGGTTACCAAAACCTTGAAGCGCACCCGGAAGGCCACAGGTAGCCAGTGCAGTCTGCGCAGGATAGGTGTCACACGGGAGCCACGAGGGGCTCCCTCTATCACCCGCGCAGCCGCATTCTGAACTAACTGAAGCCTCCGGATGCCCCTCAAGGGGAGCCTCATGTAGAGAGCATTGCAGTAATCCAGACGAGACGTCACAAGGGCGTAAGTGACCGTGCATAAGGCATCCCGGTCTAGAAAGGGGCGCAACTGGCGCACCAGGCGAACCTGGTAGAAAGCTCTCCTGGAGACGGCCGTCAAGTGATCTTCAAAAGACAGCCGTTCATCCAGGAGGACGCCCAAGTTGCGCACCCTCTCCATCGGAGCCAATGACTCGCCCCCAACAGTCAGCCGTGGACTCAGCTGACTGTACCGGGATGCCGGCATCCACAGCCACTCTGTCTTGGAGGGATTGAGCTTGAGCCTGTTTCTCCCCATCCAGACCTGTACGGCTTCCAAACACCGGGACAGCACTTTGATAGCTTCATTGGGGTGGCCCGGTGTGGAAAAGTACAGCTGGGTGTCATCAGCGTACAGCTGGTACCTCACACCAAAGCCACTGATGATCTCACCCAGTGGCTTCATATAGATGTTGAACAGAACGGGCGAGAGAATCAACCCCTGTGGCACCCCACAAGTGAGGTGCCTTGGGGTCGACCTCTGCCCCCCTGTCAACACCGTCTGCGACCGGTCGGAGAGATAGGAGGAGAACCACCGATAAACGGTGCCTCCCACTCCCAATCCCTCCAACTGGCGCAGCAGGATACCATGGTCCATCCTTCCTCCATGTAACTTCACCAATATTTTTATTCTAGTTCATAATCGTTTTCCACCTGATTAGGGAGCCATTCCTCATCTTCTCACAAAAGTACATGATGGAAAAACTATAAATATTATGAGGACCCCATATACCTTTCTTTATGTTTTAATTTTATGGTTTTTGTATGTCCATTTCTTTCATAAGATATTTTACTGAAAAAGTGAGCTCATGTGAAATCATTTGATATGTCTAATTTGATGATGATAAATGAGATAATTATTGTATATCTGCACTAGGATAACTGATATTCCACACATATTGCAAGTATAAAAATTGTCCAGGTTTAGAAGTTGCCAAACTTTGATGACATTTTCCAAACTAAAGTTCTATTCCTTCTGCAAGATTGTAGGTCCTATATTTTCCCCTCTTTTTTCTTTTCTACCCTTTCTAGATTTACCTTGTTATGAATAATAGTATACTTGATACTTCTTAGAGCCCTATTGTTTGCTCTGAAAAATTGTACTATCTAAAAGATGAAGATTGTAAATTATCAATCACCAATATAGAACCATCACAGGAAAAGAATTGAAGGACACTCTATAGTTGAAGGACACTTTATAGTTCAATAAGTCAATATGAGTTTATTAGATGTGAATGTCCTCCAATTTCAACAATCTTATCAGCTTGCTATTAATAAAGATGCACAGTCAGTAGCAGCTATTATAAAATGTGAATAATAAGAATGGATGTTTTATCCTGCTTAGTGAATGTGACGTAAGCTAGACTTTTTTCCTTATTCAATCCCTTATTCAATTTTTACATTCTATATAGCCAATGCAGTGTTCTTATTGTTTCTGGTCATTGTGTCTGTCTGTCTGTCCGTCTGTCTTTCTATCAATCCATCCATCCATCTATCTATCTATCTATCTATCTATCTATCTATCTATCTATCTATCTATCTATCTATCATTTTGTTATGCACATATATTTATGTTTATATATATTTATGTTTATATACATATATAAGAAAAAATGAGTATAAAAAGTGGTCAAGAAAAGGGAGATACATATATATCTCCCTTTTCTTGATCACTTTTTATACTCATTTTTTCTTTTCTACTTCAGTGAAGGAAAGACATGGTATTTCTCACAAGTTCAGAAATTAAGATTATACTGGTTGAGCTGTGATAAACATCAATATGTTGACTTCTGAAAAGATCATTGTAAACGCAACATTCCAAATTGGACAGTGTTCCCCTGACCATAACTATTAAATAAGCATGATCCATACGATCTATTCCTGGTTCATGAACATTCCCTCGGGACTTCTTTACTGTTCAATACATGAATATGAGTTTATTAGATGTGAATGTCCTCCAATTTCAACAGTCTTATCAGCTTGGTGTTAATAAAGATGCACAGTCACTAGCATCTATTATAAATTGTGAATAATAGGAATGGATGTTTTATCATGCTGGGTGAATGTGTTGTAAACTAGATTATTTTTCCTTATTAAATTTTTACATTTTATATAGCCAATACATTGTTCTTATTGTTTCTGGTCATTGTTGCTGTCTGTCTGTCTGCTTGTCTGTCCGTCCGTCCCTCCATCCCTCCATCCCTCCATCCATCCATCCATCCATCCATCCATTCATCCATCCATCCATCTATTATGTACACTGAAAGCATATGCACCAAAGACAAACTTCTTATGTGTCCAATCACATTTGGCTAATAAAGAATTCTATTCTATTCTATTCTATTCTATTCTATTCTATTCTATTCTATTCTATTCTATTCTATTCTATTCTATTCTATTCTGTCCTATCCTATCCTATCCTACCATCTATTTTGTTATTGACATATATTTATATTTATTTATGTTTACATAAATATATATCTCCCTTTTCTTGAACAGTTTTTATACTTATTTTTCTTTTCTTTTCTGAGTCTATTTAGTGAAGGAAATTACATACATGGTATTTCTCATGAGTTCAGAAATTAAGATTATACTGATTGAGCTGTGATAAACATCAACATGTTGACTTTGGAAAAGATTATTTTGAACTCAGCATTCCAAAGTGGGCACTATTCCCCTATTTGACCATAACTATTCAATAAGTATGATCTATGTGATCTCTTCCTGGTCCTTGAACATTCCCTTGGGACATGAGGGAAATACAAAGGTTAACTATATTAATATTTCATGCTTCAAGCAAAATTGGAGCAAGAGACTGGTAAAGCTATACTACTGCCATTACTGGAAATAGATATTGCATAGGTCTGGCTTTAGAGAAGCTGAGCATTGCCACTGGTATGAACAGCATTTTATTAGCAATAAGGAGCAAGCATGTTGGAAGAGACAAAGAGACTCTCAGACAAAGTGGTGGTATTTGTGGCTCTGATGATAGCTATACAAGCTCTGCTTCATGCTCCACACAAAGTCCCTGATGCTAAGTGTCCTGTTGGGGAACCTCTTTCTATTCTCCACAAGTATTACCAGCCAGGCCATTTCATCATTGCAGGCATTTTCTCTCAGATCTACATTTTTTCGAGTCCAATCAGTTACGAAATGCCGCCTTCTGAAGAAAGTTTGGATGACCATGTGTAAGCAGCTTGGGTTTAAGACATGAAATGCAATGAAGTTCTCAAGTAATTCAACTTATTTGTAGGGTTTTCATTTATAGCTACAACATGGAGTGGAAAAGGCTAGAGAATGCAATGAGAAATCTTTTCAGTTGTTTAGACAATGTAAATGTATGTTTTTGTCTATGTCTTCTAATTCATGTCTTATTTTTCAAGGAGAAAGGGATAGTACAGATGAGGAAGAAAATATTTCAATAATTTTATATCCATAATGGTAATGGTAACTCTACATTTCATTAAATCCAGTGGAGTTAATTGAAGCATGGGAACTTGGGGAGGATATAGATTAGGATCTATAATTTGGTGTAATGGTTAAAACACCAGACTAGAAACTAGGAGACCCTGAGTTCCACTCCAATCTTAGGCATGAAATCAAGTGGCTGACTTTGGCCTCACCCCCACCCCTCTCTCTTAACCTTAGGAAGGAAGCAATGGCAAAATATTTCTGAAAAACCTTCCCAAGAAAATGTAGCAACTTCTCCAAGCAGTTGCCAAAAGTCAACACTGACTCAATGTAATAAAAAAAGCAAAACAAAATATTATGAGAGAGATGATAGGACACATGAAATGTACAATAGTAAAACACATCCTAAAAGAATGTCTTTATTAGAAGTGCAAGAACATCATTGTTTCCCTAAATTATACACGTTCTCTATGTTAAAGAATAGAATAGAATAGAATAGAATAGAATAGAATAGAATAGAATAGAATAGAATAGAATAGAATAGAATTCAATTTTTTATTGGCCAAGTGTGGACAAGGAATTTGCTTTTGGTGCATATGCTCTCAGTGAAAATAAAAGGACAAGATACAAATGTCAAGAATCATAAGGTACAACATTTAATGATAATCATAGGGTACAAATAAGCAATCAAACCATACTAGAAAACAATCAATATAAATCGTAAAGCAGTTTGAGTGCTCTGGTTATATTGTTCAAAGCATGCAAAAAATGAAAGAGGTTACTTCTCTTTAGCTCATGTTTTCGTATTTAGTAAGTATCACTATAAAATCTGCAAAGAAAATACAGACTGTTATGAATTGGGTTGAAATTGGGCAGGTGTAACTGTGAGAGTGACCCTGTTATTTAATAATTTTCAAACCTCATTTGCTTTGAGAAAATATTTTTATAATTGATCCATGCAGTTGACTTGAAGTGCTGGGTTTTCCATGAATGGGATGTTGTTGATATGGTTATGTTTACATAAAATATGCATTCAAAACTGTGATCTAACCCAAAACTATTTCCCGTGACGTAGGATGCTTACTCAGAATTATCAGCACATTCTGGCCTTGGTATTTGCTGTGAAGGAAATCAATGAGAATGCCCAACTCTTACCCAATGTGAGTTTAGGCTTCCATATTTTAAACAGCCATTTCCTTGCAAGATGGACCTACCTTGCCTCTATGGAACTACTATCCACAAAGGACAAATTCATTCCTAACTACAAATGTGATACTCACAATGATATTTTGGGAGTCATTGGGGGACCTAATTCTGAAGTCTGTCTCCACATGACAAGCATCCTGAGCCTCTACAAAATTCCACAGGTAAGTGGTAATCATGGAACAACAGTTAGGAAGAGTCTAAAGTTTAAGGTTTTTTTCATGGATGTTAGAATATGGAAAGCTCTTTAGTAAGTGGTTTTTAAAAAGAATTTGTATGGTGGTGCTTTTGTACATGTATGTGAAGGGTGCACAATGAAGAGTTCATTAAACTGAATCAATAACTTTACTAATGTAAGCAATTATAACAATTGAAACAATCACTTTATTGATTAGTCATTAAGACATAATGTATTTTTACATGAGCTCAATCTCAATCTTGCTATTCAGACATCAATTCATCGACTTGGCTAAGAGCTTTCTTGAGGGACTTTGAAAACCTTAGGCTTTCTTGTCATAGTAGTATTCAAAAAAGGTTTCTGTATTTCCTTTTAAAAGCTCAACAGAAAAAATCTAAACAGTGAGGAAACCAAAACAGTCCCAGGAACCTACCTTTTAACCAAGAATATATCAAATTTATTAAATATGCTCTTTTTTACAAAAAAAAGGGTTATTATTATTATTTTGCTAACAATTTTGTTAAAAGTTTTAAGCACAATAATAATATTATATTTATATTTATTTATTTGTCACAACAATATATATAGGCATCACACAAAAAGATTATACAGTATATAAACATATATATGAGGAAATATAAGGAAGTATAAGCATATATATATAAGAAGAAAAAGAAAAACAATAGGACAGGAATAGGACAGGAATGGACAGGAATGCTCTTATGCACGCCCCTTATAGTCCTTTTAGGAACGGAGTGAGATCAATAGTAGAAAGTTTTTGGTCAAAACTTTTGGGATTATGGGAAGAGACCACAGAGTCAGGTAAACCAAAGGGAAGAATAGAGATAGAAGAAGAAAAAGATGCAGGAAAGTAAAACAGAAAATAATAGAAAGAGAAAAGGAAAAAATTAAAATGAACAACTATAAACAATTTCACTCTCTCTTGTAGTTAACAAATATAAAAATCTTCATCCCACTACTCAACTCTTAACTAGAGGCAGATAACACCAATAATTCCCAACCCAGATAACTCCCTCAAAGTCAGACATGAACCATTTTAACCACTACCAAATAAGCCAATTTTATATTCTTTCTTTTTACAAAAATCAGTCTTGCTCTTTAATTTATTTGAATGACTATTATCATTTGTCTTGAATTTCTTCAATACTTTAAAAAGCCTCTTTTGTAGATCTACCAAGAAGAAATTATTTCACATAGTTCCTAGAACCGGCATTTCTATTTCCTTCTTAATTTTTTAGATGCCTGTCTGTTTTTTTTAATACATATACACAGTCATGTATCATGTCTGTTTCTTCAGACAGAATCAGTCTCTGATTTTTCCCAAGGGATCCTTCAACTATCTCACCTAAAGTTCTAACAGAGGTGCATCATATCTGAGCTTTGTAATTCAGGCAACCAGTAAATTGTAACAAAAACAGAGAAAATCATCTTTTGTTCCATCAGCTCTTTGCCTACAATCGGTAGCCCAGATGTTGTAGTGCCATGTCTGGTAACATCTCAGCAACTGAGAGGAGATCAACACCAGCAGAAATGTTCATGTTCCATACAGAATGATTATTTTACAGAAAAAGGACAAAACAAAACAAATTTAAAAATAAATAAAAAGGCAGAGACTGAGATCAGATCTACTACTGAATTAGAAGGGGAAAATTAAACCTTAGCCTTTCTTCAATATTTCTGAAAGTAGAATAGATTGCATATGATTTGTATTATCTCTGTTTCATTTTGCACTTAGTCCAGTACAATCCATATATCCAAAGGTGGGGATTTAAAGAATGCATATAGTTAATCAGCAAAAAATTTTGTATGGCAAATTTATGTAGCAAAGCAGCTGGTACAGGTGACCCTCAACTTACAACAGTTCAATTAGTGAACACTGAAAGTTAAAACAGCCCTGAAAAAAGTGGCTTATCACTATTTTTCACATTTATGGCCATTGCAGCAGCCCATGGTCACAAGATCAAAATCCAGATCTTGGCAACTGACTTATATGATGGTGGTCTTGGGTTTATGTGAACATCTTCTGTGACCTTATGACAAGCCAAGTCAATGGGGAAGCCATATTCATCTAACTGAGGAGTGTCAAACTCAAGGCCCCCAGACTGGATCCGCCCATGGGGTGCTTACATCTGGCCCATGGGGCCACCTTGGAAACAACAAAGGGTCGGCCTGCATGGCTTCTGCCATTGAAAATGGAGCTGGGACCTCCCGAGCCCCATTTTCACTGGCAGAGGGCTGCAAGGGGTCATCGCAGCCAAAAACAGAGCCCGGGGGGGGGCTCTGAGCTATGTTTTCATTGGCAGAGGGCTGTGTTGTGCTCCACCAGCAATCTGCAGAGCGGGCAGTGGAGTCAGACAGTGAGGAGGCTGGGAGGACAATGGGTCAGTCTTGGAGTCAGGGGAAGGCCCGGATGAAGGATCTGTGTCGGTGGCAGAGATAGGGCACAGGCCATCTGGGAGCAATGCACAGAGCCTCCAGAGGCATACAGCAGAGAGGCAGAGGAAGAGGAGTTGCCTGTTCCTAGTGCATGCATGTGAAGAGCTGCCAGAAGGCAAGAGCAGCTAAAGCAAAAAGGATGGCTCGGGAGTAAGAGCAGATGATTGGTCCCTCCCATAAGGCTTAAAAGAGCAGCAATAGCTCTTGGGTTCTTTGTAGGAAAGCAACATTGCTACAATTGTTTCTTGCCTCCTGTTTCTGAACTCTGTGGAGTTCTTGCCAAGAAAAGCCTTTGGCAGAGTGCCAAAGAAGTTAAAGGTTTGTGATAAGGCCGAAGGACTTTTTCTGAAGGACTTTGTTTTGTACTTAATTTGCACTAAGCTGAGAATGAAGTAATTCTCAGCTGTTCTAATAAAATATTTTTGTTTAGGACTGATTGTGTCTGATAATAACTACACGGGCCTAGGTCACAACAGGCTGCAGGAGGCCAAAAACAGAGCCCAGGGGGCTGCAGGTGGCCCTGTGAGCTCTGTTTTCCATGGCAGAGGGCTGCAGGTGGCCATCGCAGCTGAAAACTGATGTTTACACCCACTCTGGCCATCCCCCCATCCTCCCAAACACCACCCTGATGTGGCCCTCAGTTAAATCAAGTTTGACAACCTTGATCTAACATAACATGCTAAATTAACAAATGTAACGAGAAAGGTCATAAAATGGGGCAAAAGTCAGTTAACAAATGTCTCACTTAGCTACAGAAATTTTGGGCTCAGTTGTGGTCATAAGTTGAGGACTAACTTAACCTTTCAAATGAGTGCATCGTATGATTTAGCGTCATGATTCTCATCTTCCATGTGTTCTATCTCAAGATCTTATACGGTTCATCACCAGTGATAAATGACAAGACCAAAGAAGATTTCTTCCACCAGATGTTTCCAGAAAGGAGCCTTCAGTATATGGGGATTCTTGAGTTGCTACTGTATTTCAATTGGTTCTGGATTGGTGTAGTTGCTTCTGATGATGACAATCGTCAAGGAGAGATATTTGTACAGAATATACTTCCCATATATTCTCAGCATGGTATCTGTGTGGCTTTCTTAGAAACGATGCCCAAAACGGCTTTCTCAGGTGAATTTGCTGAAATAGTAACAAAATGGTTTGCAACGTCACATATTGTCACAGGAAGCACAGCTAATACTGTTATTATACAAGGCGAAATACACACTATTGGTGTTTTAAGATTAATTTTCCACTTTGCACAATTTTATGATACAGCAATTGAGAGTCGAGTGTGGATCATGACAGCCCAGACGGATTTTGCATCTCCCAGTTTTCTAAGAGATTCTGACGTTCAATGCCTCCATGGAGCTCTGTCCCTTGCAGTTCACACAAACTCACCTAGAGGATTCCAGAGCTTTCTGAAGGAAAGGAATCCTGCTTCAGAGAATAGAGATGTCTTTATCAGAGTCTTGTGGAAAGACGCATTTAATTGTGGTTTCTCAGATTCCCCTCTAGAAGAGAAGGATGAGGAGATCTGCAGTGGGGAGGAAAAGCTGGAGAATCTCCCTATGACCCTTTTTGACACAAGCATGTCTGGTCACAGTTATAGCATCTACAATGCAGTTTACATTATGGCATATGCTTTGCATGCAATAACTTCATCCAAGAGAAAACAAAGAGGAAAGATGAAACAGATCGGACAAGTTCAATTAAATCAGGAACCATGGCAGGTATTTTGCAAAAGCATACACCTGTAGAAGAATTAGTGCCAGATCTGGTGAAAGATCTGGTGAAAAGAAGAGAATATGGACAGATTGTCCACTGTACAGTAAGTGCCAGGAAAGATATTTATGACAGATCCAAAAAACAAACAAACAGTTGCATTCATAATTGACCTGAGGATCATCACTAGGTAGAATTTTAAGATCGTATTTTCTCAAAGAATTTATAGATATTACTGGAATGTTAGAGATAGATGTATAGATGTGTAAAAGAATCATATTGAATATTTCAATATTTCTATACCCAAAAGGATTCCTTTTCTTAACTTATTCTTTGAATAGACATTGTATGTTGCAATATAAGTATAAAAGTTCATACCTCTCGTTTAGTCCCTGTGGATGAATATCTTAATTTTTTTTTTGTATTGTTAAGTTTCTGCTGAGTAAATTTGATAAAAACATTCATGTTTTGAAACTATGGTTTCTGACTTAGAGAGAATAAACTTTTCTGAACAAATATGTTTTTATTATATTAACAAATATAATATATTAAATGCAACTACTTTTCCAAAAGTAGTTCCTTCCTTCCTTCCTTCCTTCCTTCCTTCCTTCCTTCCTTCCTTCCTTCCTTCCCTTCCCTTCCCTTCCCTTCCCTTCCCTTCCTCCTCCGCCTCCTCCTAACGGTGGCTCAGGGGCTAGGACGTTAAGCTTGTCGATCGAAAGGTCGGCAGCTCAGCGGTTCAAATCCCTAGTGTAATGGGGTGAGCTCCCGTTACTTGTCCCAGCTTCTGCCAACCTAGCAGTTTCGAAAGCAAGTAAAAATGAAAGTAGAAAAAATAGGGACCACCTTTGGTGGGAAGGTAACAGCGTTCCATGAGCCTTTGGCATTGAGTCATGCCGGCACATGACCATGGAGACGTCTTTAGACAGCGCTGGCTCTTCGGCTTTGAAATGGAAATGAGCACCGTCCCTAGAGTCGGCAATGACTAGCACGTATGTGCGAGGGGAACCTTTATCTTTACCTTACTTTTTCAAATCTGACAACCTGTCATCACATTACCTGTACAGCTCATTTGGACACTGTTCCCCGCCTTCCTTCCTTCCTTCCTTCCTTCCTTCCTTCCTTCCTTCCTTCCTTCCTTCCTTCCTTCCTTCCTTCCTTCCTTCCCTTCCCTTCCCTTCCCTTCCCTTCCTCCTCCTCCTCCTCCTCCTAACTGTAATGAGTATCATGAGTACAAACGTATCTCTAGAATGTCTAATTCTTGTCCTCTGCAGCAATGTGTTTTCTCTATTAGAATAAAATTCTTTATTGGCCAAGTTTGATTGGACACACAAGGAATTTGTCTTTGGTGTATATGCTCTCAGTGTATATCAGGAGAATAAAATACATTCGTAAAGAATAAAAAGATACACTTAGTGATAGTCAAGGTTACTAATAAGCTATCAAATCATACTAGGATGCAAATAAAAACAATATAATTGAAAGATACAAGCAGCATGGTTATAGTAATAACTGGGAAGAGATAGATACTAGTAAGGAAGAGTAGAATAATAGTAATACAGTCTTAGTAAATTATTTGACAGTGTTGTGTTGACAGTTGTTAAGCAGAATGATGGCCAAAACCCATACTTTTCAACTTTGATAGGACTATTCTAAACAGTACAGAATTTTGTGATATTATGTCTCTCCACCATCTCCCCAATTTAGCTCCACAAGTTCCTGAGAAGTACTTTCTTTAAAAACAGTGCTGGAGAAAACATTTCTTTTGATGACGATGGACATATAATGGCCGAATTCGATATTTTCAACTGGATCACATATTTAAATAACACATTTAGAAAAGTCAAGGTTGGATGGATAGACCCAAATTCATTCTCATCTAAATTGTTCAACATTCATGAAGATTCCATTGTATGGCCCACTAGATTTAACCAGGTATATATTTTGCACAGATCTGGGGATAGTTTAATTCACATTTTGAATGTTCAGAGTGTTCCTTTCCATAAGCTTTTAATAAGCTGGTTTATTGGTCCTAATAGAAACAAGAGGTTTTAGTAATAACATTAAAGGTAAAAGTAAAGATTCCCCTCACACATATGTGCTAGTCATTCCCGACTCTAGGGGTTGGTGCTCATCTCTATTTCAAAGCCAAAGAGCCAGCGCTGTCCGAAGACGTCTTTGTGATCATGTTGTCGGCATGACTAAATGCCAAAGGCACATGGAACGCTGTTACCTTCCCACCAAAGATGGTCCCTATTTTTCTAGTGACATTTTTTTAACATGTTTTCGAACTGCTAGGTTGCCAGAAGCTGGGATGAGTAACCCTGTTATGCGGCACTAGGGATTCGAATCACTGAACTGCTGACCTTTCGATCGACAAGCTCAGCATCTTAGCCACAGAGCCTTAGATAAATTATTGTTGCTGCTTATACTATCACTATGTATTCCAGTCAAAGTAGAATTCTCCAGATGATCAAAGTGAAGAAACAATTTCTGTTTCAAATCAAATTAAAGATAAAAGCAAACAGAACAGCTGCTGAGTGGGCATTAAAATGTAGTAATATTTGTGCTTTCTTGTGCTTGGAAATTGTAGTTTGAGCTTTAAAGAAGAGAGCTTTAATATGCCTTTTTGGGTGAGGCATATTAATCACATTGGCTTTTCTGGTCTTTAATATGATTTTTTTTTATTTGCATTTATATCCCGCCCTTCTCCGAAGACTCAGGGCGGCTTACACTATGTCAAGCAATAGTCTTCATCCATTTGTATATTATATACAAAGTCAACTTAATTGCCCCCAACAATCTGGGTCCTCATTTTACCTATCTTAGAAGGCTGAGTCAACCTTGGGCCTGGTGGGACTTGAAACTGCAGTAATTGCAAACAGCTGCTGTTAATAACAGACTGCATTAGTCTGTTGAGCCACCAGAGGCCCTTCAATGATGATTGAATATAGCATCCAGTCACTTGTACTTCATCATCAATTACAATTACCTCATTACATGTACAATTGCTTCAAAAACCCGTAATATCTGGATTCAACCCATTATATGTGATGGAGAAACTAGTAGATAAAGCTTTAGTTGGAAAAAAAAAATCAACTCCATTCTTGCACACAGGAAAGCAGAATTAATTAACATAAGAAACAGCAGCTTAGATGTCATCCATCATCATTTAAAAGTAAATACTGTAAGTATTGTTGGTTATTGTGCAGAAAAATTTAATGAGTTACACTCAATTAAAAAAACACCATGAAAGTATTTTCCAAAAATCTTCACAATATGCTAGAAAAGAAGTTAGTGATTTTTTCATATTTTATTTGTGTGTGTCTTGTTTACAAGAACAAATACTCTCATGGAATGGCAAATTGATTCTTAATCCATTCACGTTCATTTCAGAAAAGACCCCATTCACTGTGCAATGACAATTGTCACTCAGGTTCCAGTAAGACCAAGATAGAAGGGAAACCCTTTTGCTGTTATAGGTGCCATTCATGTCCAGAGGGAAAGATTGCAAATCAAAAAGGTAAGTTATATTCCTCTTATAACATCAAACATTCCTTGGTAACCTGGGTGGAAGGTAAGCCAATGGAATTTATTCATTCATATACATTTCACGATGTAAAAAAGATGTTGAGACTCTAGAAAGAGTGCAGAGAATAGCAACAAAGATGATTAGGGGACTGGAGACGAAAACATATGAAGAACGGTTGCAGGAACTGGGTATGTCTAGTCTAGTAAAAAGGAAGACTAGAAGTGACTTGATAGCAGTGTTACAATATCTCAGGGGCTGCCACAAAGGAGCCAAGCTATTCTCCAGAGTACCTGAGGGTAGGACAAGAAACAATGGGTGGAAACTAATCAAGGAGAAAAGCAACTTAGAACTGAAGAGAAATTTTCTGACTGTTAGATCAGTGGAACAACTTGCCTCCAGAAGTTGTGAATGCTCCAACACTGGAAGTTTTTAAGAAGATGTTGGATAACCATTTGTCTGAAGAGGTGTAGGGTTTCCTGCCTAAGCAGGAGGTTGGACTAGAAGACCTCCAAGGTCCCTTTGAACTCTGTTACTCTATTCTATTCTATTCTATTCTATTCTATTCTAGTTAAATATTATATAATTATATATATATTATATTATATGAAGAAAAAATGATGCTGATGGGGATGAATGAAATAAATCAGAACATTCCATCCACTCCGTAATCCCTTTTGTTCCAGGTCTGGGATTGATGTTTGTCATTGTTTAATGGTCTCTCTTTGTGTGTGTGTGGATTTTATTATTACATTTTAGTCTGGATTGCCTGTTGATCAGTTGGTCCTAATCATTGTTCTGTTGCTTTTCTTTTTTAGTTTATAATATAAAGTACAAAAAAATATAAATGAAATTAGTGGGAAAGTACGGGAGGGAGAAGGAAAGGAAAAAGTGCAGAGCAAAGGAAAAAAGAAAGAAAAGATATTGACTTCTGACTCCCTTTGGTGCAGTAGAACAAGATAATAGCATCACACCTCAACTCTTTAATTTTGGATAATAATGTAAACCAGCCATTTCTACCTGTCTACCAGCAATTGGTAAAATCCAAAATCAAAGTTTCATTTTTTTTCTACCTCAAGCACAAAGTCCAGAAGCAATTTCCAAGTAGAATCAAAAATAATTGTGTTTTTTTGGGGTGGGTGGGGTGGGTGGGTTAATCAAAGCAGTCAATTTAGTCATCTAAGCATCCATTTGTGGCCGTCACAAATGTGCTTTCTAAAATCTCTGCAGTAGATGCACACGTTTGATTGGAAATCAAACATTCGTCCTGGATTGCTGACTTCCTGGTTGCTTGGCAACCCCAAGATAAGGGAGACTTTGGCAGGCAGCTGCAGATTCTCTGCCAGGACTGATAGCAGCCATTAACTCAATTACTGGCTTGTTTAACCAGCTGGCGTGGCTGAGGCCGGGAGGGGACAGAACACTAATGCTTTGAAACATCAGTGCCATTTCTCTTGAAACCTCACTGTCAGGGTTCCAAGTAACCCATCTAAGAATAAAAGCATCCTTCCATTTTTGTGCATAATCTTGCTGCCATCAATATAATATAACATCAAAGTTGCCATTTTTTTTTACAAGTTTTTATCCATTAAACCCCAAAGAAGCATTTCTGGTTTTATCTTTATGTTCACTTTGAAAATCTCAAAAGATGTGAATCCTATTTCAATGTCTCTTTGCTTTGTCACATGCCCACCATCAGTGATAAAATGTCCCTTCTTTACATTTGCATTTCCAACATTCATTTGAAATACTGTATTTTTTGGAGTATAAGATGCACTTCCCCACCTAAAAGATGGTGAAAATTTGGGTCATCTTATACACCAAATATAGCCCCACCCACCCTCTGGCCCCCACCCTTTGGCCTTTGCCTCCCAGCAATTTACCTCCTTGCAGCAAGCAGCCTGTTTCAGCTTCAGCACAGCCTGATTAGCACAAGCAGCTGATTGTCGTTGGGATCAGCTTCCTGACCCTCAGCTGTTTCAGACTGCAGGGATTGCCATTGCCCATTGCCGTGCAGGTCACTGCTGCTTGCTGTAAGGAGGCAAATTGCTGTGAGGCAGATTTTTTTCCCTTGTGCTAATCAGGCTGTGCTGAAAATGAAAATGAAACTAAAGCAGGCTGTTTGCTGTTTGCTGTTTGCTGCAAGGAGGCAATTTCACTGCTGCTTTGTATCCTTCCCTCTAAAATCACTACAATAAATAAACATTCTGTCCTTCAATGAAATTGTGAGCTGGTCTTCAATTTAAATATATCCATGTGAAAATTTGTGAGAGAAATTTTTTCTTCGGAATGTATTTCCATGTTGTATTTTAAAAATGTTACAGTTAGATAATATGTCTGAAATATATATTCACAGAAGGGTAAAAAATTCATTTTCCAGTCATTGGTCTGCATGGATATTTTTTTTAAAAAAAATATTTTATTACTCATTTTTTCCATATCACGATAAGAAATTTCTATGGCTTCTTATACTGCTGTAATTTAATCTGATGAACTTTACATTGAATTACAACAATTACAATATTGACTAGTCTAATTGTTCATCAGTTTGAATATTTAGTAGATTAATAAAGGGGAGGGGGAAGTAAACATAAATTTGACTTGAGTCTAATTCTATCCACATTCATTGACTGTATTATAGAAGTGATTTATTAGTGTTTAAAGTCTAGCAACAGTTCTGTAACTACCAGGCAGCCTCCCACTGAAGTATTAAGATCTAAGTATACCATGTCCACAGCATTTTGCTGGTCTGCTAGTTTGGTCACTTTATCAAAGAATGAAAGAAGATTGGGTTGGCATGATCGGTTTTTAACAAATCTGTGCTGGCTTCTAGTTATAACTTGATTTGTTTCTAGTTGTTCACAAGTTATAAACGGAAGCCACTATGGCTTTGTCGAGAACAGATTATGCCAAACAAATCTATTAAACTGAGCTGACTGTACTAAAATTCTTACTTAAGTCAGTATTAACCGTATCTTCATTAATGCAATATCTTCCACACTGTATAATAATAATAATAATAATAATAATAATAATAATAATAATAATAATAATAATAATAATAATAATAATAATAATAATAATAATAATAATATAACAGAGTTGGAAGAGACCTTGGAAGTCTTCTAGTCCAGCTCCCAGCCCAGGCAGGAAACCCTACACCACTTCAGACAAATGGTTATCCAATGTTTTCTTAAAAATTTCCAGTGTTGGAGCATTCACAACATCTGCAGGCAAGTTGTTTCACTTATTAATTGTTATAACTGTCAGGAAATTTCTCCTTAGTTCTAAGTTGCTTCTTTCCTTGATCAGTTTCCATCCATTGCTTCTTGTTCTACCCTCAGATGCTTTGGAAAATAGTTTGACTCCCTCTTTTTTGTGGCAACCCCTGAGATATTGAAACACTGTTATCATGTCTCCCCTAGTCCTTCTTTTCATTAAACTAGACATACCCAGTTCCTGCAACTGTTCTTCATATATTTTAGCCTCCAGTCCCCTAATCATCTTTGTTGCTCTTCTCTGCACTCTTTCTAGACTCTCAACTCTAGAAAGAGTGCAGGTATTGTGCTAGACTGGGCTTTTATAATCTCACTTTTCAAAATTTCCCAAGCTTCTTGAGTTGTTTTCCCCTTGAGGATTCTCATCCATGGAATCCTTCTGAAGCTCTCTGTAAGTTTATTGAAATTAGCTCTCTTAAAATCCAAGACTCTACTTTGACTTTGTTCTACTACTTGTGTTTGCATAATGTTGAATTCCAATATTGCATGATCACTTGTCCCCAAGGTTCCTGTAGCTTCAACACCTTCTATCATTTCATCTTTTAGTGAGAATTAAGTCCAATATGGCTGATCCCCTTGTTCTCTACTTTTAGGGAAACAAACTTGCCTACTAGTTGTTAGGAACCTGTTGGATCTTCCACTTGGTACAGAGTTTGTCTCCCAGTTGATATCAGGGTATCAGGGTTAAAATCTCACATTACTATTGTGCTTCCTACATACCTTAGTTAGCTGACTAGCAAAAAGTTCATCTAATTCCTCTGTTTGGTTGGGCGGCCTATAGTGTAGACTTATGACAATGTCCTTCCCCCCCACTTTAATATTGACCCAAATGCATTCAAGATAATTTTCATCATTGTTGTGCTCTATTTCTGTAATAATTTCTGTAATATTAACATTTTTTGTAATAATATTTCTGTAATAATAACATTTTCTTTTGCAGACATGGATGATTGTTTACCATGCCCAGAAGGACAATATCCAAATAACAACCATGACTCGTGCCTTCCAAAACATATAACTTTCTTGTCGTATGAAGATGTGTTAGGCACCAGTTTGGCCATTATGGCAATTGTCTTTGCTTGCATTGCTACTGTGGTGCTTGGGATCTTCATCAAATACCAGGACACTCCCATTGTCAAGGCCAACAACCGAAACATCACCTACCTTCTCCTCATCTCGCTTGTGCTCTCATTCCTTTGCAGTTTTTTATTCATTGGAAAACCTGAAAAGGTGACCTGCCTTTTGCGACAAACTGCTTTTGGGATTGTCTTCTCAGTAGCCATTTCTTGTATATTGGCGAAAACCATCATTGTCATTTTAGCTTTCATGGCTTCAATGCCAGGATCCAAGATGAGGAGCTGGCTGGGCAAACAGTTAGATAATTACATTGTTCTTTCTTGCTCCTTTGTTCAAGTCATTCTTTGCACTGCATGGCTTATAACCTCACCCCCATATCCAGATGCTGAGATGAACTTAGTGGCAGATGAAATCATCCTGGGATGTAATGAAGGATCTACTCTCATGTTTTACTGTGTCTTATTCTACCTGCTTTTCCTTGCCATTGTTGGTTTCAGTGTGGCTTTCCAAGCCCGGCATTTACCAGACAGTTTTAATGAGACCAAGTTTATCTCCTTCAGCCTGTTGTGTTTTTGTAGTGTCTGGTTGTCCTTTTTTCCAACCTATCTGAGCACCAAGGGGAAATACATGGTGGCTGTGGAGATCTTTTCTATATTATCTTCCAGTGTAGGGTCACTGGGTTGCATCTTTTTCCCCAAATGCTTTGTTATTCTAGTAAGGCCTGATCTGAACAATAAAAAGCAGTTAATGAGAGGCAAGAGAGAAGGAATATAATTCCATAATATTGTTTCAGTGAAAGATACATACATTGAAAACCAATCAAAAATTAGAACTTTACCTATAGTACATACATAAATACATTGAAGACCAATCAAAAATTAGAACTTTACCTACCCTTTTTCTGCCATTTCTCATAACTGCATGAGTTTATCCTGTTTTCCATTTGGCTTCTGGGTGGAATTCGATTTTACTATATTTAAAGCCTTTAAGAACATAAGACCACCCAATATGTATTAATATTCAATTTAAATGAATTACAATGTATCTTTTTTCATATAGAATAAGATGTATGTAATTCATGATATTTTTCAACGTGGAAAACTTATTGTATTATAGTAAAGTTTACTGTTTACTGTTTACTGATTTACTCTACACGTTACATTTTGAGATGCTGCTTTGTTCAATGTTGATATTTTATTAGCAGGGTTAGGGTTAGGGTTCATTAGACAAATCACTTTCAAATTATATGCACTTACAGCAACAGAATAAGAAGCAGCAAACAAAAGAAATTAAAAAGATAAGCAAAAATAAAATTCAATCTAAATGTCTATGGGGAGTCTCAATCGTCCAGGTCGTGGTTGTCCAAAAAGTTCTTTTTCAAAAGGCAACTGGACTTCCTTTGTTTTTTCCTTGAAGATATTCCACTTCTCATCCAAGAAGCTTCTTCAGTTTTGAGTGACTCATGGAGAATGGAAGGATTTATATTCCTTCCAGTCATCAATAGCTCAATAGTAGTAACTGTGAGAGGGATTTTGGAGTCCTACTGGACAACCATTTAGATATGAGCCAGCAGTGTGCAACAGCTGCTAAAAAAGCCAACACAGTTCTGGGCTGCATAAACAGAGGGATAGAATCAAGATCACGTGAAGTGTTAGTGCCACTTTATAATGTCTTGGTAAGGCCACACTTGGAATATTGCATACAGTTTTGGTCGCCACAATGTAAAAAAGATGCTGAGACTCTAGAAAGAGTGCAGAGTAGAGCAACAAAGATGATTAGGGGACTGGAGGCTAAAACATGAAGAACGGTTGCAGGAACTCGGTATATCTAGTTTAATGAAAAGAAGGACTAGGGAAGACATGATAGCAGTGTTCCAATATCTCAGGGGTTGCCACAAAGAAGAGGGAGTCAAACTATTCTCCAAACCACCTGAGGGTAGAACAAGACGCAATGGGTGGAAACTAATCAAGGAAAGAAGCAACTTAGAACTAAGGAGAAATTTCCTGACAGTTATAACAATTAATAAGTGGAACAACTTGCCTGCTGAACTTGTGAATGCTTCAACACTGGAAATTTTTAAGAAAACATTGGATAACCATTTGTCTGAAATGGTGTAGGGTTTCCTGCCTGGGCAGGGGGTTGGACTAGAAGACCTCCAATGTCCCTTCCAACTCTGTTGTTGTTGTTGTTGTTGTTTTTGTTATTATTATTATTATCATCATCATCATCATCATCATCTATTTGTTAGGACCCTTTCTGAGAGTTGTTGAGGGCAGTTGGAGGTTTATTTGTGCCCTCAGAGTCATCTGAATAGTGCAAATGGGTGTGGAAACTTCTTGGAACTGCTGAAAGGACTGTGTTGTAAACAGGAGATAGGTAGTGTCATATCCCTCCTCCTTTGTTGAAAGGGGAAGTTCAGTCTTAGTGTAGATGTCCTCTTTGCCTCCTCTTTCAAACCAATGACCAGATGACTGCAATGAAATATAAAGCCTATTTTCCACCATCCAATCAGAACTCAAGAAGCTGCTTGGATGAGAAGTGAAATATCTTCAAGGAAAAAGAAAGAAAGTCCAGTTGCCTCTTAAAAAAGCACCTTTGGGATAATTCAATCTATTTTGCATCAACCCACTTACTGTACCTCTTCCTAACATCTGCTTCTTATAAGCCACTCCTGCTTTCACCACAACTGTATAAGTACCTGCATATATTATTTCTGATCATTATTCCCTAAATATCTATGGGCTTGAACATAAGATAACTGTTCTGTTTCCCTCCCCCCAATACTCCCAGCAAAGAGTCAGTCAGAGGCCTTCTTTTCTCCTTTTATTTACATAGATATATGTCCTGGCCACGTCTACCCACGGGCCTGCCAAGTTTCTGGAGATAACGAGGAAATTATAGATAAGGCCAGAATTACTCACGACTATATTCTTCCCTTCATTGCTTTGTCCAAGACAAAAAACCAGGAAGTCCCGCCTCCTATTTATAGTCTCTGCAGATGTCACTGCATGACAATTATGACTTGGCTTTCCCCCAACTCTTCCGCTGCTGCGCACGCCGATCACGTCTGCGCAGTCTTGCATCACTCCAAAACTGTTCTTGGGGCGTTGCCAAATCAGAAGAAGGCTCCAGGGAATCAGGTCTTGCCAGCCCCTCCTCCTCCCTTTGAGTGGGTGCCAGGGAGGGAAAGGGCTCAAGAGAAACAGGGCTTGCCAGTCTTCTCCCTCACTTTCTGAATCATCCGAGTCCAGGAGTCCGGGTCCAGGAACCTGGGTCACAACAATAACTCTTCTAATACCTCCCTCCTACTCCGAAAAACCAAAGACCTACATAAAGATATATATATGTATGTATGTATGTATGTATGTATATATATATAGGTCTTTGGTTATTTGGGTTTTCTCCTGCGTAAAATTGGAAGTGTCTTGGCGATGTTTCGATGAAGTCTCATTCGTCATCTTCAGGCTTCAGCTTCGTGCTTCTGAGAGCAATGTGTGATTGCAGCTGTGTCTTCCTTTTTAACTGCTAGTAGGGGTTTGAACTGATTGGGTGGGAGCTTGGCTGTGCTCTGATTGGATGGGGTTTTTTTTTGGTGCTCTGATTGGCTGGGGGTGTGTCCTGTTTGGGTGGGGGCTTGGTTGTGCTCAAATTAGTCTGAGCTGCAGGGGGATTTGAGCTGGTGAGCTGCATAGTTGTTGTTTGGCTTCGTGTTCGTGGTCGTGCTACATCTTCATAGTGGGTGTCAGTCTGCTGCATGTATGGATTGGAGGGGTTTGAAATGGCTAATGTTGCAGCTGCGGTCTGGTTTCTGGTCCTTGGTCGTGCTTCATGATCAGTGTGGGTTTGGGTCTGCTTTCTGGGTGGATGTGTGGTGGTGACATCCTGTGTGGACCTCGTGAGTGTGGGTCTGGTGTCATTCCTCGTGTTAAGGACTCGTTTGTCAATAAGGGCGGGTTTCCAAATGGCTGGTAGGTGGGAGGTATCATCCCGTTGTTCATGCTGTGTGGGCGTTTTTCTATCTCAATGGCTTCTCTGATTATTCTGTTGTTAAAATGTTCAGTTTTGGCGATAGTTCTGGTCTTTTTAAAGTCAATATCGTGTCCTGTGGCTTTAAGGTGTTGGACCAGGGAAGAAGTTGGTTCCTCTTTTTTGATTGAGTTCTTGTGTTGTTCAATGCGTGCACTTATTCTTCTGTTGGTTTGTCCAATGTATGTGGTGGGGCAGGCGGTGCATGAGATTTCATATACTCCTTGATTTTCTAACTCAATTTTTTCTTTGGGGTTTCTTAGGATGGTGGATATTTTTTGGTTTGTGCAGAATGCTGTCTTGATGTTATGTTTGTGGAGGATCTTGATGATTCTGTCTGTGGTGCCTTTTATATATGGGAGGAGGGCTGTGCCGTTTTCTTGTTCTCTGTCTTGTGTTTTAGTGGGGGGTTCTTTTTGGATTAGTTTGGTAATCTTATTTCTCTGGAATCCATTGGATGTTAGTACGTTTGTGAGAGTGTGTAGTTCGGTTTTTAGGTGTTGTTCGTCAGCTAAGCATTTTGTTCTAGAGATGAGTGTCTTGGCTACGGAGTTGATCTGTGCTGGGTGGTGGTGTGAGAGTGCGTGCAGATAGCGGTTTGTGTGTGTTTTCTTCTGGTAGATGGTGTGTCCTAGGGAGCCATTGGGTTTCTTGTAGACTAAGACATCTAGGAAGGGAAGTTGGTTGTTAACTTCTGTTTCCATGGTGAACTGTATTTTGGGGTGTAGGCTATTGAGGTGTGTGAGGAAGTTGTCAAGTTTTTCTTTCCCGTGTGGCCAGATTATGAAGGTGTCGTCTACGTATCTGAGCCAGAGTTTGGGTTTGTGATCAGATTTTTCTAGTGCTTGGGTTTCAAAGTGTTCCATGTAGAGGTTGGCAATGACAGGTGAGAGGGGTGATCCCATGGGTGCGCCTTCTATTTGTTTGTATTTTTGTCCATTATAGATGAAGTATGTGTTGGATAGGCAGTGGTTGGTCAGATCTAGGATGTGCTTGGGGGGGTTATATTTGTTTTGGATAGCTGTCAAGGCTTCTTTGATTGGCACTTGGGTGAAGAGGGATATGACATCAAAGCTCACGAGTAGGTCGCTGGGCTGTAAGTTTTGTTTCTTTATGATCTCTATGAACTGGAATGAGTTTTTTACGTGTGAGGCAATGGATTCTGCATAGGGCTGTAGTTGTTTGGCGAGAAATTTGGCTAGGTTTTGTAGAGGTGAGCCTATGGAGCTGACTATGGGTCTGAGTGGGATTCCTTCTTTGTGTATCTTGGGGAGGCCGTAGAGCTTAGGGCATCTGGATGATTTCTCTCTGGGAATGATTCTTTGTTGGATTTCTTCGCTGATGGGGGAGGCTTTTATTTTGGATCTAGTGGTTTTTTCTAGGTAGGTGGTGGGGTCTGTTTTAGGGGCTTGTATGCAGGGTCTTGGAGTAGGTTGGTTAATTTGGTTTGGTAGTCAGATGTGTTCATAACCACCGTGGCGTTTCCCTTGTCTGCTGGTAGGATTATTATGCTGGTGTCTTTTTTCAGGTTAAGTAGTGCTGTCTGTTCCTCTTTGGGTAAGTTGCTTTTGGGTGGCTTGCTGCTTCAGAGGATGTTGGTGATTTCGAGTCTGATTTTGTTAGCGTCATCGGGGTTGATTTTGGTCAGGCTGGTTTCAACTCCGCATATAATGGTTTCAGTGGGGATGTATTTGGGAGTGACTGCAAAATTGAATCCTTTGGAAAGGACATCGGTTTCAGCTTTGGTGAGGATCCTATCTGAGATGTTATGCACTGTTTGTTTCATGTGTGGCTGTGAGGGGCGAGGGGTTTGTTTCTGGCGTTCTTGTAGTCTTCGGAGTTTGTTGGTGTGTGTGTCTGTCTTGAGGGTGGTCTGTGTTTCGGCTCTCCAGACGGCGAGTTGTTTGGATTTGTCCCAAAGTGCAGGGTGGATCTTGTTGCTGAGTTTGAGGTGAAGTGTGAGGAGATCTTTGTTGATTTGATCTAGGAGGAATCTTTTTGTTTGAAGTTCATTTCTGATTAGGGCCAATTCTGTTCTTTTTAGAATGCGTTTGGCGGCTGCAGAGTTGGAGTTGAATTTCAATTGGAAGCATGTGGGGATTAAATTTTGATCTCGGCAGTTTCGTAGGAATGCAAGGTCACATAAAATGGAAGCTCTTTGGACTTCTAGTTTTTCATAGGTCCTGGTCAGATGGTGGATTTCCTCCCCGTAGAGGTGCAATATTTGTTTTCTGAGGTTTTTGCGGGTGTTTGTATGTAGGTCTTTGGTTATTCGGGTTTTCTCCCACGTAAAATTGGAAGTGTCTTGGCGACGTTTCGGCGAAGTCTCATTCGTCATCTTCAGGCTTCAGCTTCGTGCTTCTGGGAGCAATGTGTGATTGCAGCTGTTTCTTCCTTTTTAACTGCTAGTGGGGGTTTGAATTGATTGGGTGGGAGCTTGGCAAGCTCCCACCCAATCAGTTCAAACCCCCACTAGCAGCCAAGCTCCCACCCAATCAGTTCAAACCCCCACTAGCAGTTAAAAAGGAAGAAAAAGCTGCAATCACACATTGCTCCCAGAAGCACGAAGCTGAAGCCTGAAGATGACGAATGAGACTTCGTCGAAACGTCGCCAAGACACTTCCAATTTTACGCGGGAGAAAACCCGAATAACCAAAGACCTACATGCAAACACCCGCAAAAACCTCAGGAAACAAATATATATATATGTAGGTCTTGGCATTTTCGGGACTTTTCCCATGTAAGGTTGAGAGTATCTTGACATATATATATATATATATATATATATATATATATATATATATATATATATATATATATATATATATATATATATATATATATATATATATATATATATATATATATATATATATATATATATATATATATATATATATATATATATATATGCAACTCAAGGCAGTAAACGTATCTAATACTATTTCTTCTTTCTATTTTCCATCCCACAACAACAACCCTGTGAGCTGAGTTGGGCTCAGAGAGTTGGCCCAAAATCATTTTGCTGGCTTTCATGCCTAAGGCAGAAATAGAGTTCACTGTCTCTAGCCTAGTGCCTTAACCAGTATATCAAACTGGCTCTACCACTACAATAGTCACTATTGTAGCTAGTGAAAAAAGCCATTTGGTTTTCTGTTTTAATATTCATAAAGAGGTACCTTCTATGATTGCTGATTGAGAAGCTTCCTTCTTCCTCCATGCTTATCACTATTTTGTCTACTATCAAAGCATAGAGACATACATATCATGAATGTCACCTGCCATTGCATGAAAAGCATTATAGATTCAGAACCCATTTCTGACATTTCTTTTCCAATGCAGTTTCTTTTTATTTTGACATTGAGATTAAAAAAAGAGTACTGAAATGGCTCTTCCCAAAAATCCTGGGGGTGGGGGGGCAGCAACTTTTTCTGGTGTAAAGTTTCTGAATTGAAATAATTAATAATTAAGGCATTCCTTGACCGGGATGCCTTATGCACGGTCACTCACGCTCTTGTCACTTACCGTTTGGATTATTGCAATGATCTCTACATGGGGCTGCCCTTGAAGTGCACCCGGAGGCTGCAGCTAGTCCAGAATGCAGCTGCGCGGATAATAGTGGGAGCAACTCGTTGCTCCCATGTAACACCAATCCTGCGCGGCTTTCACTGGCTTCCTGTGGTCTTTCGGGTGCGCTTTAAGATTCTGGTCACCACCTTCAAAGCGCTCCATGGCTTAGGGCCCGGGTACTTACGGGACTGCCTGCTGTTACCTCATGCCTCCCACCGACCCGTACGCTCTCACAGAAAGGGTCTTCTCAGGGTGCCGTCCGCCAAACAATGTCAGCTGGCGGCCCCCAGGGGCAGGGCCTTCTCTGTGGAAGCTCCTACGCTCTGGAACGAACTTCCTCCTGGACTACGTTAAGTGCCTGATCTTCGGACCTTTCTCTGTGAGCTGAAAACACACTTATTTATTCAAGCGAGACTGGCATAATATTTTTAATATTTTTAATATTTCTAAATTTTTAACTGGGGTTTTATTATTTTAGGGTTTATAATTTTAAATTTTAATTTTTTAAATGTTGGCCATTTTTTCTAATATGCTCGGTTTTAAATTGTTGTTTTGTGTTTTTTATCTTTTGGCTGTACACCGCCCTGAGTCCTTTGGAAGAAGGGCGGTATAAAAATTTAATAAATAAATAAATAAATAAATAAATAAATAAATAAATAAATAAATAAATAAATAAATAAATAAATAAATAAATAAATAATGGACTCAATATACTGATGGTCAACATATGGATATAATTGATGAAGGAAAACCTCTTGGGATTTGGGATTCATTCATTTATTTATTATATTTATTTATTTATTTATTTATTTTGTCACAACTGTATATATAAGCATAAGCATGAAATAACTATATGATATATAAGCATATATATAATCATAATAATGTAATGATTATATAAAATTGGATACAATCAAAGGGAACATTAGGACAGGAACGGTAGGCACGTTGGTGCTCTTATGCACGCCCCTTACAGATCTCGTAGGAATGGTGTGAGGTCAATAGTAGATAACTTTTGGTTAAAGCTTTTGGGATTTTGGGAAGAGACCACAGAATCTGGTAGTGTGTCACCACTACACATCCACGCAGAAAGCAGATCCAAACCCACACTGATCAGGAAGCACAACCAAGGACCAGAAGCCAGACCGCAGCTGCAACATTAGCCATTTCAAACCCCTCCAATCCATACATGCAGCAGACTGACACCCACTATGAAGATGTAGCACGACCACAAACACAAAGCCAAACAACAGCAATGCAGCTCACCAGCTCAAATCCCCCTGCAACTCAGACTAATCTGAGCACAACCAAGCCCCCACCCAAACAGGACACACCCCCATCCAATCAGAGCACAAAAAAACCCCCCATCCAATCAGAGCACAGCCAAGCTCCCACCCAATCAGTTCAAACCCCCACTAGCAGTTAAAAAGGAAGAAACGGGCTGCAATCACACATTGCTCCCAGAAGCACGAAGCTGAAGCCTGAAGATGACAAATGAGACTTCGTCGAAATGTCGCCAAGACACTTCCAATTTTATGCGGGCGAAAACCCGAATAACCAAAGACCTACATACAAACACCCGCGAAAACCTCAGAAAACAAATATATATGTATGTATGTATGTATATATACATGTATGTATGTATGTATGTATGTATACATATATGTATGTATGTATATGTATGTATGTATGTATGTATGTATGTATGTATGTATGTATGTATGTATGTAGGTCTTTGGTTATTTGGGTTTTCTCCCGCATAAAATTGGAAGTGTCTTGGTGATGTTTCGATGAAGTCTCATTCATCACCTTCAGGCTGGTGTCTACAGCTTCGTGCTTCTAGGAGCAAATTTGACCTACATACAAACACCCGCAAAAACCTCAGAAAACACACACACACACACACACACACATACACACACACACACACACATATATATAAAAGAATTGAGGCTACGGCTTTAAAACAGTAAGCACCTCCAAAAAACATTAAGTAGGTTCAGTTAAGATTATTATGAAGATTTCAGTAAAAGCTAGTTTGAAAAAAATCAGGACTTTTACTTAGCAAATACAATGTTGCACTTAGATAACAAAATAGGTAAGATTCTTCCTTAAGTTCTGGAAGATATTAATTGATCCTTCCATGCAAGCAGGTATTATTCTTTAGATTGATTGATTGATTGATTGATTGATTGGGAAGGGCTATAATTCTTAGTGCTTTTGTATCGATAAATTTTAAAAAAGGCAATAAAGTTCTAGATATTTTAGGTGTTTCTTTGTCTCAGTTGCTGCTTGCTATTCAGTTCTGGCCTCAGTATGATGATAAAGCATTTAGGGAAGAAGATGCATACAAGAAGCCCTGCACTGGATGTTATAATTGAGAAGATCTCGACAGCCACCATTCGTTTGCCTCCTATAGTCAGATAACTAGGAACAAAGGAGAGCCAAACACTGCAGAAAATCAACATGCTGAAGGTGATAAATTTGGCTTCGTTAAAAGAGTCTGGTAATTTCCTGGCAAAGAAAGCTACAGTAAAGCTGATAAGGGCTAACAGGAACATGAAGCCCAAGACACAGTAGAACAGGACAAAGGAATTTTCATTACATTCCAGAATAATTTCTTCTGCCATTAAGTGCATGTTGAAATCAGGGAAGGGAGGAAAAGTCAACAGCCAGACAGTACAAAGAACTACTTGAATGAAAGAGCAGAAAAATACAATGGAAATGGCCAATCTTTTCCCCACCCATTTCCTCATGGTAGACTTTGGTTGGGTGGCCATGAAAGCTAAAATCACCACAATAGTTTTTGCTAACACACATGATACAGCTACAGTAAAAATGACACCAAAAGCACTTTGTCGAAGGAGACAGGTCACTTTATGAGGTTTGCCAATAAATAGTAACGCACAAAGGAAGGAAAACAGGAGAGAAATGAGAAGGATGTAGGTAAGGTTTTGGTTGTTGGCCTTGACGATGGGCGTATCCTGGTACTTAATGAAGATACCCAGAACCAACAATACAATAAAAGAGGAAGAAAGAGAACAAATGGCCAAGATGGACCCCAAAGTTTCCTCATACATCAGGAATGTTACAGTTTTTGGAAGACATGAATTCTGTTCCTTGTTTGGATACTGATCTTCTGGACATGGAAAACAGTCATCCATATCTAGGAAAAAAACCAGGTTAGAAACATAATTGTTCTAAAATTAAACTGAAAGAATATGAATGTAGTGCTCTGAGGATAGCATGAAGTTTTGTTATCTCAGTCTGATCTATCTCATCCCACCAATAAATAAAAATAAATAGAGATCTTTCTACTAGGTGATAAAATAGTGTTAAGATGTGTATTCAGAGATGGGCTGCTGCCAGTTCAGACCGCTTCACCCAAACCAGTTGTTCTGATTCTATGCTGGTTGGAGAACCAGCAAATTTGACCACCAGCTGGTCCTGCTCCCACCCATTTTTTCAGGCTATTTTCAGACCTTTTTTTGGCCAAAATCACTCCCCCCCCAAAAAAAAACCCGGCCTGAAAAATGGCCAAAAATAAGGCCATTTTTGGATTGTTTTTAGGCTGTTTTTCTGGCCAGAATTGGCCCAAAAACAGCCTGAAATCAGCCCGAAAAAAACATCCTGAGAAATGGCCTGAAAATAGCCCAAGAAATGGCCTGGAAATGGTTCAAAAAAGCTGACTGTAGGAGAAAGAGAAGCCAGGTGAGATGGACCCAGATGTGTCCCAGGTCCCATCGTCCCAGAAGCAGCAACTTCTCCCCTCTGTGCTACCATGGGATTGCCCAGCAATGGAGAGGGAGAAGGGGCCTGTCGTGTCCCACTCCTCTGCTGACGGCCAGATCGGGGAAGTCCGTATCAAGCGTGCCTCTGCAGCTCTGCCAAAGTCCTATCAGAGTCCTCAGGGCAGGCAGGTATCCAAGGTGTGACTTCAGCAATCCAGATGAGACTTTGCCTGACTCAGAGAATGCCAGAAAGCAGATCCTTTATATAGGCCATGGGGTGTGGCTCCATGACTCAGCACTTATCCAGGCCTGCCCCTCCCTTCCTTTTGCTGACGTCGCCTCTGCATTCTCTGGAAGCGTGGATCTATCCATTGCATCGTTTCGTCTCCAGCTGTTGGTAATCCCAGCTCATGGCTGGCTTCAGGCGCACATGCTATCGGAGGGAGGTTTGTTTGCTTGGTTTGTCCGGGCATGGTGCCAGGGCTGGGGGCTGGAGGCATGCCAGGACATTCTCCTGTACTATCAGTCTCTGGCTGAGATAGCAGGAGATGAGAGGGGCCCGGCTGTGGGGGGGGGCAAGCAAGGCACAACAGGGCTGATGTTTCTGTGTGCTCCACCTTCTGTGAGTGGTTCAATGCTAGTGGCTGCTGCTGCCCCCTTCTCCCTCCCTGTCTCCACTGCTGGCCGATCCCATGTGAAGAAGGGGGCTAGAAGAGAGGGGAGAGTGTGAGATTGCTGCTTCTGAGACGAGGGGACCCGGGAAGTATTTGGGTCCAGCTTCTCCAGCTTCTCTTCCTCTCGCAGCCAGTTTTCCCAGTCTAGCTTGACGCAATCTCTCTGTCACACACACATGTGTTGTGCACGCACACGTGCACACAAACAAGTTGAATCTTTCTTTCCTCCCACTCCCCCACTAACTCACAAGGGGCTCTGGTGGCTCAACAGACTAATGTAGTCTGTTATTAACAGCAGCTGCTTGCAATTACTGCAGGTTCGAGTCCCACCAGGCCCAAGGTTGACTCAGCCTTCCATCCTTTATAAGGTAGGAAAAATGAGGACCCAGATTGTTGGGGGCAATAAGTTGACTTTGTATATAATATACAAATGGATGAAGACTATTGCTTGACATAGTGTAAGCCGCCCTGAGTCTTCGGAGAAGAGCGGGATATAAATGCAAATAAAATAAATAAAAATTTAAAAATTTAAAAAAAATGACCCCACCAGCCACTCCCACCCAGCAGAAAACCGGTTGTTGCATTTAAAAAATTTAAAAAAATGACACCCCCCCAGCCACTCCCACCCAGCAGAAAACCGGTTGTTAAAAAAATTGGAGCCCACCACTGTGTGTATTCATATCATAATATACATTTACACTACATCTATAAACTGTGAGAAAGTTTTGGCTGCAGAGAAGTAAATATCTACAATACTTAATATCACTACATCTTGAAAATTTGCTTTCACCACTCACCTATCAGATTGGAAATCTTCCCTTCTGGACAGTGAAGACAATTGTAACAACAAAATGGCTTCCCTTCTATTTTGGTCTTAGCATAACCCACAGGGCAATAGTTATTACACAGAGAAAGTGGCCGGATCTGTTGATAAAGGATAGAAGAGAATGCTTTTCATTTTCCAAAATTGTGCGGTATTTGTATTATCTACAAAGCTCCCACTTTGTATCAGGTTTGGGGGAAAACCTTGTGAATGCTGTCAATGCAAAGTAACAAGGGGAGGAAAATACCATGGCATTTACAGAGCTCCACACAGAGTCTCTGCTGTGTATTTTTATTGATGCTAAAATAAAAACCTCCTTGAATCAAGGTCATCTTCTACAGACATAAAAATACATCCACATAGCTTGACCATTGAACAAAGGTAATTTACTTGTCTTCTTTGTGTTTTTTTCAACTTTCTAGGGCCTTGGACTTTTCTAGTGTTCTGGTTAATAACTACCAAGACAAACCACATCATTTAGGTTCTATCACCATCAACAAGATGTGTTAGATCAGGGATGTCAAACTTAAGTTGTAACTGCATTGTCCTATTACATATTGTGACTTTTTTCCAGGGGTGAAATTTTATTTATTTATTTATTTATTTTATTTATTTATTTAATTAAACTTTTATACCGCCCTTCTCCCGAAGGACTCAGGGCGGTGTACAGCCTACATTAAAACAATTAATATACACACTAAAATAACAATTAAAAAACTTATTCAATAGAAGGCCGAAATTAAAACCGTCCAATTGACCATATAAAATACCCAATAAAATTACAATTAAAAAATTTAAAATTTAAAATTTGGAATTTAAAAATCAGGCCAGTCCCGCTTGGATAAATAAATAATATTTCAGTTCCCGGCGAAAGGTCCGAAAGTCAGGCAATTGGCGTAAACCAGGGGGAAGTTCGTTCCAGAGAGTACGTGCTCCCACAGAGAAGGCCCTTCCCCTGGGGGCCACCAGCCGACATTGTTTGGCGGACGGCACCCTGAGAAGACTCTCTCTGTGAGAGCACACGGGTGAAATGCTCCTGGTTCGGACCGGATCGCGTGATCCGGTAGCGATGGGGGCGGGTAGTTCGGAGAACCAGTAGCAAAAATCCCTGCTCACCCACCCCCACCCATATCCACCCAATCACTCGGTCCCCACTTGCCTACTTGCTGCTTCTTTCGGGCTCACTCCTGCCTTGCTTTTCTTCATCTGCTGCAATCAATTGCATCAGCTAGCAACTCAATCTGCCTGCCTGCAATCCATCTCATCGGTGAACAACTCAATCTGCCTGCCTTGTCTCTTGAATGGGTAAGTAACTGGGGGAGGGGGGGGGAGAGAGCTTTAAAAAAATAGTTAATTGGGTTTTTTTAAAGAGTTTTTTTTTAGACATAGCAATTAACTTTAAATTGCTACCTCTAAATTTAAAAAGAAGTTTTAAATTTAACTGCTTTTATCTAAAAATATAAATAAAATAAAATAAAATAATAAAATATTTGTGCAGCTTTCTGAGATTTGGTGTTTATTATTATTATTATTATTTATTCAATTTTTATACCACCCTTCTCCCAAAGGATTCAGGGTGGTGTACAGCCAAGATAAAACAAAAACGATACAAAAATATACAATTAAAATACAAATTAAAAAACTTATTATATAGTTGGCCTAAAAACTTTAAAAATATATAAAATTAAAACCCCCATTAAAATTAGTAATAAATTTAAAACCAATAAAATTTAGGCCAGCCCCGCGTGAATAAATAGATGTGTTTTCAATTCGCGGCGGAAGGTCCGAATATTTGGCGTAAACCCGTTTCTGTAGTGTTTCACTCTAACTACACAAACACACAAGATCTCACAAAGCTGTATGTGACATTTTGTGTGTATGTGTGAGTCAGTTATATTGTGTTGTGTTGTGTTGTGTGTGTGTAAAGTGTGAAAGTTGGTTTTTGAGCTTTTTGTGGCTGTGTGAGGTTCCTGCTTGTTGCAGGGGTCATTTTGGGTGATGTGCAGCTGCTTTTACATTGTGTGTGAGTCAGTTGTGTTGTGTTGTGTTGTGTATGTGTAAAGTGTGACAGTTGGTTTTTGGTACCTCTTATTGTTTTGTATCCTTTTTTATTATTTTTATTATTTATTGTTATTGGCCACGCCCAGCCAGTCATCTGACCACCAAGCCACACCCACCAATTAAGCCATGCCCACAGAACCAGTAGGGAATTTTTTTAGATTTCACCCCTGTTTGTTTCCCCTCTGGCCATGCCTGGGTGTAAGCATGGCCAGAGTATGATGCATTCGGCCCACGAGCTGCGACTTTCACAGCCCTGTGTTAGATGCTGATTCCTGCTGTGATTTAAGATTATATACTGTATATTATATAATAATATGGATTATATAATTCAGAGGGTTTTATAGAATAGATTCAGATAGTTATACTAATTTTTGGAATTATTTTGGTTATAATTCAATTATTCCACTTTTCAATACTGTGTGCACACAAAAGATTTGTTTACATATTTAATAATAATAATAATAATAATAATAATAATAATAATAATAATAATAATGATAATGATAATGATGATGATGATGATGATGATGATGATAATAATAATAATAATAATAATAATAATAATAATAATAATAATAATAATAATAATAATAATAATAATAATAATTTAATTTGTATGCCGCCCTTCTCCCGAAGGACTCAGGGCGGTGCACAGCCAGAATAAAAATACAAAGAGAAACAATACATATAATATTAAGAACACCCCTTAAAAAACTTATTCAATTGGCCAAAAATTTAAAATACTATAACACCCTATAAAAATTAACAAAAATTTAAAACCCATAAAAGTAAATTAAAATTTTTTAAATCAAGCCAGTCCAGCTAATTTATATTATTACATCTCTTCTGAAGGTTTTTTTCTTTTTTAATGTGGTGGGAGTATTGTCAATTAAACAACCCATCCGTTAAAATTCATCATTTCAAGTATTATTCCCTGACATATCTTTTAGTATTTCAGTCAAGAGAAAGCAAGAAAAAAAATCACTGGAACAGGTCATGTACATTCAGTTAAACGTTGATAACCTCATTCTGGATTGTCCAAACCTGGTTAAACCTGCTTGGCCAAATGATGGCTTCTTCATCAATTTTTAATATATCCTCTTGGGAAGTCACAGATCCTATTCCCCCAACTTTGACTTTCAGGAAGGATTTATTTGGGAATGTGACCCAATTAATGACATCCAATCCAGCCTCTAGTTCTCCATTTTGATTAAAAGATAGTGCTTCTCCTGCAGTATTATTGAATGAGATGCTTCTTACAATTTGATTGAACTACAAAAAACAAAAAACAAAAAAACAGACTAAAGAGAAGTGACAAACAGGATCTGTAAAGTGATCCATTTCAGAAATATGGGAAAGGAAATACAATTTTAGATGTAAGTTATATTTTAATGGAAGGGACGAACAATGTCTACCATCCTATGACAAGTTCTCAAAATATACAGTACGGCATACTTAAACCTTATAATCTGAGTCTTGGAAAACACTACAAGTTTTTTTTCACAGTTTGTGTGAGACTTTCATCAGAGTTGTGGTGTAGAAGAAAGCAGCCAAGACAAATAAAATAGAATAACAGAGTTGGAAGGGATCTTGGAGGTCTTCTAGTCCAACCCCCTGGTTAGGCAAGAAACCCTACACCACTTCAGACAAATGGTTATCTAATCTCTTCTTAAAAACTTCCAGTGTTGGAGCATTAACAACTTCTGGAGGCAAGTTGTTCTAGATTAATTGTTCTAATTGTTAGGAAATTTCTCCTTAGTTCTAAGTTGCTTCTCTCCTTGATTAGTTTCCACCCATTGCTTCTAGTCCTGCCTTCAGGTGCTTTGGAGAACAGTTTGTCTCCCTCTTCTTTGTGGCAATTACCAAATTGCCAGGTAATAGCGACTTATATACTACTTCACAGTGCTTTAAAGCCCTCTCTAAGAGGTTTACAGAGTCAGCATATTGCCCCCAACAATCTGGGCCCTCATTTTACCCACCTCAGAAGGATGGAAGGCTGAAAGAGCCTTGATCCTGGTGAGATTCAATCTGCCAAAGTGCTGGCAGCCAGTGATCAGCAGAAGTAGCCTGCAGTACTGCACTCTAACCACTGAGCCACCATGGCTACTTTAATGAAGGTAAGCTTCATTAAACCCTGTTAATTAACTCTATTGAGAATAAAGTTAGGTAGTTAAACCTATACTAGTAAAGCAATTTATACAGTTCATTCATATCTATTCTAAATTCAGATATTCAGGAAAAATTCAGAAGGAGCATTGATTTTCTTTAGAAGTATGTTGTTTGGAAAACTTTTCAGCTGAAAGTGTCAAACAAATGGACAAACCAGGGATTCTGCAATTAATTAAATATTAAAGCCAAATGCAGAAGAAAGAAATTTAATTGTTTCACCTTATTGTATTTGCATGCTGTCATTCAACCAATTCAGAAAATTTCCACTAGTCTCATAACAAAATTAAAAGGGAGATAAATATTTAATAATAATAATAATAATAATAATAATAATAATAATAATAATAATAATAATAATAATAATAATAATAATAATAATAATATAATTTTTATACCTCCCTTCTTCCGAAGGACTCAGGGCAGTTAACAGCCAGATAAAATAACAATAACATACAATACAATAAAACCAAAATTAAAAAACTCATTCAATTTAGGCAATAATTTAAAATACAATACATAAAATAAAACCCAATTTAAAATCCCATTTAAAATCCTATTAAAACCCATTTTTATGCCAGTCCTGTGCGGAAAAATAAATACGTCTTCAGCTCGCGGTGAAAGGTCCGGAGGTCAGGAAGTTGACGAAGTCCTGGAGGAAGCTCATTCCAGAGGGTAGGTGCTCCCACAAGGAAGGCTCTCCCCCTGGGGTCGCCAGCCGACATTGTTTGGCTGACGGCACCCTGAAGAGACCCTCTCTGTGGGAGTGCACCGGTCGATGGGAGGCAACTGGTAACAGAAGGCGGTCTGGTAAATATCCCGGTCCTAAGCCACGGAGCGCTTTAAAGGTGGTAATCAACACTTTGAAGTGCACCCGGAAGACCACAGGAAGCCAATGCAGCCTGCGCAGGATAGGTGTTATATGGGAGCCTTGAGGGGCTCGCTCTATCACCCGTGCACCTGCATTCTGGACCAACTGGAGCCTCCGGGTGCTCTTCAAGGGAAGCCCCATGTAGAGAGCATTGCAGTAGTCCAGGCGAGAAGTGACGAGGGCATGAGTGACTGTGCACAGGGAATTTAAATGCTTTTAGATATAATCATGAGGAAAATGTCATCTAATAATTAAATTCAGTTACTAAACATTTTGCAACATATAAAAAAGAAATAGAAACAGGAAAAAAACCCAGGGTCTTTAATTTATTTATTTATTTATTTATTATTTAAATTTGTATACCGCCCTTCTCCCGAAGGACTCAGGGCGGTTCACAGCCAAGTAAAAATACAATACAATAAATACAAATTAAAATTTAGAACTAAAACCCATTAAAACCCATTAAAACCCATTAAAACCCATTTTATGCCAGTCCTAGGATAAATAGTTTCAGCTCATGTGAAAGGTCCGGAGGTCAGGAAGTTGACGAAGTCCTGGAGGAACTCATTCCAGTAGGTGTTTCTATTTCTTTCCAAAGCATGTTTGGCTGACGGCACCCTGAAGAGACCCTCTCTGTGGGAGTGCACCGGTCGATGGGAGGCAACTGGTAGCAGAAGGCGGTCTGGTAAATATCCCGGTCCTAAGCCACGGAGCGCTTTAAAGGTGGTAATCAACACTTTGAAGTGCACCCGGAAGACCACAGGAAGCCAATGCAGCCTGCGCAGGATAGGTGTTATATGGGAGCCTTGAGGGGCTCGCTCTATCACCCGTGCACCTGCATTCTGGACCAACTGGAGCCTCCGGGTGCTCTTCAAGGGAAGCCCCATGTAGAGAGCATTGCAGTAGTCCAGGCGAAGTGACGAGGGCATAACTCTTGTAATTTAAATGCTTTTAGATATAATCATGAGGAAAATGTCATCTAATAATTAAATTCAGTTACTAAACATTTTGCAACATATAAAAAGAAATAGAAACAGGAAAAAATCTTTAATTTATTTTATTTTATTTTATTTTATTTATTATTTAATTTATACCTCTTCTCCAAGGACTCAGGGCGGTTCACAGCCATAAAAAATACAATACAATAAATACAAATTAAAATACAGTTAAAAACTTATTAAAATTGGCCAAATTAAAATTTAGAACTAAAACCCATTAAAACCCATTAAAACACTAACCCAGTCCAGCGCAGATGAATAAGTAGGTTTAAGCTCGCGTGAAAGGTCCGGAGGTCAGGAAGTTGACGAAGTCCTGGGGAGTTCGTTCCAGAGGCGAGCCCCCACAGAAGGCCCTTCCCTGGGTGTCGCCAGGCTCACTGTCGCGCCGATGGCACCTGAAGAGACCCTCTCTGTGGGAGTGCACCGTCGATGGGAGGCAACTGGTAGCAGAAGGCGGTCTGGTAAATATCCCGGTCCTAAGCCACGGAGCGCTTTAAAGACATTCACCAACACCTTGAAGCGCACCGGAAGGCCACAGGTAGCCAGTGCAGCCTGCGAGGATAGGTGTCACTGGGAGCCACGAGGGCTCCCTCAATCACCAGCAGCTGCATTCTGGACTAACTGTAGCCTCCGGATGCCCCTCAAGGAGCCCCATGTAGAGAGCATTGCAGTAGTCAGGCGAGGCGTCACAAGGCGTGGTGACTGTGCACAAGGCATCCCGGTCTAGAAAGGCGCAACTGGCGCACCAGGCGGACCTGGTGGAAAGCTCTCCTGGAGCGGCCGTCAAATGGTCTTCAAAGACAGCCGTTCATCCAGGAGAGCCAAGTGCGCACCCTCTCCGCCGGGGCCAATGACTCGCTCCCGACAGTCAGCCGCGGACTCAGCTGACTGTGCGGGATGCCGGCATCCACAGCCACTCCGTCTTGGAGGATTGAGCTTGAGCCTGTTCTCCCCATCCAGACCCGTCGGCTTCCAAACACCGGGACAGCACTTGATAGCTTCATTGGGGTGGCCGGTGTGGTACAGCTGGGTGTCATCAGCGTACAGCTGGTACCTCACACGAAGCCACTGATGATCTCACCCAGCGGCTTCATATAGATGTTGAACAGAAGGCGAGAGAATGGGCCCTGCGGCACCACAAGTGAGGCGCCGCTGACCTCTGCCCGTCAACACCGTCTGCGACCGGTCGGAAAGATAGGAGGAGAACCACCGATAAACGGTGCCTCCCACTCCCAATCCCCCCAACCGGCGCAGCAGGATACCATGGTCGATGGTATCGAAAGCCGCTGAGAGGTCTAATAGGACCAGGGCAGAGGAATAACCCCTATCCCTGGCCCTCCAGAGATGCATTAATGCATTGCAATACTGGAATATTGTTTTTGTTTGTCTAAGAGATATTAACATAAATGCCAAGCAGAAAGGAATATAGCTCAAGGTATTCAGTATGAATCCTGTGTGTTCATAGAAAGGCATTTTGCTTTTTTCCAGACCCTATCTGTTTTTTAGATTTTAATTTCCTGGGCTGATTTTATTTTCCTGGGCTCCAAGATCACCGCAGATGGGAACTGCAGCCAAGAAATTAAAAGATGCTTGCTCCTGGGGAGGAAAGCTATGGCAAATCTAGACTGCGTACTAAAAAGCAGAGACATCACCCTGCCAACAAAAGTGCGTATAGTCAAAGCTATGGTTTTCCCAGTTGCAATGTATGGCTGTGAAGGTTGGACCATAAGAAAGGCTGAGCGCCAAAGAATTGAGACCTTTGAACTCTGGTGCTGGAGAAGACTCCTGTGAGTCCCTTGGACTGCAAGGCGAACAAACAAGTCAGTTTTAGAGGAGATCAATCCTGACTGCTCTTTAGAAGGCCAGATCCTGAAGATGAAACTGAAATACTTTGGCCACCTAATGAGAAAAAAGGACTCACTGGAGAAGAGCCTAATGCTGGGAAAGATTGAGGGCAAAAGAAGAATGGGACAACAGAGAACGAGGTGGCTGAATGGAGTCACTGAAGCAGTAGGCATGAGTCTAAATGGACTCCAGAGGATGGTAGAGGACAGGAAGGCCTGGAGGAATGTTGTCCATGGGATCGCGATGGGTCGGACACGACTTCGCAACTAACAACAACAACAACAATCTGTTTTTTAGTATTTTATTTTATTGGAGAGGAAACAAACTATAACCAAAGCAAAATGATATTGAAGAAGAAAGCCTTATGATTTGAGACATTACCTTCCATGGATGAAGTTTGAGGAGTTCAACTTTGCCTATTCTTGCTCTGTTTTTGAAGGTTGTTGAATAAGCAACATGTAATGCTTGTGCCAAAATATAGACTGCATTGTAGATGCTATAGCTGTGGCCAGTCATCTCCATTTCAAAAATGGATACAGGGAGGGTCTCCAGCTTCTCACCCCCAGTGCAAATTGGTTGACTGTCTATCCCAGAGTTGGTCTTCTCATCAACTAAGGTGCCTGAGAACACACATCCAAATGCCTCTTCCCAGAAAACCCTAATAAAGTCATCTTCTTCATTAGAGTTTGGTTTTCTTGTCCGAAGAAATTCCCGAAACCCTAGGACTTCTCTTGAATGAACCGCAAAGGATAGAGCACCATGGAGAAAATCTAGGTCTTCCCATCTCTGGAAGGGGAGAGATGTGAAATCCATTTGAGCTGTCATAATCCAGATTTTACTATTTAGTTGTAATGGTATCTCTTCAAATTTGGACATAGTGGGAAACATTCTCAAAATTATCATTATATCAATTTCACCTTGAGTTAAAACTGCATTGATGGTGCTGTTCATGACAACGCTGTACATTTGCACCCCTTCCTTCACCATTGTGACAATATCAGTAGAATAAGAAATTACAGGAAATCTTTCAATGAAGTCAAAGCAAATCCCATTTCGGGAAAATATTGGTATCACGTTTTGTACAAACTTCTCCCCATTGTGATTATTCACAGATAGTACCCCAATCCATGTCCATTTAAAATGCTGCAGTAGCTGAAGAATTCCCTTATACTGAAGGTCCATATTTGGAAACATTTGGTGATAAAAACCAGCCTGTTTGTCCTTATTTGTCACTGGAGCAGAGCCATACATAAACTATAGAAAAAACAACAACAGAAGAATTAAGAAAGGAAACAATTGGCTTTGATTTTTTTTAAAGTACATTAATATATATTTTCTTCTCATTATAGTACACAAAGCAAAGGTTTATTTCCATTACATATTTAGAGGCTTAGATCTTCTAACACTTTCAAGCATAATCCATAATCTTTTAAGACTAGTTGTACACAATTTATCTTTTCTTTCTTTTCTTTTCCTTTCTTTTTTCTTTTTGGTTCAATTTTATATAATATAATAAAATATAACAACAGAGTTGGAAGGGACCTTGGAGGCCTTCTAGTCCACCCCCCTGCCCAGGCAGGAAACCCTACACTATCTCAGTCAGATGGTTATCCAACATTTTCTTAAAAATTTGCAGTGTTGGAGCATTCACAACTTCTGCAGGCAAGTCGTTCCACTTATTAATTGTTCTAACTGTCAGGAAATTTCTCCTTAGTTCTAAGTTGCTTCTTTCTTTGATCAGTTTCCACCCATTGCTTCTTGTTCTACCCTCAGGTGCTTTGGAGAACAGCCCGACTCCCTCTTCTTTGTGGCAACCCCTGAGATATTGGAACACTGCTATCATGTCTCCCCTAGTCCTTCTTTTTATTAAACTAGACATACCGAGTTCCTGCAACCGTTCTTCATATGTTTTAGCCTCCAGTCCCCTAATCATTTTTGTTGCACTCTTTCTAGAGTCTCAACATCTTTTTTACATCATGACGACCAAAACTGGATGCAATATTCCAAGTGTGGCCTTACCAAGGCAATATGAAGTGGCACTAACACTTCACGTGATCTTGATTCTATCCCTCTGTTTATGCAGCCCAGAACTGTGTTGGCTTTTTTAGCAGCTGCTGCATACTGCTGGCTCATATCTAAATGGTTATCCACTAGGACTCCAAGATCCCTCTCACAGGTACTACTATTGAGCAAGGTACCACATATATGGTACCTGTGCATTTTGTTTTTTTTGCCTAAATGTATTTTTTTTTAAAAAAAAAATTAAATAAATTTTTTTGCCTAAATTTTGCTTTGATTTCTTTGGGGCTTCCTTTCCTATATAAACCTTCATGTTTAGTGCAGTCAATAGTTTAAGCACTGAATAGAAATTTATTTATTAAATTAGTTCGTGAATTCATTCAATAACATTTAGTGCACTAGGAACTTTCTCATCCAGTTAACGTGGTTGAGGTTTGCCATCCTCACATGGAACATCCAACTTTTAACAATTGTTAAAATGCTCCTCTTGATTTCAGTATATTTTTACTTTATGCCAGCGATCAAGTCTTATCTAAATAAAATGAAAAATTTAATTGGATTGCATCCATACTACACATACATGGTTACCTGAGGAAATTTGTAGATGTGTAGAATGATGGCCACATGAAGACATACGTCAGTGTCAGGTCCTCCAATTATTGCTACTGGATATTTATGGATGTCACAGTTGTAATTGGGGATTAATCTGCTTTTCGAGGAAAGGAGTTCCATTGAGGCATGGTACATCCATTTTGAAGTAAAATGGCTGTTATAGATTTGAAAGCCCAGGGTAATATTAGGTAAGATATGGGGATTAACATTGATTTCCTTAACAGCAAATACTAAAGCCAGGATATGTTGGTAAATCTGCGTTATGACCCTGAAGAGAGAGAAACATGATCTGCTATAACTCATTTCTTGCAGAATATGATATCTATTTTGCCACTCCTTTCAAATATAGTATAAGGAGTTGATCCAGTCTACATATGTAAGAAGCAATACGTTTCATTAATTGCACTTATTTAAGCTAATAAAATAATCAAAGCACTCTTGTTGAAATACATAGTGGCCATCAGATTTACTTCTTCGGCCTGGTATCTCAAGATTTTTATTCTAGGAGAATATTATTAGCATGTCAGTGATGCAATCACTATTGATCCGGGAAGCTACAGTGAACATCAATCTCTTGGGCTTTTTTTAAAAAATGAGTGTTGCCGATGAGATCTATAATGGAGTCCTTTTTCCACCTTTTCTTCAAATCCATCTTTGCTCTGGAAATACTTACATGGCAAGACTAGGATAGTACTACTTGTTAGATTAGGCTAGGATGTTCATCATAAGAAGTTACTAGGGAAGGAACCTTGGCTCTCAATTCCCCCCATGGAGCTTTGTCATTGTGAAAGAAGAATAACATATATATAAATAAATATAAACATTCAAAAATAGAATAGAATAGAATAGAATAGAATTTATTGGCCAAGTGTGATTGGACACACAAGGAATTTGTCTTGGTGCATATGCTCTCAGTGTACATAAAAGAAAAGATACGTTCATCAAGGTACAACATTTACAACACAATTGATGGTCAATATATCAATATAAATCATAAGGATTGCCAGCAACAAGTTATAGTCATACAGTCATAAGTGGAAAGAGATTGGTGATGGGAACTATGAAACGATTAATAGTAGTGCAGATTCAGTAAATAGTCTGACAGTGTTGATGGAATTATTTGTTTAGCAGAGTGATGGCCTTCGGGAAAAAACTGTTCTTGTGTCTAGTTGTTCTGGTGTGCAGTGCTCTATAGCGTCATTTTGAGGGTAGGAGTTGAAACAGTTTATGTCCAGGATGCGAGGGGTCTGCAAATATTCACGGCCCTCTTCTTGATTCGTGCAGTATACAGGTCCTCAATGGAAGGCAGGTTGGTAGCAATTATTTTTTCTGCAGTTCTAATTATCCTCTGAAGTCTGTGTTTTTCTTGTTGGGTTGCAGAACCGAACCAGACAGTTATAGAGGTGCAAATGACAGACTCAATAATTTCTCTGTAGAATTGGATCAGCAGCTCCTTGGGCAGTTTGAGCTTACTGATAATTAAATAAAGTGCATTGTACATTATCTCCAAAGAAAAGAACCTGGATTCCGTAGACCAAATCTAATCTTGGTGAAATTTAGGGGAGGGGGACAACGACAAAGACTTAGCTGGACAGAAATATACATCCATTCTCTAACATTCTTTGTTTGGCATCAACGTCAATCAAGCAGATAAAGGCACCCAATATAGAGAAAGTGCATAAAATCATTATGTAGATGCAGGGACATCATAAATATACAGCTATAACACATATAAGGGCCTCTGTGGCTCAGACTGGTAAGACAGTCTGTTATTAACAGCAGCTGCTTGCAATTACTGCAGGTTCAAGCCCCACCAGGCCCAAGGTTGACTCAGCCTTCCATCCTTTATAAGGTAGGTAAAATGAGGACCCAAATTGTTGGGGGCAATAAGTTGACTTTGTATATAATATACAAATGGATGAAGACTATTGCTTGACATAGTGTAAGCTGCCCTGAGTCTTCGGAGAAGGGCGGGATATAAATTCAAATTTAAAAAAAATATAACCAGCAATTATTTCATGCTCTACAGATGATTCAAGACTACATGGTGAATTTAATGCAAATTATCAGCACACATGTAACTATATCATATGCATAATACAATTTATACAATACCCTTTTACATACTCACCTTCAAGTCTATTTTATCTCTCTCCCTCTCACCATAACTGAATACTTACACGAATTTGATGCAAGACATCAGCATGCATGTAATTATATTACTTACCTAACATGATTCACTCACTCATTTCACTCACTCATCTTCAGGTCTGTTTGACATATATCTCTCTGGCCATAACGCAATACTTACAAAGTTTCCTCAAAGAGGTTCGTAGAAGGCGGTGTCTTGAAGTCCATCATCATATAAAACAGGAAGATCTGAGAAATGATGCTAGCAAAGTGGATGTCCCCTGACTGGTATTGCTTGTGGAGAATAGGCAGAGGATCTGCAGTGCTGCATTTACTATGAGAAAGCTGGCACATTCCTTGTGGACAAAGCATTGATAGCAACGTTGTGGACATAATACGTAGAAGAAAACAATTCATTTTTGAATGTGTCACCTTTCTCCACCTTTTCTTGTCCTTCTAGATTCTTAAGGAAAATTTGTTGTATGCTTCTGTATTTGTCTTTGTCTTTTGTTTCTATGTGTATGGAAAAATTGGAAAGCTCAGACTTTGGGATAAAAATCATGTGTGGTAAAGGAGTGGCTAACTGGAATTGCAGATGGGGATGTTTCAGGTGCAGGAATTAACAGATTTTGATCTATTTGAGGTTTCTCCCTGTCTTCTGATTATAGGTTTTTTTTAATGTCTTCATGCTTATACTGGTTATTACCTTTGAGATAACCACCAACTCCCAGGCCCTGAGGGACCTTGAATAAGAAGGAATAGTTAGTCTGTCATATCTCAAAACAAAATCTCTATCTGACACCAAGTGATAATGGTATTTTACAGCAAGCTTCAAAACAGCAAGAATGAACAAGACAAATAAATGCAGCCATAAAAGTCCAAGTCATTTGCAATATTCTATTTATAACAGTGAAGGGGGAGTCCCTCTGAAAGCCATAGAAAATAAATGCTACAAATGGATGGATGGATGGATGAATTTTTTAAAAATCCTGGCAAAGTGATATCACTTGCGCTACCTCCATAATTGATCCCATGGTATTGTTCCTTGAAACTGAGTTTACATGATTTAACTTTTAATAGTTTTACATACTGATTTTGCAAAGTTCATATACAATGATCAATTCTTTATTTCATACAGTGATCAAACACTGATTTCAGGAGCCACTTCTCTTCCTGAAAAGAAGAAAACAACCCACCCCCCACATCTCTCAGTTGTTTTGCTCATCTCTAGCACAAACCCCCTTGAAGGCAGGCTGTTCACATTTCCCCCACCCCTATTGGATACTATTCAGTGTGATTTCCTATTAAGAGTAACCTGATAGAGTTCTTTAAGAAGTTGGTCTTACAGCCTCACATCAAGGAAGTTGCTGGGGTTTAGAGACACTGAGTTAAACCCCTTCAGTGATGCTAATAAAATTATCCATTCAGTTGTGTCTGACTCGTGGTGTTTCTACAGGCCAGGTCTGTCCATAACTTCTGATCTTGGACTATTTGTTCAAGTTTTTTTATGCTCTGGCTGATTCAGCATTGATGGTGTCCAGCCACTATGTTCTTTGGTAGCCTGGTTTTCGTTTTTAAAGAGTTTATTAACTCTTCCAAACAAAATTGCTTTCTCCAAAATTGAATTATCCTGCATGACATGGCCAAAGTAAGTGAGACAGCCCTTCAGTATGCTGCCTTTTTTAGATTGTGCAACTGCCTTGGGACCATAAAGCAATGTGGTTTGGTCAGATTTCTTAGCTTAAGAGAGTCACCTGTTTTCAACTGATTACCTGAGCCATAAGGAGGCAACAGACCATTGGTGAAATCCTACTGCTTCGCATCAGTTCGGGAGAACCATTAGTAATAACAGCTACTGGTTCAATGAACTGGTAGTAAAAAAAAGCTACCAGTTGGTCCAAACCAATATTTTCGATGATCAGCTGTGCTGCGTGATTTATATTTGCTAGAAAGCAGGAAATCCTGCTTTCTAGTGAATCTAAATAGTGTAGCACAGCTGTTCCCTCCCCTCACTGTTCTATTTACCTTAGAAAGCATCCTTTTTCCATGCAAAGTGCGCATTTGGCACACACTGCACATACACACACAGCATGCATTTGGGATGCACTGCACATATGTATGGGCAGCAAACTGGTAGAAAACCACAGAGGATTTCATCACTGCAACAGACCAACATCTACACCTTGAAATGGTCTGAGAGCAGATTAGCAATTTCTAATTGACCTGTTACCAGTAAAAGCCAACTACTGCATCAGGTTCAGGAATAGATAATGTGGCTCTCTAACTGCTTCTCTTTGCAAATATACCTTCTCTCATCTTTCAAAATATGTCTTCTCTTGTAAGACAACAGAAGCCCTTCCAAGTAGACAGATGACTTCTGATTCTTTCAATGAAGCCAGGTTATTTTTTTTTAACCTTACTTTGTCTATGGAGATTCTCAATATTCCAAGTCACGATTGTCCCAAAGGTTAGGGTTAGACTGTCTCTTGCCCTTGCGTGGCTAAGAGGGAAAAAGAAGCCTGAGTCAGACAGGAGAGCTGCGACTCTCCTCGACCTCACAGGGTGTCCCTCTTTGCTTCACCACCCCTACAAGGCAGCTTTGGCTTCTCTTGGAACCCACCAACAGGGTCCCATTCCCTGTGTCTGATATTGCCGTGATGTCAACCGGTGCTTTTTCAAGAGGCAACTGAATATCTTCAGCTCTTGGATAAGAAGCGAAATGTTTTCAAAGAAAAAACAGAAAGTCCAGTTGCCTCTTGAAAAAGTACCTTTGGATTTAACCTTACCTTATTTTCCTGTTTGCTTCTTTGGTTACTTTGCTAATGGGAATTTGCAATTATATTCCATTACTTTCTCTCTCTTCTTGGACCTTTACTTTTAGCAAAGTCATCTTGAAATTATACATATATACATACATACATACATAGAATAGAATTTTATTGGCCAAGTGTGATTGGACACACAAGGAATTTGTCTTGGTGCATAGGCTCTCAGTGTACATAAAAGAAAAGATACGTTCATCAAGGTACAACATTTACAACACAATTGATGGTCAATATATCAATATAAATCATAAGGATTGCCAGCAACAAGTTATAGTCATGCAGTCATAAGTGGAAAGAGATTGGTGATGGGAACTATGAAACAATTAATAGTAGTGCAGATTCAGTAAATAGTCTGACAGTGTTGATGGAATTATTTGTTTAGCAGAGTGATGGCCTGCATACATACATACATACATACATACATACGTACATAATATATATGATAACTGTAACATTTAAAGTTATTAGAACTATGTAAGCCCTTTCAATTTCTTCAATATTTAATTGCTTGTAGGTAAAATAATCATTGTAATTCTGATATAATGTTTCATTTGTGTTCAATTAACCATAGTTATGTTCAATAGATTTTGCTGTGATCTGAACTATTTTTCCATTCTTTTTTTGTTTGTAATGTTAATACAATTTTAACATAGGAGTTATATATTCTGATGTAGTTAGTCCTCAACTAGATTCATTTAGTGACAGTTAATGTTACAACTGCACTGAAAAACTTATGATTGTTTTTCACACAACATCCTGTTGGGCACATGATCAAAATCCAGATGTTTAGCAACTGACTCATATTTATGATGGTTGCAGTGTCCCAGGGTCATGTGATCACCTTTTGTGATCTTCTGACAAGCAAAGTCAATGGGCGAACCAGAATCATTTAACAACCATGTTATTAAATTACTACTACTACTACTACTACTACTACAACCATGTTATTAAATTACTACTACAATTACTATTCACTTAACAACTGTGGCAAGAAAGGTTGTAAAATGGGGCAACATTTACATAACAAATGTTTCACTTAGCAACAGAAATTTTGGGATCAGTTGTCCAACAAAATATGGAAAAGTATTCTGAAGTTCTCATTTGACGTTAGGATTGTTTTCTTACTACTGGTAATTGCAATTTGTTTCTCTTTTGCCATGTCACTGAGGAAAACCAGTGGACATGTCTACTCAGATGAGAAAAACAGTAGAAGGTCTCCTAGGATTTGGATTCTGAATTGATGCCTATTCCATTTAATTATCCATTCATACATAGTTATTTGAACTTCACCTCTTTGTCCAGGGAGCTTGTCATAGCTATAAGAACAAGCAGAAATATATTTAATGAAATATAATATCAGCTCATAGTAAGAATGTTTTTATTCAAAATGGTGATGTTTAGAACCTTGGTTTTAATGCTTTTACCTCAAGTGGTATACACTATTACCAAAGCTAAATGTTGCATCAGGGCCACGGTGTGGCTCAGGCTGTAAGAAGCCTGTTATTAAAACACAGCTGCCTGCAATTACTGCAGGTTCTAGTCCCACCAGGTCCAAGGTTGACTCAGCCTTCCATCCTTTATAAGGTAGGTAGAATGAGGACCCAGATTGTTGGGGGGGCAATAAGTTGACTTTGTAAATATACAAATAGAATGAGACTATTGCCTTACACACTGTAAGCCACCCTGAGTCTTCGGAGAATCCTTCACAAGCAATATTAGTCAGATTCACATTAATCTCAGCTCCAATATCTGGTCAATGACATCACCCACATTGTCTTACATCATCCATTTCTCCTGTTGTTCTATCTTCCTCATCCTCAACTTCTCGGCTATGCTAAAACCACATTTCGTTGTTCTGAGAAGAAATCCTTGAAATGTCCATTACCCACTTTTCTCCTAATTATGTGACAATAATCAATAATTCTAAAAAAATGAATTTGTATTAGGAAAACTAAATTTAAATAGAAAATGGGGAAGGTGACAAACTTTTCTGAGAAATGTGATTATATATCCTTAATCTAGAATAATTTTAAACTTTTAACTTTTAAAAACAAAATAAAGAAAAATACAACAGAAAACAAAAAGCACATTAAAAACATGTAACAGACATAACATTACATAAGAGTTCTCCACTCCTCTGAATACAACAAAATACCTTATGCTACCAGACTTGAAATCCTGGGTTTAGAAAATTTAGAACTACGCTGCCTTCGACATGACCTGAGTTTAACTATAGAATCAACTATTACAATGTCCTTCCTGTCGAAGACTACATCAGCTTCAATCGCAATAATATAAGAGCAAACAATAGATTTAAGCTTAATGTTAACTGCTCCAATCTTGATTGCAGAAAATATGACTTCAGTAACAGAGTTGTTAATGCTTGGAATACACTTCCTGACTCTGTGGTCTCTTCCCAAAATCCCCAAAGCTTCAACCAAAAACTGTCTACTATTGACCTCACCCCATTCCTAAGAGGTCTGTAAGGGGCGTGGATAAGAGCACAAGTGTGCCTACCATTCCTGTCCTATTGTTCTTCTCGTTATTTCCAATTAATATAGTTATTACATACTCATGCTTATATATATGCTTATATATTGTATAGTTATTTCATGCTTATGCTTATATATACTGTATAACAAAATAAATAAAATTATATATATATATATATATATATATATTTGTTTTCTGAGGTTTTCACGGGTGTTTGTATGTAGGTCTTTGGTGGTTCGGGTTTTCTCCCGTGTAAAATTGGAAGTGTCTTGGCGACGTTTCGACGAAGTCTCATTCGTCATCTTCAGGCTTCAGCTTCGTGCTTCTGGGAGCAATGTGTGATCGCAGCTGTTTCTTCCTTTTAACTGCTAGTGGGTTTGAACTAATTGGGTGGGAGCTTGGCTGTGCTCTGATTGGATGGGGTTTTTTTGTGCTCTGATTGGCTGGGGGTATGTCCTGTTTGGGTGGGGGCTTGGTTGTGCTCAGTTTAGTCTGTATTGCAGGGGGATTTGAGCTGGTGAGCTGCACAGCTGTCGTCTGGCTTTGTGGTCGTGCTACATCCTCACAGTGGGTGCCAGTCCGCTGCATGCACGGACCGGAGGGGTTTGAAATGGCTAATGTCGCAGCTGCGGTCTGGCCTCTGGTCCTTGGTCATGCTTCATGATCAGTGTGGGTTTGGGTCTGCTTTCTGGGTGGATGTGCGCTGGTGACATCCTGTGTGGACCTCGTGAGTGTGGGTCTGGTTTCACTCCTCGTGTTAGGGACTCGTTTGTCAATAAGGGCGGGTTTCCAAATGGCTGGTAGGTGGGAGGTATCATCTCGTTTGTTCATGCTGTGTGGGCGTTTTTCTATCTCAATGGCTTCTCTGATTATTCTGTTGTTAAAGTGTTCAGTTTTGGTGATAGTTCTGGTCTTTTTAAAGTCAATATCATGTCCTGTGACTTTAAAGTGTTGGACCAGGGAAGAAGTTGGTTCCTCTTTTTTGACTGAGTTCTTGTGTTCTTCAATGCGTGCACTTATTCTTCTGTTGGTTTGTCCGATGTATGTGGTGGGGCAGGCGGTGCATGGGATTTCATATACTCCTTGATTTTCTAACTCAATTTTTTCTTTGGGGTTTCTTAGGATGGTGGATATTTTTCTGTTTGTGCAGAATGCTGTCTTGATGTTGTGTTTGTGGAGGATCTTGCTGATTCTGTCTGTGGTGCCTTTTATATATGGGAGGAGGGCTGTGCCGTTTTCTTGTTCTCTGTCTTGGATTTTAGTGGGGGGTTCTTTTTGGATTAGCTTGGTAATCTTATTTTTGGCATTCCTTGAGTCAAGCAAAGTCTCATCTGGTTTGCTGAAGTCACACCTTGGGTTCCTGCCTGCCCTGAGAAATCTGAAAGGAATTTGGCAAAGCTGCAGAGGCTTCATGGCCATGCTTGATACAGACTTCCCAGACCCGGTCATCAGAGGGGGAGGAGGACACAACAGAGCGAGTCTCCATCCACCACCATCACCCTTACCTTCTCAGGTGAGGAGTGACTGAGAGGGAAGGGTGATGGGCAGGGCCAGCCAGTAGTGGATTCAGCTGATAGGGAGCCCCACAATGGAGACTAAAGAGCCGCATGCAGCTCCAGAGCCACAGGTTGCCAACACCCGGCCTAGCTGAACAATGTGATAAATTATTCTTGGGGGGAGGGAATCATTTACTCTTTTAATTATACTGAATCATGGGAACCAACTAGAGTTGGCTTTAAATATGAATGTGCCAATATGATGCACCCAATAAATAGAATCTTTGAGAAGAGTTGCAGTCTCAGAGTTCTGACTTGGTTGGGATCACCACTCGGAATCCTGACACACAGACTCTGGGCATTTTACAATCTTAATCCCTCCAAGACGGAGTGGCTGTGGATGCCGGCACCCTGATTCAGTCAGCTGCAGCCGCGGCTGGCTGTTGGAGGTGAGTTATTGGCCCCAAAGGATAGGGTGCGCAACTTAGGTGTCCTCCTGGACGATCGGCTGTCGTTTGAAGATCATTTGTGGCCGTCTCAGGGGCCTTCCACCAGGTCCGTCTGGTCCGGCAGTTGCGCCCCTTCCTTGATCGGGATGCCTTATGCACGGTCACTCATGCGCTCGTTACCTCTCGCTTGGATTACTGTAATGCTCTCTACATGGGGCTCCCCTTGAAGTGCGCTCGGAGGCTTCAGTTAGTCAGAATGCAGCTGCGGGTTATAGAGGAGCTACACGTAGCTCCCATGTAACACCGATCCTGCGCGGGCTGCACTGGCTGCCTGTGGCTTTCGAGTGCATTTAAGGTGTTGGTTATGACCTTTAAAGCGCTCCATGGCTTAGGACCTGGGTACTTACGGGACCGCCTGCTGCTACCACATGCCTCCCACCGACCCGTACGCTCCCATAGAGAGTGACTTCTCAGGGTGCCATCCGCCAAACAATGCCGGCTGGCGGCCCCCAGGGGAAGGGCCTTCTCTGTGGGGGCGCCCACACTCTGGAATGAGCTTCCCCCGGGTTCGTCAAATACCTGACCTTGGACATTTGTAGCGAACTAAAAACACATCTTTTATCCATGGGCTGGCTTAAATTAGTTTTAAGGGGAAATTTTATTAATTTTAAATGGGGTTTTTAGTATGGAAATTTTTTAATCTTAGGCTAATTTAAATAAGTTTTTTAAATGGTATTTTAATCTGTATATTGTATTGTTTTATTTTTGCCTGTACACCGCCCTGAGTCCTTCGGGAGAAGGGCGGTATAAAAATTAAATGAAATAAATAAATAAATAAATAATAAAAGTTTAAAAGTGCAAAATCAATTAAAATAGCTTAACAAATTAAAATTACAAAATAGGATGTTGGGCAGCCTGGAGGAGAAAATCGTCTCTATCCCATCAGCCATCCCCAGTGTAGCAGACCACTGTCAATGCCCCAGGCCAAGCAGCAGACCCAAGTTTTCAGATTCTTTCAGGAGGCCAGGAGTATGAGGGCAGATCTTGAAGTCTTAGTGGATAGCCAGCTAAATATGAAACAGCAGTGTGCAGCGGCAGCCAAAAAAGCCAATACAATCCTAAATTGCATTAACGGAGGGATACAAGCAAGATCAAGTGAGGTACTAATACCACTCCATACAGCTTTAGTAAGACCACACCTAGAGTACTGCATCCAGTTTTGCTCACCACACTATAAAAAAGATGTTGGGACTCTAGAAAAAATGCAGAGGAGAGCAACCAGGATGATTAGGCGATTAAGACTAAAACATATGAAGAACGGTTGCAGGAACTGGGCATGGCTAGCCTAGTGAAGAGAAGGACCAAGGGAGACATGTTAGCAGTGTTCCAATACTTGAGGGGCTGCCACAAGAGGAATTTTCCAAAGCACCTGAGGGCCAGAAAAGGAATAATGGATGGGAACTGAACAAGGAGAGATTGAACCTGGAAATAAGGAGAAATTTTCTGACAGTGAGAACAATCAACCAATGGAACAGAAGTTGCATTCAGAAGTTGTGGGAGCTTCATCACAGGAGGCTTTCAAGAAGAGATTGGACTGCCATTTGTCAGAAATGGTGTAAGGTCTCCTGCTTGAGTGGGGGTGGGGTTGGACTAGATGACCTAAAAGGTCCCTTCCAACTCTGTTAATCTGTTATCTTTTATATTTATCTCATCACTGATGGGAGATTAATCCACAGGCCAGAGGCCAGAGGCAGAAAATATTCTTCCCCTAAACCACATTAGCTGAAATTCTTTGGCCAATAGGATCTGTTGGAATGTATGGGGTGAGTTAATTCCAATGAGGTAAGATGGTTCCTTAGATACCCTGAAGTATTTATTTATTATTGTAATTTCAAATTCAATCCAACCTCACCACTCTTTTTAGTTCAAAACATTTCTAATGGAATCTTCCAATACCCTTGATTGACAAGAATAATAAAATGTATATAGCAACCACACACTGCAAAGCCACAAAGGCATCATATGAGTTTCTCCTGATACATGACCTTACTATTTGTCCTGATAGTACCCAGCACAGTATTTGCTTCAGGTTCTAAGAAGATGGTTAGAAGGGGTAGGATTATAAGGTAATTTTTACTATTATCTTCTCCTTAAGTGCTTTCTGGAGTTCAGCTCAGGTTTCAGTAAAAGAATATAAATTTTGGGGGAAAAGATGCAGAGCAATAAGCCAGCACTGGAGGCCAAAATGGAAAAAATCTCCACGGCCACCATGTATTTGCCCTTTGTGCTTAAATAAGTCGGAACAAAGGACACCCAGACACTGCAGAAGACCAACATGCTGAAGGTGATAAACCTGGCTTCATTGAAACTGTCAGGCAGATTCCTGGCCAGGAAGGCCACTGTGAAGCTGATGATAGCCAAGAAGCCCAGAAAACCCAGGTTGATATAAAACATAGTGTCAGATCCTTCATTATATCCCAGGATAATTTCTTCCATTTCTTCCATTTCTTCCAGTGCATGTCAACATCTGGAAAGGGAGGAGTAGTTACCAACCACACAGTGAAAATCAAAGCTTGAATCAAAGAGCAGGAGAGGACAATGGAGTTGGCCATTTGCTTTCCAGACCATTTCCTCATCCCACCACCTGGTGTGGTTGCCACAAAGGCCAGGACCACAATGATGGTCTTGGCCAAAACTGAGGAAATGGCTATTGAGAAGATAATGCCAAAGGTTGTTTGTCGAAGGAGACACATAAGCTTTGTGGGCTGTCCAATGAAGAGCAAAGTACAAAGGAAACAGAACAAAAGAGCAACAAGAAGAACGTAGCTGAGGTTCTGATTGTTGGCTTTGACAATGGGAGTCTCCCGGTGCTTAATGAAGAGGTGAAGCACCAAAGCTTTGAGGAAAGAAAAGAAAAGGGCAAAAAGACTGAGAGTGATTCCCAAAGGTTCTTCAAATGAGAGGAAGCTGGTAACTTTTGGAAGGCACCTATTCTGGTCTTTGTTGGGATACTGATCTTCTGGACACTGGAAGCACTCATCCAAGTCTGTTGAAACAAACAAATGTACTATTTAATGCACTAGAACTATATGTATTAGGTAAAGGTAAAGGTTCCCCTCGCACATATGTGCTAGTCATTCCTGACTCTAGGGGGCGGTGCTCATCTCCGTTTCAAAGCCGAAGAGCCAGCGCTGTCCAAAGACATCCCCGTGGTCATGTGGCCGGCATGACTCAATGCCAAAGGCGCACGGAATGCTGTTACTTTCCCACCAAAGATGGTCCCTATTTTTCTACTTGTATTTTTTACGTGCTTTCGAACTGCTAGGTTGGCAGATGGTGGGACAAGTAATGGGAGCTCATCCCATTATGTGGCACTAGGGATTCAAACCACTGAACGGCTGACCTTTCGATCGACAAGCTCAGCATCTTAACCACTAAGCTACTGCGTCCCTTGTATTAGGAGTGCATAATAAATTTATTACATAAATAGAATAGCATAAAATAGAATGCTTTATTGGCCAAGTGTGATTGGACACAGAAGGAATCTCAGGTGTGACCAAAAAAAAAAGAGTCAATAAACAACAATAACACAGATCATAAGTTCACCTTTAGGAAAACCTGAATATATAATCATGTTTGGGCTGTCACCAAATGCTGAAGTTCTTTCTCTTTTTCAATCAAGTACCTAAAAACATATTGTTTTATTTTTTCATCTCCTTCTAAAAAGATACAGGCAATCCATCGTACACATACTTTATTTAATATTTTTTGTTTTGTACTGCAAATATTGCTGGTTTTAACTGCCAAGACAGAGAGAAAATGCAGGTGCCCCTTACTTAGAATAATGACAATAGGCACTTTTTCAAAACTGTGATCTAACAGAATAAAAGAGATGGAAACGACCTTGGAGGACTTCTAGTTTAATCCCCTGCTCAAGAAAAAAACACCATATACTATTTCAGACAAATGCTTCTCCGTTTTCTCTTTAAAAAAAAAATCCAGTGTTGGAGCATCCACACTGGAAGCAAGTTGTTTTATTGATTAATTGTTCTAATGATGAAGAAATTCCTCCTTAGTTCTTAGTTCTTAGTTCCTAGTTGTTTCTCTCCTTGATTAATTTCCTTCCATTGCTTCTTGTCCTGTCTGTAGGTGCTTTCGAGCATACTAACCAGAGCATACAAAACATTTGCTAGACCTATTCTTGAATACAGCTCACCTGTCTGGAACCCATACCACATCTCTGACATTAATACAATTGAACGCGTCCAGAAATATTTTACAAGAAGAGTTCTCCGCTCCTCTGAAAACAACAAAATACCTTATCCCACCAGACTTGAAATCCTGGGATTAGAAAACTTAGAACTCCGCCGACTCCGACAAGATCTGTGGTTAACACATAGAATCATCTATTGCAATGTCCTTCCTGTTAAAGACTACTTCAGCTTCAATCACAATAATACAAGAGCAAACAATAGATTCAAACTTAATGTTAACCGCTTCAATCTTTTTTTTTTTTATTCAAAAAGTTTTACAAAATTTCCCCTTTCCCCCTCCCCCTCCCTTCGCAACCCCCGACTTCCCGGAACGAGCACAAGGTATAGTTAAAATAAAACAAACATATGCTAAAAATTTTCATCCCAACTTAATTATACCCTACAATCATCAATTCCTAACTTCCCCAAAAGCAATCAAAATAATACATCATAATCATTCAAAACAGTCTGATAACTCTTAGTCTGATATCTACGTTGAATATAGTCAATCCATTTTTCCATTCCTTTAAGTATCTTTCTTGCGTATTGTCTTTCAAAAGGCTGATATCTTAGCCATCTCAGCCAAATTGGCAACTTTCAATATCCATTCTTCTATTGTTGGTACTTCTTTTTCTTCCAATATTGTCCTATTAGTAATCTTGCTGCAGTTATTAGATTTAAAATCAATTTAGTCTCAATTACTGTACAATCCGTAATAATTCCCAACAAGAAAAATTGCGGCAGGAACTTTATCTTCTTTTTCAGAACATTTTGTAAAATCCACCAAATTTTTATCCAAAAGGCCTTTATGTCCTTACAAGTCCACCAAATGTGAAAATATGTAGCGTCATCACAATTACATCTCCAACATTTTGCTTGCATTTCTGGATACATACGATAATTTTTAGGATCTAGATGCCATCTATAAAACATTTTATAAAAATTTTCCTCAGATTCTGTGCCTGCGTGAATTTAACATTTCTAACCCAAATTTTTCCCACGCTTTCCAATAATATTGGCTCCTGAAAATTTTGTGCCCACTTTATCATACAGTCCTTTACCAAGTCCCTTTCAGAATCTATTTCAAGTAACACATTATACAATCTCTTTATATGCTCCTGAGACTGATTTCTAATTTGCTTTACCAAATTTCCCTCGTTCTGCTCTATACCAATTTTCTGATCTCCCTTCCATCTAGCACGTAGTTGCTCATATTGAAACCAAGTATAATTTTTCCCTTCCTCTCTTAATACTTGCAGAGATTTTAACTGCAAATTACCTCTTTCAGTATACAAAAGATCTTTATATGTAATCATTTCCTGATTCTGTTCTATGTTTATATTTTCTACTGTATGTCTAGGACTTGCCCATATAGGAACCTTATAATTTAGTTTATAAGAGTATTTTTCCAAACACATGAAGGGCATTTCTTAACACATGATTTTTAAAGGCCTTATCCACGTTTTTGTCATAAATTAAATATGCATGCCATCCATATAGCAAATCATAACCTTCTATATTCAAAATTCTGTCCTCTGTTAAATTAAACCAATCACTTATTGCAGAGAGAGCAGCTGCTTCATAATATAATTTAATATTAGGCATTTTAAACCTCCCTTTCCGAGAATCTTGAATTATTTTCATTTTAACCCTAGCTTTTTTACCTTCCCATATAAATTTGTTAATTCCCTTCTGCCATTCCTCAAGATTCTTATCTTTCTTAATTATTGGTATCATCTGAAAGAGGAATAAAAATCTAGGTAAAACATTCATTTTAATAGCAGCAATTCTCCCAGCAAAGATAATTGCAATTTTTTCCAAACAATCAACTCCTTCTGAACTTTTTGCCATAAAACCTCATAGTTATTCTTATACAATTTCACATTTGATGACGTAATATAAACCCCTAAATACTTAACCTTCTTTACAATTTCAAATCCTGTTACTTCCTCTAGTTTTTCTTTCTGTTGTCTGGCCATATTTTTTATTATCACTTTTGTCTTTTTCTGATTTACCTTAAACCCTGAGACATTCCCATATTGATCAATTATTTCCAACAAAGATTTACTAGAATTTATAGGGTTTGTTAAAGTAATCACCAAATCATCTGCAAAAGCTCTTAACTTATATTCATACTGTCTAACTCTAATTCCCTCTATCTCCTTTACTTCTCGTATTTTATCCAATAATGGTTCTAGAGTTAAAATAAACAATAATGGTGATAAAGGACATCCCTGTCTTGTTCCTTTCGCAATCTTAAAAGGTTCTGTTAAGCTACCATTGATTATAATCTGTGCTGTTTGCTCTCCATAAATTGCCCTAATTATTCTTAAAAAACCATCTCCAAATTGCATCTTTTCTATTAATTTAAATAAAAAATCCCAATGCAATCGATCAAAAGCTTTCTCTGCATCGAGAAAAATAAATGCTGCTGGAATAAAATTTTTCTTTTCTAAGTACTCCAGTAAATTAACAATCTGCCTAACATTATTCCTCATCTGTCTCCCTTTTATAAATCCAGATTGATCATTATGAATTCTTCGCTGCAGAATCAACATTAATCTATTAGCTATTATTTTAACAAAATCTTATAATCATTATTTAAAAGTGAGATTGGCCTATAATTCCCAGGTTTAGAACAATCCTGTTCCTCTTTTGGTATCAATGAAATAAAAGAGGTTCTCCATGAGGGGAATTCTCCTAGTTGTATCTGATTAAATAATTCCTTAAGTGGACCTAACATCTCATCCTGTAAATTCCTATAATAACTAACTGTGAGCCCATCCGTACCAGGAGTTTTCCCATTTTAATTGTTTAATTACCAAAATAATTTCTTCCGAGGTTATAGGCCGATTCAGTTCATCCGTTTGTTCTAAAGTTAAATTTTAACCTTATATTCCTTCAAATAATTATCAATATCCCTGTTCAATATATTATCTTTAAGATATAAATTTGTATAATATTCTAAAAAAGCTTTTTTAATTTTATCCTGTTAATATCTCTCTTTATCTTTATATTCTATTTTTTTCTATAGTACGTTGTTTTGTCTTTTCCTTAAAGTGTATGCTAACCACCTACCAGGTCTATTTGCATTACAAAAGTATTATGTTTGGCATATTGTATATTTGTTGCCACCTGATCAGCCATTATCATATTAAATTGATTCTGTAGTAACTTTATTGCATCTTTAAGTTTTTGATCATGTGGATTATGTATTAATAATTGTTGTTTCTTATAAATTTCCTCTTCTAAATACCTACGCTGTCTTTGTTGCTTATTTCTCTGTCTATTATTAAGATATATTAATACACCTCTCATAAAAGCTTTACTGGAGTCCCAAACCATTTCTATCGATGTTTCATTATTCAAATTATAATCAAAAAATTCTTTCATCTGCTTTTTACATTGATTTACATTATCCTGATATCTAAACAAATTTTCATTTAATCTCCAAGTTCTTCTACCCTCTTTTCCATATTGCAATTCCATCCAAACAGGACTATGATCAGACAAACATCTTGGAAATATCTTAGTTTTCTTCACCCTAAAAAGCAAATCATTAGAAATTAAAATAAAATCAATACGTGAGAAGGATTGATGCCTATCAGAGAAAAAGTATAGTCTCTTTCCTCCAAATTCGCAGTCTCCATACATCTCTTAACTCAAAATCTTCTATCATATCAAAAAAGGATTTAGGCAGCTTTGCATGTGCAGGTATCTTCTTGGAAGAAATTCTCTTGTCCTTTCGTGTATCTATTACTCCATTCCAATCTCCCAATATAATGCACGATTTATAATCCCATAGATCAACTTATCATATAACATTCTATAAAATTTTTCTTGTTGCTGATTGGGTGCATATATACCAAGCAAGAGAGTCCTTTTGTTTCTATTGTAAGTTCAATAGCAATATATCTTCCGTGAATATCTGCCTCTATTAACTTGGCTGGTATATCTTTTCTCAAATAAACCACTATGCCATGTTTTTCTCCAAAGCTGAAGCAACAAAATGTTTACCTAACTTTGAGTTTATTAGGTACTTTTGATCTGATAATTTAATATGCTTTTGTAAGCAAATAACATCATTTTTAAATTGTTTCAAATAATGAAATATTTTCTTCTCTTCTGAGCTGAGTTCAAACCATTGACATTCCAAGTCAAGATTTTATTTGCCATTACTGGGCTGCTGAAGCCTTTGAGCAATCAACTGAAGATCGTCCTCCGTATCTTCGGCCGTGCTCCTCCACCGCTTCTGTAGCAGAATCCTGAACTTTACTTTGAGTTTGTTGCTCCTTTTCTTTATGCTTAAGGGCTCCCTCGTCAGTCTTTGTTCTTGTGGTTGTTCCTCTGATGGTAACATCACTGGAATCACCTCAGCTTCCACACCCATTTGAGTCTCTTGAATTCTTTTTCTATTATTTCTATTTCAAATTTCAGCACTGTAGAAAGAAAATCTTTGGCCTTAAGCACTGTGTCAATACGATATCTCCTTCCTTGATAATACACTGTCAAGCCAACTGGAACCTCCCATCTAAATTGAATCTGGTATTTCTTAAGTTCTTGTGTAAAAAATGTAAAGTCCTTTCTATCCCTTAACATCTTGGGAGGAATCTCTTTCAAAACCTTCAACTCCTGTTCCCTATTTTCAAGTTTTTCTGAAAAGCAACTTGCAAAATTTGATTCCTCACTGTTCTTTTCAAAAAATAAACCACAATGTCTCTAGGAAGTTTCTTTTGCCTAGCAATCCAAGAATTAACTCTATAAATTTTGTCAATTTGATAAGCAACCTCTTGTGGATCAAGTTCAATAAATTCAGCCAGAGCTTCTGATAAAATTTTTTAAATCTTCCCTTTCTCCTCATTCAAACCCCTAATTCTCAGAGCTCCTTCCATCATTCTATACTGCATCACCACCACTTGATCTTCATTTTTATCCAATTTGATTTGCATTCCCCCCATTCTATTTTCTATTTGTTGATTTGACTGAACAATTTCTTGCACCTCCTCCTCCACCACCTCCAGTCTTTTTGCCAAACCTTGAAAAGCCATCAAGATATCTTCTCTTATTTTTTATTATTCTCTTTATTTCTTCTCTTATTTTCTCATTATTATCCATAATCTCCTTAAACCTTTCTTCAGACACTTTCCTTGCTCTTTAATCAGATCTTCTAAAGCTGGTTCAGAACCCTTCTGCCCCCAGTCTTAGGTGGTTTAGTAGCCATTTCAGTTTTAAAATTCACAAAATATAAGTCTAGAAACTTCTTTTCCCTTTAAGTATAGGAGAGCTCAGTTCACTTCATTAAAATCCACACATAACATTTCTTATCTTCTTAGTTGCACAGACTGTTTGAAATTCCATTCATCACTTTCACTCCCGCTCAGGCGCCATCTTTAAGAGTCAATTAAAACAAAGGAAAAAGTTCTCTTTTAAAAGGTAGAAGTCAGGAAATCAAAAATACTTGCAATCCAATAATTGTCCGCTGGCACTCATTCCGTCTGCTTAAAGAGATCCATAAAGATAAGACAATTAGCAGAGATGGACACTTTCTTCTTTTCCTGCTTTTGCAGGCACGCACTGAAGTCGGAGGGCAGGAATATTTATGGGACCCGTTGACCCTTCGAGGCTCTGCTTAATTAAAACAAAGCCTCTGGGGAGGTCTACCAACATTTCCTGCTGCTCTTATCTTTCCCCTTTCATCCAGGGAAAAAGATTAAAGCCGGCTTTTCCTGGCTTTTACGATGTTCAGTGCGGAGCCCCTTTAATTAGGGGCTCAGCGAAGAGGTGGAGCCACCTGGAAGTCAACCACTTCAATCTTGATTGCAGAAAATATGACTTTTGTAACAGAGTTGTTAATGCTTGGAACACACTACCTGACTCTGTGGTCTCTTCTCAAACTCCCAAAAGCTTTAACCAAAAACTGTCTACCATTGACCTCACCCCATACCTAAGAGGACTATAAGGGGCGTGCATAAGAGCACCAAAGTGCCTACCGTTCCTGTCCTATTGTTTCCTTTCATTATATATACGCTTATATGTTGTATAGTTGTTTCATGATTATGCTTATATATACTGTTGTGACAAAATAAAATAAAAAAAATAGGTTGATTCCTTTTTTGTGTGGCAGCCCTTTAGACATTGGAACACTACTATCATATCACCCCTAATCCTTCTTTTCATTAAACTAGACATGCAGAATTCCTGCAACTGTTCTTCATATGTTTTAGTCTCCGGTCCCCTAACCATCTTTGCTCATCTTCTTTGCAATCTATTTATTTTATTTATTTATTTATTTTATTTATTTGTCATAACAATATATACAAGCATTGCATAAAGGGTTATATAATATATGAACGTATATATGAGGAGAAACGAGGTACTATAAACATATATATACATAGGGGAAGAAACAATAGGACAGGAACGGTAGGCACGTTTGTGCTCTTATGCACGCCCCTTAGAGTCCTCTTAGGAAAGTGGTGAGGTCAACCGTGGACAGTTTTTGAGTAAAGCCTTTGGGGTTATGAGAAGAAACCACAGAGTCAGGTAATGCATTCCAAGCATATACAATTCTGTTACAGAAATCGTGTTTTCTGCAATCTAAACTGGAGCGGTTTTAATCTTTCTAGAGTCATCTTTTTTATAATATGGTGACCAAAACTGGATGCAGTATTCCAAGTGTGGAGTTACCAAAGCATCATAAAGTGGCATTAACACTTCACGTGATCTTGATTCTGTCCCTCTGTTAATGGAGCCTAGGATGGCATTGGCTTGTTTGACAGCTGCAGCACACCAATGGCTCATATTTAAATGATTGTCTTTCTCACGGTTACTACTATTAAGCAAGATTCTACCTATTCTTGATCCAGGTACCACCTACTAAGAGATACCTCAGGGTTGATACTTAAGATATCAAAGACACCTTATGTCTTTGTTTCAGATCTCTGATGAAAGTGTGTCTATGGAGCTTCTCAATCATCCAGATCATAGTTGTCCCCAAACTGCTTCTAAGCGGCAACTGGACTTTCTTGTTTGTTTTTTTCCTTTTGAAATATTTCACTTCTCATCCAAGAAACATTTTCAGTTCTAACTTCAGGATGCAAAGTGAAACTTTTTCAAAACGGAAAGAAAATCAAAGAAAGTGCTGTTGTCTTTTCGAAAAAACGCCTTTGGGACATCTAGTAGAGGTATCCAATTTTGGTTCATCACAATATTATTTTGTGTGGATTTTTGTCTTTTAACTTTACCCATTCCTAAACAGTTTGATAAAAATATTAATATGGAAAAAGTGAAAAGAATGCAAGATGTATACATTGTTTTTCGAACTAATTCTTCCAAAGTAGTCTTAAATTACCCCCCTTTTAACATCAAAACCTTTATCAAAACCATAACCCCCTTTTAACATCAAAAACATCATTAAAAAAGGACAACAAAGAATGTTCTTTCTGTGCCAGCTCAGTAAGCTCAAACTGCCCAAGGAGCTGCTGATTCAGTTCTACAGAGGAATTATTGAGTCTGTCATTTGCACCTCTATAACTGTCTGGTTCAGTTCTGCAACCCAACAAGAAAGACATAGACTTCAGAGGATAATTAGAACTGCAGAAAAAATAATTGCTACCAACCTGCCTTCCATTGAAGACCTGTATACTGCACGAATGAAGAAGAGGGCCGTGAAAATATTTACAGACCCCTCGCATCCTGGACATAAACTGTTTCAACTCCTATCCTCAAAACGATGCTATAGAGCACTGCACACCAGCAGAACAAGACACAAGAACAGTTTTTCCCAAGGCCAATCACTCTGCTAAACAAATAATTCCATCAACACTGTCAAACTATTTACTGAATCTGCACTACTATTAATCGTCTCATAGTTCCCATCACCAATCTCTTTCCACTTATGACTGTATGACTATAACTTGTTGCTGGCAATCCTTATGATTTATATTGATATATTGACCATCAATTGTGTTGTAAATGTTGTACCTTGATGAACGTATCTTTTCTTTTATGTACACTCAGAGCATATGTACCAAGACAAATTCCTTGTGTGTCCAATCACACTTGGCCAATAAAACATTCTATTCTATTCTATTCTATTCTATTCTATTCTATTCTATTCTATTCTATTCTATTCTATTCTATTCTATTCTATTCTATTCTATTCTATTTTTAATAACCTCACAATAAAGTGACATGAAGTTCACAGACAGGGCTTTCATACATTTTTTCTACAGTAAATCTTACTCTTTGGATGAGAAATCTTTCCTTCTGGGCATCGATAGCATTTGTAGCAGCAAAATGGTTTCCCTTCCATCCTTTTCCTGCTGTATCCAGAATTGCAATGGGAATTACACAGAGAAGTGGGAAGTTCCTACCAGGAAATAAGAAATTACTTCTAAGACATGTTTCCAAGTATCTACCTCTAGCTTATACCCAGGCAGATTTTAGATGGTGTTCTTGAAAAGAACTGTACAATGAAAGAAATTCAAACATCACACTTGTTTAAAACCCCTTAAGCAGGGGTTAAATTCAGCAGGTTCTGCCAGGTTCTGGAGAACTGGTAGCAGAAATTTTGACTAGTTCAGATAACCAGCAAATACGTCATTCTGGCTGGCTCCAGAATGGGGTAGGAATGGAGATTTTGCAATATCCTTCCCCCAGGAGTGGGGAGTGAATGGGGATTTCGCAGTATTCTTCCCCTGGAGTGGGGTGGAAATGGAGATTTTGCAGTATTCTTCCCATGGAGTGGGGTGGGAATGGAGATTTTGCAGTATCCTTCCCCTGCCATGCCCACCTAGCCACGCCCACCCACAGAACTGGTAATAAAAATAAATTAAATTCCACCACTCCCCGTAAAGAAGCTAGATGTTTTCCCAGAAGAAATTCATTTGATTCAAGTGTCAATGTGACACTTTGTTCTCCTTTATATCAATATATTAGTAGAATCCTCAATTTAAAAAAAAGTAATGACTGTTTTTGGTTGAGATTTCACTGAATTGTGCAATAATACACTAAAGTGATTTGACAGATTTGGCAGGGAGTTGCATCTAGCCATTAATTCTGTTCCATCTCCAGTTCCATAATCATCTGTGTTGCTCTTCTTTGCACTGTTTCTAGAGTATGTTGTAGGCAAATTGTATAATTTTTTATTTATTTATTTAATTTTGTCATAACAATATACACAAGCATAACACAAAAAGATTATATTATTATTATTATTATTATTATTATTATTATTATTATTATTATTATTATTATTATTATTATTATTATTATTGTTATTATTATTAATTTGATTTTTATACCGCCCTTCTCCCGAAGGACTCAGGGCGGTGTACAGGCAGAATAAAACAAACAATACAAAATACAATTAAAATGCAATTTAAAAAACTTATTTAAATTAGCCTGAAAATTTAAAAAAATTTTACACTAAAAAACCCCATTTAAAATTAATAACATTTGACATTTAAAATTCAATTGAGCCCATAATAAAGAGGTGTGTCTTCAGTTCGCGCGGAAAGTCCAAGGTCAGGTATTTGGCGTAAGCCTGGGGAAGCTCGTTCAGAGGTGGAGCCCCACAGAGAAGGGCCTTCCTGGGGCCGCCAGCCGACATTGTTTGGTGGACGCACTGAGAAGTCCCTCTGTGAGAGCGACGGGTCGGTGGGAGGCATGTGGTAACAGCAGGCGGTCCTGCAGTACCCAGGCCCCAAGCCATGGAGCGCTTTAAAGGTCGTAACAACTTGGTGCACTCAGAAGGCCACAGGTAGCCAGTGCAGTCTGCGCAGGAGCGGTGTTACATGGGAGCTACGCGTAGCTCCCTCTATCACCCGCGCAGCTGCATTCTGGACTAACTGAAGCCTCCGAGTGCACTTATATAATATATAAACATATATATGAGGAGAAACAAGGAAGTATAAGCATATATATATATATATATATATAAACAAAAGGACAGGAACGGTAGGCACGTTTGTGCTCTTATGCACGCCCCTTAGAGTCCCCTTAGGAATGGAGTGAGGTCAACAGTGGATAGATTTTGTTTAAAGCTTTTGGGGTTATGAGAAGAGACCACAGAGACCACAGAATCAGGTAATGCATTCCAAGCACAGATAATTCTGTTACAGAAATCATATTTTTTGCAATCCAAACTGGAGCGGTTGACATTAAGTTTAAATCTATTGTGTTATTGTAGTTGAAACTGAAGTAGTCGTTGGCAGGAAGGACATTACAATGGATGATTCTATGAGCTAAACCCAGGTCCTGTCGAAGGCGACGGAGTTCCAAGTTTTCTAAACCCAGGATTTCAAGTCTGGTGGAATAAGGTATAATCCACAAATTGAATTGAGAACATGAAAAGGACTTTTTTAATGGTTGAATGAAAAGCAATGAATCATGTAACATCCATAAATTCACAGTGGGAAAATGATTTAGACAACTTAGTACAAGCTCTACCTGGTTAAATGCCTTAGGCCACTGGATCACATCTTCAGAAATGGTGAATATTTTACCAGGGACATCCTGTGGCGCCACTCTCCCAACTTTGACTCTAAGAAAGGACTGATTTGGAAATGTGATCCAGTTGATAATATCAAATCCTGCTATTAATTCATCTTTGGAGCTAAAGGAAAGCATTTCGCCAGCGCTGTTGTTAAATGAAACACTTCTCAAGAAAGGATGAAGCTAGATGAAAATAACAGCAAGAAATCATCAACCTCTTCCTTAGCGTTGTACTAAATAAATACAGTTAACAGTCAAATTGAATCTTAAAGGCATTCCTTATGTTAAAAAAAAAATCTTCCGTTCAGATTTTAAAAAGTCAATTTCAATTCATTTTAGCTAGGTTTCTTTTGGTGATTCAACTGCTGTTGACCTAAATAATATTATTATTTTTTGTAGTCATTATAGCATTGGAATGTATGATATTAATTTACACTGGGTTGCTTCATTTTAGTAAATGGAATGTGTTTGGTTCTGCAACCCAACAAGGCAGACACAGACTTCAGAGGATAATTAGAACTGCAGAAAAAACATTGGCTACCAACCTGCCTTCCACTGAGGACCTGTATACTGCACGAGTCAAAAAGATGGCTATGCAAATATTTAAAGACCCTTCACATCCTGGACATATTTTGTTTCAACTCCTACTCTCAAAATGATAGAGTACTGCACACCGGAACAACTAGACACAAGGGCAGTTTTTTTCCTAACTTTTCATCACTCTGCTAAATAAATAATTCCCTCAACACTGTCAAACTATTTACTAAAACTGCACTACTATTAATCTTCTCATCATTCCCATCACCCATCACCTTCCACTTATGATTGTATGACTGTAACTTTGTTGCTTGTATCCTTACGATTTATATTAATATTGATTGTTTCCTGATTGCTTATTTGTACTCTATGACTATCATTAAGTGTTGTAAGTGTTGTACCTTGATGAAGGTATCTTTTCTTTTATGTACACTGAGAGCATATGCACCAAGACAAATTCCTTGTGTGTCCAATCATACTTGGTCAATAAAATTTTTTATTCTATATTATTCTATTCAACAATGTGTACTAGTCATTCCTGACTCTAGGGGGTGGTGCTCATCTCCGTTTTAAAGCCAGAGAGCCAGCACTGTCCAAAGACATCTCTATGGTCATGTGGCCGACATGACCAAACACCAAACGTGCACAGAATGCTGTTACCTTCACACCAAAGGTGGTCCCTATTTTTCTACTTGTATTTTTTACATGCTTTCAAACTGTGAAGTTTATATATAAATTATATATTATTTATATATTTATATATATATAAATATATATATTTGCTCCCAGAAGCATGAAGCTGAAGCCTGAAGATGACGAATGAGACTTCGTCGAAACGTCGCCAAGACATTTCCAATTTTACGCGGGAGAAAACCCGAATAACCAAAGACCTACATACAAACACCCGCGAAAACCTCAGAATATATATATATATATATATAGTCACACAGTATTTATAAGCATAAGCATGAAATAACTATACAATATATAAGCATATATATAAGTTTGAGTATGTAATAATTATATTAACTGGATATAACAAAAGGAAACAATAGGACAGGAACAGTAGGCACTCTTGTGCTCTTATGCACGCCCCTTACAGACCTCTTAGGAATGGGGTGAGGTCAATAGTAGACAGTTTTTGGTTGAAGCTTTGGGGATTTTGGGAAGAGACCACAGAGTCAGGTAGTATATTCCAAGCATTAACAACTCTGTTACTGAAGTCATATTTTCTGCAATCAAGATTGGAGCGGTTAACATTAAGCTTAAATCTCTTGTGTGCTCGTGTATTGTTGCAATTGAAGCTGAAGTAGTCTTCGACAGGAAGGACATTGTAATAGATGATTCTATATATTAGTTGGCAGAAGCTGGTAGAAGTAATGGGAGCTCACCCTGCAGCACTAGGGATTTTAACCACTGAACTGCCAACCTTTTGATCAATGAGATCAGCATCTTAGCCACTGAGCCACCGAGTCCCTAGAAGATTCCTTTACAATAAATTAATTGTGACATTGAAACCCAATCGATTCAGGTTAACCATAATCTTTTCCATCCAGTCACAAGTAAAATAAAAAAAGTGCTAAGATCTAATAATATTCCACCATTATTTGAAGAAACAAAAAACTGTGTCTACACGGGTTCTTCTATATTATTGATCTCGGGGAAAATACCTGCCAAGGTTGCTGATTGAGAAACTGATTTTTTTTCTTATCTCGTCTTGTTCCTTTCTTCATTGAAGATGAGAGCATAGCCTGCAAAGCTTCTGCCACTACATGGACAGCTTTATAGATGCTGTAGCTATGGCTGGTCATGCTCATTTCAAAAACTGAGCCAGGAAGTTGACTTAGGTCCTCTTCTCCAGTGCAGATGTCTTCATCCATTGTTTCTCCAGGAACAGTGGGGAAAGAACACTGAAATGCCTCTTTCCAGAAATCCCTAGAAAAACCATCTTCCTCTTTAGATGTCAGCTTCCTGTGCTGAAGGAACTCATAGAATCCTAGCACTTCTTCACTGTGGACTGCGAAAGAGAGTGCACCATGCATGAAATCAATGGACCAGCTTCGTTGAAAAGACATTGACGTGAAATCTATCTGGGCTACGAAAATCCATATTTTGGTTTTCATTGGGATCTCCTCAAATTCAGAGATATGAAGCATTGCCCTTAAAACCACCATTGTTTGAATTTCGCCGTGTACAACTACTACGTTAGCAGTGGCGTCCATAATGATCCTAGTTGTTTTCTCTCCTTCCATAACCATTTCAGTGATTTCAGTTGAAAAATTTACTTCAGGAAATGTTTCTATAAAATCAAAGCAGATACCTGCTTGGGCAAACATGGGGAGCTGATTTGCTACAAATCTTTCCCCACTGTCATCTTTAATGAAAATCACTCCAATCCACACCCACTGGAAAAAAAGCAGTAACTGGAGAATCCCCTCATATTGTTGGTTGATGTCTGGAAATATCTGATGAAGGAAAACTCTTCGGGATATGTCATTCATCACTGGTGAGGGCCCATAGGACAACTAAAGAATATAGCAAACAATTAAGAAGGGAAAGTCTCTGAGTTATTTTTGCCAATATTATTAATTTGAGTACTTTCATCATTTCTAAATTTTTAGGTATTTGTGCAAGCATTAACTGTTTTTCAGACTTCATTCAAATTCAGTGTTAAATAATTTGGGATTTGTGAGTGTAATGGACATAGATTTACCAGCTCAGAAATCAAAGAATATACCATTTACTTTCAAACCTAACCTACTTCAGCAGGAAATTCAAGGCCCTATGGCATATGAAATATGGATTACTCAGCTCTTTCTCATGCAACTCTTGCTAAGCATGACTCATTAAATGATTATTCATAAGCCAATATCAGCAGTATAATATAATATAATATAACAACAGAGTTGGAAGGGACCTTGGAGGCCTTCTAGTCCAACCCCCTGCCCAGGCAGGAAACCCTACACCATCTTGGTCAGATGGTTATCCAACATTTTCTTAAAAATTTCCAGTGTTGGAGCATTCACAACTTCTGCAGGCAAGTCGTTCCACTTATTAATTGTTCTAACTGTCAGGAAATTTCTCCTTAGTTCTAAGTTGCTTATTTCCTTATTTATTTATTTATTTATTTAATCACATTTTTATACCGCCCTATCTCCCGAGGGACTCAGGGCGGTTTACAGCCTGATAAAAAGCACAAATATAAATACAAGATAAAACACCAATTAAAAAACTTATTAAATAAGGCCGAATATTAAAATTACGATAAAAATAATAAAACCCCATTAAAACCAAATTTAGAATTTAAAATTCTAGTCCAGTCCTGCACAGATAAATAGATGTGTCTTAAGCTCACGGCGAAAGGTTTGAAGGTCAGGAAGTTGGCGGAGTCCTGGGGGAAGTTCATTCCAGAGGGTGCGAGCCCCCACAGAAAAGGCCCTTCCCCTGGGTGTCGCCAGTCGGCACTGCCTGGCTGACGGCACCCTAAGGAATCCCTCCCTGTGAGAGCGCATGGGTTGGTGGGAGGCAATCGCTGGCAGCAGACGGTCCCGTAGGTAACCCAGCCCTATGCCATGGAGTGCTTTGAAGATAGTTATCAAAACCTTGAAGTGCACCCGAAAGGCCACAAGTAGCCAGTGCAGTCTGTGCAGGAGAGGTGTCACATGGGAGCCACGAGGGGCTCCCTCTATCACCCGCGCAGCCACATTCTGGACTAACTGGAGCCTCTGGGTGCTCTTCTGGGGGAGCCCCATGTAGAGAGCAATGCAGTAATCCAGAAGAGATGTCACGAGGGCATGAGTGACCGTGCATAGGGCATCCCGGTCTAGGAAGGGGCGCAACTGGAGAACCAGGCGAACCTGGTAAAAAGCTCTCCTTTTGACGGCCGTCAAATGGTCTTCAAAAGACAGCCGTCCATCCAGGAGAACGCCCAAGTTGCACACCCTTTCCATTGGGGCCAATGACTCGCCCCCAACAGTCAGCCGCAGCTGCAGCTGACTGTACCGGGGTGCTGGCATTCACAGCCACTCTGTCTTGGAGGGATTGAGCTTGAGCCTGTTTCTCCCCATCCAGACCCGTACGGCCTCCAGACACTGGGACAGCACTTCGATAGCTATGTTGGGGTGGCCCAGTGTGGAGATGTACAGCTGAGTATCATCAGCGTAGAGTTGGTACCTCACACCGAAACCACTGATGATCTTACCCAGCGGCTTCATATAGATGTTGAACAGGAGGGGCGAGAGAATCAACCCCTGTGGCACCCCACAAGTGAGGCGCCTCGGGGTTGACCTCTTCCCTCCCGTCAACACCGTCTGCGACCAATCAGAGAGATAGGAGGAGAACCACCGATAAACGGTGCCTCCCACTCCCAATCCCTCCAACCGGTGCAGCAAGATACCATGGTCGATGGTATCAAAAGCTGCTGAGAGGTCTAATAGGACCAAGGCAGAGGAATAACCCCTATCCCTGGCCCTCCAGAGATCATCAACCAACGCGACCAAAGCCGTCTCAGTGCTGTATTCGGGCCGAAAGCCGGACTGGAACGTGTCTAGATAGACAGTTTCATCCAGGTACCGGGGTAATTGACGTGCCACCACAGTCTCTACAACCTGATCTACAACCTTGATCAGTTTCCACCCATTGCTTCTTGTTCTACCCTCAGGTGCTTTGGAGAACAGCCCGACTCCCTCTTCTTAAAGAGAGGGAATCTCTTAAAGTAAACTCTTAAAGTAAAGAGAGAGATTTTCCTGATTTGGTTTTAAAACAACACCTATCCTTTTTAACAGAATAACAGAGCTGGAAAGAACCTTGGAGGTCTTCTAGTCCAACCCACTGCTCAAGCAGGAGACCCTATACCATTTCAGAGAAATGGCTGTCCAGTCTCTTCTTCTTTTTTTTTAAATATACTTTATTAAACTTTTTTTACATTAAAAATATAGAAAAGAAAAAGAAAAGGTTATATCACATAACAGTTTTTCTTATAACAATAATCCGTGCAAGGATTACAAACATTAAATTGTATGTATTTGTGTTCTTGTTTTATCTATTGTTTATACTTAGTAGCTACGTAAGTCTCTCTCCTTTTTTTTTAATTTGCATTGTGGGACTTGAACCTGCAGTAATTGCAAGTAGCTGCTGTTAATAACAGACTGTCTTAGCAGTCTGAGCCACCAGAGGCCCTTTCTATCCATTTATACCACTGTTCTCCAAAGCACCTGAGGGTAGAACAAGAAGCAATGGGTGGAAACTGATCAAGGTTGTAGATCAGGTTGTAGAGACTGTGGTGGCACGTCAATTACCCCGGTACCTGGATGAAACTGTCTATCTAGACACGTTCCAGTCCGGCTTTCGGCCCGAATACAGCACTGAGACGGCTTTGGTCGCATTGGTTGATGATCTCTGGAGGGCCAGGGATAGGGGTTATTCCTCTGCCTTGGTCCTATTAGACCTCTCAGCGGCTTTTGATACCATCGACCATGGTATCTTGCTGCACCGGTTGGAGGGATTGGGAGTGGGAGGCACCGTTTATCGGTGGTTCTCCTCCTATCTCTCTGATTGGTCACAGACGGTGTTGACGGGAGGGAAGAGGTCAACCCCGAGGCGCCTTACTTGTGGGGTGCCACAGGGGTTGATTCTCTCGCCCCTCCTGTTCAACATCTATATGAAGCCGCTGGGTAAGATCATCAGTGGTTTCGGTGTGAGGTACCAACTCTACGCTGATGATACTCAGCTGTACTTCTCCACACTGGGCCACCCCAACATAGCTATCGAAGTGCTGTCCCGGTGTCTGGAGGCCGTACGGGTCTGGATGGGGAGAAACAGGCTCAAGCTCAATCCCTCCAAGATAGAGTGGCTGTGAATGCCAGCACCCCGGTACAGTCAGCTGCAGCTGCGGCTGACTGTTGGGGGCGAGTCATTGGCCCCAATGGAAAGGGTGCGCAACTTGGGCGTTCTCCTGGATGGACGGCTGTCTTTCGAAGACCATTTGACGGCCGTCAAAAGGAGAGCTTTTTACCAGGTTCGCCTGGTTCTCCAGTTGCGCCCCTTCCTAGACCGGGATGCCCTATGCACGGTCACTCATGCCCTCGTGACATCTCATCTGGATTACTGCAATGCTCTCTACATGGGGCAAGGTGTCCTTGTTTTTTTGTGAAAGGAATGTTATTATGACTATATATCATCCTGCCTGGTTCCATACAATCCTCCCTCCCAGTTTCCCACAGTAGTAAATTTATGGTAGTAAATGTAGCAGGCCTGAAGATTCAATGAACAAAATGGCTCTCAGGCCTGACATTCTCCTTAGTTTTAGGTAGGTTCTCTCCTTGGTTAGTTTCCAACCATTGCTTCTTGTCTTGCCTTCCGGTGCTTTTGAAAGCAGCAAAATAAGTTCTTGGAAAACAAGACAAGTTTTAGTACCATCCTACTTCCTTAAAGGTATCAAGACCATGTTTCAAAAATATTTCTTACTTAAATATATATCGGGAAGACAACTCACCTGTGGAATCTTGTAGATGTACAAAATGATTGCCATGTAGAGACACACACCAGCATCAGGTCCTCCAATGATGGATGCTATATTAGTCTGCATATCACACTTGTAGTTGGGGATAAATTTGCCCTGTGTGGAGAGAAGTTCCAGTGAGACACGAAAAGTCCAGTTGGGATGAAAATTGCTGTTCAACACATGGAATCCCAGTGTGACATTGTGTAAAATCCTTGGGTTTTTATTAATTGTCTCTATAGCGAATTGCAAAGCTAGTATATGCTGATAGTTCTGGGTTATTACTCTGCAAAGAGAAGATGAATTAGTTGATTATTAATAATTAGATCTTGCATTCTAAACAAATGACTGGATCTCCATGGAACAAATTTCTTTTCACCTTTGTCCCCCCAAATACAAGCAGTTAATAATAATAGAACAGGAGAAAGATTTAAGGGGCATGCATAAGAGCACCAGCGTGCCTACCGTCCATGTCCTAATGTCCAAGGCATTAAATCAGTGGTTCTCAACCTGTATAGTGCTGCGACCCCTTTAATACAATTCCCCACGATGTGGCGACTCCAACCGTAAAATTATTTTTTTTTAGGCAGCGATCTCAGCATGCCTCAGCAGCCGCAGAAGGGGAAAAAAAGTGGCAAACTGTTTTTTTGAGTTTATTGCACCTGAAGCTGTATTCCTAGCGATCTGAACTGCTTGCGATTGCCTTGAGGACGGAGGCATTAAAGCGGAGACTCCTCCCTTATTAAGTTTATTGTGCCTGAAGCCAGATTAGGCTAGCGATTGGGAGTGATTGCAGCTGGCTTGAGAGGGAGACATCAGAGCAACAATTTCTCTCTTTTTTAATTCATCGCGCCTGAAGCCAAATTCGGCTAGCAATTTGAAGAGCCTGCAGCTGGCTTGTGGAGTCAACTATTGAAGCGTGATTCTTCGACTCACAAGTATACTTCCCATATTTCCGATGGTCTTAGGCAACCCCTGGCAAATCGTCCTTCGACCCCCAATGGGGTCACGACCCACAGGTTGAGAACCGCTGCATTAAGTGATTGGCACTTTGCCACTCAGGTGTGGGTGCGGTCTGGTGAAGTATCAAACCAAAATCATGGATTAGAATACCTGGCATCAAAATAAGGGGATTTTGATACTAATCGCTCGCTATGTTCAACATTTTAATATGTCTCCTAAACTCTCAGCATGGTCTAGTTAGAAAGCCAAACATTGGATTCAATGGAGCATACAATGACGGATGATGATGTACTCATGACCCCCATTAATTCAGAGACACTAACATCATTTGAAAATTAAACCACTGGCCGTTGCCAAGAGATGCAATAGGGATAGAAATCAAGGGAAAACATGAAAGGCCGTACATGACATTGTCAAAAACATCAAAAGAGGGATTCTTTTCAAAGGTTGCTGGAGTAGGAAATACATAGATCTGAGAGAGAATGGTGCCAATGATAAAGTCACCCGGATGGTAATCCTTGTGAAGAATAGCAAGAGGGAGGCTTATAGGGCATTTCACAGGGAGACTGCTATAGGCTTCTTCAAGCACCAATATCACTAGTATTGATGTCACAAACATCACCATCCTCAAAGAAGATCGTTCTTCAGGATTTCTTTCACATATACATATCTGGTTGAATTGGGTATGTTGATCTGAGGAAATACGTATTGGCTAACTGGCCATTATAATGAATATAACCCAGTAGAGAAAATATTGTCTGCATTTCTCCTAGCTCAACGTGTATATTAATAACCAGTATTAGTCTTGGTTCAATGTTTTGCAAATTCTCTAGGAAGCTATAGACGTAATTATGCTTGAGTTGGAAATTATACAGATGAGAGACTGCAGTGAAATGGTGTTGATCTACGATGTAAAAAAAGAAAAAAACAATGTATCAGATCTCTAGAGTCAACTCTCAGGAATTATTGAGTCTGTCATTTGCACCTCTATAACTGTCTGGTTCGGTTCTGCAACCCAACAAGAAAGACACACAGACTTCAGAGGATAATTAGAACTGCAGAAAAAATAATTGCTCCCAACCTGCCTTCCATTGAGGACCTGTATACTGCACAAATTAAGAAGAGGGCCGTGAAAATATTTACAGATCCCTCACATCCAGGACATAAACTGTTTCAACTCCTACCCTCAAAACGACGCTATAGAGCACTGCACACCAGAACAACTAGACACAAGAACAGTTTTTTCCCAAAGGCCATCACTCTGCTAAACAAATAATTCCCTCAACACTGTCAAACTATTTACTAAATCTACACTACTATTAATCTTCTCATCTTTTCCATCACCAATCTCTTTCCACTTATGACTGTATGACTGTAACTTTGTTGCTGGCAATCCTTATGATTTATATTGATATATTGACCATCATTTGTGTTGTAAATGTTGTACCTTGATGAACGTATCTTTTCTTTTATGTACACTGAGAGCATATGCACCAAGACAAATTCCTTGTGTGTCCAATCACACTTGGCCAATAAAACATTCTATTCTATTCTATTCTATTCATAGCCTTCTATCACCAGTTTTATAGCTACCTTTAACAAAGAATGGAAAACTAAAAAAAATATTTGAAAAGATATGTCAGCATCAAAGAAGAAATAAAAATATGACAATATGAAGTTTGCTGGATGTTCAAAATGAGCCAACAAAAAGAAAAAAGAAACAAATAAACCTGCTGACACCTACAACAAACATGTCTATTATAAGAAATGATTGAACAATATGCAAGTTCAAAATTTCTGCATAATTAACTTATTAATCAGGAAAATGAATTGCAACCTCTTCACTCTGTAAGCAGCAGATAGCTAGTCTATCTGTTGTGGTCCGCCAGCTGCCTGCGGAGCTGGCAATGGAGTCAGACAGCAATGAGGCTGAGGTGGGGCCAGGGCCATTGGGGAGTGAGGTGCGGACTCCAGAGCCTCCAGAGACTGATAGTAGTAAGGCAGAGTAACAGGAGGAGCCTGTTCCTAATGCACGCATGAGAAGAGCTGCCAGAAGGCAAGAGCAGCTCAAGCAAAGAGGACAACTCGGGAGTAGGGTCAAGAGATGATTGGCCCCTCCCATAAGGCTTAAAACAGACCAGCAATGGCATTTGGGCTTTGCCGGAAAACAACGTTGATAGCTTCGTCTTGTTGCATTTATTTTGTATCGGTGTCTTCTGAAAGTTTGCCAAGAAAGGCCTTTGGCAGTTTGCCTAATTGGACCAAGGTTTGCGATAGGACTGAGGAATTTGTGTTGGGAGGAATTTGCTTTAATTTAGTTGAACTAGGCTGGGAATGAAGTAATTCTCAACTGTTAAAATAAAGTTTGTTTGTTTTTTCACTGACTGAGTTTCCTACTACCTACTTGGGCCTGGGTCAGAACACTATCAAGGTATTTTAATCCTAACCAATAGATAAATGGGGTGCTAAAAGAAATACAGGTAGTCCTTGACTTACGACCACAATTGAGCCCAAAATTTCTGTTGCTAAGTGAGAGAGTTGTCAAGTGAATTTTGCTCCATTTTATTATCTTTTTTGCCACAGTTGTTAAGTGAATCATGGCAGTTGTTAAGTTAGTAACATAGTTGTTAAGTGAATCTGCCTTCCCCATTGATTTTGCTTATCAGAAGGTCACAAAAGGGGATCACATGAATCTAGGATACTGCAACCAATAAATATGAGTCAGTTGTCAAACATCTGAATTTTGATCATGTGACATTGGAAAGTTGCAATAGCTGTAAGTGCGAAAAATGGTCATAACTTACTTTTTTTAGTGCTTTTGTAACTTCCAACAGTTACTGAACTATTGTAAGTTGAGGACTACTTCTATATGAAACTGCCAAATTTTGAAAATTTATTGTATATGCACCATGAAATGATTTTCAACTCCTAGTAACCACGTAGACAGATTTTCTAAAACAACATTCCGCTAATCTGTGACTTCAGGCTTCCAAATGGTGTACTCATCATTATCATAGCTGAGTCTGTTTGTCATGTCCCACTCCTCCGCTGACGGCCGGGTCAGGGAAATCTGAATCAGGCTTGCCTCTGCAGCTCTGCCCAAAGTCCTAGCAAAATCCTCAGAGCAGTCAGGAGACCAGTAAGTGACTTCAGCAAGATAAATTCGACTTTGCCTGACTCAGAGACTGCCAGAAAGCAGATCCTTTATATAGGCCATGGGGTGTGGCTCCATGACTCAGCACTCATTAAGGCCTGCCCCTCCCTTCCTTCTGTTGCCTCCGCCTATCCAATCTTCTGATGCGAGGGTCACTCCAATCAGCTGTTGGAAGTAAACTTTCCTCAGGCTCACATGCTGTGGAGGAGGGGGAGGGGTCTAGCTGCTCCGTTTGCCTGGGCATGGAGCCAGGGCTGGGGCCGAGGGATGCTCCCTCCTCTGCAGCCTGCTTGGGCATGGAGCCAGGGCTGGGATCGGGAGGTGCCCCCTCCTCTGCAGCCTGCTTGGGCATGGAGCCAGGGCTGGGGCCGGGAGGCATACATTCCTCTGTGTTCGGGAGCAGATAAGCAGACCCCGGCTGCAGTGAGAGCGGGCAAGACACAACACTGTTTTGCTCCTGGTTATTCTTTTTTTCTCTTTTCTTCCAAGCGTTAGAACCTCTTCCAAATACACCTTTTAATATATCCGATTAATAAGCTTGTGACAATCTAGTAACCTTGATTATAAGTCAGGGATCCCCAATTCCCAAACTGTGGCTCACTACTGGGCCATGGCCCATTCAAAACCAGGCCACATAAGTGTGGGTGGGTGGTTGTATGTGTGTGCACAGCTCCACTTGCATAAGTCTCAGGCACATGTACCTGCTGCTTTGTTAGCAGCGGTGGCAATTCCTTCCCAAGGATCAGCCCACAGATTTCCACTGCTCTCCTCTCCTCTCCCTTCTGTGCATCCATGTGTTAAGCACTGGACCCAGATCTTTCTCCTCTTCCTCATCAGTCACCTCCAATCCTGGGAGCTCTTGACTCTCCATCTGAGGGCTGACGGATGGCCCAGGCTTCGCCTTTCTGTCTCTCTCTCTCTCTGCCAGCTCCATTTCCTCTTTCCCCTTGGAGCTCTCAAGTTGTCTTGATACTGACCCTGACTCCCACGCCTCCTCTTCCTCTGATTCGACTGCTGGAGGGGTCGGCAGCTGACGGGCCACAACAGTAGTCTTCTTCTCTTCTTCATTTTTTTGATTGTTGGGATTTTTATGTGGTTTATACACAGCTACATTGTATATTTTAGATTATTATTATAAATGAAACTAAAGTTATATTTACACCTACAGCACGTATTTTATTATTATTGTATCTGTCAAGTACAAGCCATTTGCTAGGTTAGATAACTTTTCCAAGACTTTTCCAATGCATCTTTTCTAACATTTTTTAAGTCTTAAATTTAATTATTAATTATAAAATACACATACTTTTGTTTTCATTGTTTTATTTATTAATAAATCTGAAACTTTTTTTTACTATAAGTAGGTGATAAACTTCAATGCTTAGTAGGACAAGGTGCTAATGATTATAATAAAATAAATAAGAGCAGTGGTGGGATTCAATTTTTTTTACTACTGGTTCTATGGGTGTGGCTTGGTGGGCGTGGCATGGTTTGGTGGGCATGGCAGGGGAAGGATACTGTAAAATCTCCATTCCCACCCCACTCCAGGGGAAGGATACTGCAAAATACCCATTTCCTCCTGATCAGCTGGGACTCTAGAGGCAGAGAATAGATGGGGGCAGGGCCAGTCAGAGGTGGTATTTACTGGTTCTCCGAACTACACAAAATTTCTGCTACCAGTTCTCCAGAACTGGTCAGAACCTGCTAAATACTACTTTGAACAAGAGTTCTCCAAGCTTTTTGGCTTTCAGTATACGGGGGGGTGGGGAGAGGGGATGTTGTGTTTGTGCCCCCCGAGCCGGGCCTCCTGCCAGAAAGTGACTTGGAGCCAGGCCTTCTGCCAGAAAGTGACTTGGAAAGTGAGGGGGAAGGGCTGTCAGGACTAATCTTGGGAGCACCGGCTTCCCTGGCTCAGCTCCAGGAGCCAGAGGCAGGCCAGGTGGAAGAGATAATGAGGCCTCCATCACCTGACTCTTTCCCCCCAGGCCATGCCTTCAAACCCAGCTGATGGGAATCAGGCTTGGTTGGACCCTAGGTTTCGTAGGCAGGAGAGGAGGGAACAACAGAAGCAGGGGTAGGGCAGGCCTAGGAAGTGCTGAGTCAGGGAGCCACACCCCACAGGATATAAAGGTAGCCAGAGCTTCTGTGCCTCTTCGTAGCAGGCAAATCAACTGATTAACTAAGAGCTGAAGTTTGTTCCTGGGTGACTCATTGGCGTTGAGGGAGATAACAGATACACTTGGCACTTCGCTATTTTGCTGCCAGAGCTGATAGTGCTGGCTAATTAAGCCATTACTCAGATGGAGGTGAAGGAGGACAGAACAGGGGATGGTTCCACATGAGTAGCTGGAAAGTGCACACACATATGCATCTCAAATGACATAGCCGCTCACCCACTCATTGTGCAAGTGGTCATTTGCACTCATGAATGCATACACTTATGCAGCCCGGTTTGGAATAGCTCATAGCCCACTAGTAGGCCACAGCTTGGGGGCTGGAGACCTTTCAAATAAACTTCTCTTTGGCTATCATTTCCGTCTTCTTAGGTGTTCCTTATTATTCAATTCAGGCCTCACTACAATGATATAGCATTTAGGGGAAAAGATGCAGAGCAATAAACCAGCACTGGAGGCCAAGATGGAAAAAATCTCCACGGCCACCATGTACTTGCCCTTTGTGCTTAAATAAGTCGGAACAAAGGACACCCAGACACTGCAGAAGACCAACATGCTGAAGGTGATAAACCTGGCTTCATTGAAACTGTCAGGCAGATTCCTGGCCAGGAAGGCCACCGTGAAACTGATGGCAGCCAGGAAGCCCAGAAATCCCAGGACAACGTAAAACATGGTGATAGAGCCTTCATTGCATTCCAGGATAATTTCTTCCATCAAGGAGTTCATGTCAACATCTGGAAAGGGAGGAGTAGTTACCAACCACACAGTGAAAATCAAAGCTTGAATTAAAGAGCAGGAGAGGACAATGGAGCTGGCCATTTGCTTTCCAGACCATTTCCTCATCCCACCACCTGGTGTGGTTGCCATGAAGGCCAGGACCACAATGATGGTCTTGGCCAAAACTGAGGAAATGGCTATTGAGAAGATGATGCCAAAGGTTGTTTGTCGAAGGAGACACATAAGCTTTGTGGGCTGTCCAATGAAGAGCAAAGTACAAAGGAAACAGAACAAAAGAGCAACGAGAAGAACGTAGCTGAGGTTCCGATTGTTGGCTTTGACAATGGGAGTCTCCTGGTGCTTAATGAAGATGTGAAACACCAAAGCTGTGAGGAAAGAAAATAGTAGGCCAAAAAGAGTGAGCGTGATTCCCAAAGGTTCTTCAAATGAGAGGAAGCTGATAACTTTCGGAAGGCAGAGATTCCGATTCATATTGGGATACTGATCCTTTGGACACTGAAAACAGTCTTCCATATCTGTGAAAGAAAGATGCTTTAGGAAACAGGGCCTCTGGTGGCTCACCAGGCTAATGCAGCCTGTTATTAACACACAGCTGCCTGCAGTTACAATTACTGCAAGTTCAAGTCCCACCAGGCCCAAGGTTGACTCAGCCTTCCATCCTTTATAAGGTAGGTAAAATGAGGATCCAGATTGTTGTGGGGGCAATAAGTTGACTTTGTATATAAATATACAAATAGGATGAGACTATTGCCTTACACAATGTAAGCCGCCCTGAGTCTTCGGAGAAGGGCGGGATATAAATTCAAATTAAAAAAAACAAAAAAAACCTGCAGGTTCAAGTCCCACCAGGCCGAAGGTTGACTCAGCCTTCCATTCTTTATAAGGTAGGTAAAATGAGGACCCAGATTGTTGGGGGCAATAAGTTGACTTTGTATATAATATACAAATGGATGAAGACTATTGCTTGATATAGTTTAAGCCACCCTGAGTCTTCGGAGAAGGGCGGGATATAAATGCAAATTAAAAAAAACACACACAATCTATCTTTGAGTACGACCTCTTTAACTGAGTTAAATCATGAAATGGGAGAGGAAGTGCCCGATAAATAGGAGTTACTCCACAGGTTGGATGGCAGCATTTAAGGGAAGCTGGCTTCACTGCAGCAATCCTGTGCTTTTGCTCAACTTTCTTCTCTCCCAATAAGAACAGCAAATAATATTTTATTTTTAACTGCATTTCTTTTTTTTATTGCTGTGTAGGAGAATATGAAAAATAGAATATTTTTTATAACTAAATGAATAAATAAACTTTCCCACAAATGGCTTCTTTGTATTGCTCTGTTTTTATTTATTAGCTGCCATTGTTCAGATTAGGTATGCTGGTGGTTACAAAATATTATATGCCTTATACACAAAGCTGAATCTGCAGAATCTACATTCTGCCATTTCCCAAAATCTATCTGGCTGGCCAGGCCATACATTCTTAGGGGCCCAGGTGAGGTGGTTGCTCCCTGGGGCCTGCCTGATCCTGCTCCCCTCCCCCCCCACATGTGGTGGGTTGGAGTGGGGTGTAGGGTTGAGAATGCTGGCGGCAGTGACTTTTTTATAACAGCCTGAAGGGGGGGTCCACCACGGAGAAGCGACTATCCTAATTTCATCGTACGCTGGTCTTACGTTACTGGCCCTAATCAGACTTTTATGACATCAAGGACGGCTGGGATGGACTCACTCATGTGCCCATTTGCTTTATATGCGATACTCTCCAATTGAACTCCTTGGCTTGCGGGATTCCTCCGTCTCGCAGGAATGGCCCTTTACGTTATCGAGGGCCTACCTCAATGACGGGTCTTGGGACCCAGAGAGGTGGCATGTGTCCAAGAAGAACCTTTGGGGGTTTTTAAATAAGGGGCTTTTAAGCGGGGGGAGGGTGAAGACAGGTGCTGGGGGAAACCCGTCGGGAAGGGAGCCAGTCCTTGCGAATGCTCACCCTACTATTTTAGCAGGTTCGGGGGATAAGGGGGAGACTCTTGTTCAAGTTTATGAGGGTGGTTCCATCAGCACGGTAAGTGGGAGGGGCAGATATGGCGGAAGCTGGGGGCCGTATCATGTTCGGGGGGTGCGCGCTCACTGTTTAAGAGTGATTACGCGCTCCGGTCCCTCAAACTTCTCCCGTTCGCTGAGTGGTCAGATTCCTCAGGGCTTGGACCTTCGGCTGATGCTATGTAATGCACAGTCCGTGGTGAATAAAGCCCCCCTGATTTATGATCTTATATGGGGGGGGCCCAGACCTTATGGGCATTTCGGAGACTTGGTTGGGCACAGAAGGGGGGGTCCCCCTTGTAGAAATGTGCCCACCGGGTTTCCGAGCATTCCATCAGCCGAGGGCCCAAGGTGGGGGGGTGGCGGTCGTTATTATTTATTTATTTATTGTTTGTTTATATTTATATACCGCCCTATCTCCCAAAGGACTCAGGGCGGTTTACAGGCATTTAAAAGCAATAAATACAATTCTAAAAACAATTAAAAAACTTATTCAAAAGCCTAATAATTAAAAATATAAAAAATTAAAACCCAAGTTAAAACCCACAAACTAAAATCTAACTCAGTCCTGCGCAGTTAAATAGGTATGTTTTAAGCTCGCGGCGGAAGGTCCGAAGGTCCGGAAGCTGACGAAGTCCTGGGGGCAGTTCATTCCAGAGGGTTAAGGAAAGTCTAGAGCCGAGGGAGGCCACTGTACCTCAGATAGCCGGTTGTGAATCCCTCTATGTGAAGTGGGGACGTAGGATGCAGGTAGGCTTGTTGATCACGTACCTGGCTTCTTGCTGCGTGACAACAGCCCTGCCCAAGCTGTTAGAGGTGATAGCCAGGATGGCGGTTGATACCCCCAGACTTATGGTCATGGGGGATTTCAACTTGCCATCGACCGGTGTTGCATCGACGACAGATCGGGAGTTCATGGCCTCCATGACGGCCATGGACCTGACCCAATTACTTAACGCCCCCACTCACACCGGGGGAAACACACTGGATCTAATTTTTGTCTCTGGACAGTGGTTGAATGATCTGGAACTAGGAGACTGAGTTATTGAACCTCTGTCATGGTCATTCGCTTCTTCGGCTGGACTTTCGGACTGCCACTCAACACCGCAGGGAGACGGAGCCAATGCGTTGGTTCCGTCCCAAGTGCCTGATGGACCCGGAGAGGTTCCTGATGGAGCTTGGGCCGTTCCCTGAGGATCTGGCCCACAGCTTGGCCGAAGAACTAGTCTAGTCCCGGAAAGGGCCGCAGCTGGGGCTTTGGACCATGTCATGCCTTTGCGGCCTCTGACCCGGCGTAGATCTCAACCAACTCCTTGGTTCTCCAAGGAGCTTAGGGAGATGAAGCGCCGGAAAAGACGCCTAGAGAGTGTTTGGAGGTCCAGTCATTTGGAAGCTGACCGAACACTAGTTAGGTCATACATTCAGACCTACCTAGTGGCATTGAGGGAGGCTAAGCGTGTTTATGTTTCCTCCCTTATTGCATTGGCAGATAACCGCCCGGCCGCCCTGTTTAGGGTGACCCGTTCCCTCCTGCATCAGGAGGTGTGGGATGATCCCTTGCAGGGGTGTGCCGAGGATTTTAGTAAGTATCTGCACGATAAAATCGTTCAGCTTCGGGACAGATTGGACCAACATTGGGTAGATTCAGGTGAGATGATGGGGACAAGTCTTGTAGAGACCATCTGGGAGGAGTTTGATACTGTGGCTCCCAAGGACATGGACAGGTTGCTGGGAAGGCTGAATGCCACCACATGTTTGTTGGACCCGTGCCCTTCCTGGTTGGTGCTGGTCACAGAGGAGGTGACACGAGGCTGGCTCCAGGGGATTATTAATGCTTCTTTGAGGGAGGGTGTTGTTCCTACCACCTTGAAAGAGGCGGTGGTGCGGCCCTTCCTCAAGAAGCCTTCCCTGGACCCAGCTGTTTTGGGAAATTATCATCCTGTCTCCAACCTTCGCTTTGTGACGAAGGTTGTTGAGAGTGTGGTGGCACGTCAGTTATCCCAGTACCTGGATGAATCTGTCTATCTGGCCCCGTTCCAGTCCGGCTTCCAGCCTGGGTACAGCACAGAGACGGCTTTCGTCACGTTGGTTGATGATCTCTGGAGGGCTCGGGACAGGGGTTATTCCTCTGCCCTGGTCCTATTAGATCTCTCAGCGGCTTTTGATACCATCGACCATGGTATCCTGCTGCGTCGGTTGGGGAGTCTGGGAGTGGGAGGCACCGTTTATCGGTGGTTCTCCTCCTATCTCTCTGACCGGTCGCAGACAGTGTTGGCAGGGGGGCAGAGATCGACCGTGAGGCACCTCATGTATGGGGTGCTGCAGGGGTCGGTTCTCTCGCCTCTCCTGTTCAACATCTATATGAAGCCGCTGGGTGAGATCATCAGTGGTCTTGGGGTGAGGTACCAGCTGTACGCTGATGACACTCAGCTGTACATTTCCACCCCTAACCACCCCAATGAAGCTGTCGAAGTGTTGTCCCGGTGCCTGGAGGCAGTGTGGGTCTGGATGGGGAGAAACAGGCTCAAACTCAACCCCTCCAAGACGGAGTGGCTGTGGATGCCGGCATCCCGATACAATCAGCTGCAGCTGCGGCTGACTGTTGGAGGCAAAACATTGGCCCCGATGGAGAGGGTGCGCAACTTAGACGTTCTCCTGGATGAGCAGTTGTCTTTCGAAGAACATCTGACGACCGTCTCCAGGAGGGCTTTTTATCAGGTACACCTGATTCGCCAGTTGCGCCCCTTTCTAGATCGGGATGCCTTATGCACAGTCACTCATGCCCTCGTCACTTCTCGCTTGGACTACTGCAATGCTCTCTACATGGAGGCTCCAGTTGGTTCAGAATGCGACTGCGCGGGTGATAGAGGGAGCCACTCGTGGCTCCCATATAACACCACTCCTGCGCAAGCTGCACTGGCTACCAGTAGTCTTCCGGGTGCACTTCAAGGTGTTGGTTACCACCTTTAAAGCACTCCATGGCCTAGGACTGGGCTATTTATGGGACCGCCTACTGCTACCGTTTGCCTCCCACTGACCCATGCACTCCCATAGAGAGGGCCTTCTCAGGGTGCCGTCAGCCAAACAATGTCGGCTGGCGACCCCCAGAGGGAGGGCCTTCTCTGTGGGGGCTCCCACCCTCTGGAATGAGCTTCCCCCAGGACTTAGACAACTTCCTGACCTCCGGACCTTTTGCCGCGAGCTGAAGACGTATTTATTCTTCTGCGCAGGACTGGCATAATAATTATTATGATTATTATAATAATTATTATTATTATTAATTTTAATGGGGTTTTTATGGTTTTAATGTATTTTAATTATGGGCCAAATTTAATAAGTTTTTTAATATTGGTTTTATTTGTATTGTATCCTTGTAGTGTTGGTTTTATCTGGTTGTGAACTGCCCTGAGCCCTTCGGGAGAAGGGTGGTAGAAAAATTTAATAATAATAATAATAATAATAATAATAATAATAATAATAATAATAATAATAATAATAATAACAACAACAACAACAACAACAACAACAACTATTACTATTACTATTACTATTACTATTACTATTACTATTACTATTACTATTACTATTACTATTACTATTACTATTACTATTACTATTATTATAATACATGGAAGGTACAATTCAAAATACCTGTATACAGTTTGTGTCCATTGTTTATAAAGAAATCTATCTGCTGCCTGTCTATTCTGTCAGTCTGTTCTATTTTATCTGTCTGTCTGTCTGTCTGTCTGTCTGTCTGTCTGTCTGTCTGTCTATCTATCTATCTATCTATCTATCTATCTATCTATCTATCTATCTATCTATCTATCTATCTAGTGATGGGTTTCAAATTTTTTTACTACCAGTTCTGTGGGTGTGGCTTGGTGGGTGTGGCTGTAAAATCTCCATTTCCTCCCGATCAGCTGGGACTTGGAAGGCAGAGAATAGATGGGGCGGGGCCAGTCAGAATTTTTACTTCCAGTTCTCTGATTCATCCCTCCACTAAAAGGATCTAACGATAAAGAATGCAATGATAAAGCAGTTAAAGCAAACCTCTTTAACACATTCTTCGGCTAAGTCTTTATTAACAGCAATGGCTCCTGCCCAACATTCTCTATTCTTACCAATGATGACTACAACAATCTAACACAAATAGATTTCACAGAAGATAATGTTGAAAAGGTATTACATAGTCTGAAACCATCTCTATCTATTGGACCTGATGGACTATGTGCGTATTTCTTAAAAAAGCTTTCCACTGTTATAGCAGAACCCCTAAGCATAATCTTTGAAAAATATTTCAGGATCAGCTCTCTTCCCACACTATGGTCACTGGCCACGGTCATCCCTATCTTCAAAAAGGGAGACCCCAGCCTAGTTGAAAATTACATGCCAATCTCTTTATGCTGCGTCACCTGCAAAGTAATGGAATCAATTATCAACCAATCCATTACCCTCCTCCTAGAAACAAACAACCTACTCTCTAATAAACAATTTGGTTTCAGAAAAAAATTATCCTGTAATCTACAACTTCTACACTGCAAAAAAATATGGACTACAAATCGTGATCAGGGCAAAGTAATATATGCAATTTACATAGACTTCTGTAAAGCCTTGATTCAGTAGTACACAACAAACTACTTCTAAAACTAAAATCCTACGGCATCTCCAAACTCCTCCCTAACTGGATAACTGTGTTCCTGTCAAACAGGCAACAAGTGGTCAAAATAGGCAGCACCCTATCAAATCATGCACCTGTTAATAGCGGTGTCCCCCAAGGCAGCGTTCTAGGACCAACACTCTTCATATTATACATAAATGACCTTTGTGATCATATTATAAGTAATTGCGTCCTCTTTGTCGATGATGTTAAACTATTTAACACTACCAACAATGCTGCTACCCTTCAGAAAGACCTGGACTTTGTGTCAGAATGGTCCAAAAAATTGGCAACTCCAAATCTCAACCAACAAATGCTCTGTCTTACACATTGGAAAAAAGAACTAGAACACAAAATACAAGCTAAGTGGACATGACCTTGTAGATGACCCTCACTCTGTCAAGGACCTTGGAGTACTCATATCAAATGATCTAAGTGCCAAAGCCCACTGTTACAACATCGACAAAAAGCCATTAAGACTTGTAAACCTAATCTTGCGTAGCTTCTTTTCCAGTAAGATTACACTACTAAACAGAGCATACAAAACATTTGCTAGATCAATTCTCGAATACAGCTCATCCGTCTGGAACCCACACTGCATATCGGACATTAATACAATTGAGTGCATCCAGAAATATTTCAGAAGAACAGTCCTCCACTCCTCTGCTCGTAACAGAATACCTTATGCCACAGACTTGAAATTCTGGGTTTAGAAAATTTAGAACTATTTCGCCTTCGGTATGACCTGAGCATAACTCATAAAATCATCTGCTACTGTTCTGTCCCACTCCCCACCTCACGCAGGAGCGAGCGTCTAACAGTCCTTTATTTTGCAACCGACCTGAATTTCCTTGGTGGATGAAAAACTTGGCAACTACAGTGCAAATGCTTGCCAAGTTCCTAATCACTTGGCAGAGATGGGAGTCCACGTATCTGTTGCCAAGGAGGCCAAGAGCTCACAGAATAATTCCTTCACACAGTCCAGGCCTTAACTCAAAAACAACCAAGCCGAAGTTCACGCTTGCAGTTTTGTCCATTACAAGGGGCTATGGAGCAACTCCACCCGCTTTTATCCCCTGTGGGGTGTGGCTCAGTGACTCAGCACTCTCTGGGCCTGTCACATCTCTTCCTCTGCTGCGCACGCCTCTCTTTTCTATGCTGCCTAGGATCAATCCAGGATTGATCCTCCTCATCCTCTATCTGTGGGAGCTCTGACACGCCTTCTTCCTGGCCTTCTGCTGGCAACTGCAGCATTGCCAGAAAGGAGGGACCTGGAGAGGGAGGCCTTGTCGGCTCCTCTCCCTCACTCTCCAAGTGATCCTCCTCCATGAGGACAGGCTTGGGGGCCGGAGTCACAACAGCTACAATGTCCTACCTGTCAATGACTACTTCAGCTTCAACCACAACAATAAACAAGCACACAATAGATTCAAACTTAAAGTGAATCGCTCCAATCTCGATTGCAGAAAATATGACTTCAGTAACAGACTTATTAATCTCATCCCAAAATCCCCAAAACTTTAACCTAAGACTGTCTACTGTTGACCTCACCCCATTCCTAAGAGGTCTGTAAGGGGCTTGCATAAGAGCACCAGCATGCCTACCATCCCTGTCCTAATGTTCCCTTTAATTGTATTCATTTTATGTATTCAATTCATGCTTATACTTATATATATTATTTAATATGTATTCGACAAAATAAATAAATAAATTTATTTATTATTATTTTTATTTTATTAATTGCATTTGTATACCGCCCTTCTCCCGAAGGACTCAGGGCGGTTAACAGCCAATTTAAAAGATACAATAAATATACAATAAAAACAAAACTAAAATTTATATAAATAGTGGCCAAAATTAAAAACTAAGTAATATAAAAACTAAAACCCCATTTAAAATTACTTAATCAGGCTAGCCCAGGTCAATGGAATAAAAGAGTCTTCAATTACTCAAAATTTCTGCTACTGGTTCTCCAGAACTGGTCAGAACCTACTAAAACCCACCACTCTATCTATCATCTATCATCTATCTATCTATCTATCTATCTATCTATCTATCTATCTATCTATCTATCTATCTATCTATCTATCTATCTATCTACCTACCTACCTACCTACCTACCTACCTATCTATCTATCATCTATCTGTCATCTATCTAGAAATGTTTTTTTAATGTAATAGCTAATGTATATAAAATGCTTTTATATATGTACTGTACCTGAATAATAATTGTATATTGGAATGCTTACCATTTTGGTTTGAAATCTTCCCTTCGGGACATGAATGGCAATCATAACAGCAAAATGGTTTCCCCTCAATCTTGGTTTTACTGTACCCAGAATGGCAATTGCCATTACACAGAGATATGGGACGAACCTTTGTGAAAATGAAAGCGATAAGCATATGTCACTACTCAGAAAATTAACTTTGTAATTTTGGGGGGGTCTAACCTGTTTTCTTTTCTTTTTCTTTTCTTGTTTCATTTCCTTGAATCAGTGTTATCACCTTGCCTCCTTCCCAGGGCTGAGAGACAGGGACTGGCCCAAGCTCACTCAGTTGGCTTTCTACCTAAAGTGGGACTAGAACTCATAGTCTCTTGCTTTCTAGACTGGTGCCTTAATCACTACACCAAAGTTGCCCCCTAGTATAATTTTTATAGGTTATACATTGATAATGCATTAGCACAAGTTGTAAGTGCGGCTACAACAATTACAATTACAATTACTGTATCCGGCCCAGATACAGTACGGAGACAGCTTTGGTCGCGCTGGTGGATGATCTCTGGAGGGCCAGGGATAAGGGTTACTCCTCTGCCCTGGTCCTATTAGACTTCTCAGCGGCTTTTGATACCATCGACCATGGTATCCAGCTGCGCCGGCTGGAGGGGTTGGGAGTGGGAGGCACCGTTTATCGGTGGTTCTCCTCCTACCTCTCTGACCGGACGCAGACGGTGTTGACAGCGGGGCAGAGATCGACTCCGAGGTGCCTCATGTGTGGGGTGCCGCAGGGATCGATTCTCTCACCCCTCCTGTTCAACATCTATATGAAGCCACTGGGTGAGATCATCAGTGGCTTTGGGGTGAGATTCCAACGGTACGCTGATGATACTCAGCTGTACTTTTCCACCCCGGGCCACCCCAGTGAAGCTGTCGAAGTACTGTCCCGGTGTTTGGAAGCCGTACAGATCTGGATGGGGAGGAACAGGCTCAAACTTAATCCTTCCAAGACGGAGTGGCTGTGGATGCCGGCACCTCGGTACAGTCAGCTGCAGATGCAGCTGTCTGTCGGGGGTGAGTCATTGGCCCCGATGGAGAAGGTACGCAACTTGGGCGTGCTCCTGGATGGTCTGTTGTCCTTTGAAGATCATTTGGCGACCGTCTCCAGGAGAGCTTTTTATCAGGTTCGCCTGATCTGCCAGTTGCGTCCCTTCCTGGACCGGGATGCCTTATGCACGGTCACTCATGCTCTCGTTACTTCTCGCCTGGACTACTGCAATGCTCTCTACATGGGGCTCCCCTTGAAGAGCACCCGGAAACTTCAGCTAGTCCAGAATGCGGCTGCAAGGGTTATTGAGGGAGCGGTTCGGAGCTCCCACGTAACACCTATCCTGCACAGACTGCACTGGCTACCTGTTGTTTTCCGGGTGCGCTTCAAGGTATTGGTTACCACCTTTAAAGCGCTCAATGGCTTAGGACCAGGCTACTTAGGGACCGTCTACTGCCAGCCTCTATCTCCCAGTGTCCGGTGCGTTGCCACAGAGAGGGACTCCTCAGGGTGCCGTCAGCCAAACAGTGTCGACTGGCGGCCTCCAGGGGGAGGGCCTTCTCTGTGGGGGCTCCGACCCTGTGGAACGAACTTCCCCTTGGGCTTCGACAACTATCTGATCTTAGGACCTTTCGCCACGAACTTAAAACCTATTTATTTCGAATGGCTGGACTAGCTTGATTTTATCTTTAAATTTTAATTGGATGATGGGTTTTTAAATTTTGGTAATTTTATGGGGTGTATTGTTATTTTAAATTTTCGGGCAAGCTTAAATCAGTTTTTTAAGGGTTGTTTTAATTATTGTGTATTGTGTATGTTTGTATTTTATCTGCCTGTTAACCACCCTGAGTCCTTCGGGAGAAGGGCGGTATACAAATTAAACATTATTATTATTATCATTATTATTATCATTATTATTATTATTATTATTATTATTATTATTATTATTATTATTATTATTATTATTATTAAATAAAATAAAAATAACATTGCAAGAAAGATTAATTTTACCTCCCCACCCCTTCACTTGGAGGGAATTTGTCTCTCTCATTCCTTCTATATTTTTAAGTCTCAGAAAATAGTTGAAAAAATCCTGTGTTGAACATCACCTGTTTGAAATCGTTGGGCCATATAATGGTATCTTCAGAGATGGTGAATACTTTTCCAGAGGAACACACTCTTCCAACTTTTACTCTCTGGAAGGATTGATTGGGAAATGTGACCCAATTAATAAGATCAAATCCAGCTATTAATTCCCCACGTGAACTAAAGGTGAAGGTTTCTCCAACACTATTGTTAAATGAGTTGCTTTCCAAATAGTGGTGAAGCTAAATTGGAATGGGAAGAAAAATGAGGAGGACAAGAACTCCAGGAAGAACAGTTCAAAAATACTTTTTAAAGTTATATTGTTGTACATAAATAAAAATTAAATATTTTATTTTATTTTTATTTTATTTATTTTGTCACAACAATATATGTAAGTATCATACAGAAAGGTTGTATAGTATATAAACATATATAAACATATATATGAGTAAATGTTAGGAGGTATAAGCATATATGAAAAACAATAGGACAGGAACGGTAGGCACGTTTGTGGGCTTATGCATGCCCCTTATGGTCCTCTTAGGTCAATAGTAGAAAGTTTTTAGTTAAAGCTTTTAGGATTATGAGAAGAGACCACAGAGTCAGGTAAAGTATTCCAAGCACTGATGATTCTGTTACAGAAGTCATATTTTCTGCAATCTAGATTAAAGCGGTTGACATTAAATTTAAATCTATTAGTTGCTCTTGTATTATTGCAATTAAAGCTGAAGTAGTCTTTGACAGGAAGGACATTACAATAGATGATTCTATGAGTTAAACTTAGGTCTTGTCGAAGGCGACGGAGTTCCAAGTTTTCCAAGCCCAGGATTTCAAGTCTAGTGGGATAAGGTATTTGTTGTTTACAGAGGAATGGAGAACTATTCTTGTAAAATATTTTACATGGACATGTTCAATTGTATTCATGTCAGAAATGTGGTGAGGGTTCCAGACAGGCGAGCTGTATTCTAGAATTGGTCTAGCAAATGTTTTATATGCTATTGTTTCCTTTCATTATATATATGCTTATATGTTGTATAGTTGTTTCATGCTTATGCTTATATATACTGTTGTGACAAAATAAAAAGTTACCTTCCATGGTTGTTGATGGAGAAGCTCCCTTCTTCCTCTTCTCTGGATTGCTCTTTTGTTCACTGCCCAGGAATGCATAGAATGCAAGGCTTCTGCTATTGCATGAACAGCATTATAGAGGCTATAGCTGTGGCTGGTCATGCTCATTTCAAAAACAGAGCCAGGAAGGGTTTCTAACTTCTCCTCTCCAGTGCAGAGTCCTTCTGGCTTCGTTTCTACATTGGAATGGGAGAAAGAGCACTGGAATGCCTCTTCCCAGAAATCCCTGAAGAAACCGTCTTCTTTTTCTGATGGAAGCTTTCTCAATTGAAGAAATTGATGGAAGCTGGAAATCTCTTTGGTGTGAACTGCAAAGGAGAGAGCCCCATGGATGAAGTCCATGTCCCAGCTCCGTAGTAGCGAAAGTGATGTGAAACCCATTTGGGCGGTGAAAATCCATACTTTGGCTTTCATTGGTATTTCATGAAATTTGGAGAACTGAAGCATAATTCTTAAGACCATAATACTTTGAATTTCACCCAGTACAATTATTACTTTGGCTGTACTTTCCATAACAATCCCTATTAACTTCATTCCTTCCAATGCTATTGGGTTGATTTCTGAGGAAAAACTTATTTGTGGAAATGGTTTTGCAAAATCAAAGCAAATACCTTCCTGGGTGAAAATAGGCAATGTATTTTCCACAAAACTCTCCCCGGTTTCATCATCTATATATAAAACACCAATCCATGACCACTGGAAATAGAGCAATAGCCGAAGAATCCCATTATACTGATGGTCAAGATTTGGGAATAGCTGATGAAGGAAAACTCCCTGGGATTCGTCATTCATCATTGCAGCTGAACCATAGGCAAACTAAAAAAAATATTACTGATTATAATTATGGACCTAGATTCCAGAGTAGAATACATTTAAGTTGTATTAATATTTTGGGATAAACCTATAAGGTTTGGTCTTAGGGGTTGCTTTCTTCCATTAGGATCAACTATCATGGCTGATCCCACCAGGAAAAAAAATGCTTGTCTTTTTTTTCTATTCATATTCATATTCTAATGTCAGACAGGAGAAGGAATTTCCCCATGGTAATCTCTGGAATCTATGGAAGAATCTTCCTCTACTTCCTCTTTTCTCAACTTTTGTCATCCTTTGAGGACAAGTCAAGATGGAGCTTTAATTAACTTAGAAAATGCTATCATTTTTTTTTCTTATAATTGTTCATTCATTAGTTAGTGTTTTTAATATTGCTTGTAATCATATGGTTTCCTCTATACAATGAAAGTTTATGGGCTTTTTACATCTCTCAGAAATTTATAATTATGGTGGTATGAATATCTTAATCTCTAAGTCAGTGGTTCTCAACCTTTATAGTGCCGCGACCCCTTTAATTGATGTGGCGACCCCAACCATAAAATTATTTTTTTTTAGTCAGCAATCTCAGCGCGCCTCAGCAGCCACAGAATGGGGAAAAAAGTGGCAAACTGTTTTTTTGAATTTATCGCGCTTGAAGCCGTATTGGCTAGCGATCTGAACTGCTTGCGATTGCCTTGAGGACGGAGGCATTAAAGAGGAGACTCCTCCCCTATAAAGTTTATTGCGCCTGAAGCCAGATTAGGCTAGCGATTGGGAATGATTGCAGCTGGCTTGAGAGGGAGACATCAGAGCAAAGATTTCTCTCTTTTTTAATTCATCGTGCCTGAAGCCGAATTAGCGATTCTTCGACTCGCAAGTATACTTCCCATATTTCCGATGGTCTTAGGCGACCCCTGGCAAATCATCATTCGAACCCCAATGGGGTCGCGACCCACAGGTTGAGAACCGCTGCTCTAAGTGAATTACAGATTCAGAATATAGAATAACAAAGTTAGAAGGGACCTTGGAGGTCTTCTAAACCAACCCCCTGCTCAAGCAGGAGATCCTATACCATTTCAGACAAATAGCTGTCCTCTCTCTTCTTCAAAGCCTCCATTGTCGCAGAACCACAACTTCTGGAAAAAAACAACAACCATTATTTTCAATTGTTGTTTGAATGAGGCCAACTCACCTGTGGAATTTTGTAGATGGATAGAATGCTTGCCATAAAAAGACAGACATTACTGTTAGGACCACCAATAACGGTGGCTATATTGGTCTGGAAATCACACTTATAGTTCGGGATAAACCTGCCCCGTGTAGAGAGAAGTTCCACTGAGGCCCGATAAGTCCATTTGGCCCGAAAATTGCTGTTCAACACATGGAACCCCAAAGAAACATTAGGCAAGTGCATTGTATTATCGTTGATAGTTTCAACTGCAAATTGCAAAGCCAGAATATGTTGGTAGTTGTGAGTTAATACGCTGTGATAAAAATAAAAGGTTTTCATGGATCTTCTTTAAAATATATCACAGGAACCACATTTCAATACATGAACATAAATGCATGAATTGCTATTAGCTAGGTTGTATTTTCCATGCCACAAGGGCAAAGAGAAAAGAAAACTTGGCATAATTTCTAAATATTTGAATCTCAGTGCTAGCCCTTTGTGAAAGAATTCTTGGTCACCGCAGAGAATCGAAATCAACTTTAAACGTTTATAATTGTATGGATGTTGCTTTCAAAGATCTTCTAATATCGCTGTTGAAGCTGTTTGTCTAATCTGTACATATTTTTTTCCTAGAACTTTGTTGTGATCAGTCACTGTGTCAAAAGGATGTAAGGCAAAATTATTTCTTTTCCACAGTTACGAACATAAAAGCATGATGCTTTCTTGTGGAAAGAAATTACTATGATAATAAATATGGCAAGTTCGACAGGTTATATTGGATAGGTGATTTTCCAACATAAAGGTATCTTTTTATTATCCTGCCAACACCTAGACTGTGGAGAAATACTTGAGACCCATCTCATACACCTAATGCTGAATTGTGGCTTTGTCTCTAATTCCATGGCTAGGAAAATCTGACCCCAAAAGCTGTCTTGACAGAGATAATTCTCTGTTATAGTTTTCCAGAAAAACAAAAAATTGACAGGAAAGGACTTGGACAAGAATCACTGGAAATGTAAAGCTTTAAATGGGGATGACTTTAATGCACTTTTTAATGCAGCAATTCTATAGAGAACTGTCTCAAGATGCTTTATTTGCAGCATTTTATATGAGCATTTTTAAAAATCAAATCAAATGAAAAGAAGTTTAATACCAGCGCAATATATAGGGAAAATTACACCAATCCAAATTAATTAATCTCTAATTCTTCCTTAAATATTTTAAACAAACTTTGTACTGTATTTCCATGATTGGTATCAAGGAAAAGTTCATGCTAGTCAGTGGAGTCTCTTCCCAAAAACCTATGAAGGTCTAAGGGCACGTGTTCTATTGTTTCTCCAATAGTCTATTTGTATTGTTACCTTCTTGATAATCCTCATCCCCTGATATCATAAACATAATGAAAGGAAAAGCAAAGAGTTTCTTAGAAACGCAGGGCAGCAAATAAATCTCCTAAGAGTTCAGACAGATTAATATAAGTGTTAGTTAGTCTGGCTCGCAAAGGATATAATGGGGTTTCAAACCAAAGGAAAACCTTACTTGATGAAATCAAATACTACAGAAGAAGGATTTTCTGCAAAGTTTAATAGATTGGAAAATACTTAAATCTCACTCTAGCCAGTGGAATCTCTTCTCAACAATACGTGAAGCCTAAGGAGGCCTGCTCCATTGTTGCTGGTTAATGCAATGTTTTAAATGTCATAACAGCTATATGAAATAGGAGATGATTAACGTATGTGATCACCACCAATAGCCTATACTGATATCTTCATGAAAATTTCCATTTTGATTTCATAAATATAATGACTGTGGAAAGGAAAAGCGAAGAGTTTCTTAGAAAGACAGCATTGGAAATAAGTCACCTAAGAAAGTATTCAGAGAAATAAATGATCAGTGTTAGTTGCTGCGGATATAATGTGGTTCTAATCCAATGGAAAACATGGTCTACCTTACTTTTTGAAATCATTCACTTCAGAAGAAGGATCTTCTTTAAAGTCTAATAGATTGGAAAATACGTATATCTGGGAAAGAATTCCACCAATGGTAAAATCACCAGGATAATAATATTTGTGAAGAATAGGAAGAGGATGGCTCATGGGACATTTCACACAAGACCTGATCTGAACAATTTGACATGTCAATGTTACTAGAATCAATGCCACAATCTCCACCATCTTGCACTTATATTGCCCCTCTAAAGTAAATATAGATTTACTTTGATATTTAAATCAAACACACTGTCTTCAGTTAACTTATTTTTGAAGCATTCTCTGGACAATTGTGAAATAGACAGATGAAATGATGCCTATTAACCTTGCTATTTATCTGTGGTATTTTTTTTAAGGCGTAGAAGTAATCATGGTTGATTTGATAATTATAGGGGAAATAATCACCTGTGGAAACTGACTTTTTCATATTATCATTGATGAAAACATGGTTCACTACACTTTTGCAGTGAAATAACTATCCAGAGGATATACTAGGAGAATTAACACATGAATTCATCTGCTACAATATCCTTCCTGTCGAAGAGTACTTCAGCTTCAATCGCAACAATAGACGAGCGCACAATAGATTTAAACTTAATGTGAACCGCTCCAATCTTGATTGTAGAAAATATGACTTCAGTAACAGAGTTGTTAATGCCTGGAATGCACTACCTGACTCTGTCGTCTGTTCCCAAAATCCCCAAAGCTTTAACCAAAGGCTATCTACTATTGACCTCACCCCATTCCTAAGAGGTCTGTAAGGGGCATGCATAAGAGCACCAGCATGCCTACCATTCCTGTCCTAATGTTCCCTTTGACTGTAACCAATTCGTATGGTTATTTCATGCTTATACTTATATATACTGTTGTGTTTGACAAATAAATTAAAAATAAATAAATAAATTAGGTTTTACTGAATGCATCATGACCAGGGGAAAAAATCACAATGAGACTGGCAATGAACACAAATCCATAAAATTCAGGACCAAATAAAACATTTGACTATTTATTTGTTGGAATGATTTGTATACTGCCCAAATACAATACACTCAGAACAATTTACAATTATGGTAATCTCAAAAATATCCCTGAGACCCAAATCTAATCTAAAAGATTTAACTAGAAAGCTAAATACAAAAAGCCTGTTAGGAACATTTCAAAGTTCTAAAATGCCCAATACCACAATTAACATTCCCCAAATATATATATTTTTTTATGATAGTAAACTCTTCATTAATTTCAATATGAGTTATTCTATTGCATGTTGGGCAGTGGGAATGAGAAACAAAGCTGCACAGTACAGTAGCAAAAACAGTGGAATGGTTAAAAAAAATTTTTTCAACAACTTCCTTATTGGGGGATATAAGTCCATAAAATTCAGGACCAAATAAAACATTTGACTATTTATTTGTTGGAATAATTTGTATACTGCCCAAATACAATACACCCAGAACAATTTACAATTATGGTAATCTCAACCGAGTAGTTATGAAATCTAGCAAAACAGTGATAGTTTTTGATCAAGAGTATGATGCACAAAAGTCATTTGTAAAAGAGGCATGCCATCTTTTGCTACTGAGGTCAAGAAAAAAGTGCCTTAGGACTGTGTTGGGGAACCTATGGCACCAGAGCCCTCTCTGCTCGCCCAGCTCAGCTGCACCATGCGTGCACGCACACCTCCCACTGACCAGCTGATTTTTGGAACTCTGCCGTGCATGTGCGGAGGGTGGGGATGTTCTGTCCTCCTCCACCTCCGTCCGAATGATGGCTTAATTAGCCGGCACTATCAGCTCTGGTGGCAAAAGAGCCAGCGTCTCCTCATTATCTTCCACAATGCTGGTGAATCACAAACTCCAGCTCTAGTCAATCAGTGGATTTGCCTGTTACAAAGAGACACACCAGCTCTTGCTGTCTTTTATATCCTGTGGGGTGTGACTCCATGACTCAGCACTTCCTAGGCCTGCCTCACCCTTGCCTCTGTTGTTCCCTCTTCTCCTGCCTACGAAACCTAGGATTCAACGAAGCCTGATTGCCATCAGCTGGGTCTGCAGACGTGGCCTGGGGGGGGGAAGAGTCAGGAGATCGAGGCCTCATTATTTCTTCCACCTGGCCTGCTTCTGGCTCCTGGAGCTGAGCCAGGGGAGCCGGTGCTTCTGAGGTAAGTCCTGACAGCCCTTCCCCTCACTTTCCAAGTCACTTTCTGGCAGCAGGGCCGGCTCGGGGGGGCACAGACACAACAGGGCACATGCAGGAGACACATGCATGTGCATGGGGGGGGGTTTCACACACGCATGCGTGGAGTGGGGGAGAGTGGGGGAGATTGCAGGGAGGCCTGCTAGGGCCAAAATGGGGCACAGGGGGTGCGGAGTGCCACCCTGCAGTTTTGGTTCCAGTAGGCTGCAGGGAGGCCTACTAGGCCCAAAATGGGGCATGTGGTGGCCACATGCGTATGCGTGTGGGGTGGGGCATCACACACACATTGCATTATGGGTGCTGGCATGCACCTGTGTGAGCTGTTACACATGTGCTTGCTTCTGGCACGCATGTTGTGCCCCGTCCGCTTTCCCCACAGCCGGGGCCTTCTTATCTGCTTCCAAACGCTGAGGAATGTCCTAGCATGCCTCCCAGCCCCAGCCCTGGCTCCATGCCCAGACAGGCTGAGGAAGAAGAAGCGCCTCCAGCCCCCAGCCCTGTCTCCATGCCCAGGCAAACGGAGCAACTAGACCCCTCCCCCTCCCCCTCAGCATGTGAGCCTGAGGAAGGTCAATTATCAACAGTTGCAGACTGGAGTGACCCTCGCTTCAGGAGAATTGATAAGCGGCGTCAACAGAAGGAAGGGAGGGGCAGGCCGGGATAAGTGCTGAGTCATGGAGCCACACCCTATGGCCTATATAAAGGATCTGCTTTCTGGCATTCTCTGAGTCAGGCAAAGTCGAACTTATCTTGCTGAAGTCACTTTCTGGTCTCCTGCCTGCCTTGAGAACTTTGCTAGGACTTTGGATGAGCTGCAGAGGCACGCCTGATTCGGATTTCCCTGACCCGGCCGTCAGCGGAGGAGTGGGACACGACAACGCAATGACCAAAAGGTTAACTATCACTGCCTTAGGATGAAGGCATTTTTGATGGTTGCAAGAAAAAGGACTTTTTGGAGATTATATCATTCAGATTCACTGTATCTCTGGTGGTCCTACTTATTGATACATGTTTTATTTAGTTTTAATGTGCTTAATTTTGCTTAAATGCAATATTTCAGCTACTAGGTAAAGGTAAAGGTTCTCCTCGCACATACGTGCTAGTCGTTGCCAACTCTAGGGGATGGTGCTCATCTCCGTTTCAAAGCCGAAGAGCCAGCGCTGTCCAAAGACATCCCCGTGGTCATGTGGCCGGCATGACTCAACACCAAAGGTGCACATAACACTGTTACCTTCCCACCAAAGCTGGTCCCTATATTTTCTTCTTGCGTTCTTATGTGCTTGCGAACTGCTAGGTTGGCAGAAGCTGGGACAAGTAACGGGAGCTCACCCCGTTACCCCGTTACATGGCAGCACTAGGATTCAAACTACCTCTCTCTTTTTTAAAATTACATTGTAATGGATGGGCAAACTGACTCTGTACCAAATTTTCTTATAGAGAGAGGGAGGGATCCAGGAAAATTATTTTATTTAAGGATATTAGTAATTTAATTTGAAATAAAAGACATTGATTCAGAAGTGATGCTCAGCTTCCTTAGGAATTTGGCAAGTGACTTTGAACAATGGTTGGTGTTTCATTGTTTTGATTTTTTTTATTTTACTTTATTCTCTGAAATATAAACTAAAATATGAAATGAGAGCAAGTGATATGAAGATTATATTAGGACCAAATAATTTATTTATTTATTTATTAGATTTTTATACCGCCCTTCTCCCAAAGGACTCAGGGCGGTGTACAGCCAAAGTAAAAACAGTAACAAAATACAATTAAAATAAACAATTAAAAAACTTATTATAAAATTGCCCAAAATTTAAAACATATTAAAATTTAAAACCCATTAAAATACATCCAAAAATTTAAAATTTAAAATTTAAGCCAACCCCGCGCGAGTAAATAAATACGTCTTCAGCTCGTGGTGAAAGGTCCGAAGGTCGGACAATTGGCGCAAGCCAGGGGGAAGTTTGTTCCAGAGAGTAGGAGCCCCCACAGAGAAGGCTCTTCCCCTGGGGGCCGCCAGCCGACATTGCTTGGCGGACGGCACCCTGAGAAGTCCCTCTCTGTGTGAGCGTACGGGTCAGTGGGAGGCATGAGGTAACAGCAGGCGGTCCCGTAAGTACCCAGGCCCTAAGCCATGGAGCGCTTTAAAGGTAGTAACCAACACCTTAAAGTGCACCTGAAAGGCCACAGGCAGCCAGTGCAGTCTGCACAGGAGTGGTGTTACATGGGCGCCACGTGCTGCTCCCTCTATAACCCGCGCAGCTGCATTCTGAACTAACTGAAGCCTCTGAGTGCACTTCAGGGAGAGCCCCATGTAGAGAGCATTGCAATAATCCAAGCGAGAGGTAACAAGAGCATGAGTGACCATGCATAAGGCATCCCGGTTGAGGAAGGGGCGCAACTGGCGAACCAGGTGAACCTGGTGAAAAGCTCTCCTGGAGACGGCTGTCAAATGATCTTCAAACGACAGCCGTCCATCCAGGAGAACACCCAAGTTGCGCACCCTTTCCACTGGGGTCAATGACTCACCCCCAACAGTCAGCTGCAACTGGGGAAATAGGGGAAAGTTTTATAGGGGAAAGTTTTCCTATTGTGATTGCCTCTGAGGTCCAAATAGGTACCAAATAGAAAGTAATGTTTTTTTGTGTGTTAAATTTTCCCTGAAAATATACCTGAAGAAAACTGAGCCAGAACAGTGGTGATTATTTTAAAGGCTGAAAATTAACTGTTATACTTGGCCAGTGCATCTATGGAAAAATGAACAAATTAAACATAATTTCAGTTCCCTGAATTAATTCTATCATTCATTCAGTTCTATCATGCTAAAAGAGAAACCCCAATGTAGATAACCCCAAGATCAGATATTACCAACTTGTATAAAAGTCAACGTGTCACTTAGAAAGCAGACCTATACCATTGGGCAGGTATATGGTGTTGCAAGCTCTTGGGAAAGTGCAGAAATATTTCTAAAAACTGTTCTTGTAACTATGTGGCAAAGAGGAGGAGGCATTGAGAGTAACACATGTATCCAGAAGGTGTATGGTAAGAGTAGACCATATATGGGCTTTTGTTTATTTCAACCAATTAGGATAACTTCTTCTTTTTTCTTATGGCAATGTCTGTAACCAAAAAGTATAAAAGACTATGTTTAAGCCATGCTCGATGCTCAGATCTTTGTTTTCCACCCGAGTGGGGGTCTGTGTCCTATTTGCGCAAATAATAAATTAATTCTTGTTTCTCAAATCCTTCGTGATCTTGTCTCCTCACTTTAAGACGTAAGTTTTCTACAACAATGCAATGGAGAACAACGGTGAGACATATTGTTTTTGTTTGTTCTCAAAGGAACAATGTGATGGTTCTGTTGATTGGTCTGATTATTCAAAGCACAAAATCATTCTTCTGTTTAGAGGAATAGGAGAATTGAAACAAATAGAAAACAGTTCAGTTCTGGCAAAAAAAAAATGCTTAGTCAATTTGAGTCCTGAGACAGACATAGATTTGGCTGGATCAGTTGTTCTCCATGTGTCCATCTCTTATCTAGCGGGTTTGTTCAATGTGACCAAGACATCTTAGAGTAGGGCAGTGGTGAAATCTAAATTGTTTTACTACCAGATCTGTGGGCTTGGCTTGGTGGGTGTGCATGGCTTGGTGGATGTGGCAGGAGAAGGATACTGCAAAATCTCCATTGCCATCACCTCCTATAACCCTCTGCCACTGAAAACAGAGCTCAGGAGGGCTGCATGTGGCCCTCCCTAGCTCCATTTTCACTGGCAGAGGCACCCCGGGCTAGTCCTTCGCTGTTTTCAGGGCGGCCCCATGGGCCAGATCTAAGTATCCCATGAATCGGATCCAGCCCCTGGGCATTGAGTTTGACACCCCTGTCTTAGGAGAAGGAGAAGACTAAATAAATCAAGCTTTCTGTGAGTTCCTTAATATATACAATTGTTTCTATGTATTCTATTACACTTACCAATAGGGCAAAGAGGCATGGATAGTGACCAAGGAAGTTTTTTTTTTAAAAAAAATATGACCTTAAATTCTTTGGAGCATTGCAGATTGAGTTCTAGCCCTTTGGAGGAACTGGGTATATTCTATATAGCTGGATCTGAAAATGGAAAATAACTTTTGGGGAAAAGTGACATTCCCATCAGCTTTGAAACAGGCAGAGGGGCATTTTCTCCTGATGAAGGTGTCTCAAATCTCTTCAATATATTTTTTTTATTGAAAAAGATTTTACAAAAATTTTCACCCCCCTTTTTCCCCCCTCCCCCCACTCCATCCCCTCCCCCCTCCCTCCAAAACCACCCTCCTCCCTCCCCCACCCCCAACTTCCCAGAACAAACACAGGTATAGTTCAAAAGAAAAAACAATCATTCGCTAAATTTTCCCTAACACAAATTATAATCCTCCCCTTCTTCTCAAATCCTAACTTCCCCCCTACAAATCAAAGATAAATACATCCTAATCATTCAAAAGCAATCTGATATCTCTTAATCTGATATCTATTTTGCGTATATTCAATCCATTTTTTCCATTCAGTTAGATATTTTTCTTGTGTAGTGTCTTTCAAAAAGGCTGAGATTTTAGCCATCTCAGCCAAATTAGCAACTTTCAATATCCATTCTTCTATTGTAGGTAACTCTTTTTTCTTCCAGTATTGTTCTATCAGTAGTCTTGCTGCTGTTATTAAATTTAAAGTCAACTTAGTCTCAATTATTGTACAGTCCATAATAATTCCCAATAAGAAAAATTGCGGTAGGAACTTTATCTTCTTTTTCAAAACATTTTGTATAATCCACCAGATCCTTATCCAAAAAGCCTTAATCTTCTTACAAGATTATGAAAATATGTAGCATATACAAATATGAAAATATGTAGCATCATCACAATTACATCTCCAACATTTCGCTTGTATATCTGGATACATACATGATAATTTCTTAGGGTCTAAGTGCCACCTATAAAACATTTTATAAAAATTTTCCCTCAAGTTCTGTGCTTGCGTAAATTTAACATTTCTAACCCAATTTTTTTCCCACGTTTCCAAAAATATTGGTTCTTGAATATTTTGCCAATAATTTTGCCAAGTCTTTGACTTCCACTTTTGGGGAAAAGATTTTGAGCACTTAATAGGGTAAAATTGCAGTATATCGAGGGGGACAGGAGGAGCCAAGATGGCAATGAGGCAGCAACTGCTATAAAGAGAGCCTCCAAAAGTTTGCCGTGTTTTTTAAAATAATTTTATTATCATTTTCCCCCCCAAATCTATTGTTTTAAATACTGGAAGATTTTATTTTACATTTACCCCTTCACTCACGTTTCCAGCGTGAAAATCATGTGCTGCTCTATTTGGAATATTCAGATAGTTATTAACGGAAATGTATTAATAAGTAAAATAATAAAAAATAAAGTATGCAATTTTTAAATTTTATAATTAAGAATTACAATTAAGATTTAAACACCTGTTCAGAAAACATTTTGTGGGATCTATCACAGGCTGATCACCCATCTCTCAAGGGAAGTATCTCTGCGATGCCTAGGAGTCAAGAATGATGTAATGCTGCATACTCAATCAAAAGGGAGAAGGAATTACTTTACAAAAGTGGATAAATTTACTCTACCACCACAGTTGTCCCTTGCTTAGGGTGGAGATTCCTTGGGAGTCTTGCTAACTGCCTGTTTAGGCGATGGAGGGGTCCAGAGGTGAATCCAAATAATTGAGAGCAAAACACTGAATCAAGATTACTACTTGCTATGAATAAACATTCCGAGCTACGAAGAGATGGATATTTGAACTGTTTGATTATATTTATTATTAAGACCAGACATTGAATACCTGTTGATTCAATGTAACTCACTCAACAAAATAGGAATATGTGACAGGAAAGTAAGGTCTTCATTCAAGATGGTGCTGTGTGTGTTATCAATACTAGTGGTTCTGGTGCTTGAAAGAGCCTATAACAGTCTTCCTGGGAAATGCCCTATAAGCCTCCCTCTTTCTATTCTTCACAAGCATTACCATCCTGGTGACTTTATTATCGGCGGCATTCTCTCTCAAATCTACGTATTTTCTACTCCAATAACTTTTGAAAGAAATCCTTCTTTTGATGTGTTTGACAATATCATGTAAGCCTATGTTACATCTCCTGGAAAGTCCCCAATTCTTTTTTTTTAATAAATACTTTTTATTAATAGAAGATTTTGCAAGGATTTAGGAAAAAAAGAAGAAAAAAATAGAAAGATCTAATGAAGCAAGTTCCTATCTTCTTTGTAGGAGTTACAAACAACACAGTTACAATTTCCACTCACCTCTTTCCTAACATGACATTATGGCATCATTATATTATTGTCTCTTATTATAAGCCCAATGTAAGGATGATATCAATTCTAATTGAACAGTACTGAGGTTTGGGAGACCTGGAGACTAAGACAGTTGCGGATTTGGGTTTGGCTTGTCTAAAAAAACGAAGGACTAGGGATGACATGATAGCAGTATTTCAGTATTTGAGAGGTTGCCAAAAAGAGGAGGGAGTCAACCTTATGCAAAGGACCTGAAGTCAAGACAAGAAGCTATGGATGGAAACTAACCAAGGAAAGAAGCTACCTAGAACTAAGAAGAAATTTCCTGACAGTGAGAACAATTAACCATTGGAATGACTTGCTTCCAGAAGTTGTGGGTGCTCCAACACTAGAGATTCTTAAGGAGAGATTGGACAACCATTTGTCTGAAATGGTGTAAGGTTTCCTGCCAGAGAAGGGGTTGAAGTAGAAGGCCTCCAAGATCCCTTCCAATTCTGTTATTCTGTTATTCTATTAATGGTTACAACCATTCAAATCTTCTAGGTGGTTTAAATAAATAAATATTTTAGATCCCTTCCCTCTTGCATTGTTATTAAATGTTTATATTTAAGGTTTCAAAGTATGTTCCATGGTGAGATAGTTTTTTTGTGTAGAGTGCAAGATCTAATTATTAATAAGGCAATCTTCTCATTGCAGAGTAATAACTCAGAACTACCAGCATATTCTAGCCTTGCAATTTGCTATAGAGACAATTAATAAAAGTCCAAGGATTTTACACAATGTCACACTGGGATTCCATGTATTGAACAGCAATTTCCATCCAAACTGGACTTTCCGTGTCTCCCTGGAACTTCTTTCTACACAAGGCAAGTTTATCCCCAACTACAAGTGTGATGTGCAGGCTAATTTAGCAGTGGTTATTGGAGGACCTAATGCTGATGTGTGTCTCTTCATGGCAACCATCTTGTGCATCTATAAGATTCCACAGGTGAGTTGCCCTAATTCAATACAGTTAAGCAAGCTATACTCTTCATCAAGACATTGTCTTGATGTCTTTAAGGAAGTAGGATGGACCTAAAAGGAGCAGGTGTTTTTTCAACACCAAATCCAGGAGTGAAATGCTACCGGTTCAGACTGGTTTGGCCGAACTGGTAGCGATGGTGGCGGGTGGTTTGGAGAACCGGTAGCAATGGTGACACAAGGCTCCGCCCACACACCTAGTAGTCATTACTTCCTGGTTTTAACCTGTTTTTTACCCTCCGTGCATGTGCAAAAGGGTTGGCGCATGTGCAGAGGGTCCATGTGCTCACATGATGCTCTTGTGCATGGTGTGTGCACTTCTGAACCGGTAGAGAAGGTAAGTAGATCACCCCTGACCAAATCCTATTCAGGAAAAGCTCTCTTTTTATTGCTGTTATTGGCTTATGAGTCAAAATAATCATTTAATGAGTCATGGTTCTCCTTAGCAATAGATATATGACAAAGAGCTAAGTAATCCATATTTCATATACCGCAGAACTGCCATTTCCTATTCACGTAACTTACATTGAAGAGCAAATTGAGTGTGTGATGCCTTGGAGACTTTACACTCCAAACCTTTAAACAATTGTAAAAAAAATTTAAGGAAACCTATACAATTTTATTTTATTATTTTATTCATTTGTTTATTAAATTTACATATTGCTGTTTGGGGTGACTTTGGGCATCTTACAATGTAATCGTAAATAAAGTTGTAAAAAACCAATATAAATCTAAGAACCAATTAAAATTACAAAAGCTTAACAATTACACAAGTGGTGTTACATGTACCCTGGAAGCTTCCAGAATTGTTTGCCCTGCTTCATTCTGGATCAATTGTAGTTTCCAAATACACTTCAAGGGTAAGCGCTAAGTACAGTATGTTGCAGTAATCAAAATTCCAAAGAAGTACAGAGTAGAAATTACTGGCAATACTCCCTGTGCCTTCCAGAAATCAGAGGAGCATGCAGGTCCTGTCCAAAGATAGGTGATTGATACTGCTTAACAACAACAACAACAACAACAACAACAACAACAACAACAACGGAGTTGGAAGGGACCTTGGAGGTCTTCTAGTCCAACCCCCTGCCCAGGCAGGAAACTCTACACCACTTCAGACAAATGGTTATCCAACAACTTCTTAAAAATTTCCGGTGTTGGAGCATTCACAATTTCTGCAGGAAAGTTGTTCCACTGATTAATTGTTCTAATAGTCAGGAAATTTCTCCTTAGTTCTAAGTTGCTTCTCTCCTTGATTAGTTTCCACCCATTGCCTCTTGTCCTACCCTCAGGTGCTTTGGAGAATAGCTTGACTCCCTCTTCTTTGTGGCAACCCCTGAGATATTGGAACACTGCTATCATGTCTCCCCTAGTCCTTCTTTTCATTAAACTAGACATACCCAGTTCTTGCAACCGTTCTTTATATGTTTTAGCCTCTAGTCCCCTTATCATCTTTATTGCTCTTCTCTGCACTTTTTCTAGAGTCTCAACATCTTTTTTACATCGTGGCGACCAAAACTGAATACAATATTCCAAGTGTGGCTTTACCAAGGCATTATAAAGTGGTATTAACACTTCACATGATGTTGATTCTATCCCTCTGTTTATGCAGCCCAGAAGTAGTGAATCTGAATTTTGTTGGTTTATTTCACTGCAGTTTCAGTGATACGTTAATTTACAAAGGGCCTAAACTGGACAGTACAATCTTCAGAATATATACATGATTATATAGAGATCACTTTAAAAGTTAATTCAAATTTTTCATCAGCATACAATTCTCTCCCATGAGTGGTGGAGAATTCCAAAGCTTCTTTAACTATGTTAAAAACTATATTTAACTATGTTAGTTTTATACTTAATGATAAGTAAGAGATTACATGGTGTTTCTATTACTGATCATCTATTTTTTATTTATTTATTTGTCGAGTACATATTAGATAATATATATAAGTATAGATAGATAGACAGACAGACAGACAGACAGACAGACAGACAGACAGACAGATAGATAGATAGATAGATAGAGAGGTGGGTTTTAATAGGTTCTGACCAGTTCTGGAGAACCAGTAGTGGAAATTTTGAGTAGTTTATTATTTATTTATTTATTTATTTATTTATTTTGTCGAATACTTATTAAATAATATATATAAGTATAAGCATGAATTGAATACATAAAATGAATATAATTCAAGGAAACATTAGGACAGGGATGGTAGGCACGCTGCTGCGCTTATGCATGCCCCTTACAGACCTCTTAGGAATGGGGTGAGGTCAACAATAGCCAGTCTAAGGTTAAATTTTGGGGGTTTTGGGATGAAACCAGAGTCAGGTAGTGAATTCCAGGCATTGACTACTCTGTTGCTGAAGTTATATTTTCTGCAATTGAGTTTGGTGCGGTTTGCCTTAAGTTTGTATCTATTGTGTACTCGTGTATTGTTGTGGTTGAAAATTTTCTTCAATTCATTTTGGAGAAGGTAAATCCATGTCAAACCCCCATTTTTTTTTTGTGAATTGGGGGTACGCTGAACTAGAATTATTATGGAATTTGAATGATACCTAGACAGAAAAACAATGTTTATACTGAAAAATAGTTAATGCTTTGGTCTATGCCTAGCAATTTTGAAATGCTGAAAGTATTCCAACTTATTGTATTTAGAAAAATACCTCAGAGATTTTTCCTTTTTAATTGTTTGCTATATTTTTTAGTTGGCATATGGGTCTTCGCCAGTGATGAATGACATATCCCAAAGAGTTTTCCTTCGCCAGATATTTCCAGATGTCCACCAGCAATACAAGGGGATTATACAGCTACTGTTTTATTTCCAGTGGAAGTGGATTGGAGTGATGTTCATTGAGGGTGAGAATGGGGAGAGATTCATAGAAAATGAGCTACCCAAGTTTATCCATGAAGGTATCTGCTTTGACTTCATAGAAAAATTCCCACAACTCAAGTTTTCAACCGAAATCACTAAAATGGTTTCAGATGGAGAGAAAACTTCTAGAATCATTATGGGAGCGACTTCTAATGTGGTAGTTGTGCATGGGGAAATACAAACAATGGCAGTTATAAGAGTAATGCTTCATATGTCTGAATTTGAGGAGATCCCAATGAAAACCAAAGTATGGATTTTTGTAGCCCAGATGGATTTCACATCGTTGTCTTTTCAACGAAGCTGGCCCATTGACTTCCTGCATGGTGCACTCTCTTTCGCAGTCCACAGTGAGGAAGTGTTGGGATTCCACGAATTCCTTCAGCACACAATATTCACATCTCAAAAAGAAGATCTTTTTTTCAGAGATTTCTGGAAAGAGGCATTTCAGTGTTCTTCCTCCAGAATTCCTGAAGAAACAATGAATGAAGACATCTGCACTGGAAAAGAGAACTTGGGTCAACTTCTTGGGTCAATTTTTGAAATGAGCATGACCAGTCACAGCTACAGCATCTATAACGCTGTCCATGTATTGGCAGAGGCTTTGCACGCTATGTTCTCATCTACAGAGAAGAAAGGAGCCAGACGAGATAAGCAGAGACAGCAGCTTCTCAATCAACCAAGCTGGCAGGTAGTTTCCTGAGATCAGTAAATACAGGACGATCCTCGTAAACACAGTGTCGGTTTCTTGAGACAATAGTGGGATATGAATTAGATTTTAATGCCTTTCATTTGATTTGTGAAATATTTATTGCGACGTAACTGGATGGAAAAGACTGTGATCAATTTGATGTGAATCTAATTGGGCTTCAGCCGGTTCGTACTGGTTCAGATGAACTGGTAGCGGCGACTGCGAGTGGTCCCACCCACCTGCCCCAGTGTAATGCCATCCTATTTAGCAATGTTTTTGAGGCCGGGCACAAGCGCTGAAGTCACCCGCACGAACAAAGTGCATGTGCAAGTGGCCAGGTACATGTGCAGAAGGCGCACAAGAGTGTGAAGTGAGCGTGCATGTGTGCAGCGAACCAGTGATAAGAATATTGGAAACCCACCACTGTTCGCCTTCTATGTCACAATTAATTTATTGTAAAGAAATTTCTTTTACAAAACAATGGAAAAATACTTTAAGGATTCAATGGGTATCTCCCTAGCCAGATTAGTAAATTTAATTCACTAAAATCAAGAAACATAGAATAGAAATATTCTGATATGTTCCATTATTACCAGCACTGCAATGAATTTTGAAATTTCCTAATGTCAAGAGCAATAGAATCTCCAAAAGGAAAACTGGAAAGTCTGCTATTCCAAATATTGGGGACAAATCCATTCACCAGACTATTTGTTTGACAAACAGAATTTGATTGGATTGTTACTGTGTTCAAATAATATGATGCTGAGAATAATTTGATGCCCTTTTCCTCCTACCTCTAGCTTCACCACTACTTGAGAAGTGTTTCATTTAACAACAGTGTCGGCGAAATGCTTTCCTTTAATTTCAGGGGGGAACTAATAGCAGGATTTGATATTATCAATTGGATCACATTTCCAAATCAGTCCTTTGTTAGAGTCAAAGTTGGAAGAACGGCACCACCGAATGTCCCTGACAAAGTATTCACTATTTCTGAAGATGAAATCCAATGGCCCAAGGCTTTCAACCAGGTAAACCCATACTAAGATATGTCAGTTGTTTCCCCGTATTTCCTATTTCTTTCCATTCTACCATTTTAAAATTATTTTTACATGTTCTTGATTTAATTTCTAAATTACACAATCTGCCTGCAGCCTACTTAACTTTGCCCAAGATTCTGCTGAAATACTGATTTGAATGGGGTGGGGAGGAATCACAGCTCTGTGCAATTTGCTGAATTTTATTTTATTTATGTCATCGAGTATGTATTAGATAACAGATATAAGTATAAACATAATTATAAAATCATAGATAGAATAGAATAGAATAGAATAGAATAGAATAGAATAGAATAGAATAGAATAGAATAGAATAGAATAGAATAGAATAGAATAGAATTTTTTATTGGCCAAGTGTGATTGGACACACAAGGAATTTGTCTTGGTGTATATGCTCTCAGTGTACATAAAAGAAAAGACACATTCATCAACAATTCTAAGGTACAACACTTAATGATAGTCATAGGGTACAAATAAGCAATCAGGAAACAATATCAATATAAATTGTAAGGTACAAGGAACAAAGTTACAGTCATAGAGTCATAAGTAGAAGGAGATGGATGATGGGACGATGAGAAGATTAATAGTAGTGCAACTTAGTGAATAGTTTGAAAGTGTTGATGGAATTATTTGTTTAGCAGAGTGATGACCTTCGGGGAAAAACTGTTCTTGTGTCTAGTTGTTCTGGTGTGCAGTGCTCTGTAGCGTTGTTTTGAGAGTAGGAGTTGAAACAGTTTATGTCCAGGATGTGAGGGATCTGTAAATATTTTCATAGCCCTCTTTTTGATTCATGCAGTATACAGGTCCTCAATGGAAGGCAGGTTGGTAGCAAGTGTTTTTTTCTGCAGTTCTAATTATCCTCTGAAGTCTGTGTCTGTCTTGTCATATCCACATGAAATGGATATGAATAAAAGGAAACATTAGGACGGGGATGGTAGGCACACAGATGCATGCCCTTAAAGAATGGGGTGAGGTCTAAAGTAGACAGTCTAAGGGTAAAGTTTTGGGTCTAAGGGCAAAGTTTTGGGAATCTCTTTGTGGAGAACATTTAGTTTCCTTAAGGCTTTTTCTGGCAAATGTGATGTGTTCCAGAGGTGGTATTCAGCCGGTTTGGACTGATTTGAGCGAACCAGTAGTGACAACCTGCGGGTGGTCCTGTGGTCCCACCCTGCCCACCTGCCTGGCCATAATCCCATCCTGTATCTCTGTGTTTTTGATGCCATGCCCATGGGTGGACAGTGCATGCACGCAAATTGCCATGTTGTTTGATACCGCATGCATGCGTGGATGGCGCGTGTAAGCAAATTGCCATGTTTTGTGACACGGCACACATGCGTGCTCACATTTCTAGTGCAAGGCTACAGTATGTGAATCCCACCCCTGATGTGTTCCCTCACCTATGCTCATCCCCTTTTGAAATTCTTTGATTAAATAGTAGTATTCCAGATCACCATCAATTAAATTGTTCGTAATAATATACTGGATATATCCTGGAAATAGATACTTGTAATATCTATTTACATTCTATCTGTTTTAGGAATGATAAAACATTCTCCTCTTGTGTTTCCTGACAGGTGCTACCTCTTTCTATGTGTAATGAACATTGCAAGTCTGGATATAGTAGGACAAAGATTGAAGGGAAACCATTTTGCTGCCACAATTGCCATCAATGCCCAGAGGGGAAGATATCTCATGTAAAGAGTAAGAGAAAGGAAAGTAGGAGCTTGATGGTACCCTACCTTCCCCCTACAGAAAAAGATACAAGTACAATAATCTCAACCAAAAAGTAATATGAAGTTATTCCCCTTGCAAACATTACCCAACCAGTTCCACAGAGCTTCTGCTTGACATTTATTTATTTATTTATTTATTTATTTATTTATTTATTTATTTATTTATTTATTTATTTATTTATTTATTAATTAATTAATTATATTTGTATACCACCCTTCTCCTGAAGGAGTCAGGGCGGTTCACAGCCAATAAAAACAAATGCATATAATACAAATTAAAAACAGTATAAAAAACTAATTCGATGAATGGCCTAAATTTTTTTAAATACAATTAAAACCCCATTTAAAACCCCCAATTTAAAACCCCAATTTAAAACTATGTTCAAGCTAGTCCTGCACATTGAAACAGCAATGTCTTCAGCTCGCGGCGGAAGGTCCGGAGGTCGGGGAGTTGACAAAGCCCTGGAGGCAGCTCATTCCAGAGGGTGGAAGCCCCCACAGAGAAGGCCCTCCCCATGGAGGTCGCCAGCCGACATTGTTTGGCTGATGGTATCTGAAGGAGTCCCTCTCTGTGAGAGCGCACTGGTCGGTGTGACACTACTGGTGGCAGTAGGCGGTCCCATAAGTACAACAGTATTTCTTCAGTGCTTGTACTATAGAGACATCCGGAGGAGCCTTATTTGCACCATTGTTGCATAAATATCTATGCCTCCATGCCGAATTTAGATACTAACCCTGCTACAACAAATAAAATTGCCAGGTTCTGCACAGCAGCACTTAAAATACATCAGATGATAACCTGTGACATTAGCTAGTTTTAATGTGAGCATTTAGGTTGTCATACCTGAGTACTGTATACTGTGTTAAATTTAATCCGTTGTGTATTAAATTTTATCTTCCCCTAAAGTTATCTTTACGCAGTGGCTCAGTGGCTAAGATGCTGAGCTTGTCAATTGGAAGGTCAGCAGTTCAGTGGTTTGAATCCCTAGTGCCACATAAAAGGGTAAGCTCCCGTTACTTGTCCCAGCTTCTGCCAACCAAGCAGTTCGAAACACATTAAAAAATGCAAGTAGAAAAATAGGGACCACCTTTGGTGGGAAGGTAACAGAGTTCTGTGTGCCTTTGGCATTTAGTTATGCCAACCACATGTCCATGGAGATGTCTTCAGATAGCACTGGCTCTTCAGATTTGAAATAGAGATGAGCACCACCCCCTAGAGTCAAATGGGAGGGAACGACTAGCATATATGTGTGAGGGGAACCTTTACCTTTAAAGTTATTTAATGCTCCAACCTCTCCTTTGAAAATCCTTTTAGACTTTTTAAAATATGCTTTTCCCTGCTTTTTAATTATTTTATACATGCAACTCTAATATATTAAATAGGACATTTCTTTATTTGTTTTAATAGACTTGGATGACTGTTTTCCATGTCCAGAAGATCAGTATCCCAACAAAGACCAGAATCTCTGTCTTCCAAAAAATGTCAGCTTCCTCTCATTTGAAGAACCTTTGGGAGTTACACTCACTGTTCTTGCCCTTTTGTTTTGTTTTCTCACAGCTTTGGTGCTTCATCTCTTCATTAAGCACAGGGAGACTCCCATTGTCAAAGCCAATAACCGGAATCTCAGCTATGTTCTCCTCATTTCCCTCTTGCTTTTATTCCTTAGCATTTTGCTTTTCATTGGACAACCCACGAAGCTACTGTGCCTCATTAGACAAACAGCTTTTGGCATCATCTTCTCAATAGCTGTTTCTTCTATTTTGGCCAAGACCATCATTGTGGACCTCGCTTTCATGGCCTCCACACCAGGAGGTAGGATGAGAATGTGGTCTAGGAAACACATGGCCAACTGCATTCTTATTTCCTGTTGTTTTACTCAAGCCTTGATTTATAGTTGGTGGTTGGTAAGTGCACCACCCTTTCCAGATGTTGACATGCACTCTATGATGAAAGAAATTATCCTGGAGTGTAATGTAGGATCTGTCACCATGTTTTACATTGCCTTGGGCTTTCTGGGCTTCTTGGCTATCATCAGTTTCACGGTGGCCTTCCTGGCCAGGAATCTGCCTGACAGTTTCAATGAAGCCAGGTTTATCACCTTCAGCATGTTGGTCTTCTGCAGTGTCTGGGTGTCCTTTGTTCCGACTTATTTAAGCACAAAGGGCAAGTACATGGTGGCCGTGGAGATTTTTTCCATCTTGGCCTCCAGTGCTGGTTTATTGCTCTGCATCTTTTACCCTAAATGCTATATCATTGTAGTGAGGCCTGAACTGAACAGCAGGAAGCACCTAAGAAGAAAATAACATTAACAGTTATATTTGTTATTTTCTTACCCCAAAAGAGTGTACTAGCCTGTGAGATCCACAAGAGAGGAACCAAGCTGCCTGCTACCAGAATAAGATGTGATGTCACATTTAATGGAAAAATCTTTGTGGTTTTGCATTGTGACAATAAGGATGGAAATTTTTTACAATAGGTTAGAGTTTAGATTAGGATTATGATTATTATTTTTTTATCAGGTAATTATAATATTCCATTTTTAAGACCTTTTTATACCAAGAAGCATAGTGTGATTGAATAAGTACATTATGTTAATAAATAAATAAATAAATAAGAAAGTGTCAATTAATAAAACTGTTAACTAATTATCTTCTATTCAAATGAAGCTGGCCATTTTATTGGCATGTGATAGAAGATATACCCATATGTCAGATCAACATTATTATTATTGTAGTAGTTATTGTTATTGTTAGTAGTGTGTGGTCTCATTACAGTTGACATTTTATTTACTGGTATTTACTTATCAGATTAGCAAACTGGATTGTAGTTTATCTTTATCATTCAAAAGATTATCAGTTTAGAATAGAATAGAATAGAATAGAATAGAATAGAATAGAATAGAATAGAATAGAATAGAATAGAATAGAATTTTTTTATTGGCCAAGTGTGATTAGACACACAAGGAATTTGTCTTGGTGCATATGCTGTCAGTGTACATAAAAAAAAATACCTTCATCAAGGTACAACATTTACAACACAAATGATGGTCAATATATCCCAAGATGTCTTTCATCGGTTCCTTTGTTATATTTATGTCATTTTATTATGTAATTATAGTTTTTGTTTTCAAGAAGAAGAACACTACTGTACGTTTCCCAGAGTCATATTGCTGGAGTTGGATGGCTGTAATAAACAAACTATTAAAATAAAACAAAATATCCCCAACCACTTATTTTCTGTGGACTCCAAGGAGGCCACTTCATTTCCCTTCCTTGTTTCTATGCTTATCATTATGTAGCATTTTCCCACTGAAGACTGAATATTATATACTGTAGTAGGAAGATAGTTTGATGAGTTGGTTAAATTGGGTATGTCTAGCTTAATGAAAAGACGGACTAGGGGTGACACTGAAGGGCTGCCACAAAGAAGAGGGGGTCAATCTGTTTTCCAAAGCACCTGAAGACAGGACAAGAAGTAATGGATCAGTGGTACTCAAATTCTTTTACTACCCATTCTGTGGGTGTGGCTTGGTGGGCATGGCAGGGGAAGGATACTGTAAAATCTCCATTCCCTCCCCACCCCCAGGGGAAGGTTACTGCAAAATCCCCATTTGCTCCTGATCAGCTGGGTCTCAGGAGGTAGAGAATAGATGGGGTGGGACCAGTCAGAGATGATATTTACCAGTTCTCTGAACTACTCAAAATTTCCGCTACTGGTTCTCCATAACTGGCATAAAGTGCAGAAGACCATTTGAATTTGTTCTTGCCATATAAATTATTGCATGATGTACATTGTACCTGGTCATCAATGTCATTGGGAGCTTCATCATCACTGATGTCAGAAATGGTGGCAGTGGTGGGTTCCTCATTGTCCATTATGAAATTTTCATCACAATTTTTTTTTATTTGAATTTATATCCCGCCCTTCTCCGAAGACTCAGGGCGGCTTACAATGTATTAAGCAATAGTCTTCATCCATTTATATATTATATACAAAGTCAACTTAATTGCCCCCAACAATCTGGGTCCTCATTTTACCTACCTTATAAAGGATGGAAGACTGAGTCAACCTTGGGCCTGGTGGGACTTGAACTTGCAGTAATTGTAACTGCAGGCAGCTGTGTGTTAATAACAGGCTGCATTAGCCTGGTGAGCCACCAGAGGCCCTGTTTCCTAAAGCATCTTTCTTTACTTGAACTTGCAGTAATTGCAAGCAGCTGTGTTAATAACAGACAGACTTAGTCTGCTGAGCCACCAGAGGCCCTTCACTCAGATCATTCTCTGCTTCTCCGTACCATTTTAGAACAGTTTCTTTGAAGTTTGGATCACCAAATCACACTGTTTTTGATGGAAAACTTGGCCCCGACATTATTTTTTAAAAATACATTAACAAAGATTTGTAAACACCAAATAACTGACGCAAGCACAATGCTGCATACACTTTTATTAGTGGGAAAACAAAAGCTATTCACAACTGGAATGGTCCATTTCTAAAAATAGGGGTGTTACGAATATTTTGGAAAACTGCTGTGGTCACTATGACCACAGGTCTGTGGTTATGGGTTCAATATTTCAGTGTTTTGTAACGCTTGGGACAAGCTCACATTATTAAAAAGACTGCATAATCCACACGAGACTTTAGTGGCAATGGGCAAAAGTAGCCAAACCAAAAATTGATTTTGTTTTACCATCAACCCAAGATGCCATTATTTTGAGAAACACTTTGTAGGAATCCCTGCCATCTTTCCTTCCTTGAGGATCTTGGACATGCAAATACATGCAAATACAGACACTTGAATTGAGAGTCTGTAAATTTAATGGACCCTTTTACGTATTTAGGTTGATTTTTATAAATATAGGGCCTTGGGCCAGGGGTGAAATGCTATCGGTTTGCTCTGGTTTGGGTGAACCATTAGTAAAAAAATTGCTTTAAAAAGTTAAAAAAAAAAAGGTTCCGACAATCACAGCTGTGCCATGGGGTCGTCGGAACTTTTTTTTTTTTTACTTTTTTAAAGCATTTCTTTACTACAGGTTCAGGAGAATAGGTAATTAAAAAAATGCCTGAAAAAGGTAAAAAAAAAAAAGCTTTGGACAATCGCGCAGCTGTGATCGTCAGAACCTTTTTTTTTTTACTTTTTAAACCATTTTTTTTACTACCAGTTTGAGCAAATAGGTAGTAAAAAATGCTTTAAAAAGTTTAAAAAAAGTTGGCCACTCCCACCCAGTCACATGACCCCCCCATCAAGCAATGCCCACCAAGCCACGCCCACAGAACCGGTAGCAAAAAAAATTGCATTTCACCACTGCCTTGGGCTAATGACTCCAAATAATAAGCTCTCAACTGTTAACTGAATTACTCAGTTATAATTAGAATAACAGAGTAACAGATTTGGAATGGACCTTGGAGCTCTTCTAGTCCAACCCCCTGCTCAAGCATCCTATACCATTTCAGATGAGCGGCTCTCCAGTCTCTTCTTAAAAGCCTCCAGTGATGGAGCACCCACAACTTCTGGAGGCAAGTTTTTCCACTGGTTAATTGTTCTCACTGTTAGGAAGTTTCTCTTTCATTTTAGGTTGCTTTGTTCCTTGATTAATTTCTATCCGTGTTTCTTGACTTGCCTTCTAGTGCTTTGGAAAATAGGTTGACCTCTTCTTTGTGGCAGCCCTTCAAATACTGGAGATTAGTTGGTTGTGTTAGTACTGGGAATGGAAAGATTCCCACCAGGAATGGCAGGCAAACTTTCAGCCCAGTGGTGCAGAGTTCTGAGCATTCCCATTTTGTGTTCCAGTGGGTGGTAAGAATTAAAATGCAAATACTGATCACTGTGTGTTGGTTTTCTGTAAAATTCAATGTTAAGGCTTCTGTCTTCCTTAATGTGCACAACACTAGCCCAGGAAAGCCAAACAGTTTTCTTTTAAACATCTTCCCTTGTTGTGAACTCACTAAGTGCACTAGCAATAGCACTTAGACTTATGTACAACTTTATAGTGCTTTACAGCCCTCTCTAAGGAGTTTACAGAGTCAGCTTATTGCCCCCAACAATCTGGATCCTCATTTTACCCACCTTGGAAGGATGGAAGGCTGAGTCAACCTTGAATCTGGTAGGATTTGAACTGCCAAATTGCAGGCAACCAATAGTCAGCAGAAGTAGGCTGCAGTACAGCACTCTAACCACGGCGCCACTGAGGCTTAATGTCCATAGACTTGATGTGTTTGGTGAAGGCTTTCACTTCCTGTGCTTTAATCTTGACCCAAGTATTGACCCACATACCTATACCAGTAAGTGGATGGAATTCCTGTGAAGGAGTTTAGGGCTTTGGTTTCTACCTCTTCCATTTAAAATTTGCCATAATGGGGGACACAGGTAAACCCAAAATGCAGCTGTATTTTTTTTCTGTAGAAATCTTCATTGTATTTAAGATAGGTAGGATCAACATGGCACAAATGTGTCCTAACTGAGATTAGTTCTGATACTTAATGTGCTATCTTGTAGCAGATGTTTCTGCATACCCAGCACCCACTTCTGTTACTTGCTGTTCCTTATACCAAATCAACAAAGACTCATAGTATCATAAATTCATTAATATTTAACCTGCCACAAGACTTTGCATTGTTGTTCTTCAAGAGACTAATACAAATATCCTATGTCATATGAGTAGCTAAATATTTAAAGATAAATATTTCAATCTGGTTTTCTAATCTGGTTTTCTTAAAAGGTAGGTTGCAGTTAAATGCAGGAATGGGATATTTTTGATCTGAAAGAAAAGAACAACCTGTTAGGGCGTCTCTCTCTCGCCGTGTGTTTTTCCATGCTGTAATTGCTGATAGTTTGACCCCTGCCTATGGTACATGTATGTATAATATATATTCTTTTGTAGATAAAGCCACTATTTATTACAAACTTCTGTTTGCTGTTATTGCTCCTCTCACGTAGTAAAGCTGTGCGCATTCTGACATACATTATTGGAGACATCTTCATGCACCTCTCTGTTCCATTTCTTTTTGTTTCATTTCATTTTTCCTTTCTTTTTTTCTATTTTAAAAATACAATCTGTCTCCTATGTTTTTATGGTTTGAAAGATTTGCATGTGGGATCAAAATGTAGGCATAGATTTTATTTTGAATTTTTGGGCTTGTTTTTAGCGCTCCAATCCTAGTAGTTTCTGAAGTTATTACTTTTGCTATCAAAAACATATCTGCTGCATATTCAACATATTGATTGGAATGTTTTTTGATATGTATCAAAAAGCAGTAAAATATCTGAAAAGCTTTCTAAAGTTCATATCCAGCTGAAGACAATTAAAGTAATTTTACAGGAATTGCCATAGATCTTTTTCATATAACTCATAAGGAAATAATTCTGGAGAATTCCTAAGAGGTTACCTCTTGATAAGTGATATTTAGATTATGCCATTGGGTATTTCTACTTTCCCAAAGGTAACATAAACCATTGTTTCTCTTTATGCTATTTTATGCAATTCTGTTATTTTGTCTTCTTAGCTGATCTTTGTTGTTCATATCAGGCCTCAAAACTATGATATAACATTTGGGAAAAAATATGCAAATCAGTAATCCAGCACTAGAGGCTATAATGGAGAAGATCTCCACAGCAACCATATATTTTCCTTTTGTACTCAAATATGTTGGAAAAAACGACAACCACACACTGCAGAAGACCAACATGCTGAAGGTAATAAATTTGGCTTCATTGAAGGCATCAGGCAATTTCCTTGCTAGGAAAGCCACCGTGAAACTAACTAAAGCAAGGAAGCCCAAAAAGCCCAAGACACAGTAGAAAAAGGAGCTGGATCCCTCCTTACACACCAGAACTATTTCTTGAGCTGTTGAATTCATGTCAGCATCTGGGAATGGAGGAGAGCTTGTCAGCCATGTGGCACAAATAATTTCTTGAATAAATGAGCAACCTAACACTATGAGCATGGCTAATTTTTTCCCCACCCATTTGGTCATCCTGGACCCTGGTTTGGTGGCTATGAAAGCTAGAACCACAATGAAGGTTTTTGCCTACAAAAAACAACAACAACAGAAAACATATAATAGATTAAAAACAGCTAAAGAATAGATAGTTGAATTCAATTGATGCTCTGACTTTTGAATACAAATTTAAATTTAACTATGAGCATGGCTAATTTTTTCCCCACCCATTTGGTCATCCTGGACCCTGGTTTGGTGGCTATGAAAGCTAGAACCACAATGAAGGTTTTTGCCAAAATACAAGAAATGGCCACTGAGAAGATGATGCCAAAGGCAGTTTGGCGAAAGACACATGTCACTTTGTTGGGTTGCCCAATGAATAGGAAAACACAAAGAAATGACAACAGAAGAACCATAAGGAGAGTATATGTGAGATCCCTGTTGTTGGCTTTGACAATGGGAGTGTCCTGATGTTTAATAAAGATCCAGAAGATACCAACTGTAACCAAAGAAAAGAAAAGAGCTGAACTGGTGAAAATGGTCCCCAAGGTTTCTTCATACTTCAAGAATGTTATAACTTTGGGGAGGCATATATCCTGCTTATCACTTGGGTACTGATTTCTGCACACTGAAAACAGTCATCCAAGTCTAGAAAATAAAATAGTACTCTATAATTTACATAAAAATAATCAGAATTCAATAATACAATTTCCAAAATAGTTTTTAATATCTCAAAATCAAATGCATTGGTATAGTTGCCATAACTTCAGCGTTGCAAAAGTATTTGTTCAGGGATGTACTACAGGGATGGGATCCTACCGGTTTAACAACTGGTTCGCTAAGTGCGTGCTTCACACACACACTCTCTCGCTAGTCTTTCAGGTGCTCCAGACGTGCATTGTGCACGTATGTGCAATTTGGAGAAAACTTACTGTCGTGTTCCACTCCCCGTGCGACGACCGGGTCTAGGAAGTCTGTATCAAGCATGGCAACGAAGCCTCTGCAGCTTGTCAAATTCCCTTGAGGTTTCTCAGGGCAGGCAGAAATCCAAGTTGTGACTTCAACGATTGCAGCAAACTAGATGAGACTTTGCTTGACTCAAGGTTGGAATGCCAAAAGCAGGTCCTTTATAGAGGCTGTGGGGTGTGGCTCCATGACTCAGCATTTATCCAGGCCTGCCCCACTCTTCTTTCTGCTGGCGTTGCCTCTCAGATCTCCTGAAGCGAGGATCCTCCCACTCTGAATTGTCTTCAGCTATCTCTACTGTTGGCATCTGGGAAAGGGAGGGATCAGAGGGAGCAGGTCCGGGTAATTGCACCACTTGGCTGGCTTCCTGCTCTGACAGCTGCGTCGAAGGAACACACACTGTATGAGTGAGCTGTATTGGGTTTATCTGTTCGCTCCTGACATCCTCTCCAGGCATGGGGCTAGGGCCGGGGGCTGGAGGCATGACAGGCTGTTCATCTTCATTATCAGACTCGGAGTCTGATAACAGGCCCGGGAGGAGACGGGAGGGGCCCAGCTGAGGAGGACAAGGCACAACACTCACCTTCTGCATTGCTGCTGGAAAGCAAAACAGCTGAGGCACAGCAATCCACTCTGCCATGCTGATCAGCTGGGCTTTGGAAATGAAAATATAGGTGAGTATAATGCAGGTGGGGGGAGTGGGCCCACTTCAAAATTTGGGTGAGCCGGTTTGCTCACGGCTGATAAGTTGGAGCTAACAGTTGGCCCAAACCAGTAGAATCCCATCACTGACGTACTATTTTAATCAAAATCTAGGCAATTTATTTGTTTGTATCCATGTTCCATTGCATCAATTTGCTATGTGGACACTTAATCTTCTGCACAATTTTCTAAACATTTTTCAGGCACACTCTTTACTCACAGATTGAATTAAATGTATTTTAAGTGGGGGAAAAAAAGAAATTATATCTTACCCTCTTGGTTGGAGATTTTGCCTTGCGGACATTTATGACAATTATAGCAACAAAATGGCTTCCCTTCTATCTTGCTCTTACTGTAACCTAAATGGCATTTCCCATTGCACAGAGAAAGTGGCTGGACCTGCTCATAAAAGAAAGAATAGAATGATTTGCTCTGGAAAGTTTGTATCTGGTGCCAATATATTAGGAATGCTCTATCCAGTCTGCTTCCTTACCACTGTGTGTTTTTTCAATAATAGGTGATGGTGAAAGGTGGTTTTATCAAAAAAAGTGATTTTAGCAGGAAAGATACCTCAATTAGCTCTTCAATAAACTCAGACTTTTAATGCAAAATAAAAATAATTTTCATGAGGGAAAAATAGGATTTTTTTGCAACTGTGGTAAAAATCTAAAGTCACTTCGTTATATATTTTTCTTTTTTTTTTCTATTTCTTTTTACATTTTTTAACCTTTTTACTCTTTTACTTTTCTTTAATTCTATCTTTATAATATTTTATCGTTTATTTCTGAATATTTTAATAAAAATGTAAAAAAGATGTAAAAAAAAGATGTTGCGACTCTAGAAAGAGTGCAGAGAAGAGCAACAAAGATGATTAGGGGACTGGAGGCTAAAACATATGAAGAATGGTTGTCGGAACTGGGTATGTCTAGTTTAATGAAAAGAAGGACCAGGGGAGACATGATAGCGGTGTTCCAATATCTCAGGGGCTGCCACAAAGAAGAGGGAGTCAAGTTATTCTCCAAAGCACCTGAGGGTAGATCAAGAAGCAATGGGTGGAAACTAATCAAGAAGAGAAGTAATTTAGAACTAAGGATAAATTTCCTGACAGTTAGAATAATTAATCAGTGGAGCAACTTGCCTCCAGAAGTTGTGAATGCTCCAACACTGGAAGTTTTTAAGAAGATGCTAGATAACCATTTGTCTGAAGTGGTGTAAGGTTTCCTGCCTGAAAAGGGGTTTAGGCTAGAAGACCTCTAAGGTTCCTTCCAACTCTGTTATTCTATGAAACTCAGCAATAAACTCAGACTTTTAATGCAAAATAATATAATTTTCATGAGGGGAAAAAATAGATATTTTTTTTTGTAACCGTGGTTAAAAATCTGTCACTTCTTTACATATTTTTCTTTTTTTTTCCTATTTCTTTTTACATTTTTTTAACTTTTTCATGTCACATTAGTCTTTTGTTTTTCTGCAATCCTACCTTCATACTATTTCATCTTTTATTCTGAATATTTTAATAAAAATCATATAGGTTTAAAAATAATAATTCTAATTTCCACTGATGTCTTTGAGAGGCTACTTCTTTTTCTATTCAGTGCAAACTGGCTGAAGTTTTTTTCTTCCTTCGTTGGTATTTTCTGTGAAAATCCCTTTTTGGACAGTTAGTTCAGAGGTGGCATTCCCTTCCCTTCCTTACCAGTTCGCAAATGTGAGCTTGTGGGTGCGTGGGAACGCTAGCTTCACTAGCATGCACCATTTTCCACGCATGCTCGGCCTTCCGCGCATGTGCACAGCCTACAAAATGTAGCTAGATAGGCTGTCATTATGTCATGGTGGGTAGGTGAGGCCTACTGCAGTTGGCAATACTGGTTCGCCCAAACTGTGCAGAACTGGTTGAATCCCACCACTGGGTTAGTTCCAGTGGTGGGATTCAAACTTTTTAACAACCGGTTCTGTGGGCGTGGCTTATTTTGGGGTGTGGCTTGGTGGTCATGTGACTGGGTGGGCGTGGCTAGCTGTTCATGTGACTGGGTGGGCGAGCCTAGCTGCTCATGTGACCGGGTGACCATGGCTATGGGCATAGAAACTACTCAGAGGGCTAAAAAAAGTCATTTCTGACCGGTCCTCACACTTATGACCATCCTCACATTTATGCCCATTGCAGCATTTTTAATGCACATTTAATGCATTTTTAGTGCACAGTCACTCACGCACTCGTGACGTCTCGCCTGGATTACTGCAATGCTCTCTACATGGGGCTCCCCTTGAAGGGCATCCGGAGGCTGCAGTTAGTCCAGAATGCGGCTGCGCGGGTGATAGAGGGAGCCCCTCGTGGCTCCCGCATAACACCCATCCTGCGCAGACTGCACTGGCTACCTGTGGCCTTCCGGGTGCGCTTCAAGGTTTTGGTGACCACCTTTAAAGCGCTCCATGGCATAGGGCCGGGTTATCTACGGGACCGCCTACTGCTACCGAATACCTCTCACCGACCCGTGCGCTCTCATAGAGAGGGACTCCTCAGGGTGCCGTCAGCGAGGCAATGTCGTCTGGCAACGCCCAGGGGAAGGGCCTTCTCTGTGGGGGCTCCCACCCTCTGGAATGAACTGCCCCCAGGACTTCATTAGCTTCCGGACCTTCGGACCTTCCGCCGCGAGCTTAAAACATACTTATTTAATTGCGCAGGACTGAGCTAGATTTTAATTTATGGGTTTTAACTTGGGTTTTATTTTTTATATTTTTAATTATTAGGCTTTTGAATAAGTTTTTTAATTGTTTTTAGATTGTATTTATTTGCTTTTAAATGCCTGTAAACCGCCCTGAGTCCTTTGGGAGATAGGGCGGTATATAAATATAAACAATAAATAAATAAATAAATAAATAAAAATAACAACCATGTCACTCATTTCACAACTGCTTCTCTTCACCACAGTTACAAGATAGGGCACAAAATGTAAAATGTGAGGACAGTTGTAGGTGTGAGGACCGGTCAAAAGTGTGAGACAGGTCAAAAATAACTTTTTCAGCCCTCTGAGTAGTCCATATGCACAAAATGCTGCAACAGGCATAAATGGTGACCAGTCATAAGTGTGAGGACTAGTCAAAAGTGCGAGAACCTGTCAGAAATCACTTTTTTCAGCCATCTGGGTAGTCCCTATGGACATGCCACGTGGCCAGCGAGGCGTTTTAATCGCTGGCTAGAGAGACGCTTGGATGCAGGCAGGCTTTGGTCGGTGGCCGCATGGCGCTTGGATTGGGTGGGCAGCGAGGTACATGGATCGGGTGGGCAGCAGCTTGTGGCCGCTGCCCACCCGATCCATGCACCTCGCTGTAAGTAATGGTGGAGAGGGGAGGGGCAAGGGGCGTGGCGAACCGGCAATTTAACAAACAATTCAGCCGAACCGCTTAGAACCAGCAGAATCCCACCACTGATTAGTTCCAATATAACATTTGGCAAACTTGTTTCAATAGGACAGAGCCTGGAATAGTGGCGCAACAGGCAAGAAAAAGAAGGGAAAAAAACCAGAAATTTTGATGAATACTTCCAGTGGGGAAGATGAGTGCTTTTGTCTCAAATGGTGGATAGATCAAAATATTAATCTGCCTCCCCAAAGATTACTTCATAAGAAGTCAAATTGACCAAGTGTCCATTGACACATCTTTCCTTTTGCATGTTGATGTTGCTTTCTTCATTTGAAATGTTTCCCTTTCATTTTGAGTTTTGACTCAATAAATGTTGTTTCCTCTAATATCTCTCTTATCTCTCTTATTAATCCAAGCATAACCCCATTGGATCCGTAATGGAAATGTTTAGCTAAGCCAATATTCAGGGACAAGTGTAGCACTCTGTTTCTAAATGTCAACCTGGCTTCCAAGATAGTTCTCAAAACAGTGAAATGATGATTGAACATAGGCCAAAAGTTGAATCAAGGATACCTGATTAAAGTTATGTGGCCATACAATAGCATCATCAATGGTTAGTATTTTCTCTTGGGAACCAGTCGGGTCTATCTTCCCAACTCTGATTCTCAGGAAATTCAGATTTGAAAAGGTTATCCAGTTCATAATATCGAATCCAGTTTCTAACTCTCCATTTTGGTTGAAAGAAACTTTTCCCCCTGCACTGTTGTTAAATGAGACGCTTCTCACAAAATGGTTGAGCTAAATTGGAAAAGAAGAAAAGTCAAAAATTATTCCTCAGAATGAAGAAAATTTGGAAGTGAATTAAATAACAAACTTTTCAAATGATTTATGTTGGACAGTTGGTGATATTACAGTGTCATTAATTAATACTTACCATTGCCCAATAGACCCTTATCATGATTATAATGCATCCAGAAAACAAAATATGGAACAAAACATTTAAAGGAAATGCAAAGAAATAACAGAAAACAGATAATAAAATGTATAAATTCCAATCTATTTTAACGAGGATAAAGATATCAAACAGAAAAAGTCTATGATGATGAAGTGATAGAAATTGCAAAAATGATAGTGTTATTCTGATTTTCAAAAATAAGTTTTTCATATTAGCCTTTCAAGAGACTCGGTTCTGATTACTCAGCAAAATGAACAGTTCTATTCAGTTGCTTCACAGCACATTATCTATTACTACTTTGTGCTTCCTGCTTTCTCCATTAAAAACAATCCCTAGAAAATAAGGGCCTATTAAATGACCATAAAAGGGATGCGGTGGCTCAAGGGCTAGGACATTGAGCTTGTCGATTGAAAGGTCGGCAGCTCAGCGGTTCAAATCCCTGGTGCTGCCGTGTAATGGGGCGAGCTCCTGTTACTTGTCCCAGCTTCTGCCAACCTAGCAGTTTCGAAAGCACGTAAAAATGCAAGTAGAAAAAATAGCAACCACCTTTGGTGGGAAGGTAATAGTGTTCCGTGCGCCTTTGGCGTTGAGTCATGCCGGCCACATGACCACGGAGACATCTTTGGACAGCGCTGGCTCTTCGGCTTTGAAATGGAGATGAGCACCGCCCCCTAGAGTCGGCAACGACTAGCACGTATGTGCAAGGGGAACCTTAAATGACCATAGTTTAAAAACAATAGTAAAAAAAAAATCAAGGAGTCATAAGAGTTTCTTTTTGCCTCATGAACCTGTGACCAATAATCTTTCACTTTTGTGTGGACAGAATAGATGTTTCTAGTCCCACACCTTTAAAGTAACCAAGACAATTTTTCCAAGGACGAGATTCATATCTGAGATGTTTTCACATTATCATTTTTTAAAATTAGTTTGAAGTTGGTATCTATGCCTGGAGGATCATTTACGTATGCTGCATGAATGATATATATTTTTTTATTTGCATTTATATCCCGCCCTTCTCCGAAGACTCAGGGCGGCTTACACTATGTTAGCAATAGTCTTCATCCTATTTGTATATTTATATACAAAGTCAACTTATTGCCCCCAACAATCTGGGTCCTCGTTTTACCTACTTTATAAAGGATGGAAGGCTGAGTCAACTTGGGCCTGGCGGGACTAGAACCTGCAGTAATTGCAAGCAGCTGTGTTAATAGCAGTCCGAGCCATAGAGGCCCATTGTAATGAAAAAAATGGCACCATATGATCCCTTATGAGATTTAAGTCTGATCTATAGGGTTCCTGGTCCCCTTCCAAATCCTCGAGTCTGAATTTGTCAGAGTAGATACTAGAGATAACAGCAGTAGAGACCTGGCTGATAATACCTCTCATTCTACTGAAAGGCAGAAAAAGCAACATGATAATATATTGAAATTATATTTTAAAATTCTTTTCGGGTACAACGATGGAAGGAACAAGCATATAAGATTAAATTCTAAAAAAAAGAAAATTATACGTAGCATAATTTCACAACATGTCACTCACCAACTATTACTATAGATATGAATGATAGTTGGTGGGTGTAGCCCTAATGTAGGCTAGGAGATTACCTTCCATAATGGTTGGTTCAGAAAGTTCAGTTTGGTTTCCTGGTCACCTGCTCTGTATTTTCTTACAGATGAATGGAAGTCATGCAGAGCATGTGCCACCACATGGGCTGCGTTATAGATGCTGTAGCTGTGGCCAGTCATCTGCATTTCAAACACAGATGTAGGAAGGGACTCCAGTTTCTCCTGCCCATTGCAGAGGACCTCATCTCCCGCTTCAGCCATGTTGATGCGGAATGAACATTCAAATGCATTTTTTCAGAAGACCTTGAAAAGACCACCTTCTTTTTCCAAAGTGGGTTTTTTGACTGAAGAAATTTCTGGAATCCTAAAATCTTCTCTGAGTGAATTGCAAAGGACAAAGCGCCATGGAGGAAGACTAGGTCAATATTTCTTATAAAGGGAACTGATGTGAAATCCATTTGGGCTGTCATAATCCAGACTTTATCTTTGTTCCATAGCAGTATGTTATCATCTTTCAACCTGTTGGAAAGTATTCGTAGAAGTATTATGTGATCAGTTTCACCATGAAGAACCACAACATTAACAGTGCTTCTCATAACTTCGTAATATACTTTACTTCCTTCTTCCAGCGAGTCAACCAGGCCATTAGAATAAGAGCTTTCGGGAAATTTTTCAACAAAGGCAAAGCAGATGCCTTTCCTGGCAAACACGGGAACTACATTTTGCACAAACCTCTGCCCATTCTCATTATTTACTGTATATGCACCAATCCATGTCCACTTGAAATGAAGCAATAATTTGATTATACCCAGGTACTGATGTTCTGCGCTTGGGAAAATCTGTTGGTAGAAAGCATTCTGATTTTTGACCTCTGTTTCTGGAACGAACCCGTATATGATCTAGAAATAATGAAGACATGAAAAAAGATATATTTTCAGATAAAATGTTGATAGCGACAGTCTTTCAACACTGTTGCTCCAATGCAAATTAGAAATTAAGGTGCAATTGATATTTCAAATTTTGAATCCAGTAATATTTCATGGCTGGCTTCATGAACGAAAATGATGCAGAATTTCCCCATGATCCTATGAATGAATAGGCCTTGAAGAAATGGAATGAGTAGATATGTCATTTTGAAACACATAAAGAACGGATAATAGCTGCATTAGCAAAACTGATCTTTTGTACCAGTGATCGGCCAACTTTTCTAAGCATTTGCATAAGTTTACTTCTCATGGAATTAAGACTTCCCATCTCATATTAATGAAGCAGAATTTAGATAATTAGATAATTTCTATTACAGTTTACTGTGCCATTATCTCAAAATAAGGCATTTGACAGAATCTTCTTTATTACCATTTTCAGTTTTAGTTACTTTCATAGACCATGACTGAATATTGACGTAATCTAAGTGAGAGAGAGGACAAAAGGAACATTGGCTTACCTGAAGGTTCCTTCTATGTACGCTGCGTGAGAGTCCAAAGCAATGGGTTTTTAACTTCATCTGATTGGCCTGAGACTGAGTTGAATTTGTTTAAACACACCTCCTCTTCCTGTTTAGCTCCAGTTTATTAACGAAGAAGCGGTATTGGAGGAGACGAACTCAATTTGAAAACTGGAAAAAAACGGAACTATAACCTCCAGCCTCCTGTATATAGACAAAAAAACAAGAAGTGAAATAGGGAGGGGTTGGACTCTCACGCAGTGTTCTGTTTCCCTTCCCCCAATACTCCCAGCAAAGAGTCCATCAGAGGCCTTCCTTTTTTTTTCCTTTTATTTACATAGATACATGTCCTGGCCACGTCTACCCACGGGCCTGCCAAGTTTCTGGAGATAACGAGGAAATTATAGATAAGGCCAGAATTACTCACGAATATATTCTTCCCTCCATGAATTAGCTTGCGCCAAATTCATTGCTTTGTCCGAGACAAAAAACCAGGAAGTCCCGCCTCCTATTTATAGTCTCTGCAGATGTCACTGCATGACAATTATGACTTGGCTTTGTCCCAACTCTTCCGCTGCTGCGCACGCCGATCAAGCCTTCGTAATCTTGCGTCCTCCAAAACTGTTCTTGGGCGTTGCCAAATCAGAAGAAGGCCGGGAGAATCAGGCCTTGCCGGCCTCCTCCTTTGAGTGGGTGCCAGGGAGGAGAGGGCTCAAGAGAAGCAGGGCTTGCCAGGTCTTCTCCTCATTTTCTGAATCATCCGAGTCCAGGAGTCTGGGTCCAGGAACCTGGGTCACAACACTATCCTCACCGCAGGGCCCTTCCCCGGGCTGACGATCGGGATGCGGTCGGGCTGGGTTCTGCTCATGGAAGGCCTGCACCAGGTCAGGGGCATGAGCGTCGGAGGCATCTACCCAGGAGAAATCAGTCCCGTATCCCTTCCACGCGATCAAATATTGGAAACGACCCTTTAGCCAGCGGAGTCTCGTCGCTGTGGACTTCGTATTCCTCCGATCCGTCCTCGGCGACAGTGACGGGTGCTGTTGGGCACCGAAGGGACTCGGTGTGGCCTCAGGAACCAGAAGGGACCGGTGAAAACGGGTGGATCCGCATGGATCGTGGCAGGGTCAGTCGGTAGGCTACCGGGTTGATGACTGCCTCGACAGGAGCGGGCCGATGAATCGGTGGTCCAACTTCTTTACCGGCGGTCGGACGGGAGGTGTTGGTGGAGAGCCACACCGGTCTCCAACTGCCAGCGGGGCGTTGCCCGTCGGGAGCGGTCAGCGGACCGTTGTAGTCCTCCTTTGCCCGATTCAGCTGCTGGCGTACCAACTGTTGGACCGCATGCAATTCCGTCAGGAAGGTCTGCGTTCGGGAACAGGAGAGTCCGGTGGTGCCAGAGGAAGAGCGCGGATGGTACCCACATTGGCAAAGAACGGGGTCATCTGAGTAGAGGTGTGCTGAGAGTTGTTAAAAGCAAACTCCGCCAGGGACAGGTAGTCGGCCCAGTTGTCCTGTTGCTGGTTGATGAAGCAACGGAGATACTGTTCCAGTATACCGATGACCTTCTCTGTACCCCCGTCGGTCTCCGGATGGTGCGATGACAACAGACATACCTGCACCTCCAACGCGGCCATCAGGCTCTTCCAGAAGCGGGCTGTGAACTGAACTCCAGCGGTCCGAAACCACCCTGTCCGGTAGACCATGGGCGGAAGATGTGCTGCAGAAAGAGGCGGGCGTTTTGCGGCTGTGGGCAGTCCGCGGCATGGGATGAAGTGTGCCATCTTGGTGAGCATGTCCACCACCACCAGCACCGTGGTGAACCCAGAGGACGGCGGCAGGTCTGTCAGGAAATCCATAGAGATCGCCCCAGGGTCTGTCGGGTGTCGGCAAGGGCTGGAGGAGCCGGGAGGGGCCCCGTGGCGGTCTTGGCTTGCCGGCACGGTACGCAGGATGTCACGTAGGCATGTATATCATGCCGCACTGGGCCACCAAAGGTCCGTGTCACCAGGTGGAGGTCTTGAAGAACCCAAAATGTCCTGCTGCAGGGTTGTCGTGGCACTGGGTCATGACGAGGGCTCGGAGTGGTCCTGTGGGCACATATAATCGCCCCCGAAACTTGAGTAAGTCCTCCTCCAAGGTCCAAGGAGGCGTGGGGCCCACCTCCGCTCTCCTTTGCTGCGACCAGGCGTCCTGGCGCTGCGCCTCTCGCACCTGGGCCCGCAAGTCCACTGGCTCCCGTGCTGCGGCCAAGGCTTCTGCCGGCAGCACTGTCCGTGGAGGAAGGGGGTCCTTGGCGCAGAGGTACTCTGGCTTGCGGGACAGGGCATCCGCCCTCCGGTTGTGACCGCTGGGAATGTAGGTCACGCGGAAGTTGAACCGGGCAAAAACAACGACCACGGATCTGCCGCTGGTTTAACTTCCGAGCTGTGGTGAGGTGCTCGAGATTCCGATGGTCCGTTCGGACCTCCACCTGATGTCGGGCCCTCCAGATGGTGTCGCCAAGCCTCGAATGCAGCCTTGATAGCCAGCAACTCTTTTCCCAGATAGTGTAGTTGCGCTCGGAAGGTTGAGTTTCCGGAGTAGTAAGCGCAGGAAAAGTGTGCCACCATTCGTCGGAGCCTGTAGCAGCACCGCTCCCAGAGCCACATTGGACGCGTCCGTTTCCACCACAAAAGGCGGGCGGGTCGGGATGCCTCAGGACGGGTTCCGTGGCGAAGGCTTTCTTGAGGGCTGTGAATGCTTCTTGCTGCGGGGACCCCACGGAATGCAACCTTCTTCCTGAGGAGCTGGGTAAGTGGAGCTGTCAGTGTGGCGAAGCCGGGATGAAGGTCCGGTAGTAGTTGGCGGCCCAGCAGGCGCTGAACATCCTTCACCCGACGAGGGCTTCCCAGCTACACAAAGCTTCTACTTTACATGGGTCCATGGCTATGCCCTCGGGCGAGATGATATGCCGAGGAATTCTATGGAAGTCCGGAAGAAGCGCATTTCTCCAGCGCATTGAGTTGTTGCTCCATAGCGTTGCAGAACCAGACTGGCGTGTCGAAGGTGGCTTTCCTGGACCGGGAGTAAATCAGGATGTCGTCGAGGTAGATAACCACGAACCGATCCAACATGTCTCGGAACACGTCGTTCATGAAGTGCTGAAAAACGGCGGGAGCATTGGTCAACCCAAATGGCATGACAGTGTATTCGTAGTGTCCGTATCGGTGCGAATGCCGTCTTCCATTCGTCTCCTTCTCGTATCCGCACCAGGTTGTAGGCCCCGGAGATCGAGCTTGGTGAAGATCGTGGCCTCCGCAACCTTTCCAGTAGCTCCGGGATGAGCGGCAGGGGTAGCGATTCCGCACCGTAATGGCGTTTAGGCGGTAATCACAGCATAGGCGCAAGTCCCTGTCTTCTTCTTCACAAAGAGGACCGGGGCCGAGAGGGACTTTGAAGGCGGATGAACCCTCGGGCCAGGTTTTTGTCCAGGAAGTCCCTGAGGCGGCCAACTCGGGCTCCGACATGGAATACAGGCGTCCCACAGGCAGTGGTGCGTTGGGCAGAAGGTCCACGGGCAATCGTAGGGCCGATGCGGGGTAGTCGGTCCGCCTCCTTCTCGCTGAACACGTCGGGCGAAGTCCGTCAGCTCAGGAGGCAAGGTGATGGCAGCGGTGGGGCGTTCTGGCGGCACAGGTGTGGCGGATGTGATCGACGCACTGCAGACTCGGGAAAGAGATGGCGTTCGCGACCAGGCCACCTGAGGATCGTGGGTCCGAAGCCAGGCCAACCAAGGACCAAGGGAAAATGAAGGTCCGCCGTGACATAAAACTGGATCGCCTCCTCATGGTCCCCAATAGCCAGGCGCAAAGGCTGGGTGGCGAATTTAATGGGGCGGACACCAGTTCTCGTCCATCAATTGTCTCTACCCGCATCGGAGGGTCCACGGAACCACGGGACCGCAAACTGGGTCACAAAGGCCTGGTCCATAAAGTTTGTTGTGGCCCTGAGTCCACCAGCGCATGCGCCTGGAGCCCGTCCGACTGGTTCCCCAACCATATCCGTGTGTCCAGAATCAGATGCCGAGGGGCCCAGAGTCTACTTCCATAGCGTCCAGTGGGGGCTTAGTACGTGCCCGACCTAGGGTTTCCCAGTCGGGCCTGCTCCGCTTCGATTGGTCACGCTGTGATTCGGGGACGGCGTCGTGCCGCCGCTTTCTGGGGCAAGAAGCGGCGGTGGCGGGCTCCCACAGTACAGGCACAATCCCCTTGGCGCCTCGGTTCCGCTCCTGGGCTGTTAGGCGAGGTCTGGCGCTCCCAACTCCATGGGCTCTTCGCAGCGGTTACAAAGCGTGGGGCGACCCTGGGTGCTGGTGGTGCAGGAAGTGGGGTGCAGATGTCGACGGAGGGTCCCGGGGTGCGATGAGACAGTCGCCTGCAGACGGGCATCGAGGCGGAGACAAAGGGCACCAAGTTGTCGAGGTCCATGGCGCCTCACGCGGGCCAGCTCGTCTTGCAATTCCTCTGAGAGTCCCTCCTGGAGCACGTCCTGGCGCTGCATCATTCCAGTCAGAGTCCTGGCACAAAAGGCGAAATTCGGCGATGTACTCCTGCAGGCGTTTCCCTTGACGGAGTTCCTTAAGGCGCCTGGTTGCCGTCAGCATTGAACGGGTCCTCATACATGGTGCGCAGGTGCTGCCAAAACGCTGTTGGTCCGCCAGCAGGGGCTGTCCTGGAGCAAGAGGGCGTGGCCCATCGAGCAGCCGAGCCGGAAGAAGGTTAATCACGAAGGCCACCTTAGCCCGGTCGTCTGGGAAATCCTCTGGCCTCATAGCCATGTAGAGCTGGCACTGTCCCAAGAAGGTCGGGAACATCTCAGGCTGCCCAGAAAACTTATCCGGCACGGTTATCGGGCACTTGCGGCGAGGAGGAGGTGGGAGGATGGGGGGCTGCAGGCACATTCCTGGCAGCAAGTTGGCCTGCCAAGTGAGCCACTTGCTGCTGGAGCTGTTGATTAGCCGCTTGTAGCTGCTCTAACTGCTGCTGTACCTGCTGCTGATCCATCTTTGGTGGAAGATGTTTTAGTCAGGTCTTGGACAAAATGTTCTGTTTCCCTTCCCCCAATACTCCCAGCAAAGAGTCTGTCAGAGGCCTTGGAATATATGCCCAAATAATATAGTGGCCCTGATCTGAGAATCCTGGAATAAGATCAAACAATAAGGGCCAGTTAGCACCAAGCTGACACCACAGCTGGATTCAAAGCATTCAAAGCTGCATGGGGGTTGCTTTGGGGGTCCCCAAATGGCGCGAAGCAGGCACCACTGCTCCTATAGCGCCTTTTACTGCAGCGTTGGCAGGGGAACTAGCCTCCGACACCACGGATCTTTCTCCACCCCTGCAGGCGAAGCCCACGGCTTCTCCTGCGCTCCGCTGGATTCAACTTACAGTTTGATGAGGTCCAGCGATGTCCGTTCCTCAATCCGGCGATCCCACGAGGCTTGAGGGTCTTGGATTGAAGAAAAAATGGCCGCCGGCCTTTGGGCGGCTCAGCTGTGCGGTGCTGGGCTGTGCGCGAAGCGCGAGCCTCTTTCCCTGCCGCTCCAGTTCCCAGCAATCAAGAGAAAAAATTTGGGCACTTTAAAACTCTTTTTAAAAATTTTTTCTAATTTATTGAGGTCCTGTGTGTTGGTAAAAGAGTCAAAAGCAATGGAGCTAAAGGAGGTAGTCTCTCTATGGCCGACTGAGTTAATAAACTGGGGCTAAACAGGAAGAGGAGGTGTGTTTAAACAAATTCAACTCAGTCTCAGGCCAATCAGATGAAGTTAAAAACCCATTGCTTTCTTAGCAGCGTAAGAAACTCTCTTAGCAGCGTACAGGAGAATATATACAGCATTTATAACCTTGTGTAAGGAAGATTGGAAGCCATTTTTATAGGGTTTTTTTTCTTTTTCAATTGTCTCTTTTTGCTCATTTTATTCCTGTTTACTTATCATTTTTGTATTACTTGGTCTTTTGTCTTTTGCTCTTACTTTTCAAAAAAACTTTTTCTCAAAATTAATTTTAAAAAATTATCATTGAATATCAACATCTGTTTTTACATACGTATATAAAGAGAGGAGAGAAAGAAAGAGAGATAGGGAGGGGGGAGGGGGGAGAGATGGGGAGGGAGATTCATTTATCACCAAGGCTCAATTTCTGTTTCTAAAACTGCCTGGGAACAGTTCCAGCATTCAGTGTTAATAATTCAAATGTATCCTGTTCAGATGAAAATGCAGAGCTGTGAAATCATCATCTTAGAAAGAACTTGATAGGTAGACAAAAATGCCGAACCCAGTCTGAACATCTGGCTGACTGTGTAATGAACCATAATAATAACAAAAAGGATTCTGTCCATCTATTTGGCATCTCTTTTTAAGTTTGTATAACACATAAACAGGGGTTTATATAACACTATAAAGTGGGTGCCAGGGAGGGAGAGGGCTCAAGAGAAGCAGGGCTTGCCAGGTCTTCTCCCTCATTTTCTGAATCATCCGAGTCCAGGAGTCTGGGTCCAGGAACCTGGGTCACAACACGCAGCGTACAGGTAAGCCAATGTTCCTTCTCCTGTACGCTGCTAAGAGAGTCCAAAGCAATGGGATATACCCAAGCAAAATATCCCTAGGGCGGGAAAGGAAAGATTAGGAAGACTCAGCAACAGGAAGAACTCGCTGCAGGACCCTCCGTCCGAATGAGGCCTCGGCTGAGGCAAATTGGTCCATCTTGTAGTTTTTAATAAACGGCGAAGGAGAGGCCCACGTGGCTGCTCTGCAAATGTCCAAGATAGAGGCCTGGGTGGCCCAGGCAGCTGTGGTGGCAGCTGCGGTGGAGTGTCTTGATGATGCGGCCTGGAAGATGATGTCTCTGCTGGTCGTAGGCCATGGAAATACATGCCTTTATCCACCTGCCTATGGTGGATGGGGAGACTTTGGTGCCCAGAGCCCTTGGTTGAAAGGAGACAAATAGAGATTCTGTCTTCCTGAAAGGAGCTGTTCTGTTGAGGTAAATACGCAGGGCCCTTCTTACGTCCAGCGTGTGCCATCGGCGCTCCGATGGATGCTTGGGATGAGGACAAAAATCCGGTAAGATGACTTCTTGAGACCTATGAAAACTTGTGTTTATTTTAGGGAGAAAGGTAGGGTCTAATCGGAGAATGACCCGGTTAGAGTGAAAAATGCATAAGTCCTTCCTAACCGAAAGGGCAGCGATCTCGGAGATCCTGCGGGCTGAGGTTATGGCTATGAAAGCGACTTTAAAGGTTAAGAGCTTGAGACTGGAGGAGCTCAAGGGTTCAAAGGGAAGGCGTAAGCTTCTGAAGGACAAGGTTAGGTCCCAGGTAGGGTATCTGTGTGCGGAGGCGGTGCAGATTGTAAGCTCCCCTCAGAAAGCGTCAGATCGGGGTGTTGAGAAAGTGTGGAGGTCCCGTCACAGAATAAAACAGTGGCAAGAGCTGCAACCTGCGGATGGTGTTGGTGGCTAAACCCTTGTCCAATCCGTCCTGGAGGAATTGCAGGATATGTCTAATGGAGGCAGAAGTAGGTTCGATGTCTAAGACACCAGCGATGGAATGATGACCATGTGGCCTCGTAAATACGTGTTGTGGATGGGCGTCTAGAAGCCAGAAGGGTGGAGATGACCCCCATGGAATGCTTTTCTTTCCTTAGAATCTCCCTGTCAAGTGCCAGACGGCTAGTTGGTAATATTGGGGTTCTGGGTGGAGAATGGCTCCTTGGCGTAGAGAAATCTGATCCGGTGGAATTCGCCAAGGTGGATTGACGGACAGGCTCACCAGATCCGCAAACCAACTCCGTTGAGGCCAATAAGGGGCTATGAGGAGAACTTCTGCCCTCTGTTCCAAGATCTTTCGTATGACCCTTGGAAGAAGGGGAGTCGGAGGGAAGGCATAAAGAAGGCCCCGGGGCCACTGACATCGTAGGGCATCTGTTCCTTCTGCTCCTGGGGTTTGGAACCTGGAGAAGAACCTTGGAAGTTGTTTGTTGGTCGGGCTGGCAAAGAGGTCTACTATGGGTTGCCCGAATTTGATCGTGATTGTGAGAAACAGATCCGGATGCAGTTGCCACTCTGATTGATCTATGGTCGTCCTGCTCAGCCAATCTGCTTGTGTGTTGGCGACTCCGGATATGTGGGCTGCCTGTAGTGAGAGAAGATGTTTTTCTGCCCACAGGCCTATGGCTGCAGCCTCTTTCATCAATATGCGGGATCGGGTGCCTCCTTGATGGTTCACATGGGCCTTTGTGGTAGTGTTGTCCATCAGCAGTAGCACATGATGGTTTGATAGCTGCGCTTGGAAGTGCCTGAGAGCTAGATGCGCAGCTCTCATTTCCAACCAGTTGATGTCGTTCTTGAGGTCGTTGGGGGACCAGCGACCCTGAGTTACCTGGTCTGATAGGTGGGCACCCCAGCCGTAGAGGCTTGCATCTGTGGTGAGGACGAGATGGCAATGTTCCTGGAATGAGCAGCCCTTTGTCAGGGCTGGAGACAGCCACCACTGTAGAGATTTTCTTACCTTTGGGGGCAGAGGAATTTTGATTTCAGTATGGCTGTTGCCTGTTCTTTGATGTGGGAGAAGAAGCCATTGTAGGGGTCGTGAGTGAAGACGTGCCCAGGGCACGATCGACAGACAAGAAACCATCTTTCCCAATAACTGTGAGAGCAGTGAAAGTGGAACTCTCTTGAGTGCCTTTACCTTTTTTGTCGTGTCTCTCATGTTGAGGAGACGGTCTCGGGAAAGAAACACCTGGCAGGATCTGGTGTTGATTCTTGCTCCCAGATGGACAATTTTGGTCGTAGGCACTAGATGGCTCTTTGCTTTGTTGATCGAAAAGCCGTGATCTTGTAGGAATTGAATTGTTACCTGTAAGTCCCGTAACGCCTGCTGGGCGGAAGACGACTGAATCAATATATCGTCGAGGTAACATTGCATTCTTACTGGAATTGTGCGAAGATGGGCATACAGCATCCAGAATCTTGGTGAAGATACGAGGAGCGGAAGATAGACCGAAGGGCAGGGCCCTGTATTGAAAATGGGCTCCGGCATAACTGAACCTGAGGAAGCGTCTGTGGGCTGGTCTGATGGGTACATGTAGATAGGCCTCCTTGAGGTCAATGGATGTTAGATAGTCCCCTCTTCTGATGCTTCCTAAGATTGAATTGAGGGAGTGCATCTTGAATCTGCGGTATTTGATGTGAAGGTTCAGTTGCTTCAGGTCTAAGATGGCTCTGGTGCCGCCTGATTTTTTGTCCACTAGGAAAAGAATTTAATAGAAGCCGGTCCCCTGGTGGGGCATGGGAACCGGTTCTATGGCACTGATGGACAACAGGTGTTGAATCTCGTCTTCCATTTGAGCCCTCTTGGTGGGGTCTTTGGGAATCTGGCATTGGATAAATCTCCTCGGAGGACTTGAATTGAATTCGAGGGATAGACCAAGAGAGATGGTTTGCAGTATCCAGGCATCGGTTGTCATGTGGGACCAGGTAGGGGTGAACTTGGTGAGACGACCACCGATGGGATCCTGGCGGGATAGTCATTTGTTCCTGCGATAAGGTCGAAGCGGATCCACGGTAGGGCGTCTGGTCTGGGATTGCCTGGTCCTGTCACGAAAGGACTGTCTGTCCTGAAACCTGTCAGGGGAGGTTGGAAGGAGCGTTGATAGGCGATTGAAACCCGGGATCCTGGGCGAAAAGGCTGTCTGCGGTAAGGTAGAGAAGGGCGTCTATCTGAGCGTCTGGAGGCGTGGGGAAGGATCTTCGTTTGTCTTTTCCCTCAACTAAAATAGGATCTAGTGCTTCACCAAGAGATCCACCCTTAAATGGGGCAGCCGCTAACCGCCATTTGGTCTTCATGTCGGCTTGCCATTGTCTGAGCCATAACAGCCTCCTGGAGGTGATGCTGGAGGCAAGGGCTCGGGATGCAAATTTTGCAGAATTAAGGGTGGCATCCAGTGTATTCAGCAGCCGCTATCAATTTATTTATGTCCTGATGTAATCTGGAGTCATCCTGAGAATCCTCTCCTGCATTTGTCTGAGCCATATCAAAGAGGTTCTAGCAAAGAATGAGGCTGCTGTGGCAGATCTGATAGCCCAGGCAGCCGCTTGATGGGTTTTTGGTGGAGAGTTCCGCTCTGCGGTCCTCCGTTCGGAGACCGTCTGCTGCATCTGAAGGTATAATGTTGGAGGAAGAAGCCAAAGTGGCAATTGGGGTGTCTGGTAGGAACCTTGAGGAGGTCCTCCAGATCTTGATCCGTCATGTACATCTTTTTGTCTGAGCCACTGGGATTAGGAATGGCACCTGGGTGACCCCATTGACGTTGGATGGTGTCCAAGAAGAGCTTGGGTGAAGGGATTACCCGTTGCTCTGAGACTGGTTCAGTAAAGAGGAATTTGTTGGGGTCTGACGGATCTGAAGCTCCCTCAGATTGGCGCAAGGCAACCCCCATGTTGGCCGTAACTTTCGCCTTGTGTAACAATGTGTAGAAAAGCTCATGGCGAAAAAGGCCGGTGGGAGCAGGCTTGTCTGGGGCAGACTCTTCGTCCTCAGACAGATTATATTCTGCTATGTCTTCCTCCCCCAAAAAGGAGTCCTCACTATGGTGTGAAGGGGTTGGAGAGCGTGTGCGCAGCGCGCATAGTCTGGGTGGGTGGCTCTCAGAATGGGGTCTTTGGTCAGAGCTGCCCGAAGGAGATGGAGCTGGGAAACCTCTCTGAGTGAAAGCGTTGTCAATGCCTTGAGAAATGGTTTGCATAATAAGATGACGTATATCCTGAGAAATGGCAGGATTACTGTCTTCTCTATGGGAGACTCCCGCTGCTGTGGGAGTGAAGGTGGCAGAAGGTGCCTGATGTGGAGGCTCAGGCATGGCTCTAGAAGAATCTCCAAAAACTGTACAAATTGTTTCCTGGTTTTCTCCTGAACCACTAGGGATAGTGGGAGACCATCCAGGCTGATTTAATAGAGGAGAGTCTTCAGTTAGTGGAACAGAAGTTTCCCTGCCTTCCTCTGCTAATTTTTGTTTTGCTTTATCAAATTGCCTATCCAAGGCCCGTTGTCTTCTGGAGGCATCTCTCTCTGCAGCAGCAGAGGTTTGGAGAGAAGTAGAAGACTTGGATTTGGTGGCAGAGGCCCTTGATTTGGATCTGCTCTTGTGAGAGGGAGGAGCCACGCTAGTAAGGTGTCCTTGGGAAGGCGAGGCAGAAGCCCGGGAAGGAGATCTGCTGCGATCCGCCATCTTGGAAATGAGGCCTAGTGGTTATCAGAGGCCTTGGAATATATGCCCAAATAATATAGTGGCCCTGATCTGAGAATCCTGGAATAAGATCAAATGAGGGCCAGTTAGCACCAAGCTGACACCACAGCCGGAATCAAAGCATTCAAAAGCTGCATGGGGGTTGCTTTGGGGGGGGGGTCCCCAAATGGGGCGAAGCAGGCACCACTGCTCCTATAGCGCCCTTTTTACTGCAGCGTTGGCAGGGGGAACTAGCATCCGACACCACGGATCTTTCCTCCATCCCTGCAGGCGCGAAGCCGACACCACGGCTTCTCCTGCGCTCCGCTGGATTCAACTTACAGTTTGATGAGGTCCAGCGATGTCCGTTCCTCAATCCGGCGATCCCACGAGGCTTGAGGGTCTTGGATTGAAGAAAAAATGGCCGCCGGCCTTCGGGCGGCTCAGCTGTGCGGCGCTGGGCTGCGCGCGAAGCGCGAGCCTCTTTCCCTGCCGCTCCTGTTAGGTTCGGGAAGTAACGAGGCTGGAGACCAGGGTAGTGACAACAGCTCTTTAATATATGGTGAACCCAGCAACAGGCTGGGGGAAAAACCTCTCCTTTTATACAGTTCTGCTGGAGGCTTCGTCCAATCAGCAACGTGCTGATTTCCCGCTCAAATATTTAAAGGCACAACTGTTAATACATAACACTCCTCCCCTCCCAGAAAACACTTGGTCTTATTTACATATTTATTTACATGTTATTTTTCGTAGTCACATAAATAACCTGTCTCTAGTTCTTTCTGACCTGCGGTTCAGTTCTGGGTGGTGTTTGAGCTGGTCGGAGGGCTGTTTCTCCTCCAGCTCTTTCTCTGGGCCGTCGGGCTCTGGATTATTAGCCGACTCTTTTCTTGGCCATCCGGCTTTGGATTAATTTTGGGATTTTCCTTGCTGTTTCCCTCGGGGACCTGATGGCGTCGCTGGAACTCTGGGACCTCAGCTAAGTCTTGCGCCTCCCCCGGGTCATTGTCAGCTGTGGATTCAAAGTGGTATTGGTCATTACCTGTCTCTGTTGGTTCGGTTTGGTCAGTTATTCGTTTCCTTAACTGATCTATGTGGCGCCGCCACATTCGGTTGTCTGGTAGCTCTACCACATACGATTTTGGCCCTGTTACTCTTGTTACTTGTCCTGCGAGCCAACTAGGGCCGTCCCCATAGTTTCGGGCCCACACCGGTCGCCTATGCTCATTTCCTTGTTTTCTAGCTCCCCTTGTAACCCTCGGGTGTGTAATGGGGTTCAAGCAGTCAAGTGGGCACGGAGTTTTCGTCCCATTAGCAATTCGGCTGGGCTTTTCCCAGTGGCTGTGCTTGGGGTTCTATGCTGGACGGCTAGGAAAAAGTCTATTTTGTTTGCCAGTCACCTGGCTTGAGCCTGGACAATGCCTCCTTAGCGCTCGGACGGGCGCTCTGCAAAACCATTCGGCGCAGGGTGGAAAGGTGCAGAGAGGGCATGTCGGATGCCTTCCTCTGCCAGGTACTCTTCAAACTGGGCTGCCGTGGTGGGGCCCATTGTCGGACACCAGAGTGTCCGGCAACCCGTGATTCGAATAGGTGGCGCGGGGTTGCGATTACTGTTTCGGCTGTGGTGGACTTCATAAGTATGATCTCTAACCATTTGGAAAATCGTCCACCACCACTAGGAATGTTTGGCCGTGAAAGGGCCAGCAAAGTCAATGTGGATTCTTGACCAAGGCCCTTGGGGCTTTTCCCATTCTCTGACTGGGGCTGTTGGGGTAGCGGTCTGGACTCTTGGCAAGCTTGGCATTTCCCTACCCTCTCAGCAATCTCTGCGTCCATGAGTGGCCACCATACATAGCTCCTAGCTAACCCCTTCATCCTCACGATGCCTGGGTGACCCTCGTGGAGAGGTCCAATACCTTGCCCTTAACGCAGGAATTGTTACACGATCACCCCCTAACAGGCACCCCTTGAGCGAGGCTCATCACGTTTCTTAACAAATTCTTTGAACCGTTCGCCCGGGCGCAGCACCCTCTCTGTACCCAACCGGTACAGTCCTTAACACAATGTCGGTATGATGCCGAGCCACTTCCTTTGATGTGACTGGGCCAGAGTCAACGAGTCAATAAGGAGGATGGGTGTCCCGGTGGGATCTTGATGCGCCCCGGCAGTGGGCATCGGCTCAAGCGTCTGCATGCCCACTTCTTTTCCCGGTCGATGCTGCAGCTTGTATGAGTAAGCGGCTAAAAATATAGTCCATCGAGTCAAGCGTGGCGACAGTGCCACAGGTGTTGGATCGCCAGCCAGTAATCCCAATAACGGTCTGTGGTCAGTCACAATTTCAAAATTCCGCCCAAAGACATACTCATGGAATTTTTGACCCCTGATACAATGGCTAATGCTTCTTTGTCTAATTGGCTGTAGTTCCTCTCTGGGAGGACATCGTTCTAGAGTAGAACGCTATAGGGGCTTCTGTGCGTTTGGAAGTCTATGGCTGAGTACAGCCCCACCCCATAAGGTGACGCCATAAACCAGCACTAGGGTAGTGAGTCGTGATATTGGATGAGCAGGCTATCACTTGAGAGCAGGTTCTTGACTGCTTCAAAAGCCCTATTTTCTGACTTTCCCCAAGACCAAACAGTATTTTTCCCTAAGAGCCTATGCAGCGGTTCCATAGCAGTTGCTTTGTTCTTTAAAAAGACCGCGTAAAAATTAACCAATCCCAGGAATGCCTGCAGCTCTGCTTTGTTTTTGGGCGCTGGAGCCTTCCTAATTGCCTTAACCTTGCTCTCAGTAGGGATGCCAGTCACTCCCATGCCCAGGGCACGAAACCAGTCTAGTCCCAACAGACTGGGCAGAGTTCCTTCGACGATTGTGATGGGCAGGGTCTTTTGTGAGCCGTGCTCGGACTCGGACGGAGGTGGTCCCTCGAACAGGGATGCGATTCCCCTGGTAGTCGTGCACTCGTAGCGCTGTGCTTGCAAATGGCGCTTCATGACAACGGCAGTGACCGCCAGGGTGTCCCAGGACATGATGGTGATCGCTGATCCCGTGTCTACTTCAAGCCTGCACCGTACTCCCTCGATCTTGGGCTTTGTAAAATCTTCTTTTCCACTTTGGTTGGTAGCGCCTATAATGACAGTCGTTTGGTTAGACTTGCGCCTTTCTTGTTTGGACCAATCGTGGGCCGCCTTTCCGGTTCAGCGTTTGATTCTTGATTTGAATTTTTAAGGAAGGTTGGGCGCTCTGCAAACCTGAGCTAAGTGTCCTTTCTTCCCACACCGCCGGCATGTTGCGTCTTTAAACCTGCAGCGTTGGCGCTGATGCTGCCCTCCGCAGCTTCCGCTTTCAAATCACGGTCCTCAGTGTCGCGCTTCTCGGTCCGGCAGACCTCTTCCTCATCCTTGCCCTCACCTTGATTCGGACTGAATCTCCTCCTGGTGTACTGGCGTTGGCTTCTCGCCTTGGATTGAAGAGGCTTTTGCAGAGTCTCTGCTGCTTTAGTAGACATTTCGTGTGCTCTGGCCTCGTCCAGGCGGTGGCTAGTGTCAGGTTGCTCCTGGCTAGCAGTCGTCGCCGTGGGCGGATGTCCTTGACCCCTCGGATGAGTTGCTCGAGTAGCACTTGTCTAAGTCTCGGTATCCACAGTCCTTGGGCGCTCTTCTCAGCAGCCATGTAGTCACCGATGGACTCGCCCTCCATCTGTCTCGTTCTCATTCGAACCGCTGCGTATTTGGGCGGCGTCGGTGCGAAATGGTTCTTCAGCAAAGTCTGCAGAGTCGGCCACGATACCGATTGTATCGGCGTTGGCTCTGCCAGAACTCCGCAATCTCGATTACCTCGGGCCCGCAATGGCTTAGGAAGTAAGCCCGTTTGCGGTTATCAGGGATCCCCTGTAGTTCGTTGGCTTCTAGAAAGCTTTCGAACCGGGTCATATATGTTCCCCATTTCTCCTTGCCCGGGTTGTACGGTGCGGGTGGCGTGTTTGCCATTTCCGCGTTTCTGCCCTGAGTTTGCTGGGTTCGGAACTAGCGTGCTTCAGCTCGGTTCTGGTTCTCCTTAGCCTCGAGATCCCACCTTCGTCGCCAATGTTAAGTTCGGGAAGTAACGAGGCTGGAGACCAGGGTAGTGACAACAGCTCTTTAATATATGGTGAACCCAGCAACAGGCTGGGGGAAAAACCTCTCCTTTTATACAGTTCTGCTGGAGGCTTCGTCCAATCAGCAACGTGCTGATTTCCCGCTCAAATATTTAAAGGCACAACTGTTAATACATAACAGCTCCGGTTCCCAGCAATCAAGAGAAAAAATTTGGGCACTTTAAAACTCTTTTTAAAAAAATTTTCTAATTTATTGAGGTCCTGTGTGTTGGTAAAAGAGTCAAAAGCAATGGAGCTAAAGGAGGTAGTCTCTCTATGGCCGACTGAGTTAATAAACTGGGGCTAAACAGGAAGAGGAGGTGTGTTTAAACAAATTCAACTCAGTCTCAGGCCAATCAGATGAAGTTAAAAACCCATTGCTTTGGACTCTCTTAGCAGCGTACAGGAGAATATATACAGCATTTATAACCTTGTGTAAGGAAGATTGGAAGCCAATTTTATAGGGTTTTTTTTCTTTTTCAATTGTCTCTTTTTGCTCATTTTATTCCTGTTTACTTATCATTTTTGTATTACTTGGTCTTTTGTCTTTTGCTCTTACTTTTCAAAAAAACTTTTTCTCAAAATTAATTTTAAAAAATTATCATTGAATATCAACATCTGTTTTTACATACGTATATAAAGAGAGGAGAGAAAGAAAGAGAGATAGGGAGGGGGGAGGGGGGAGAGATGGGGAGGGAGATTCATTTATCACCAAGGCTCAATTTCTGTTTCTAAAACTGCCTGGGAACAGTTCCAGCATTCAGTGTTAATAATTCAAATGTATCCTGTTCAGATGAAAATGCAGAGCTGTGAAATCATCATCTTAGAAAGAACTTGATAGGTAGACAAAAATGCCGAACCCAGTCTGAACATCTGGCTGACTGTGTAATGAACCATAATAATAACAAAAAGGATTCTGTCCATCTATTTGGCATCTCTTTTTAAGTTTGTATAACACATAAACAGGGGTTTATATAACACTATAAAGTGGGTGCCACTTACCTTCACTATTGGTTTGCAATGGGAGTGCGCTTGCCTGCTTGCTTCGCTTGCACTTGCGTGCACACTTCTGCACATGCGCAGATTGTATTTGATGACATCAGGGTGGATGGGCAGAGCCTCCCACCACCATTACTGCTGGTTCGCAAGAACCAGACAGAACCGCTAGCAACCCACCACTGACTATAAACCAAAACTAAAAGGGTCAGGTCAAAGCTTTAATCTTGTACTCTTACTTCAACATACCGCAGGACAAATATTTTACAGCTTCCAAAAGCCTTTATGCAAATCATAATATTTTTCATTCCCATGTCACCTAATTCATAAACATTTTACAGTACCTGTGGCATCTTGTACAATGACAGAATTGTAGCCATATGCAGAGACACTTCAGAAGTTGGGCCTCCAATGACTGCTGTTGGTCTGTTTTGAATTTCACAGATATAGTTAGGGATAAATCTACTTTGTGTAGAAAAGAGTTCCAATGAGGCACGAAAAGTCCAAGCTGAGGAGAAATATGAGTTATAGATGTGGAAGCCTAGAGTATAATTGGGTAAAATACGGGGATTCTCATTGATCTCCTTGATTGCAAACTCTAAGGCTAAGATATGTTGGTAGAGTGGAGTCATAAACCTGAAATGAAAATTGTACACTATATGATAACCATTTCACTTCAAACTTTGATGCATCTTACAATTGAGTTTAATGGAATATTTCACATACACGGATATGACAAAATATTGTTTAAAGTCATGATGACTTTGCTAGATCCAGAAGTCTAATACTCAAGGTCTTTCACGAAATAATTTAAGATTACTCGTGTAAGCTTGATTTTGCAAATTTTTCCTTTGAATGCTTTCCCGAGGACATTAATATTTTTCTCTGCATATTGGAGTAAGCTCCTTATAGAAGGTCTAAAAATGGCATTGAAGAGTGTGGAGGAATGAGTTTAATATATAATGCGTGCAAAATTTAGAAGACTTTCATCAACTCTATTCTGTTCAATATCCCAAATGCAAACATAAAAATATGCAGCATTGACACTAATGAAGGATCCACCTTTAAATGTATGGAGAAGATATTGGAATATAAAGGGTTATACCTACAAAAGTTTCTTTTGATGGAAAGTTACTTTTATGTCGCTGTGCATTTTTGTCTATTCTTTTTTTTTTTAAAGGAAGAGAAATAGTGCACCGTAGAAGACCATTTTAATTTCCTGTGTTTATATGTTTTGCCATATATAATCAGACAACAGTAATAATCTAGATTGAGAATCTCTTATTTTCTCACATATCAGCTAAGCATTTCCTTTTCCTTTGTGATATTTCCCTGCCTCCTCCTCAAATTCACATTTCTATTTGTGCAATTATTTAATTATGGCAAAATGTGAAAAGGACAATGTAATAAAAAAAAGGAATATGAGAAACTGATGATGAAGATGATGATGGTAGTAGAGGAGGAATCAGATGCTAGTCAGCAAAAATAGAGTTGATATTAGATATAAAGCTTTGCTTCAATGGAACCAAAGGTACATGAATTTATAAATTCATGTTTATAACATGAATAACATGAATTTATAACATGTTATATACTGTAATGTATAACATGAATTTATAACACAGACCTGTCACATCCTGGACATAAATTGTTTCAACTTGTACCTTCAAAATGATGTTATAGGACACTGCACACCAAAACAACTAGACACAAGGACAGTTTTTTCTCAAATGCCATCACTCTGCCTAACAATTAATTCCTACAACACTGTCAAATAATTTACTGAGACTGTATTACTATTTTTCTTCTCTTCCTTACTCTATCTCTTTCCACTTATTACTATAACTTATCTTATTTGTTTCCTAGTACAATTTGATAACTTTTTAGTAAACTTGACTATCACTAAGTGTTGTAACTTTTTCATTCCTGATGAATGTATTTTATTCTCCTTATATACACTGAAAGCATATACACCTAAGACAAATTCCTTGTGTGTCCAAGCACACTTGGCCAGTAAAGAATTCTATTTTATTCTAGATACAATTTGATAAAATCAATACATTTTCTGTGTGTTTATCTATGGCTGTGTGCATCTTGGTTTAAAGACCTTACACAATGTCTTCAAAGATTTTCTTGGAGGGACGTTCTGTGAAGTTGATCATTGCATAAAAGATGTAGATCTGAGAGAGAATGTCCACAACGATAAGATCTCCTGACTGATATTGCTTGTGAAGAAAAGGTAGAGGGTCACTAATGCTGCATTTAGCACTGGAAATCATGCAAACCGCTCGGGGCAAAAACACTAAAAGAAAGGCTACGAATACCACCATCTTGAGTAAAAACATTTTTTTTCCTGAAACCCAATTCACCTGTCCCGACATTGTCCTTCTTTAGATAGCATGGCTCGATTGCAACAGCTACTTGGCCAGTAGTGTAGTTTTCACTCGGCAGTAAAAACTAAGCTATGAACCCATTCCCGAAGACCAACATAGCTCAGAAATATATAAAATATATAAAAAAGTGAATAGTTTTCCTTGTACTGCCGGCTAAAGGAGATCTCCTGGGAGAAGGAGATGATAATTGCAATGGAGAAATTACCAATAATCAAAGTGGTTTACATCTTAGTAAACAGGTCTTTGAGTAGAAAAACATGTCTTTCACTACGCTGTGTGACAATCAAGAGCACAGAAACATATTAAATTGTTTAAATGGTATTCATTTTAAAAAAAACTCTAGGCCACTTAACTTTTTAAATTGCATGCTTATAGACATGGAGAGCAAAAGAAAGATTTCTTAATGAGAAGGAAGAACTAGAACTTGTATACTGCCTAAAGTTATTCAAATGAGTGTAAAAACTTAATAACTAACTAAATTAGAGAAAGAAAGAAAGAAAGAAAGAAAGAAAGAAAGAAAGAAAGAAAGAAAGAAAGAAAGAGGGAGGGAGGGAGGGAGGGAGGGAGGGAAGGAAGGAAGGAAGGAAGGAAGGAAGGAAGGAAGGAAGGAAGGAAGGAAGGAAGGAAGGAAGGAAGGAAGGAAGGAAGGAAGGATTTACCAGTATTTGAATAGGAAAAGAGATTTTTGTTATTTTTGTTCCAGAAAAAAAGAAAAGAAAAATGCAATAATATGCAGGATATTAGATAATTCTATATATATGAGTTGACCAAATTATGATAAATGGATTGTACATGCTAAAAGATTTTTTTTTTTTAGGAACAAATAGGGAATGCATAAGAAACAATTGACATATTTAAAAGAATATAATTCATAAGGGAAGAAGGAAATTACACACTACCTTTCCTGGTTAACAAAGCATTAGCAGAGGATAAAGCAGGAAATTAGAAACAGAAATCTATTGAAAAACTACCCACAATAACCAAGAGGTCCATTACTAAAGTAACAATCCAACCTCCACAAGAAGAGTTCTGGAAGAAAATTATTCAGATGAACATAAATACACTGCAGCAACTCAGAACATCAGAAAAAGAAGCAGATCATCTATACAACATCTTCCAGCAAAACAGATACCAATGCAATTTTAACAAAAAGTGCCTCTCCACTTCATTAACTATAACTGAGCTGTGGTGCCACAATGGTTAGAATGCAGTACTGCAGGCTACTTCTGCTGATCACCGGCTGCCAGCAGTTTGACAGATCAACTCTCACCAGGCTCAGAGTTGGCTCAGTCTTCCATCCTTCCGACATGGGTAAAATGAGGATCCAGATTGTTGGGGGCAATATGCTGACTTTCTATACTGCTTAGAGAGGGCTGTAACGCACTATGAAGCAGTATATAAGTCTTTAAAGAAAGACTTAGCAAAGTGCCATTGCTAAGGCGGGATCAGGCGGGACTAGCCTAAATATTATTTTAATTTGATATTTTAGTTTAACTTAGTTTTAATTGAATTTTAAACTGTATTAATTTATTTATAATTTTATAGTTTAGGGTTTTATATCGGTCGTTTGACCGTTTTAGTTTTAAATTGGCCGGTTAAATATTTCATTTTAAATGTATTTTAAATTTATTGTGTTCCTATGTGTTTTAATAAGGCTGTACACTGCCCTGAGTACTTCGGGAGAAGGGCGGTCTAGAAATCTAATAAATAAATAAATAAATAAGTGCTATAGCATAACCAGCACAAGCTGTGAAAAGTATAACACTGTCATACATCAAAAAATATCTCAGAAACAACCAACAGATTAATTATAGCTACATGATATCATCATAAAGCAACTAAAACCTTCTGAACTATTTTAAGTGAACCAGAAGACCTAGGAAGAAGAAGGGGGGGAGGAGGAGGAGGAGGAGGAGGAGGAGGAGGAGGAGGAGGAGAAGAAGAAGGAGAAGGAGAAGAAGAAGAAGAAGGAGAAGGAGAAGGAGAAGGAGAAGGAGAAGGAGAAGAAGGAGAAGGAGAAGAAGAAGAAGAAGAAGGCGGCATGACACAGTGTAAGGACTGTAATGACTATAATGCAAAACAGGGAGAAGATCACAGATTGAGATATTATCAGTATACTGAAGACACCCAGCTGTATATTTTAATCCATACTGAGTTAAATGGTGCTGTGACCTCCCTCTCATAGTGCCTAGAGGCTGTTAAGGGTTAGAGTGGGAACAATAGGTTGAAACTGAACCTTGGCAAGACAGAATGGCTCTGAGTTTGGGGTGCTTTGGTCCATGGAGAATTGTCATCTCTGGTCTTGAGTGGGGTGGAACCAGGAGTTGGATTCAACCAGTTCAGACCGGTTCAGGTGAACCAGATGCTAATTTTACATCTGAACCTTTAGTTGCAAGGGCTGTCTGGCCCGGCCCCTCCCAGGAGTCTCCACATGGCCCATTTTGGATGCCAGTTAAGTGCAGGGCCTGGCAGAAGCTCTGGGAGGGTGAAAAATGAGCCTCTCAGAAGTTCCGGAAGTCTGGAAATGAGCCCATTTCTGGCCTCCAGAGGGCCTCCAGAGCCCAGGGGAGGATGCTTTTTCCCTCCTGGAGGCTCAAGAAAAGCCTCCGGAGCTTGGGGAGGGCAAAAATACCCTGCCTACCATGGTGCAGGAGGCTGAGTAAGCCACACCCACCATGGCCACACCCACCCAGCAACCAGGCAGAGAACCAGTTGCTAAAATTTTTGAATTCCACCCCGGTGGCACTACCTCCAGATAGATCCAGTGCATAATCCAGAGGTCGCCCTGCATTCATAATTGCTACTCAAGGAACAGGTAGCAGTTGTGTGTAAGAAGTCCTTTTTACAATTGTGGGTTGTGCACTGGTTATGTCTTTCTTTGGACCAACAAATCCCTGCTCATAGTTTACCCATGCCTTAGACAATGACCATTGAAGGTTGACTCAGCCTTCCATCCTTTATAAGGTAGGTAAAATGAGGACCCAGATTGTTGGGGGCAATAAGTTGACTTTGTATATAAATATACAAAATAGAATGAAGACTATTGCTAACATAGTGTAAGCCACCCTGAGTCTTCGGAGAAGGGCGGGATATAAATGTAAAAAAAAAAATTGCAATGGTCTGTACGTGGGATTGCCTTGGGAATGAATCCAGAAGTTTCAACTGGTTTAAAATACAATGGCCTGCATGGTTTTGTTGAAGCCTATATTTCATATGTGTCACCTCTCCTGCAAGAGCTGCGTTGGCTGCTGATCTGGTTTTGGGTCCAATTCAAGGTATTGGTTTTCACCCTCAAAGCCCTGAACTATATGGCTAGAGACCATGTTTTTTGAAGCATCATTTTTTTCAAGTCATATCTACATGATCCAACAGGGTGGGGAGGCAGGGAATGATATGGTATCCTCTTCTAAGGAAATCCAATTTGTGGGATCAAGAAGGTGGCCCTTCTATGTAGTGGCTCCCTCCCCATGGAACGTCATCTCCATAAAGATAAGATTGGCTCCCGTTTTGATACTCTTTTTCAAGGCCCTGAAGACATAGATCTGCCAATGGGTCAGGGGATCTCATAGTGATATGGATCCCATCAAGTGAATGGTCTGATGCTGTCTCCAGGGGGATGAAGGTAGTTGGTTTTGTATTGGAGTTTTATTTTTGTAATCTGCCTGGAGTCTGAGAGTGAGTTGGATGGTCGTATTAATTTTCTTGATAAATAATTTTCCTGTTGGAATCCCAAGAAATAGATGATGTAGCTGTTATCCACTTCCAAAATACTTCACTTCTGCTCTGCCAAGTTTCTTTTTTTTCATATCAACTTCACTGCAGAGGCTTCACTGAGCCTCTGTGGCTCAGACTGGTAAGACAGTCTGTTATTAACACAGCTGCCTGCAATTACTGCAGGTTCAAGTCCCACCAGGCCCAAGGTTGACTCAGCCTTCCATCCTTTATAAGGTAGGTAAAATGAGGATCCAGATTGTTGGGGGCAATAAGTTGACTTTGTATATAAATATACAAATAGGATGAAGACTATTGCTAACATAGTGTAAGCCACCCTGAGTCTTCGGAGAAGGGCGGGATATAAATGCAAATTAAAAAAACAATTGCTGTGAAGTTCTGTTCATATGAGACAATTTTTCATAATATGAGCTACGGTGAGTTAGAGGGTTGGTAAGTTTTATAATTACAGACTGATTTGGAAATCAAATTATTGTTGAAGGAACACAGATCTGCTGTCAGAGTAGTGCAGATTAATTACACTGTTCCTAATTTTTCATCAGTATAGAAATTGTTAAGTGGCCCAAATATTCATAAATGAAGTACTCTAATGCAATGATTTTTCCAGTTGAAAGATACGATTTTCCTCGGAAATGTGATTTCTGCTTTTCTACTTTTTTTTTCCATGTGCCTTTTCCCCTTTATTTATTTGATGACCTGTTTGAGTTTCTTTTATTGCTGGAGGTGCAACATTTGAAACTGCTAGCTTGTAACACATATGAAAACAAGTTTAACATGCATGCTAACTTTAACATTAGTTTCTACTGCATAAATAGTTTCTACTGCAATCTATTTCACCTTTTCATTTGTTACATTATTAGACTTGGTTAAAACACATCCAAACAATTATTTCAAGATCTTCTTGGTTTTCCTAAGAGGCATTCTTAATATCCTTTAAAAAACTAAAAAGATAAAAATTCAAGTATCAATATAGCTTTTGAATGTTGAGATAATTACTTCTCCATCACCTATTTCAGTGATGATGCTTTTTACTTCAGTGAGCAGAAAGTATTAAACATAATTTATATTTTAAGTTTTAGCCATGGATAGAAAAAATAATCAAGACGATGCCCTACTGATTCCAATTAAATATATTAATTGTAAATGAACTGCAATACTTTTAAAAAAAACGATATTGAATACTATATTCAATAATATTGAATAGTACGTATATCCTTAAGGGCTTATATTAAATACATGGACATAGAATTTTGGCCTTTGAAAGATTCTGTTTTCTTGGCATCACCCCATTTTGTATTAATCTGTTGTCTTATTTTTTTAAAAGTCCTTTGTTGTTCAGATCAGGCCTTAGAATGATAATATAGCATTTGGGAGAAAAGATACAAATTAATAACCCCCCACTAGAGGCTATAATGGAGAAGATCTCCACAGCAACCATATATTTCCCTTTTGTGCTCAAGTACGTTGGAATAAAGGACAACCAGACACTGCAGAAGACCAACATGCTGAAGGTGATAAACTTGGCTTCATTGAAACTATCGGGCAATTTCCTTGCTAGGAAGGCCACCATGAAGCTGATAATGGCAAGGAAGCTCATAAAGCCCAAGACACAGTAGAACATGAAGACTGATCCTTCATTACATTCTAAGATTATTTCTTCTGACATGGAATTTTTGTCAACATCTGGGAATGGAGGAGAGATGATCAGCCATAGAATACAAATATTACTTTGAATAAAGGAGCAGCAAAATACTATAGACATAGCTAGCTTTCTCCCCACCCATTTGGTCATCTTGGACCCTGGTTTGGTGGCCATAAAAGCCAGAACCACAATGGTCGTTTTGGCCAAAACACAAGAAATGGCAACTGAATAGATGATGCCAAAGGCAGTTTGACGAAGGAGACATGACACCTTGTGAGGTTTTCCGAGAAATAACAAAGTACAAAGAAAAGACAACAGAAGAGAAAGAAGGAGAACATATGTGATATTTCGGTTGTTGGCTTTGACAATGGCAGTGTCCTGATGCTTAATAAAGATCCAAAAGACTCCAACTGTGATCAAAGAAAAGAAAAGAGCAGAACTGGCTAAAACCATCCCTAAAGATTCTTCATACTTCAAGAATGTTATAACTTTGGGGAGGCACAAATCCTGCTTCTTATTAGGGTACTCATCATCTGGACATTGAAAACAGTCATCCATGTCTAGACAACAAAGTAGAAGATTACAAATCAGTTAGTCCAAAAATTGTTTTGAAAATAATTAAGGTGGAATATATAATGCCTAGAATTCAGCTTCGTAGCTCAAAACTGAAAAGAAACCAAACAGGTACAATACTTCTTAACTATATTTCTAACCCAGGGCCGGGATAGCTCAGGCAATAGAGAAGCCTGTTATTAGAACACAAAGCCTGCAATTACTGCAGGTTCGAGCCCGGCCCAAGGTTGACTCAGCCTTCCACCCTTTATAAGGTAGGTAAAATGAGGACCCAGATTGTTGGGGAGGCAATAAGTTGACTTTGTAAAAAATATACAAATAGAATGAGACTATTGCCTTATACATTGTAAGCCGCCCTGAGTCTTCGGAGAAGGGCGGGGTATAAATGTAAACAAACAAACAAAAAAAACACATTCTGTGATCAAAAATGGCTCACTCTTGTACAAAAGAAGATAGAGAGCATTGTACTTATAAGGAATTAAATTTGTTTTTCATCACAGCACTCCTTTTTTTTTTACATTATGTATCTATTTTACCCTTTCTTTAGGTTATTTCCTTGGTTTTCATAATTTTAGATATGTCTAAAACATTATCATTATTTTATTATAACATTATTTTAGACATAAAACATATGTCTAAAACAAGGGACACGGTGGCTCAGGGGCTAGGACGTTGAGCTTGTCGATCAAAAGGTCGGCAGCTCAGCAGTTCGAATCCCTAGTGCTGCCGTGTAATGGGGTCAGCTCCCATTACTTGTCCCAGCTTCTGCCAACCTAGCAGTTTCGAAAGCACGTAAAAATGCAAGTAGAAAAAAATAGGGACCACCTTTGGTGGGAAGGTAACAGCGTTCCATGCGCCTTTGGTGTTGAGTCATGCCGGCCACATGACCACGGAGACGTCTTCAGACAGCGCTGGCTCTTCGGCTTTGAAATGGAGATGAGCACCACCCCCTAGAGTCGGCAATGACTAGCACATATGTGCAAGGGGAACCTTTACCTTTACCTTAAAACATTGGTCAATTATTACTAATCCTGAACATTTTTCCTGGACCTATCTACATGTCATTTGAAGAAAAAAGTTATCCTGTGAAGTTTCATGAATATTTCAGTGTATATCGTCACTCAAAGATTCAGTCAGAGGTCCTGTTATCTTATACGTATTTTGACAAATAAATAAAAATAAATGAAATAAATAATTAAATATGTCTACAAAATATGTTCTTGGAGTTTAAAAGAAATAATTCAAACAAACAGAAATGGAGGTAATGGACATGCAAACGTGGAAACTAAAAAGAGATTGAAGGTAGACTTTGATGTCCATTGTGATTGGGGACATGGATCCTTAAATGAAAATTAGGTCAGTTATAAGTACAATTCTTACCTTGTTGGTTTGCAATCTTTCCTTCTGGACATCGAAGGCAATCATAGCAGCAAAATGGCTTCCCTTCTAACTTGCTCTTACTGTAGCCCAAAGGGCATTTGTTATTGCACTGTGAAAGTGGCTGGGTCTGTTCATAATTGAAATAAGAAAATGTTTTTGACAATATTGTACCTCAATATTTACCAAATATTTATTGTTTTGATTATATTTTGATTATTTTATAACTCAAGGTGGCATATATAATGCTCCTACTTTCTGTTTTTCTCAATAGCAACACTATGAGGTGGGCTGTGCTTCGATAGATTGACTGGTTCAAAGTCACTGAGATAACTTTCATGCATAAGGAGGGACTAGAATTTACTGTCACCCAGTTTCTAGGTCAGCACCTTAGCTACTTCAGGAAATTGGACCTTTACATTTTTAACATTATGTTTTCTAGTGCTATGGATGGTCTGCCTAATGTTTAGTGGTTTTAAAAAAAGGAAGAGGAAGATAGCCGATGGTTTCATATTTGTAAAAGGGGAATTTTATTTTCTGTAAAGGTTAAAATGAGAGGTTTCACCAGTGGAATTGTTATCTACTATCATTTGGAATTTATTTAGACATTACCTGGTTAAATATCCTTGGCCACACAATAGATTTCTCGGAAGAGGAGAATATTTCTTTTTGGGGAGTCCTGGGTTCTATTCTTCCAACTTTGACCCTCTGGAAAGACTGGTTCGGAAAAGTGATCCAGTTTATAATATTAAATCCAGTCTCTAACTCTCCATTTTGGTTGAAGGAAACTTTTTCCCCTGCACTATTGTTGAATGAGATCCTTCTCATAAGGTGGTTGAGCTGAATGAAAAATAAGTGAAAAGAGAAATTCGCGACAAGGAATTTATACAGTTGTACAAAATTCTTTTTGAAATATATAGAGAATGAATCTTTGGGGTTCTTTGATATGACCAAAAGTTGATAACATACAAGTATTATTGCTTAATGCTGAATTATGTGATTATGGTTATCTTTCATATATAAAGGGAAATGTTGAAAACTAGACATAGAAATTAAAAGATATAAATAAATTAAATAAAAGAGCCGTGTTTTACACTGCACTTGAAAAAACATTACAATAATTAAATGGGAAAAAGAATTGTACAGAATAATCCCCCCCTCTAAATTTTGCATCTTGTATGAGTTCTTGGGGTCAGAATTAGCTTTACAGGCTAAAACATATAAAGAATGGTTGCTGAAATTGAGTATATCTAGTTTAATGAAAAGAAGGACTAGGAATGATGTGAGATCCAATATCTCAGGGGCTGCCACAAAGAAGAGGGAGTCAAGCTATTCTCCAAAGCACCTGAGGGTAGGACAAGAAGCAATGGGTGGAAACTAATCAAAGAGAGAAACAACCTAGAACTAAGGAGAAATTTCCTGACAGTTAGAACAATTAATCAGTGGAACAACTTGTCTCCAGAAGTTGTGAATGCTCCAACACTGGAAGTTTTCAAGAAGAGATTGGATAACCATTTGTCTGAAATGGTTTCCTACCTAAGCAAGGGGTTGGACTAGAAGACCTCCAAGGTCCATTCCAACTCTGTTATTCTATTCTATTCTAATTAGGAAACTGTTGAGGATTAACTGTTTTTTTATTAATAAGATTTATACCTAAAGGTGATGGATGGCTATATGATATGGTAAGAATAATGGAGTTGTGTAAGAAGAGAAAACTTAGGGCATGGTCTTCCTTTCTTAAGTAGTAAGCTGCAAAGGAGTAGCTATCATATGTGGAGAACTGAGCTGATTTCTTATAAAAGGTTTTGAGGAAAAAATCCCATGAATTACTCCCATAGCTCTTATAAAATGCTATTATATCCAGGATATTTTGAGGGGAACTATGAATACATAGTTGGGTTTGTTTTTTTTTACCTTGTGTTGAACAGCTAAAAAAGCAGTGGTGGGATTCAGCCAGTTCGCACCTATTCAGGAGAATCAGTTGTTAACTTTCTAAGCAGTTCAGAGAACCAGTTGTTGGAAGAAATCTTATTTTGGTTTTTTTCCCCCACTTTACAGGGCTAATCCTGTAAGGAAGGCAGGAAGGAAACATTCTGGTGTTGTTTCTAGCCTAATCTTTATTGCCCTGCTTACAGAAACTGCCTCTCTGATTAACCCTTATTACATTGTAACAGCTAAGGCGAAGCGCCCATCAATATGAGTGACGTTGAGTTGGCCACACCCACATGGTCACATGACCACCAAGCCATGCCTTCCCAGCTGGTCATTAAGGCAGAGAACCGGTTGTTAAATTATTTGAATCCCACCACTATAAAGAAGGTCTTTTGGGCAAAGTTCTTAGGGGGAAAAATAGCACTATTTAGTGTGAAAAACTAAAAATGGCAACTGTACAACATAATTCTACACATCTTTTAAAGCAAATTAAGTCACATTTTTTTCGTAATGCTTTCTTCGGTAAATCTGTGATCTAATCCACCTATGTTCCAAGGAGCAAGGAACACTACAGAGTAATCTTCTTCTTCTCCTTCCTAGCATATTCCTGCAGGTGCACAGTCTGTTTTTCGGATCATTGAACACCACTTTGCATGATATAGTAAAATATAGTAAAGTCTAGACAATAATTTCATATTTGTAGATCGTTGACCCTTAGATGCTAACCACAGTTGACAGAATGAGTTGTGTCTACAGTAAATTTTCTTTGCCAAAGTGGCAAATCCCATACATTTTAGTTAATCAGGCCATTACCTCCCATAGTTTTTGCTTCCTGAGGTTCAATTCAGTTACATGCTTCCCTGCTCTGTAATTCAGTACAGATACAAAGAGATCACCCAAAGCATGTGCCACCACATAGACTGCATTGTAGACATTGTAACTCTGACTGGTCATACGCATTTCAAATATAGATGTAGGAAGAGCCTCCAGTTTCTCTTGTCCAGTACAGGTGACCCTGTCTTCCTCAGCTGCCAAGGAGTTAGGAAACGAGCATTCAAATGCATTTTCCCAGAAGACCTTAATAAAGCTATCTTTTTTTGCCAAGGTGGGGTTTTTGGTCTGAAGAAATTCCTGAAATCCCAAGACTTCCTCTGAATTAATTGCAAAAGATAAAGCACCGTGCAGGAAGTCAATTTTTACAGTCTTTAACAAAGGAAGTGATGTGAATTCCATCTGGGCCATTAAAACCCACACTCTGTTTTTTCTCCATTCTGGCATTTTTTCCAATTGGGATATAAATGGAAAAAATCTCAAAAGAATCATATCATCCATTTCACCATGAACGATCACTACATTCGCTGTGCTGGTCATCACCGCTTTATATGTTTCAACCGCGTCGCCTATCAATTCGTCAAAGCTGTTGAAATAAGTCATTGCAGGGAACTTTGCAATAAATGCAAAGCATATCCCTCTCTGGGAAAACATAGGCACAATATCATGTATAAATTTTTCACCATTCTCATTATGAGTATATAGTGCCCCTATCCACGTCCACTTGAAATGCTGTAGCAATTGGAGAATTCCATTGTATTGGTAGTCCACATTTGGAAACATCCGTTGGGTGAGGACCTGATGAGTTTGTGAATTTATCTCTGGAGCTGAACCATAAGTAAGCTTATCAAAGAAAGACAGAAATAAGGGAAAAGGAAAAAAATGTCATTTACAAATATTTGCCTGCAGTGTGCCTGATTTTCCAGAATAATCTCCTATTCCCATTTCCAATTTCTATGTAGCTATGTTCTGGAACATATTTTCTGGAAAGGGAAGGGATGTGGTGGCTTAGTGGCTAAGACTGTGAGCTTGTCGATCAAAAGGTCAGCAGTTCAGCGGTTTGAATCCCTAGTGCCGCATAATGGGGTGAGCTCCCAGCTTCTGCCAACCTAGCAGTTCGAAAGCATGTAAAAAATGCAAGTAGAAAAATAGGGACCACCTTTGGTGGGAAGGTAAAAGCATTCCGTGTGCATTTAGTCATGCCGGCCACATGGCCATGGAGATGTCTTCGGACAGTGCTGGCTCTTCGGCTTTGAAATGGAGATGAGCACCACCCCCTAGAATTGGGAATGACTAGTACATATGTGCAAGGGGAACCTTTAGCTCTATGTTCTGGAAGTGTTAAAGCAGAATTCTTCCATTCTAGTGTGAATGTTGTGAATTTCAACAAAAATAAAAGTTAGGATATAGTGTAAATAAAATGTTTCCTTCTGAAATTATCCACCCTACCACAGGAAATTCTGTGTGAACAAGTATGATTCATTGGTACACTATTTCCTTCACTATCTAAAACTCTTGTGTCTTTTAATCTTTCATGAAAATACCCTGATACCCTGTATGGAATCTTTCTAAAACAGTGTTACACATGGGAACAGTCAGGTACTGTACAGGGTCTGGCATAGAAAAAAATGCATCTGCTCTTCCATATGTGCCTATTCATTGATGGTGAACCTACAGCATGCATGTCAAAAGTGACACACCACAAATTTTGGCTTCACACATCAACACTCATTAACACAATTATTCTTGAAAGCATGTTCTGTTTTGATGAAATTTTCAGAAGCTGGTGAGGTCATGTGTGAATGGGAGATGCCCTCATATAACCTTTGAACTCTCCGAATATGACATGCTTTCACACTATTTTCCAAGGCTGCAGAGGCTACGGAAGAACATTCTCCAACATTGTCTAGCATGCTCATACAACCCATAGCAGCTGCAGAAGCCTATCAACAGAAAGAGAATATCACCTGAAGATAAATGGTACCCAAAAGATATTGAAGAGCACTGAGCCACGGAGGTAATTCTATTGTTCCCCAAGAAGCAGTGGAAGCAGTAGTGCTAGGATTGAAATCAAGGCCCGCCCTTGATTTTTAAAATCCATTATTTAATATACACAGTTTTGTGCATTCCCTGATAACCTCTGTAGCTAGCTAGCTAGCTAGACCCATAGACGAACAAACACACTACAGTGCTATTACAAATCTTATCATGGGTCGGTTTGCAACATCTGTTGACATGGGCATATTCACCAATAAAAAGATTTGACATCTGTTGACTTTTTATACGTCTGATACATATGCACAAACACACAATCACACACCAAAGGTGGTATTCAGCCGGTTCAGACTGGTTCAGGCGAACCGATAGTAACGACCGGGTGGGCCCGCCCACCCGCTCACCCACCCAGCTGCAATCCCATCCTATATTGCTGTGGTTTTGATGCTGCACACATGTGTAGATGGTGCACGCAAGTGAATTCCCATGTATTTTGACGCCACATGCATCCGCGGATGGTGTGTGCGCTCACATTTCCAGTGCTGGGCAAACCGGGGGAACAGAATGTGAAGCTCACCTTTGTCACTCACACATAATTGCTTACTTATTGTAGTATTTATTTCAAATCCATGTACATTAAAAACAGTGAATGATTGACTTGCACAGATAAGCACTGCACCTGTGGTACTTTATAAAGGGACAGGATAGTAGCTATGTGTAGGCAGATTTCAAAGGTAGGACCTCCAATAACTGCTATTATTCTGTTCTGAGTGTCACAGTTATAATTCGGAACGAATTGGTCTTCTGCAGAAAACAGTTTCAGTGAAGCATGATAGGTCCAAGTTGCACTAAAATAACTGTTATAGATGTGAAATCCCAAGGTGAGGTTGGGTAAAATCTGAGGATCTTCATTGATCTCCTTGACTGTAAATTCCAAAGCTAGGAAATGCTGATAGATGGGAGTCATGACTCTGAAAAGGGAATCAGATAATCTTTCACGGAGCATTCACTGCAAATGTGAGACGCATTATATTTCAGTACAATATATTACAAAGGATTCCTTCAGGGGACATGACTGTGAATTAATATCATTTCGGACATTAATATAATTGAGCGTGTCCAGAAATATTTTACAAGAATAGTTCTCCACTCCTCAGATTACAACAAAATACCTTATGCCACCAGACTTGAAATACTGGATTTAGAAAATTTAGAACTCTGCCACCTTCGACATGGCCTGAGTTTAACTCATAGAATCATCTGTTACAATGTCCTTCCTGTCGAAGACTACTTCAGCTTCAGTCGCAACAATACACGAGCACACAATAGATTTAAGCTTAATGGGAACCAGTCCAATCTTGATTGCAGAAAATATGACTTCAGTAACAGAGTTGTTAATGCCTGGAATGCACTACCTGACTCTGTAGTCTATTCCCAAAATCCCCAAAGCTTTAACCAAAAACTATCTACTATTGACCTCACCCCATTCCTAAGAGGTCTGTAAGGGGCGTGCATAAGAGCACCAGCGTGCCTCTGTTCCTGTCCCAATGTCCCCTTTGATTATATCGAATTCATATAGTTATTTCATGCTTATACTTATATATACTGTTGTGACAAATAAATAAAATAAAATAAATAAATAAAAAATAAATAAAATATATTATAATTGGAAAACATGAGCGGTTTCTTTTCAATCATAGGAAATGTGATCATTCCCCATTATGAATTGTTAAAAGATTCTTCAGTTCCTCATTATATTAAAAGAAGTTGTTAGATAGATAGATAGATAGATAGATAGATAGATAGATAGATAGATAGATAGATAGATAGATAGATAGATAGAAAGAAAGAAAGAAAGAAAGAAAGAATTTTTTATTGGCCAAATGTGATTGGACACACAAGGAATTTGTCTTTGGTGCATATTCTCTCAGTGTACATAAAAAGAGAAGATACATTTGTCAAGAATCATAAGGCACAACACTTAATGATAATCATAGAGTACAAATAAGCAATTGAATCATACTAGGAAACAATCAATATAAATTGTAAGGATACAGCAACAGGTTACAGTCATACAGTCATAAGTGGGAGGAGATGGGTGATAGAAACAATGAGAAGACTAATAGTAATAGTAATGCAGATTTAGTGAATAGTTTTCTACATTTTCAGTGGACTAAAATTAACACCAGCCAAAATTCTCTAGCTCTTATTATTAAAAAGAAATGTGTGTAAATACTGTAGATGAATATGAGTTGAACTTAAGGTAATTTCAGATGACTGCATCTATGCACTTGTTGGTTGGCTAATTTTTTTCCCAACATGACATATTTTTTTTAAAAAAATCACCTATGCTTTTTTCAGAGCCCTTTTTTAACCACTAAAACACCCTTTTCTGCTTGGTTATCTATCTTGGAATTTCTAAGTAAACCACATCCAATATTAACCAGGATTTCCAAGATCAGCCAAATAGATCTATGATTCCTATCTACTAAAACGTTGCAAGTGAGTATTAAAAACTTACAGAATTCCATCAAAGAGATCACTAGATGGTGCTTTCCTGAAGTCCATCATGTCATACAATATGTAGATCTTAGACAGAATGCCTACAAGGATGAGGTCCCCTGGCTGGTACTGTTTGTGAAGTAGAGGGAGAGGTTTGCCGATGCTGCATTTAGCACTGGAAATCTTACCCACAACTTTTGGGAAAAGGACCAAGACCAGTGCTTCAAAGACCATCATACTGAATGAAGCTGTTCCTTATTTAAGTCATTTTGCCTGTCTTAGCATGGCCTTTACCTTAACTTGGACAGTTTGGTATAAGGAACCAGAGTGCTCTTTTTTATTGAATAGAATCAGTGGTCAGATATTATCATTCTGGAGTGATTATAATAGCTCCGTATTTTTCCCAGCTCTTATTATTTTGCTTTTAGTGAAGGAAGGGTTGTCAGTGTACTTATTGCAATTCCTTTGAGAATTGATGACTCAGAAGCTGCCTTCTTTAAGTAGATTATTATGGGTGAAATTAAAAAAAATATTAATGCTTGTTATTTCTGAATAGAAAGATTACTTAATTCTCTTTGCAAAATAGTCAGAAAACATGAAAGATTATTTGCAGGTGTGCCGGTGGTTAAAGTTGTTCAGTTAGGAGAGGAAGTTGAAATAAACACAATTAAACAGTTAATTATAGGGGAGAAATTGTCCACTTTGAATCAGAGATTCAAGGAAATGCTGAAGAAAAAAAATAAGTTGCTCAGTTCTAAGCACATATCAACAATGGTTTTCTTTAAAGGGGTAGGAAAGTAAGGTAGAAGCCTTTAATTACTTACTGCAAAAACAAAAGTTTCTGTTGCAACTTAAGAAAGGTTTTTAATTTCCCTGAATTTGTAATAGGAAATAAAGAAGATTTTTTTCCACCTTGTTTTTAATGCTTCACATACAATTCTGAGAAATGTTATTCTTCTACACAATCAATACAGGTCTGTCACAGTATGAACAACTTTCTTTCTTTCTTTCTTTCCTTCCTTCCTTCCTTCTTTCTTTCTTTCTTTCTTTCTTTCTCTTTCTTTCTTTCTCTCTCTCTCCTTCCTTCCTTCCTTCCTTCCTTCCTTCCTTCCTCCCTCCCTCCCTCCCTTTCTTTCTTTCTTTCTTTCTTTCTTTTTCTTTCTTTCTCAAGAACGTGTTAGGTAATATGTATAAGCATGGATTGGATACATAAAATAGAAATAGAAGAAACATTAGGACAGGGACAGTAGGCACGCTGGTGCTCTTATGGAGGCCCCTTACAAATCTCTTAGGAATGGGGTGAGGTCAACAGTAGCCAGTTTTAGGTTAAAATTTTGGGGGTTTGAGGATGAAACCACAGAGTCAGATAGTGCATTCTAGGCCTTGACCACTCTGTTGCTGAAGTCATATTTTCTGCAGTCGAGTTTGGTGCGGTTTACCTTACGTTTGTATCTATTGTGTGCTCGTATAATGTTTATTTTATTTATTTATTTATTTATTTATTTTGTCACAACAGTATATATAAGCATAAGCATGAAAGTAACTATATAATATATAAGCATATATATATAAGCATAAGTATGCAATAACTATATTGACTGGATATAATGAAAGAAAACAATAGGACAGGAATGGTAGGCACGTTTGTGCTCTTATGCACGCCCCTTACAGACCTCTTAGGAATGGGGTGAGGTCAATAGTAGACAGTTTTTGGTTAAAGCTTTGGGGATTTTGAGAAGAGACCACAGAGTCAGGTAGTGTGTTCAAAGCATTAGCAACTCGTTGAAGTTGAAGTAGTCATTGATAGGTAGGGCATTATAGCAGATAATTTTATGAGCTACCCTTAGGTCATACCGAGTTTAAGTTTTCTAAGCCCAGAATTTCAAGTCTGGTGGCATAAGGTATTTTGTTGTGTGCAGAGGAGTGGAGGACTCTTCTTGTGAAATATTTCTGGACACGTTCAATTGTTTTAATGTCCGATATGTAATGCGGGTTCCAGACAGATGAGCTGTATTCAAGAACTGGTCTAGCAGGACTTCCTGTTTGGCACCGTAGGTGATGGCGGTGATCTTTACGATCACCAACCTCTGGATTATGTGGAATCGCTAGGACAGCTTAAATCTGCTGTCCAGCGGTTCGAAAAACCCTCTCTTCGGGAGAAGAAGAGACGGTGAGCTGAGGGCAGAGGTTGAATTTCCCTAAAGCCCCTGAGAAAAAAGGGGTTTGAAGGGTTAAGTTCCCTCCAGCAACCCGAAGAGCTCCAGATCCGAGGATTTTTCTGCTTTGGCGGAACCAATCACCACGACCAAACACCGAGATTTATTTTGGATAATAAAGGATTATACCGGACAGAACGAAAGTGGGAGAACTTTATGCAAGTAGCCAAGCCAATTCCCCGTTACTTTGTAACAAGCTTGAAAACAGCAAGAAAATGGAGGCGAATTGTTAACAAGTTAACGAGCGGAAAGTGAAAGTGATACTTAGCCTTTGCCGTCTGCCGGTAAATTGCATGTTACTTGCTACTTTAACTCTTTAACTCTTTGCTGCCTGCTGATAGAATCTAGGGGAGATTTTTAAATATTGCTTTAAAAGACTGTGTTTCTCAGAGGTTAAGAAGATTTAAACTGAATATTAAGTTGGAAATAAATAAATAATTTTATAGAAGATGGCAGCCAAACAATTAAAGTCTACTGTAACAAAGGGCTCTGGAATCTCATCAGCTGGTGCCTCTCCAGCTCATACAGTGGAGACTAGAACATTGAACTTAGAGGCGGTACAAGAGAATTTAAAAGACTTTATGCAAGAAAAATTTAAAGTAATAACTGATGAGATGTCTGAAATGAAAGAGCAGATATCAGAAATTCAAGTGGGAAATAAAGAAGTTAAGGAAGGATTTGTAATTGCAGTACAAAGTTTGGCAACAAATGTGATTTTATTGGAAGAGGAGGTTGAAGAAATTAAGCAACATAATTCAAAATTAGAAAATAAAATGGCTGAATTTCAAAGTAAAATGGAAAAAACAGATGATGAAATAGTTTTGATACAATATAGAAATATGGAATTTGCTCTAAGAATTCGTGGTCTGAAAGAGAATAAAGAAGAGGATTTAAGGGAAATTTTTTCTGAAGTATTTGCTGAGATATTAGCAGCTCGTCCAGCAGATGTGGCTTATCAAATTGATAAAATATATCGTGTGAATTCTTGGATAGCAAGGCAAAAAAAGTTGCCAAGGGATGTTGTTATTTATTTTACAAATAGAACAGTGAGAAATCAGATTTTGCAAGCCTCATATAAGGGGGAGAAGATTCAGATTGCTGGTCAAGATATTTTAATATTAAAGGAAGGTGCACCTAAAGTGTTAAGGGCTAGGAAGGAATTTGCCTTCCTGGTGAATGAACTTAAAAAACGTCAGATTGAATATAGATGGGATATTCCAACTGGTATAATAGTATATTATGCAGGGAAAGTACATCATCTCAATACAGTTGGAAAAGCGAGAGAATTTTATGTTGAGGCATTAAAAGTTGGAAGTCTTCCTCCATTGGAAGCTAGAAGAAAGGAGACTGAAGTGAAGGAAAGAGAAGTGAAGCAGGTACAAGAACAGATTGTGATGGAAGAAGATTTATTACAAGTGTTGGAAATACCTACGACGGGTTCAGATTCAAAAGAACAAAGGCTGACAAGAGCTGCTGCTAAACGCAAGGAACAAGAGATGAAGGCACAACAACAACTGGCAACTACTACAACGGAAACAGTGAGAGGAGCAAGGCCTAAAGCAAAATGTGATCTGCGGCTAGTGTTCCAAAAGTTTCCTTTGGCCGATAATGACAATTAAACTATTATCTTGGAATGTTAATGGTTTGAATTCACCGCAGAAGAGAAGGAAAGTATTTCACTATTTGAAACAATTTAAAAATGACATTACCTGTTTACAAGAAACACATATTAGATCTTTAGACCAGAAATATTTGATAAATTCAAAACTGGGAGTACATTTTGTTGCCTCCTCTTTGGAGAAAAACAATGGTTTAGTTATATATATAAAGAAGGATATATTAGCAAAATTAATTGAGGTAGATAAGCAAGGAAGATACATTGCTATTGAACTTTTGTTGGAGGGAAAGAAGACATTATTAATAGGAGTTTATGCTCCGAATCAACAACAAGAATTTTTTTTCAAGTTTTTACATAAAAGAATAGTATTTTGGGATTATAAATCATATATATTAATGGGTGATTGGAATGGTGTGTTGGATACTCAAAAAGACAAAAAAAGTTTAAGGAAGATATCAAACCGGGCGAAATTACCAAAGGCTTTTTTTGAAATGATGGAGGACTTGGAATTAAGAGATATTTGGAGAGAACATAATACAGAAGAGAGGGATTTTACCTTCTTTTCTGACAGGCACCAATCATTTTCGAGGATTGATTTTATTTTGATTACTAATGATTTGTCTTCTAGAGTGAAGAGGACTAAGATTTGTTCAAGAACTCTATCTGATCATAGTCCGGTTTGGATTGAATTTGATCGGGAAAAGGAGGCTAGGAGATCATGGAGGTTGAATGAGAATTTGTTTAAATATGAACAAAATGTAAATGAATGTAAAAAACAAATGAAAGAATTTTTTATTATGAATATGAAAAAAGAGACATCTATAGAGATGATTTGGGACTCCAGCAAGGCTTTTATGAGAGGAAATCTTATACAAATGAATATTAAATACAAAAATAAATTGCAGAAAAAGAAAAAGGAACTGGAAGAGGAAATTAAAAAGAAAGAACAATTATTGATAAATAGCCCAGGAAATAGTAAAATAAAAGAATCAATAAATATATTAAGAGGTCAGTTTAATATGTTGATGGCAGATCAAGTAGCAATTAATTTACAATATGTAAAACATAATATGTTTAATAATGCCAATAAGCCAGGAAGATGGCTTGCCTATTTAATAAGGAAAAAACAGAAATCACGAACGATTGATAAAATAGAATATAGGGGTAAGGAAGTTTATCAAAAGAACTTGATTAAAAAAGCATTTTTAGAGTATTATAGTAAGTTATATTCTAGGGATATGATTGATGATACAGAGATAGAAAGATATTTACAACAACAAAATATTTGTGAGCTTACAGAAAACCAAAGAGAAGAACTGAATCAATTAATTACTTCAGAGGAAATTTTGTTAGCAATTAAACAACTTAAAATCGGTAAAGCACCAGGAACAGATGGTTTAACAGCTGTTTATTATAAAAATTTACAAAATGAGATGGTTGAACCACTTAAAGAGTTATTTAATAAAATTCAAATGGGAGGAGATGTTCCCCCTTCATGGAGGACAGCCTTTATTTCGTTAATACCGAAGGAAGATCGAGATGGTATTAAAGCAGAGAATTATAGGCCTATATCACTTTTAAATACTGATTACAAGATATTTACCAAGATACTTGCTAATAGATTAATGCCAGTGATGAATCAAATAATTCATAATGATCAGTCAGGATTTATTAAGGGTAGGCAGATGAGATATAATGTGAGGCAAATCGTAAATTTACTTGAATATTTGGAACGAAACAACCAAGTATCAGCGGCATTCCTTTTTTTGGATGCTGAAAAAGCTTTTGATAGATTGGATTGGCAGTTTTTGTTTAAAGTAATAGAAAAAATGCAATTTGGGGATTATTTTATTCATGCAATTAAAGCAATATATCAGAAGCAAACAGCACAAATAATAGTAAATGGTGGGTTAACAGAAACTTTTAAAATTGGGAAAGGGACGAGACAGGGATGTAGCTTGTCGCCATTACTTTTATTTTAACTTTAGAAATTCTTCTGAATAAAATACGTGGTTCCGATCGAATAAAGGGAATTAGAGTTAAACATCAAGATTATAGATTAAGAGCTTTTGCAGATGACCTGGTTGTTACTGTATCTCAACCAATATACTCAGTAACTGGTTTAAAAGATATAATTGGTCAGTATGGTAAAGTATCTGGATTTAAGGTGAATCAGCAAAAGACAAAGATGATAACTAAAAATATGAATATACAACAAAAAGAAGAGTTAGAAAGAACTTCAGGTTTTGAAATCGTTAAAAAGGTTAAATATTTAGGAATATATATTACAGCTTCAAATGTTAAATTATACAAAAATAATTATGAGGTATTGTGGCAGAAGGTATGGAAAGAAATGGAGAGTTGGAAGAAGTTACAACTATCTTTGCTGGGAAGAATAGCGGCTATAAAAATGAATGTTTTGCCCAGGTTTTTATTTTTGTTTCAAATGATACCGGTGCTTAAGAATGATATTAAATTACAGGAATGGCAAAAGGGGATTAGTAAATTTGTATGGATGGGCAAAAAACCAAGAATAAAATTAAAAGTAATGCAGGATATAAGGGAAAGGGGGGGTCTTAAAATGCCTAATTTAAAATTGTATTATGAAGCAGTTGTCTTATCATTAATTACTGATTGGATTAATTTAACTGAGGAAAGAGTTTTGAATATAGAAGGTTATGGTTTGTTATATGGGTGGCATGCCTATTTATTATATGATAAGAAAGTAGATAAAATATTTAAAAATAATATAATTAGAAATGCATTATTGAGGGTTTGGAGGAAATATCAATATAATTAGATGGAAAGATTCCAATATGGGCAATCCCGAGACACATGATAGAAAATATAAATATATATCAAAAGATGGAGGTAGTTACCTATAAAGAACTTCTTTGTATGGAAAAGGGGGAATTACAATTAAAATCTAGAGAAAAGATGGGGGAAGAAGGGAAAAATTATACATGGTTCCAATATGGACAATTACAAGCTAGATGGAAATTAGATCAAAAAATAGGTGTTAAGCAAATTGAGGATAATTTGTTAAAACAAATGAGAGATCAAGGCCAACAGCATATTAAGAGGTTGTATAATGTATTAGTAGAAATAGACTCAGAGACTGAATTGGTTAAGGATTGTATGATTAAGTGGGCACAAAATTTTCAGCAACCAATAATGTTGGAAACTTGGGAAAGAATTTGGGTGAGGAATGTTAAATTTACACAAGCGCAAAATATGAGAGAAAATTTTTATAAGATGTTTTATAGATGGCATTTAGACCCCAAAAAATTGTCATGTATGTATCCTAATGTACAGGCTAAATGTTTGAGATGCGATTGTGAAGATGCCACTTATTATCATATATGGTGGACTTGTAAAAAAGTTAAAGCATTTTGGATTAAAGTATGGTGGATCATGCAGAATATTTTGAAAAAGAAGATTAAGTTTACCCCGCAGTTCTTTTTACTAGGAATAATTATGGATTGTACAGCTATAGAGACTAAATTGATTTTGAACTTAATAACAGCCGCAAGACTTTTGATTGCTCAATATTGGAAGAAAGAAGAATTACCTACAATTGAAGAATGGACACTTAAAGTATCAAATCTGGCAGAAATGGCAAAATCTCTGCTTACTTGAAAGACTATATACAAGAAAAATATATTTTAGAATGGAAAATGTGGATTGATTATATTCAAAATAAGTATCAGATAAAAAATATCAAATAGCATATGAGTAAATTTAGGAATAATTTGTATTAGATATATTTCTGAAGGAGAGGGGAATTTAGAGTGTGACTAAGTGTGGAGAGACTAGAGATTATAATTTAGGAATTATTTTAGATTATGATTGTTAGTTTTGATACCCTGCATTTTGTTCTGGGAAGTCGGGGTGGGGGGTGGTGGGTAAGGGGGAGGGGAATTGGGGGGTTGAGGCTAGTGATGGAGTGATGGTTAATGTACAGGGATTACTGAAGATGTATAAATATAATTAATGTAGGGTTGGGTCTGCCCAGTTGCCATTTTAGAACGGTGGGGAGGGAAAAAAGAGAGAGTAGGAGGTAGGAAAGAGGAGAAGAGGAAGGAAGAGGGGTAGAAGAGGGAGAAGGAGTGGAGGGTGGAGGGAGGAGAGGAGGTAGATAAGAGAAGGAGAGGAAGGTTTGGAAAGTAAAAGAAGGTAGAAGAGGGAAGAGTGTTAAAAAGGGGGGTGGTGACTGGGCAGGCCCGACTAATTGTATATAGCTGTACATTGGATGAATTATTTGATATGATTGTAAAAATAAAACTTTTTTATAAAAAAAAAAAAAAAGAACTGGTCTAGCAAATGTTTTCTATGCTCTGGTTAGTAGTGTGACATTACTGGAGAAGAAGTATGCAAGATTAGGTTTACAACTCTTAATGCCTTTTTGGCAATATTGTTACAGTGGGCTTTGGCACTTAGATCATATGATACGACTACTCCAAGGTCCGTGACAGAGTGAAGGTCATCTACAAGGTCGTGCCCACTCAGCATGTATTTTGTGTTCTGATTCTTTTTGCCAATGTGTAAGACTTGAGGTTATATTAATATGCATGGCTTCTGGGTTTGTGCATTAAACAGAACAACAACAAAAATCATTTGGTTTCAGCCAAGAACAGAGTGCTTTGTAAAATCATCTCAGAGTAACCACAGCTAAAACTAAAATGAAACCCACCCATGATTGACGGCCTGGTTATTCCAAGCCTGCATCTTCTCCTCTTGTAGGGTTTGAGGGAGAAGTTCTGTTGAAGTTGCAATTTCCAAAGGAATTTCACCTATTGGGGCTCTGGAGGACAGCCTTCTCTATCATGATGCACTCCTGTGGAACATCTTGCCCCCAATGTATGAGGACCATTTCCCCTCTACTGGGTGAAAACTGGACTTTAAAATGGAACATTTTATTATTAGAGTTTTATGGTGTTTTTTTTAAAGATTTAAAAGATTTACCCTGGTGGTTAATGCTACTCAGGGGTGGGATTCTACCGGTTCAGACCGGTTTGGGAGAACCGGTAGCTCCAACGAACAGGTCGGCCCACCCACCTGCCCCTGTGTTTTACTTACCTTTATCTTCTCAGCTGATTGGCACGGCAGAGCGGATTGCCTTGACTCAGCTGTGTTACTCCCAAGTGGTAACACAGAAGGTTAGTATTTGTAAAACTGTGCACGTGTGTGCAACGCGTGTTAGGCGTGCGTGCGCATGTGCATGATCACTGAATTGGTTGTTAAACCAGCAGCATCCCACCACAGATGCTACTGTAAATATCTATATCTATGTATTATATATATCAATATAAATCCATATATCTCTGTATGTCTATCTCCATGTTCATTTCTCTCTCTCTCTTTCCCTCTCTCTCTCTCCCCCCCTTTCTCTCTCTCTCTCTCTCTGTCTCTCTCTCTCTGTCTGTCTGTCTGTCTCTCTCTCTCTCTCTCTCTCTTCTATCCATATTTATCTCCATACACAGTATAGACATACCTAAGGCCTCAGTCTCCTGGTTTCTAACCTAGTATTTTAGAAATTTAGTTGTTCTGGATTTATGATCCATATATCAATTAAAGGGTTCTATAGAAGGAATTTTTTTAAAAAAGATTTTTCTTTCTCCTGCCATTATTATTTTTTACAAATAATTCAAGGCAGCAAGAATATCTAATACTTCTCTCCAATTAAATTTATGGTATTCTGTTCTTTTCTCTTTTGAGCTGATCTTTTTTGTTCAGATTGGGCCTCAGCACAATGATGTACAATTTGGGAGAAAAGATACAAAGCAGTAATCCAGCACCGGAAGCTATAATGGAGAAAATTTCCACAGCAACCATATATTTTCCCTTTGGACTCAGGTATGCCGGAACAAAGGACAACCAAACACTGCAGGAGACCAACATGCTGAAGGTGATAAACTTGGCTTCGTTGAAAGCATCAGGCAATTTGCTTGCTAGGAAGGCCAGTGTGAAGCGGACAACGGCAAGGAAGTCCATATAAACCAAGACACAGTAGAACATGAAGGCAGATCCTTCATTACACTCCAGAATGATTTCTTCTGCTTATTGGCATCATGTCAGCATGTGGGAATGGGGGAGAGATGATCAGCCATATAATACAAATTTTAATTTGAATAAAGGAACAGCAGGATACTAGAAATGTGCCAAGTCTTTTCCCCACCCATTTGGTCATCTTGGTCCCTGGCTTGGTAGCCATGAAAGCTAGAACTACAATGATGGTTTTGGCCAAAACACAAGAAATGGCCACTGAGAAGATGATGCCAAAGACAGTTTGACAAAGGAAACATGTCATCTTGTGAGGCTTCCAAATGAATAGCAAAGTACAAAGAAATGATAGCAGGAGAGCAACAAGGAGTACATATGTGAGATTTCGATTGTTAGCTTTGACAATAGGAGTGTCCTGATGCTTAACAAAGATCCAAAGACTCCAACTGTGATTAAAGAGAAGAAAAGAGAAGAACTAGTCATAACTGCTCCCAAGGTTTCTTTGTAGTTCAAGAATGTTGTAACTTTGGGGAGACACAAAAGCCGCTTCTCATTGGGATACTAATCTTCTGGACATTGAAAACAGTTATCCATGTCTGTGAAAGAAAATATCGATGTTGAAGTTGTATTGAAAGAACAAAAACTGACTGTACCATTGTTCAAAGTGAGGCGTGCCAATTAACTTCTGAAAAATATATGTAGTACATTAAGTTAGTTGCCATCAACTTGTATTTGCATACATCCACTTCTTACTACTGATAATGAGCATGCTTGCAATTCAATTACTTATCCCTATTTGATAATCTAATCTGCCAAGTGAAAGAGTTGGCAGAAAACGCAAAATTTCCTATGGTACATTTGACAAACAGATTCATTTGGTGAGGTAGATAAATACAATATCTCTTACCCTCCCTGTTAGAAATCTTCCCTTCTGGACATCGAAGACAGTCGTAACAGCAAAATAATTTCCCTTCTATCTTGATCTTACTGTTGTCAGGCCTGGAAACCATACTAGACTTTAGGTTTCCAGACGCTGCCACATTTTTCCCCTGAGGGGAAGAAGGGGGGCTGAGGGGTATGGTAACATTCTTCAGGCGGTGAAGGTCGGATGGTGTTCACATCTGCAGGAAGAGTGGCGAGAAGATATTTGAATGAACTGGGAGAACGTGGGACCATGTGACCATCAAAGGGGTCAGGGGGGTGGGACTCTTGGGGTTTGTATAACTGGGAAAAGAATCCGGAAGTTCAGTTTTGGAATTTCACTCATCGTGTGCCAGTTTCCTCATGCTAGTAAAGAACTCTTAAAGACAATGGCTTCTGAGTTTTCTTTATGCAGAAGAGGTTTTTCTGGAACCTTGACATTATTCCAAAACTCCTAATTTTCTTTTGCTAACGGTACCCTCTCCTCCGCTCAGAGGGGGCCCGTTAGGGGGGTGCTGGGCCCCAGCCTCCGCAACCTCCACAGCGGTGCAAAGACCCAGCGAAGATGGAAGGGCAGCAAGCTGAAAACGTAGAAGTAGCAGAGAAGCTTGAATCTGACAATTTAGTTGAAATCACCTACTTCCCGTCGGAAGATATGACTCCAAAACCCGAAGTGGTAGAGCCTGCTTGTCAGCTTGGGGCACGGCCCAAAGACTCTGATTCATGGGTAAGCTATCGTTCGGGAGAAAACATTTCCCCGGGGCGGAATTGAGAGCCCCCTCCCTCTTCTCAACCTCACTGGAGGACAGTAAAACCCGGAGAATCGGGAGAGTCACTGGATTGGGACCTGAGAAACCCCTTGAAATCCCAGTCCTATTAGACCTCCCTGAAACTTTTGAGCGTTTGGAAGTGAGGCCTTGTATAAGCTCGGCTCACCCACCTCGAGAGCCTTTAGCTCAGCCTAAATTCACCTTCCCTCCCACCAGAGAGGGAGAAAATACTGAAGCTCAAAGCCATTCCGATGAACGCAGGAGGACCTCCCTTCCCTCCTTCAGACGGCAGGGAGTTCAGACAGCACCAGGGACTTGGGGGGAATCGCAACTCCCCCCTCCAATTGACTTTTCCCGCCAACAGAGGCCTACGCTGCCTCCAGCTGTTTCTATTCCTCCTGGTTGGGCATTTTATCCTGGACAAGGATGGATCCAATACCAATGGCAACCAGCCAGTTCAGCACCTTTCTTTCCTGGGGGCCCCAGGCCGATATTTGCCCCGGCAGCTGAAGCATTTCAAGGACTTCCTTCTCAGCAGCCAGGGGGAATTTCACCCCCCTTCACAACTCAGCAACCAGCTACAACAGCAACAGTCGTCCCCCAAATCCCTCTTCAACCGCAAGCAGGCCAGCTAAACCCACCTGCACCCCTTCACCCAACCCCTCCCCCTTTCAAACCAACCTTTGATGGGAATCCACACCACCTGGCTTACTTTCTCAGCAGAATTGAGGCTTACGTTGAACAATATAGACATCAATACCCATCGGAAAGAAGCCTAATCAACGCCATCTCGGATGGTATGAACGTGGGGCTAGCCCAGTGCTTCTCAATTATTTTCTGTCATGCCCCCCTAGGAAGAAGAAAACATTTTTCGCGCCCCCCGCGCGACTGTAAATAGTATCATTAGCTTGTTATGACAGTGTTTGCCGAGGTCAAACGCGCCCCCCTTTACGGAGCCTCGCGCCCCCCCTGGGGGGCCCGCCCCACTATTTGAGAAGCCCTGGGCTAGCCTCAGAATGGATAGCTCAACTACACAATGAACGTGCACCAGAACTAAACGATGTTCACGCATTTATGGCACTGCTTCGCAACCGGTTTCAAGATGATGACCTAACTGCAGAATGTGAAACCACCTTAAAAACAATGAAGCAAGGTAACAAGCCCCTAAAGCAATTTGTATGGGATTTCAGAAGGGTTGCTGGCAATCTTAGACATTGGCCAGATCCCATCATCCTCCACTACTTCAAAAACGCAATTGATCAAAACATCAGAAAAGCCTGCTCCACCAGAGGAATCCCAGAACAACTAAATGACTGGTACAACGTGTCCATCGCTCTGGACAGAGAATTCAACCCCCTCCAAAGCCAATCACCAACTACAACTCCACAACGACCACCTACAAGACCCTCCCTCTTAAGACCAACCACACCCTCCACCTTTCAGCCTTCAACAATAATCAAATGCTACCGTTGTGGAAAACTAGGACATCGGGCATCAGTTTGCCTAGCCCCAACACCCCTCCCGTGCTACCCAACCACGCAGACCCCCTCGAAGGAATCCGAATACCAGTCGCTTTGCGAGACAAGCCATAAACCTCCCTACTGACCTTCCGTCATCTAATTCACCTCCTGACGACTCAAACCAAGCAGAAAACGACCCAATGGTGAGTGCACCCATTCCTCCATTTGCTATCAAAGTAAACTTAGTAATTCCAGGGGGAGGGGCCAAAAAAGATTTAGAGGCTATTGTGGCTATTGTTTATTGTTGAACTCCCATCTAGTGGGGGAAATACAGTGATATGGACCGTAGTGGACTTGTTCTCTAAACAGGCCCATTTCACTGCGTGCAATGGGTTGCCATCGGCGAGAAAATTAGCAAAGCTCTTCGTCAAACACATCTACAGACTGCATGGAGTTCCTAAAAGGATAATATCTGACAGGGGTGTTCAATTCACAGCCAAGTTCTGGAGGGAGTTCCTAAGGTCCATTGGGTCGTCTCAAGGACTTAGTTCTGGGTTCCATCCAGAGACCAATGGAGCGGCTGAAAAATTGAACTCGATGGTGGAACAATACATACGGTGTTATGTAAATTACCAACAAGAAAACTGGTCAGATTTGTTACCATTTGCAGAAGTCGCATATAATAATGCTGTACACAGCAGCACGGGGTTAACCCCTTTTCAGGTAACCTCTGGCATGGACTTCGTTCCAATGCCTGAACTCCCTGTGCAACCCCCCACTTCTGTTTCCCTAACGGACTGGATGAATTCGTTAAAAAAAGGTTGGGAAAATACAAAAAAGGCCTTAGCTGTAACAGCTCGGAATTACAAAGCCCAAGCTGACAGACACCGTTCCCTTCAACCCCCTTTTCGCATTGGAGATAAAGTCTTTTTATCTACGAAGTATCTGAGGTTGAGAATACCCAGCAGGAAATTCGGTCCAAAATTTTTGGGTCCTTTCCCCATTGTAAAAATTATTAATCCCGTTACCGTCCAACTCAAGCTCCCTCGAATGTTGGGGAAAGTACACCCGGTATTCCATACCAGCTTATTAAAACCTGCTAGACAGTCTGGTCTGAGACCTCAACCTGCCGCTCCCCCACCACCCTTGATAATCCAAGGTGAAACCCACTATGAAATCAAGAAAATCCTTGACTCTAGACTATACAGAGGTCAATTACAATATTTAGTCCACTGGAAGGGATATCCATTATCTGAATCTACTTGGGTCAAAAGTTGGAAAGTAAATGCGGACAATTTGATTAAACAATTTCACGACACTTTCCCTGACAAACCTAAAAAACCTCTTGGAGAGGGGAGGGGGGGTAGAAGGGAAGTGTAGACCATTGACACTCTTCTTTATCAACTCTTTGTTTTCTTTCCTAGGATATAGCTTCTTTTCCAAGGGGGGACGCCTGTCAGGCCTGGAAACCATACTAGACTTTAGGTTTCCAGACACTGCCACATTTTTCCCCTGAGGGGAAGAAGGGGGGCTGAGGGGTATGGTAACATTCTTCAGGCGGTCAAGGTCGGATGGTGTTCACATCTGCAGGAAGAGTGGCGAGAAGATATTCGAATGAACTGGGATAACATGGGACCATGTGACCATCAAAGGGGTCAGGGGGGTGGGACTCTTGGGGTTTGTATAACTGGGAAAAGAATCCGGAAGTTCAGTTTTGGAATTTCACTCATCGTGTGCCAGTTTCCTCATGCTAGTAAAGAACTCTTAAAGACAATGGCTTCTGAGTTTTCTTTATGCAGAAGAGGTTTTTCTGGAACCTTGACAACTGTAGCCTGAATCCTATTACACAGAGAAAGTGGCTGGGTCTGTCCATCAATTTTAAAAAAAAGGTTTGTCATTGGAAACTTGGCATCTCAGTTTCCTTCAGTATTTTTAGAAATATTTTTCCATCATATTTTTTCTTCTAATATAATAATGTGAGACAGCAAAGTCTGGTTTTGGGTAGAAAAGATTTGAACAGCTTTTTGCCTCAGTGCGAGCTTATAGAGCACAATATTTAATTCGTTGCCAATAAAAAGATCACTTTACAGAGGCATAAATTTACAAATGTTGCTTGCCTTTCTTTGCTTTTGAACATCTGTAAGGCTTTTAGTGAATAGGAAAGTTTTCACATAGAATTTGCACGCAAGGTGTGAACTTTCTTTGTTGCCTACTCCTTTCTCTCCATTTACCCACCTATCCTAGAAGGTATCCGAGGGATCACCAATGATCCCTCAGATACCAGACACAAAACAATACAATCTACATAACAAGAATTTTAAAAAAAATCAGCCACATGCCACATAATAGTAAGATAATTATTTTAAAAATGATGCTGTAAATCTGTCTGTCTGTCTGTCTGCTTTTAGTTGTACCCAAAACTGAATCAGTAATTAATATAAAGAGGTCATACATACGTGCTAGTCATTGCCAACTCTAGGGGGCAGTGCTCATCTCTATTTCAAAGCCGAAGAGCCAGCGCTGTCCGAAGACGTCTCCGTGGTCATGTGGCCGGCATGACTCAACACCAAAGGTGCACGGAACGCTGTTCCCTTCCCACCGAAGGTGGTCCTTAGTTTTTCTACTTGCATTTTTACGTGCTTTCGAAACTGCTAGGTTGGCAGAAGCTGGGACTAGTAACGGGAGCTCACCCCGTTACACAGCAGTACTAGGGATTCGAACCGCCGAACTGCCGACCTTTCAGTCAACAAGCTCAGCTGTCTTAGCCCCTGAGCCACCGTGTCCCTTTAATATATTAATATATTAATATTAATATAGGTGCTGTCAAATTGCCATTATATCATCATAAAATTAGAATTCCATTATCTCAAAGATTACAGTATTTTGGATTAGGTGCAACTTTAGAGTAGCTTTTAAATGCTGTCTCATATCAAATGCATAGAATTGTGTGTGTGGCCAGCTTCACCTGCATCAGATAAAGAAACAATTGCAAAAGCACCAGTCTTCCAGTGATGGCTTCCACCTACATTTTAAGTAGCGACTGTGTGTCCAGAATGAATCCCAAATGGAAATATGTTCTTTCCTTACCCATCCAGAGACATTAGTGGCATTGATGGAGAACCTCAACGTACAAATATCAAATCTATCTTCCTTAGCTTCTGTTCTCTCTATCCTAACCTTTACAGGCATCAGTGTTCTATGAGATGGTATAAAATTGGGTATCATCAGCAACTCAAATATCAAATGCTATCTTCTGGAAGGTTCATATAGTTGAAAAAGAATAGGGGTGAAATGATCAATTTTTCAATCAATTTTTCTAATAAGCCAGGCACCACCAAGATGTGCTTTCATCTCGCTCAACAGACTAGAATCATTCACTAAAGAAGGAGCAAAATACCATTAAACAGCCTATCTTTTCCCACAAGTGGTCAAAGAAGAGAGGTTTTCTTTTCTTTTTTTCTTTTTAAAAGAGGAAGAATTTGGGCATTAATTCCACGCAGGATTTGATAAAGGTCCTTCAGTAGAGTAACCAATGATCTCAGGCTAATATATGGGCTATTACTTGACTGAAAAGGGTCTATATCAGTGTTGGTGAATCTTTTTGGCACTGCATGCTGAAATGGGAGCATGCGCACAGGGGAGAGTGCCAGTGTTGTGCCTCGTCTGCTTTCCCCGCAGCCAGGGCCTTCTTATCTGCTTCTGAATGCTGAGGAATGTCCTAGCATGCCTCCCGGCCCCAGCCCTGGCTCCATGCCCAGACAGGCTGAGGAAGAAGAAGCGCCTCCAGCCCCCAGCCCTGGCTCCATGCCCAGGCAAACGGAGCAACTAGACCCCTCCCCCTCCCCCACAGCATGTGAGCCTGAGGAAGCTCTATTACCAACAGCTGCAGACTGGAGTGACCCTCGCTTCAGGAGAATTGATAAGCGGCGTCAACAGAAGGAAGGGAGGGGCAGGCCGGGATAAGTGCTGAGTCATGGAGCCACATGCCTATATAAAGGATCTGCTTTCTGGCATTCTCTGAGTCAGGCAAAGTCTACCTTATCTTGCTGAAATCACTTTATGGTCTCCTGCCTGCCTTGAGAACTTTGCTAGGACTTTGGCAGAGCTGCAGAGGCATGCCTGATTCGGATTTCCCTGACCCGGCCGTCAGCGGAGGAGTGAGACACGACAGCCAGATACTGGAAGATCAGCTCCCAGGAGCGCATGCTTGGGAGCACCGGAAACTGAGCTGAGCTTCCGGTTTCTGCCATGCACATGCACACCAGTCACCTGGTCTTTTTGTTTCTGGTGTGTATGCACACGTGAAGACCAGCCAGTCAACGTGTGTGTTTGTGCCGGAAACCAGAATCTCAGCTTCCAGGTGCATGCATGCACACCAGGGAGCTGCTTTTCCAGTTTCTAGTGCTCCCACGCACACGAAGACCAGCTGGCAGGTGCATATGTGTGCATAATGGCCTCTGGTGACTCAGCAGACTAAGTCTGTCTGTTATTAACACAACTGCTTGTAATTACTGCAAGTTCAAGTCCCACCAGGCCCAAGGTTGACTCAGCCTTCCATCCTTTATAAGGTAGGTAAAATGAGGACCCAGATTGTTGGGGGGCAATAAAAGTTGACTTTGTATATAGTATACAAATGGATGAAGACTGTTGCTTAACACAGTGTAAGCCGCCCTGAGTCTTCGGAGAAGGGCGGGATAAAAATTCAAATTAAAAAAAACAACAAAAACTGGAGCCTGGAAGAAGAACGGGTGATGGCTGGCATGCCTGGAGAGATGGCTCTGTGTGCCACTTCTGCCATGCGTGCCATAGGTTCGCCATCATGGGTCTAGATAATCAATCTATTGTAGGTGCTACAATGGTCTCGACAACTTTTTCCCAAAAAAGAAAAAGTCAGAAATTGGCTAGTTCACATCTATTTAGGGTACAACAAATGACTTCTTCATCTAACAAAGTGCCCCATGGAAATTCTTAATGTCAATTATCTTGCTTAAATTTGCTTCTTGGGTGTTAGTATTATAATAAACACATGCCATTATTTACACAGGGGTTTTTCTACACTAATAAAAGTTTGAATCCAATGGAAAATATCAGTTCTTTAAGATTTAGTCTTAACTCAATTTCAGTAAAAAATATCAGGGAATAAGCACATGAGAGTTCAATAGTGCTTTCATGAAGTCTGATTTTGATTTATCACATTTATATGGCCACATATACCACATCATGTGGGTGCCATAAAAACAAGGCGAACAAACAAACTAGAGGAGACCAACCCTTTAGGCGGCCAGATCCTGAAGATGAAACTGAAATACTTTGGCCACCTAATGAGAAGGAAGGACTCACTGGAGAAGAGCCTAATGCTGGGAAAGATTGAGGGTAAAAGAAGAACGGGACGACAGAGAACGAGGTGGCTGGATGGAGTCACTGAAGCAGTCGGCGTGAGCTTAAATTGACTCCAGAGGATGATAGAGGACAGGAAGGCCAGGAGGAACGTTGTCCATGGGGTCGCGATGGGTCGGACACGACTTCGCAACTAACAACAACAACATGGCCACATATACCACATCATGTGGGTGCCATAAAAACAACTTTTAAAAAAATTCAAGAAGTAAAAAATAAAAATATTATAAAGGCTATGAGAGGGCATCACATGAATAATGGAGCCAAATGATCCAATTGCCTTTCTACTGTGACCTCCCAGGTCTGTTGATAAAAGATTCCACAAAATTGGCAAAGAACAGAATAGACTAGAATAGGGCAGGGCAGGGCAGAATAGAATGGAAACAAACTGAACAGAACAGAACATAATTTGGCTGTACACCGCCCTGAGTCCTTCGGGAGAAGGGCGGTATAAAAATCGAATAAAATAAAATAAATAAATAAATAAATAATTTTTTTATTGGCCAAGTGTGATTGGAATTTGTCTCTGGTGCATAAGCTCTCAGTGTACATACAAATTACAAACATACAGTAAACATACAATGTACATACAAATAATAAGCTCTCAGTGTACGGTACATAAGTGTATATTTCAGTGTATATACAAACAACAAAGTGATAAATCATAATAATGAATCATAAGATACAATCATAAATAATAAGATGCAAAGAACAAAGTCATAAATCATAAGAAACCAATAGGAGAAAGTTGTAGAAGGAAAGATGGGGTAAGGTAAGAAAAATGGGAACAATCACAACTGGGGGTGGGGAGATTCTACATGAGAGGTCAGTGATGGCTAACTGGACCAAGCGCCGAAACCCACAAAATGCCCCCCTGTGCATTCCACGTGCACTCCCTGCCTTTTCCTCACCCCCATACGTGTCACGCCCCTCATGCACGTGTGAATGCACCCCGCATGCACCATCCCATGCGTGTGCACATGCCACCCCTCATGTGCCCTGCCCCTGCGCATGCACAGCAGAGACCCAAAGACCAGCTGGATGGTGGAACGCATGCACGCATGCACAGCAGAGCTAAACTGGGGTGATGGCTTGCATGCCATCAGAGAGGGCTCTGCGTGCGACCTCTGGCCCACATGCCATAGTGTTGTGACTCATCCTCCCTCCTCTCCTCAGCTGGGTCCCTCCTGTTTCCAACTGGGCCTGTTATCAGACTCCTAGTCTGATAATGAAGATGAACGGCCTGTCATGCCTCCAGCCCCCGGCCCTGGCCCCATGCCCGGAGAGGATTCCAGGAGTGGGAGGACAAGCCTGATAAACCTCACTCATACAGCGTGTGTTCCTTTGGCTCAGCCGTCAGAGCAGGACGTCAGCCAGGTGCTGGAATTACTCGGCCCTATCCCTCTGACCCCTCCCTTTCCCAGAAGCTGCCAGCAGATCCAGCTGAAGACAATTCAAAGTGGGAGGACCCTCGCTTCCAGAGATCTGAGAGGCGACGCCAGCAGAAGGAGGGGTGGGGCAGGCCTGGATAAATGCTGAGTCATGGAGCCACACCCCACAGCCTATATAAAGGACCTGCTTTTGGCATTCCAACCTTGAGTCAAGCAAAGTCTTATAGAGTTTGCTGATACCCGACCCTATCGCTGAAGTTACAACTTGGACTCCTGCCTGCCCTGATAACCCTCGAAGGGACTTGGCAAGCTGCAGAGGCTTCGTTGCCAAGTTTGTCACGGACTTCCTTGACTTGTTCGTCGGAGTGGGGGGTGGGACACGACACATAGGTTCGCCATCACAGTGATAGGTGCTATGGCAGAAAAGACTTGTAATTCTTTAGCAAAACAGACCCACATATCTCTTCCACTAGATTTGATAGGATGGGCAGATGTTAAACCTGAAGAGGCAATTATTCAAATATTCCAGCCCTATGTCAAGAAATTAATGGGTATAGGATTGTAAATCAATGATCAAATAAACAATAAGCAAAGCATCGTGAAATTTGATATACTGTTATTGCTTTTTCTGTGTTAGTTGCTTTTTTTGGTTCAGATTAGGTCTCAATAAAATTATATAGCATTTGGGGAAAAAGATACAACTTAGTAACCCAGCACTGGAGGTTATAATAGAAAAGATCTCTACAACAACCATGTATTTCCCTTTTGTGCTTAGGTATGTGGGAATGAAGGACAGCCACACAGTGCAGAAGGCCAACATGCTGAAGGTAATAAACTTGGCTTCATTGAAAGTGTCAGGCAATTTTCTTGCTAAGAAAGCCACTATGAAACTGACCATGGCAAGGAAGCCCATAAAGCCCAAGATACAGTAGAACATGAAGACTGATCCTTCATTACATTCCAAGATGATTTCTTCTGTTATTGAATTCATGTCATCATCTGGGAATGGGGAGAAGGTTGTCAACCATGTAATACAAATCATGACTTGAATAGAAGAGCAACAAAATACGATGCACATGCCTAGTCTTTTCCCCACCCATTTGGTCATCTTTGAGCCTGGTTTGGTAGCCATGAAAGCTACAACCACAGTGATGGTCTTAGCCAGAATGCAAGAGATAGCTACTGAGAAGATGATGCCAAATGCAGTTTGACGAAGGACACATGTCACCTTGGAAGGTTGGCCAATAAATAGCAAGGCTGATAGGAAAGACAACATGAGAGCAACAAGGAGAATATAGGTAAGGTTCCGGTTGTTAGCTTTAACTAGTGGAGTATCCATGTGTTTAATAAAGATCCCCAGGACTACACCTGTGATGAAAAAACAAAATAGAGCAGAACTGGCCAAAATACTTCCTCCAATTTCTTCATACATCAAGAAGGTCATAACCTTATTGATACACAAATCCTGATTCTTGTTTGGGTACTGATTTTCCGGACATTCAACACAGTCATTCATGTCTAGAAAAAATAATAATAATAAGGTCAAGATGTTAAATTCCTGAAGTTCCATTGAAATCATCAAAAGAAGTGGAAGTGTTTGCCACTTATATTTTGCCCATTTATATTTTCTCTGGAAGCTTTCAGATTCGGGTTTTCCCAGATGTGCCAATATGACATCTCTAATAACATGGAACTTTGAGGGACTTCAAGCCTCAGAGTCTTCTTTTGTTGGAGGTGTTACTTGGAACCCTGACATGTCCACATTTTGTGAGCAGCAATGGCCAATTAGCTATTCTCTGTAAATATGACACTTAGTGTTTTAGTTCGTATAAATTAAAACTATATATGTAATTTTTTTTCCCTGAAGAAAAGAAATAAAGAACAGAAAAAGTGAGTTTATCTATGAAAACTAAAATCATAAAAATAAAAAAGAGAATCACTTCATGATTATGGATGATATGAATTTTGGGATCTTAGTCAAGAAAAGCTATTTCTTTCCTCTAAATAAATAAATATTAGATAGATAGATAGATGATAGATAGATAGATAGATAGATAGATAGATAGATAGATAGATAGATAGATAGATAGATGATAGATAGATAGATAGATAGATCGATAGATAGATAGATAACGATGGTGATGGATAAACCACTATGAATTAATAGTGGTGATTGTTCTTACTGTTTTCTTTTTATTCCTAAAAAAAGTATCTATCTATCTATCTATCTATCTATCTATCTATCTATCTATCTATCTATCTATCTATCTATCTATCTATCTATCTATCTATCTATCTATCTATCAATGTTTTTACCCTGTGGGACACCTACTGAGGCTGACAAGTAAATGTAAAACCATTCAAATAGTTGATGTTTTGAATTGAAAAAGCAAGGGTATCAATGTATTTTGTTTTCACAACTTTTATAAGCTTTACAAATGAGATTTCCTACCCTCCTGGTTAGCCATTTTCCCATCTGGACATCGAAGGCAATCATAGCAGCAAAATGGCTTCCCTTCTATCTTGTTTTTACTGTGGCCTGAAGGGCACTTGTTATTGCACTGAGAAAGTGGCTGAGCCTATAGGTAATGAAAGGAGAGACTCTAAACAATGGCATTTCTCTAAACAACAGCAACAAGAAAAATATTATGTATATCTTTCAATATGCAGAATCATACAATGTTTAAAAATTATACCACATAGAGGTTGTGTCCCATTTGTTTAATGAGGGATTCACTCAGGAGTGGGCTTCAAAAATTTTAACAATGGGTACTTTGCGTGGTTGCTGGGTGACCATGATCATGGTGGGCGTGGCCTAGTCAGCCTCCTGCACCACGCTGGGGGGCGGGGGGTTGCGTTTTTGCCCTCCCTGGGCTCTGGAGTCTTTCCTTGAGCCACCGGAAGAGCAAAAACAGTCTCCCCAGGCCATCTGGAGGCCAGAAACGGGCCTATTTCTGGCCTTCCCAAACTTCCAGTAGGCCTGTTTTTCACCCTTCCTGGGCCTCCATACGTGCCCTGCACTTACTTGCATCCAAAACAGTCTGAGTGGGGATTATTGGTAGGGGGAGGGTGGGGTGAGCGGGTCCAGCCAAGAGTAGGATTTAGGGGTTCTCCAAACTGCACAGAATCTTAGCTAGAGGTTCTCCTGAACCCCTGTGAACCCCCAGCAGCCAACCCCTGGATTCACTGGATAGTAATTGCATCTACTATCATTGTTCACATACTCTATGTAATTCTTATTCTTGGCTGATAAGAATACAACTGTTACATAAAAACACATTGCACTATCGTTTTCTTTTGTACAACTTTTTAAAATTTTATTTCCAAAGTTAAAATACACATTGCAAAATCTATGTTAATATTTGGGCATAGCTGGCATTTGTGCCTTTTGTGGGAATCAATATCATATTTTGTTCAAACCAGATCTAAAGAAAACCTAAAATCGTGTTTCCTTTCTCATGTATTCCCATACACTAGCACATATTCAACAGATGAGCAACAGGAAATATGTCTTAAGTAGCTGAATATCCATGCTTCACTATGAAACTATGTGATCAGGCTTGATAAATCAACACTTACAGCTTGAAAATTAATGAGTAGTTACAATCGGCTTCTCCTATTCCCTTGTCTCCTTCAGACTTGCCCACAGAAACATCTCCTATCCTATCCCCTCCTCTCCCTCATGCTTGCCCCACAGAAGCCTCCTCTATCCTATCCCCTCCTCTCCCTCATGCTTGCCCCACAGAAGCCTCTCCTGTCCTAGCCTGTTGTCTTCAGAGTTATTTTCAGGTTGGGAGAGGGAGTAGAATGTCTAACCAATTAGCATCAGAGCATGTTAATAATAATATAAGAAATACTAATGATTTGATGGTCATTTTGAATAATCCTTTCTTGGCAAGCACCTAGAAACCGAGAGGAACATAAGTGCCAAATTTCAAGTTTGTAGGCTTTACGGTTCTGGAGATTTGATGATCGTGGTGTGAATAGTTTTCACTTTTATATATAGAGATATCAACCACATCACTTTGACAATATTTGAAAGATATATGATATAGTGGGAAGGTAGTTAGTCCATACCTGGTTAAATCTCTGTGGCCATACAATATTAGCCTCATCAATGGTAAGCATCTCTTCTTGGGAATCTATCAGGTCTATCCTTCCAACTTTGACCCTCTGGAAAGATTGGTTTGGAAAAGTGATCCAATTTATAATATCAAACCCCACTTCCAACTCTCCATACTGATTGAAGGAAATTTTTTCTCCTGCACTATTGTTGAATGAGATTCTTCTCATGAAGTAGTTGAACTTAATTGCAAAGTAAAATAAATGGGACACAGTAATTATTTATTTAGCACAAATAAAGCATAAATAGCATAAATGTAGCATAAATAGCAGATGAGAATAAGATGTATACATGCAATTGGGACATTGATTATGTGCCATGGGTTTAATCTGTGTACCCCACTCAGAGTCACTCCTGTGAGATGTGCAGCTCTATAAATAATGGAAATTAGGAAATTGAATCATTATTGAAGCTTAGCAACCATACTGGTAGACTTAATCCACAAACCACCAGGAACCTTAGTAAGGTAAATGTAGTCATGTAACTTTCCCTGAAAATGAACAGATTGCTAAATTGTGCCCAGTTTTGGGGATAATTATATCAAAACACAGTGAAAATGCTGGCTTCCGGTTTGGCTCCGCTTCGTTATGGCAGTCTTTTTTAGACTGCTAACCCCGTAGTCTGTAGAGCTGCCAGGACACTGTAAATCAGCTGTCCAGCAGCTTGTAAATCTCGCCTTTGGGCAAAGAGGGAGAGATGAGCATTCAGGCTGAAGTTGAGCCACCCGGAGAAGCCACAGAAAAGTTTCTGGAGGCTTGAGGGGAGTGCTCCTTCCAAAGCCTGAAAAGCTCCAGACTCTGCCTTTTGGCAGGAAAAAACGTAGTGTCCAATCTCCGCAGCAGAAATTGATTTGTGATGGATTGTAATGCAGACAGAGCAGAAACTGGAGTTCTAGCATTTGTTTCTAAGAAGACTGCAAGCCCCTAATAGAGGATACATTTGTTGCGAAGATAGGAGAGAAGAAAGCAAATGGCGTTTTGTGGAATGTAAGCAAATGGCGATTTGTGTATTGGAAACAAAAGTTAAGGAAATGCTTATTAACAGCTAGTGTGGAACTAGGAGATATACAAGAAGATACTGACTAAATGGAAAAAATGAGAATTTTATGATTTATATTTTTTCTTCTTCTTTGGGATTATAGTGATTTAGAAGAAAAGTTTTTTGAATCTTTCCTTTTTAACCTCTTTTTGTCCTCTGTTACTGGGTAGGTTATATTTTTAAAAATGGCTTTTAAGCAAATAGTACCAAAAGCCACTAAAAACTTTGAAATTTCTTCAGTTCAGATACAAAAATTAAAAGAAGAAATCAAAGAGGAATTAAGAAATTTTTTACAGGAGTTTCTGGAGACTCGTTTTTCAGAAATAGATCAAAAATTTGATGAAATAGAGAAAGAGATGTTGGATTTTAAGGAAGTGGTGGAAGAGCAGAAGAGGAAAATGAAAATGGTAAAGGATGCAATTTCGCAAATATTAAGGTCTTGTATTCAGATGGAGGATAGTTTGGCAGAAGTTAATAAAGTTAATTTAGAGTTGCAAAGGAAAATAGAGGAAATTCAAAAGAATTTAGATAATAAGATAATAAGATGGAAGATATACAGGCAAAGGTAGATAGGGCAGATGAAGAAAGAGTAATTTACAATATAGATTAATGGAATATGCTATAAGGGTGAGGGGGTTGAGGGAAAGTAGGAAGGAAAATTTAAAAGAGATTTTTACGCAAGCCTTTGCTCAGATAAAGGGTGTGGAGCCAGAAGACTTTGAGATTAATATTGAAAGAATTTATCGTGTTAATTCTTGGTGGGCAAGACAAAATAGATTACCAAAGGATGTGGTTATTTATTTTACAACTAAAAAGGTTAGGTATGAAATCTTGCAAGTCTTTTATAAAAATAAATTTCAAATATTGGGACAAGATATAAAAATGATGAAGGAAATTCCTCCTAAAATGTTAAGAAAGAGAAGAGAATTTGCTTTTTTAGTGGATGAGTTTAAGAAACATCAGATATATTTTACATGGGAAGTTCCAATGGGTTTGTCAGTGAATTTTAGAGGTAGAAAGTATTTTCTTAGTACTGTTATGAAAGCAAGACACTTCTATATTAATGTTTTAAAGAGTGGGAATCCTTTGTTGTTAGATGCTAAGTTAACTGGTTTGGAGATGATGGAAAATAGAATAGGAGAGGGGAGGAATGTTTAAGATGTAAATATGATGATTATGGTTAATTTCTAGAATTGATTTGTTTAGGATATAAATTATAGGATTTTTGTTATTTGTTATTTGTAAGGCATAAACCTATGGGATGATATTATTTAATTGTGAAGGATGGAAAGTAAAATTTATGAATTTAGATAATGTTGTGGATGTAATGATTTTAATTGTTTACTGTTATATTGTGGATGTAACATAAATGATTATTCGTTTTAATTGATACGTTTATAGACAGTAAAAGTTATGAAGTTAAGTTGGAAATATTGTATCTGAGAGACTTTATTCGTAATGATATTTGATGATGGAGTAATATTGGAAGATCGGACATTAAATATTAAGACAATTGAAGAAATATATAAGTGATGAAAATTTGAGCTCGAGAAGATGGACTGTAATTTAAGATGGACATGAAATTTGAAGGAATATACAAGTGGAGAAAATTTGAATTTGAGAAGATGGACTAATTTTAAAAATGGACTGTAAGAAAAAGTAATATGTGAAGGGAAGATTGTATTGGTATTGTTCCTTTTCTTTTTTCTTATTCTTTCTTATCTCTTTATTTTTATTGTGAGGGGATTTAAAGTTTTAGAGAGGGGTGGGAGTTTATGTATATTTTGTATACTTTAGCTTTTGATTGTTGGTCATAATACCCGGTATTTGCTCTGGGAAGTCCGGGGGGGGGGAAGGGGGGAGGGGGGGAAAGGGGGGAAAAATGATACATGGATTGGTTATTAATGTACAATAATAATTGAAGATATGAAATTAAAATTTGAAATGATATTGGGGCTGCCCGACTGCCATTTCAGAAAGAAAGGGAGAGAGGAGTAGAAGGCGGGAAGAAAGTAGGTAGGAAAGAGTTGAGAAGGAGGAGGGGAATAAGAAGGTTAGAAAGGGTGGAAGAAGGGAGGAGTGGAGAAGGAGGAGAAGAAGTAGCGAAGTGAAGGAAATGAAGGAGGGGAAAGTAGTAGAGGGTAGAGGGAGGTTGTGAAGAAAAGAAGTGGCAGTTGGGCAGGCCCGAATCAGCAATAAATAAAAATTAATGATTAATGATGGATAACAGTTTGTACATAAATATGATGTTGGAAAATGGAAATTAAAAAAAATTATATATACATACACACACACACACACACACACACACACACACACACACACACACACACACACACACATATATATATATATATATATATATATATATATATATATATATATATATAAACATAAATAAGAATAAGAATAAGAATAAGAATAAAAAAACCAAACACAGTGAAATAGACAACAGATGCTCCAGATAAAGGGATAGAGCAGACTATCAGCTAGTTTATTACATCTTTTGAGGCAAAAAAGTAAAGACAAATGTGTTAGAAGACAAAAGAAGAACTGTGAGATAAGTGAACAGTTTGGAATTCAGCTACTTCATATTCTTGGAGAAATCTAAAGTCTATTACAATGCAAGCAGATACTGTACGGTGAGCCCTCTGGTCTTTGTTTGATCAAGACAGTACCTTCCAGAGTGGCTGTTCTAGAAGCTTCCGCTGGGCTTCCTGCTCTACTTTTCTGTATTTAGAAAGAGATGACTGGAAGTCATGTAATGTATGTGCTACTACATAGACTGCATTGTAAACACTGTAGCTATGGCCGGTCATGTCCATTTCAAAGACAGATGATGGAAGACTGTTAAGTTTTTCTTCTCCAGTGCAGATAGTCTTATTTTCTTCATCCGTAATGAAGTTGGAGAATGAACATTCAAATGCATTTTCCCAGAAAAGCCTAATAAAGCTTTCTTCTTCTTCTAAGTCAGACTTATCTGAAGAACTCATCTGAAGAAATTTCTGGAATCTTACTACTTCCTTTGAGTGAATTGAAAAGGACAGGGCCCCATGGAGGAAATCCATGTCCTCATTTCTCTGAAAGGGCAGTGAAGTAAAATCCACCAGTGTTGCTATAACCCACACCTTAGCTCTTTTCCATAGTGGCTTTCCTTCATATTTGGATAAAGTGGGAAACAATCTCAGAAGAATCATGTGTTCAATTTCACAAAACATCATCACTACGTTAACTGTGCTTCCCATAACAACATTGTACATTTCAAGCCCAGATTCCACAGCAGATAAAATATTATTTGAATAAGTTATTTCTGGGAATCTTTCGCTGAAAGCAAAACAGATGCCATTCTGGGAAAACATGGGAGCTATATCCTGTATAAATCTTTCACCATAATCATTATTTGAATATAACACCCCAATCCAAGCCCATCTGAAGTATAGCAATAGCTGGAGAACTCCTTTGTACTGATGGCCAACATTTGGGAACATCTGTTGGTATATAGGGGCCTCTGTTTTTGCATTAATCTCTGGAGTTGAGCCATAGATGAGCTGAAGAAAACAAAGGAAAAAGTGGGATGGGGAAAATGGGATTGCGTTTGGAAATTTTTAAGAAAATGTTGGATAGCCATTTGTCTGAAATGGTGTAGGATTTCCTGCCTGGGCAGGGGGTTGGACTAGAAGACTTCCAAGATCCCTTCCAATTGTGTTGTTATGTTATGTTAAAGTCCATGTTTCATATATGAATTAATGAAATGATAAAAGAAATCTCAATATTGCTTTCAGGTTTATAATTCAGTAGCTGTAAGAGGGCCTGGAATTCCATTATATTTTGGGGGAAATTATCTTCCAAAATGCACTATCAATCAATCCATTAAATTGCATGCAGATATTATTATTATTATTATTATTATTATTATTATTATTATTATTATTATTATTAAGAAGAAGAAGAAGAAGAAGAAGAAGAAGAAGAACAACAACAACAACAACAACAACAGAGTTGGAAGGGACCTTGGAGGCCTTCTAGTCCAACCCCCTGCCCAGGCAGGAAACTCTACACCATCTCAGACAGATGGTTATCCAACATTTTCTTAAAAGTTTCCAGTGTTGGGGCATTTACAACTTCTGCAGGCAAGTTGTTCCACTTATTAATTGTTCTAACTGTCAGGAAATTTCTCCTTAGTTTTAAGTTGCTTCTTTCCTTGATCAGTTTCCATTATATTTGATGGAGGTGATGTATCTCACAATAAAGAATAATTTAACTCATATCCTGCAATATCTCTGAAAATATGGTCTCTTCTGAGAAGATAGAGTATATACTGCATATGCTGTCAAGCTCAAAATCCTTATCTTTCAAATGTGAAACTCTTTTGCCTATTTTTCAATCCATTTTTCATCTATTCCAGACATTTTGTTTTTTTGTGTGTGAGATTACAAATGAACTGATCCTAAACTAATGTTTTACTTCTTTCTGAGTCTAAATTCTATGTTATGAAAATTCTGTTATGAAAATATTTTGTGTTTTTATTACTTTTTCAAAGAAATGTCCATCTACTTGAAGTATAAGTTTTGTTACATCTTATGTCAGTCCTGGAAACCATCTTTTCCATTGGCGCTTCAGGGCTGCCACATTTAGTGCCTGAGAACATGGGAGGTGGGATTGCAAGGAGCCGGTGGGGGATTAGTTGTAAAAACATTCTTTTCTATGGGAGTCAAGGTCACTCAGCCTGTACTTGGATGGAAGTGATGGGGGTTTGTCTCCAGTTGGGAGGTTGGAATGATTGGACCATGTGATGGACTTGTGAATACAGGGATGGATCTCTGACTTTCTTTTGGATGGGGAAAACCCGGACCTCTCAGATTTGGGTTTTCCCAGATGTGCCAATATGATATGTCTAATAAAATGGAACTTTGAGGAATTGCTAGCCTCAGAGTCTTCTTTCTTTGTGGGTGTTACTTGGAACCCTGACAAAATATTTATATTTTGCTCTGGTTATACGTTTTATACCCATAGCTTTTTCTCTTCAGCTGGATAATAAAACTTCAAAACTAGCAATAATAACATTGATAACAATGGAAAGAGGAGTGGAGGAGGAGGGGAGGGGGAGGAGGAGAAGGAGAAGGAGGAAAAAGAAAACTTCTTTGCTGACAAGTTAGTCATTCTAAAGTTCCTTATAGCTTATGTGGGTTTTTAAGTACATATACTTTTTCCGTTTCCCAATCCAGGTGTTTGAGAATGATTAATTTAACACCTAGCCAGACTCTTTCCCTCAAGGAGAACTGTAACCTGGGTCTCCTCATTTCTACTTCAGCATTTTTGCCATTGCATTACAATGACTCACTGTCTATTTATCTGTCTGCAAGACATGTATGGATCATGTATAAACATATACATACTACTTGTTCTGTTCATAAGATAATTAATTCATGTACCATTAAAACACACACATTAAAAAGGGATTCCATGTATGAACGCAATTCTTATAAAATGCTTATGTTCCATGAAAGTATGGTACCTGTGGTGTTTTGTAGAGAGACAGGATGGTGGCCATATGGGCCTGAACTGCAGGTGTTGGCCCTCCAATGACAGCTATTGGTCTGTTCTGCCGGTCACAGCTGTAGTTGGGAGTAAATCTGTTCTGAGCAGAAAATACTTCTAACGAGGCACGATAAATCCAAATGGTAGTAAAATAACTATTGTAGATATGGAAGCCCAGGGTATGATTGGGTAATATATGAGGATCTTCATTGATTTCCTTGACTGCAAATTGCAAAGCCAGGAACTGCTGAAAGAGAGGTGTCATGACCCTGAAAGAAGAAGAAGTAAAGGTAAAGGTAAAGGTTCCCCTCGCACATATGTGCTAGTCGTTGCTGACTCTAGGGGGCAGTGCTCATCTCCGTTTCAAAGCCAAAGAGCCAGTGCCGTCCAAAGACGTCTCCGTGGTCATATGGCCGGCATGACTCAACACCAAAGGTGCACAGAATGCTGTTACCTTCCCACCAAAGGTGGTCCCTATTTTTTCTACTTGCATTTTTACGTGCTTTCGAAACTGCTAGGTTGGCAGAAGCTGGGACAAGTAACGGGAGCTCACCCCATTACACGGCAGCACTAGGGATTCGAACCGCTGAACTGCCGACCTTTCGATCGACAAGCTCAACGTCCTAGCCCCTGAGCCACCGCATCCCTGGAAAAAGAAGTAAATACATGGATAATTCTGTATTTGGAATATCTCAATAAAGCAAACTCCAAAGGATTTTTATGAAAATGAATGACCATCAATAATTAGTTTCAAATTTAATCCAACTTTTCTCATATATATTTTTTACACAATATTTGAAAAGTTTGATTAAGAGATTGGTTTCTTTTACTACCTAAGGAATTAGTCTTTCAGTAGGGTTTATTCAGGAAAATAATTTAAGGATGAATTTGAAAAAAAACTGTTAAAGATCAAGAAACACAGGAAACCGAAAGAATATCAGAAGAGACATTAAAGAAGGAGGAGGGGGGGGAGGAGAAGTAGTAGTCAAACCCAAGAAACATAAACATCTCAAGAAGGAACTTAACAAAAAGTTCCAATGAGCTGTTAGAAGTGACAAAAAGCAATATTAGAATGATCAGCAACAGATTGGAGACTTAAGAAAGGAGGCTTAATAGAGTGTATAAACAATACATTTATTTTCATTTGCCAGCAAAATAATCCCTAGGATTATTCAATGCTGACTGGCATCCAACGTATAAAGGTAGATGTCAGATATTCAAGATGGTTTCAGAAAAGGCAGAGGAAATAATGATTACTGATGCATCATAAATAAAGACGACCCACCTCAAAAAAATGTCAGTAGGTGATTCTTTGATTATCCAAAAACATTTAATTGTGTTGACCATTTTAAGGTATGAAATATGTTTAGGCAACTAGACATCCCCCAAAAAAAGTTATTGTCATGCCAAAACTAAATATGTAAGGAATCCCTAGTCTGAACAAGACATACATGTCCTGTTTAAAATTAGAGGCTTGTATTACTTATGAAGAATACTGAAATAAACCTACAGAATGTCATCAAAAAGATTACTAGAGGGTGGTTCCTTGAATTCCACCATGTTATAAAATATGTAGATCTTAGACAGAATGCCTACAATGTTGAGGTCTCCTGGTTTGTATTCCTTGTGAAGAAAAGGCAAAGGGTCACTGATGCTGCATTTAGAATTGGGAATCTTACACCCAACCTGACCCAAAATCATCAGACACGTGGCATCCAGCACCGTCACCCTGAACACAGCAGTTCTTTTTTGAGATTCATCTCTCACAATCTTGGCCAGCATGCTACTAGTTGTTAGTGACACATATGCAAATTCAGAAACCTGATTGTAAATAGTTCCAAAACCTGACGATAAATAAATAAGAGTGGCACAGTGGTTAGAGTACTGCACTGCAGGCTCCTTGTGCTGACTGCCAGCTGCCTGCAATTTGGCAGTTCAAATCTCACCAGGCTCAAGGTTGACTCAACTTTCCATCCTTCCGAGGTCGGTAAAATGAGGACCCAGATTGTTGGGAGCGATATGCTGACTCTGTGAACCACTTAGAGAGGGCTGTAGAGCACTGTGAAGTGGTATATAAGTCTAAGTGCTATTGCTATCTCCAAGCTGAAATAGTGAAGAGAACGTTGCTTTATTCTTTCTCGGATACTTTTGCTTCGTTGTGTGGCATTTCTGAGACTGTGATTCCTGTACAGACATTCAATGGTTAGAGAAAAAAATAGCTAGCTCAGGATTACAGATGAAATGAATTGTGAATGATGAAATCTCATGGTTTAATTCAGTAGAAATATGTTTTTCCAGTGGAGGAACAAGGAATAAAAGAGAAGCGCCAGGCATCGTGGTGGTTAGAAGAATTCTATTGGGATTATAAATAAATGTTGGTAATTGTAGTGGTGAAAAGCCCAATTCAGAAATGTAGGTCCTAGGGAACCATAAGAAGATAATAATATCATTCACATCTTCTCAGCCCTGGTTTTCTTCATCATAGTAGCAATTGTATAAGGAAAGTGCAATTACTGAGAACAATTCATGGGCATTATTCCAGTAGAATGTTAGAAAAAAATAACAACCAAAAAAAAAAGTCTTATTAAGTCCCGAGTTTCACAATAGAGTTATCTGCACGTTAGAGAAAGATTAAGAGAAAATAAATCCCACACTATCTCCATGTATTTGTGTTTATGTATTTGCATGTGTTTGTGGCTGTGTGTCTATGTGTCGGTGTGAATGTGTGTGTATATTTAGAGAAACCTGGAGAGGCTTCAACGTACATAATAAACAAAACCACTAAACTTCACTAAAGCACATTTGTCAAAATAGATTTATTTGATACAGTCTTTCTTGCAACATTCAAGACTTTTCTTCCCAGGAAATATGTTTTTTCCTACACTATTTTCTGGTTCTGGAAATGATTTTTGGTTGGTTGGTATGTTTGTTTGTTTGTTTAATTTTTCTTATGCATGTTTGTGTTTCCTGAATTGTTTAATTATTAAAGAAGTTGGTTTCTACTACACATATTAAAAAATAATCTTTAAATTATGATGATAATTGGGACCAGAATAGGCAATCTCTAAGCACTGGCCATAGGGTACAAATAAGCAATCAGGAAACAATATCAATATAAATCGTAAGGCTACAAGGAACAAAGTTACAGTCATACAGTCATAAGTGGAAGGAGATGGGTGAATGAAGAATGAGAAGATGAGAAGATTAATAGTAGTGCAGACTTAGTAAATAGTTTGACAGTGTTGAGAGAATTCTTTGTTTAGCAGAGTGATGGCATTTGAGAAAAAACTGTTCTTGTGTCTAGTTGTTCTGGTGTACAGTGTCAAAACAAGGATTTAGCTTAATTATTTTATTTTATAATATATTCTTTGTGTGACATTACACATATGTTGCATTTTGACATGTGAAGCTCCTGAGTTGTTATTAAATTTCTAGAGAATTGAGCCCCTAAGTGGAGACAGTAACTGCTAAGTTCTAAAAATCATCGCTGTTTTAAGTATATTAGTAGAATGCTGTATAGTACAGATTCCCACCACAAAACAATCAATTAAAGAAAGCTCTTAAATAGTAGCAGAAAACCCAGGTAAAATTAAATACTAATGCTTGATTCAGAAAGATTGTCAACATTGGCTGCTCTCCTGGAAGTAACTACAATTAGTCCTCGACTTATGATGACAATTGAGCCTAAACTTTCTGTTTCGAAGTGAGACATTTGTTAAGTGAATTTTGTCCCAATTTATGACTTTTCCTGCCACAGCTGTTAAGTGAATCACTGTGGTGTTCAATTAGTCACATGGTTGTTAAGTGAATCTGGTTTTCCTATTGACTTTCCTTGCCCGGAGGTTACATAATGTGACCACATGACCCCGAGACACTGCAACTGTCGTAAATATGAATCAGTTGCCATGTGTCTGAATTTTGATCATGCAATCATGAGTCGTAAGTATGAAAAATGGTCATAAGTCACTTTTTTTAATGCCATTGTAAATTTGAAGGTCACTAAATGAACGGTTGTAAGGGGAGAACTATTTGTACTTTGGGGATCTGCACTTAGTGGATTTTATCTAAGGAATTCTCCCTCCTTGTCTTTTCTCATTTGGATTAAGGGGACCTTAGAGCAATCCCTCTGGTAAACAACAGGCAAGCTGCTTAAAATCACCACAAAGTTAACCCTGCAAAATGTAGCCTTGGATACAAGACTTGTAGGTTTTTATAGCTTAATATCAACACTTTGTGCTGTATTTGAGAACTACTGGAGATGAATGCAGTAATTGCAAGAAGGATGCAATACTGACCGAAGCAGAGATCCCAGACTTAAATAGGACTTTCTTCAGGTACATGGGCAGGGGTGAAATTCAGCAGGTTCTGACAGGTTTTGGAGAACCGGTAGTGGAAATTTTGAGTAGTTCGGAGAGCTATCAAATACTACCTCTGGCTGGCCCCAGAGTGGGGTGGTAATGGAGATTTTGCAGTATCCTTCTCCCAGGAGTGGGGTGGGAATGGAGATTTTGCAATATTCTTTCCCCAGGAGTGGGGAGGGAGTGGGGATTTTGCAGTATCCTTTCCCTGGAGTGGGGTGGGAATGGAGGTTTTGCAGTATCCTTCCCCTGCCATGCCCACCAAGCCACACCCACCAAGCCATACCATCCCCACCAAGCCATGCCCACAGACCTGGTAGTAAAAAAAATTGAATATGGGTATAGCACTACGCGGGACACAGTGGCTCAGGGGCTAGGACATTGAGCTTGTCAATTGAAAGATCGGCAGCTCAGCAGTTCGAATCCCTAGTGCTGCCATGTAATGGGGTGAACTCCCGTGACTTGTCCCAGCTTCTGCCAACCTAGCAGTTTCGAAAGCACGTAAAAATGCAAGTAGAAAAAATAGGGACCACCTTTGGTGGGAAGGTAACAGCGTTCCCTGCGCCTTTGGTGTTGAGTCATGCCGGCCACATGACCACGGAGACGTCTTCGGACATCGCTGGCTCTTCGGCTTTGAAACGGAGATGAGCACCACCCCCTAGAGTCGGCAAAGACTAGCACGTATGTGGGAGGGGAACCTTTACCTTTACCTTTATAGCACTACAATCAAATTTAAAACGATTAAAGGGCTATACATGTCCTCTGGAGAGTCTTACTCATCCTGGTCATGGTTGTCCCAAAGGTGCTTTTTCAAGAGGCAACTGGACTTTCTTGGTTTTCCTTTGAAGATGTTTCACTTCTCATCCAAGACTTGAAGAAGCTTCCTGGATGAGAAGCAAAACATCTTCAAAGGAAAAAAGAAAGTCCAGTTGCCTCTTGAAAAAGCACCTTTGGGATGCCTTTTTATATATTTTTCTTGATTAGTTGCTGTTTCTTATTCAGGTCAGGTCTCAAAACAATGATAAAGCATTTAGGAGAAAAGATGCAAATTAGCAATGCAGCACTGGAGGCTATAATAGAGAAGATCTCCACAGCAACCATATATTTCCCTTTTGTGCTCAGATAAGTTGGAAGAAACAATACCCAGACTGAGCAAAAGATCAACATACTGAAGGTAATATGCTTGGCTTCATTGAACGTATTAGGCAGTTTTCTTGCTAGGAAAGCCACTAGGAAGCTGACAAGGGCAAGCAACCCCAAAAAGCCCAAGACACAGTAGAACATGAAGACTGATCCTTCATTACATTCCAAGATGATTTCTTCTGTTATTGAATTCATGTCAATATCTGGGAATGGGGGAGACGTTGACAGCCATGTAGCACAAATCATAATTTGAACAAAAGAGCAGCAAAACACTATTGACACACCTAATCTTTTCCCCATCCATTTGGTCATCCTTGAACCTGGCTTGGTGGTCATGAAAGCTGCAACTACAATGATGGTCTTGGCCAAAACACAAGAAATGGCCACTGAGAAGATGATGCCAAATGCAGTTTGACGAAGGACACATATCACCTTGGAAGGCCGGCCAATGAATAACAAAGCACAAAGAAAACACAAAAGGAGAGCAACAAGGAGTGCATAAGTGAGATTCTGGTTGTTGGCTTTAACTAGAGGAGTGTTCTTATTCTTGACAAATATCCAAAAAATTACTACTGTAGTCAAAGAACAGAAAAGAGTGGAACCAGCCAAAATGGTGCCTAGTTGCTCTTCATACATCAGAAATGTTATAATTTTTGGGATACAGGAATCCTGTTTCTTGTTTGGGTACTGATGTCCTGGACATTGAACACAGTCATCCATGTCTACAAATGATGATATCAAGTTAGATATAAATACTGAAATTGTACCAAAAGAATCAAAAGAAAACATTTACTGTCTTCTGGCTTAAAATATGAAAAGCAAATTTACTTATATAGTTTGCTTAAAGCTGTATTACCAAGGTTCTGTGCTCAGGATAAAAAAAAATAGATTTTTTTATAGAATTAATAGAACTGGAAACTTTTTTAAAAATATTTTTCTGCAACTTCAATGCAGTATTTAACTAAAAAAAACCCAAGCATTTAGAGGAAATTTACTGAAAAGCATATTCAAAAATTTATATTTGAAGAAGGAAAGAATTTAAATGTATTGCATAAAGTAAGAGAATGAACATGTGATTTAAATGATGAAAAGTAAAGAGTATTCTAAGTGGAAATTCAAAAGAGATTTTAATTTTCACTGTTATGAGTAAACAGTTCACTGTTATGAGTAAGATGGACTGGAGTGCCATCTCCCCTCACCCCCGGTTCCAGGATGTTTTGGACTATACACTCGACAGAATACCACCTAGACTGTCATTTGGTGCCTATCGCTGTTCCATTCTGCGTCCGTCCTCATTCTGGACTAGTACCATCTGCTACCACCTGCCATTCGGAGATGGAGCTTTTGTTTTTGCCGATTCTTAGTCTCAGCTGCTACGCACTATACTCATGAGGAACTCTTGCGCCTGCGAGGTGCCCCCGCCTCGCAGGAATGGCCCTCCTCACTACTGAGGGCCGGCCTCCATGACGGGTCTTGGGACCCACAGAGGTGGCATGCAAAAAAGAAGAGCTTGTGGGGTTTTTTAGAGAGGGAACTTTTAAGGGGTGGGAGGGTAAGGGCGGGCAATGGGGGTAACCCGTCGGGTAAGGGGCCAGTCTCTGCACATGCTCGCGGCGGTCTTTCTTTATCAGGTTCGGAGGTTATGGGGGTGGAGGGTGTTCCTATTGATGAGGGTGGTTCTATTGACACGGTAAGTGGGAGAGGCAGATATGGCGGAAGCGAGGGGTCATACCAAGTTTCGGGAGCGCGTGCTCGATGTCTGAAAGCGATCACGCTCCGACCCCTTGGACTTCTCCGTTCCCGGATGGTCAGGATCCTCAGAGCCCGGGCCTTGTTGATGTTGTGCAATGCTCGGTCCGTGGTGAACAAAGCCCCTTGTTTGTGATCTTATTCAGGGGTTCCATGGACCTTATAGGCATTACGGAGACCTGGTTGGGCACGGAAGGGGTGTGCCCTCGTGGAGATGTGCCCGCGGGTTTCTGTGCATTCCATCAACCGAGGCCCAGGGTAGGGGTGGTGGGGTGGCGGTTGTGATTAGAGAGAGTCTAGAGCCGAGGGAGACCACTGTGCCTCAGATTGCCGGGTGCGAATCCTCTTTGTGAGATGGGGTCATAGGTGTCAGATGGGTTTGCTGATCGCGTACCTGGCTCCTTGCTACGTGACAGCTGCCCTGCCCGAGCTCCTGGAGGTGCTGGCCGGGGTGGCAGTTGAGACCCCCAGACTTTTAGTCATGGGGGACTTTAACTTGCCATCTTCCGGCCCGTCATCGACAGCGGCTCGGGAGTTCACGGCTTCCATGACGGCCTTGGACCTGACCCAGGTAATTGATGGCCCTACTCACATTGGGGGTGGCACTCTGGACCTGATTTTTCTCTCTGGTCAGTGGTTGAGAGATCTGGACTTAAAGGAAATAGTCACTGAACCTTTGTCATGGTCAGATCACTCTCTTCTTCGCCTGGACTTTCTGACCGCCATTCACCACCGCAGGGAGACGGAGCCGATATGTTGGTTCCGTCCCAGGCGCCTGATGGACCCGGATGGGTTCCGGACGGAGCTTGGGCCATTTCCTGAGGGTCTGGCTCACGGCTCGGCCGAGGAACTTGTTGCGGCCTGGGAACGGGCCGCGGCGGGGGCCTTAGACCGAGTCGTGCCTTTGCGGCCTCTGACCCGGCGCAGGGCCCAACCGGCTCCTTGGTTCTCCGAGGAGCTGAGGGGGATGAAGCGCCGGAGAAGGCGCCTAGAGAGTTCCTGGAGGTCTAGCCGTTGGGAAGCTGATCGGACACTAGTGAAGTCCTATACTAGGACTTACCTAGTGGCATTGAGGGAAGCGAGGCGTAGCTACGCCTCCTCCCTCATTGCATCGGCAGATAACCGCCCGGCCGCCCTGTTTCGGGTGACTCGCTCCCTCCTTCATCAGGGGGAGCGGGATGACCCGTTGCAGGGACGGGCTGAGGAGTTTAACGGTTATCTATACGATAAAATCGTTCAGCTTCGGGATGGTCTGGACCAAGATTGCGGTGATGCGGGTGAGACGCTCGAGGGTGGTCTTGGCGACATTATTTGGGATGAGTTTGACCCTGTGGCTCCCGAGGACATGGACAGGTTGCTGGGTAGGTTGAATGCCACCACGTGTTTACTGGACCCGTGCCTCCTGGCTGGTGCTGGCCACTCGGGAGGTGACACGAGGCTGGCTCAGGCGATTCGATCGCTTCTTTGGTGGAGGTGTCTTCCGGCCGCCTTGAAAGAGGCGGTGGTGAGGCCCTCCTTAAGAAGCCTTCCTGGACCCGGCTGTTTTAGGTAATTATCGTCCGGTCTCCAACCTTCGCTGCGGCGAAGGTTGTAGAAATATGGTGGCATATCAGCTTCCCTTGCACCTGGATGAAACTGTCTATCTAGACCCGTTCCAGTCCGGTTTCCGACCCGGTTACAGCACGGAGACGGCTTTGGTCGCGTTGGTAGATGATCTCTGGAGGGCCAGGGATAGGGGTTGTTCCTCTGCCCTGGTCCTATTAGACCTCTCAGCGGCTTTCGATACCATCGACCATGGTATCCTGCTGCGCCGGTTGGGGGGATTGGGAGTGGGAGGCACCGTTTACCGGTGGTTCTCCTCCTATCTCTCCGACCGGTCGCAGTCGGTGTTGACAGGGGGGCAGAGGTCGTCCCCGAGGCGCCTCACTTGTGGGGTGCCGCAGGGGTCGATTCTCTCGCCCCTTCTGTTTAACATCTACATGAAACCGCTGGGTGAGATCATCAGTGGTTTCGGTGTGAAGTATCAGCTGTATGCGGATGATACTCAGCTTTTCTACACCGAACCACCCCAACGAAGCTATCGAAGTGCTGTCCCGGTGTCTGGAGGCCGTACGGGTCTGGATGGGGAGAAACAGGCTCAAGCTCAATCCCGCCAAGACAGAGTGGCTGTGGATGCCGGCATCCCGGTACAGTCAGCTAAATCCGCGGCTGAACATCGGTGGCGAGTCATTGGCCCCGATGGAGAGGGTCCGCAACTTAGGCGTCCTCCTGGATGAACGGCTGTCTCTAGAAGAGCATTTGACGGCCGTCTCCAGGAGAGCGTTCTACCAGGTTCGCCTGGTACGCCAGTTGCGCCCCTTTCTGGACCGGGATGCCCTATCCACGGTTACTCATGCACTCGTGACGTCTCGCCTGGATTACTGCAATGCTCTCTACATGGGGCTCCCCTTGAGGGGCATCCGGAGGCTACAGTTAGTCCAGAATGCAGCTGCGCGGGTGATAGATGGAGCCCCTCGTGGCTCCCATATGACACCTATCCTGCGCAGACTTCACTGGCTTCCTGTGGCCTTCTGGGTGCGCTTCAAGGTTTTGGTGACCACCTTTAAAGCGCTCCATGGCATTGGGCCGGGTTATTTACGGGACCGCCTACTGCGACCGAATACCTCCCACCGTCCCGTGCGCTCTCACAGAGAGGGTCTCCTCAGGGTGCCGTCAGCGAGGCAATGTCGTCTGGCGACGCCCAGGGGAAGGGCCTTCTCTGCGGGGGCTCCCACCCTCTGGAACGATCTACCCCCCGGACTTCGTCAGCTTTCGGACCTTCGGACCTTCCGCCGCGGGCTTAAAACATACTTATTTAATTGTGCAGGACTGAGCTAGATTTTAAATTTTGGGTTTTAAATTGGGTTTTATTTCTATTTTTAATTGGACGGGCTTTAGAATAAGTTTTTTAAATGTTTTATATTGTATTTATATTCTATTTATCTGTTTTTAGTGCCTGTAAACCGCCCTGAGTCCCTTGGGAGATAGGGCGGTATATAAATACGATTAAATAAATAAATAAATAAATAAATAAATAAAATGGATTTTTGCACCTATGTCAGTACTTCATTTCTCTTAATCAAAAAATGATAACAACTAGAGCATTTATGAATTTGTTTTAAAAATCCTTATAGTTCAAATTTCGTTCCAATCATTACAAATCCATCTATCTATCTATCTATCTATCTATCTATCTATCTATCTATCTATCTATCTATCTATCTATCTATCTATCATCTATCTATCTATCATCTATCTATCCAGCGGTGGGATTCAAATAATTTAACAACTGGTTCTCTGCCATAATGACTGGCTGGGTAGGCGTGGCCATGGTGGGAATGGCAGGGGGTGTGACAGGCAGCCCTTGGCTTCCTGCACACCCCGGGAGCAAAAATGGGACACAGGGGGGACATGTTGGCCCTCGCGCCCCGTTTTGGGCCTAGGATGCCTCCCTGAAGCCTCCTGGGAGCAAAAATGGGGTGTGTGGGGATCCCTGGAAGGGGAAGGGTGGGGAGGGACAGGGCCAGCCAACAATTTAACTACCAGTTCGCCCAAACTGGCTGAATGCCACCACTCTATCTATCTATCTATCTATCTATCTATCTATCTATCTATCTATCTATCTATCTATCTATCATCTATCATCTATCTATCTATCTATCTATCATCTATCTATCTATCTATCTAAACTATGCCTAGTTTAATGAAAAGAAGGCCTAGGGGAGACATGATAGAGTGTTCCAATATCTCAGGGGTTGCCACAAAGAAAAGAGAGTCAAACTATTCTCCAAAGCACCTGAGGGTAGAGCAAGAAGCAATGGGTGGAAACTAATCAAGGAGAGAAGCAACCTAGAACTAAGGAGAAATTTCCTGACAGTTAGAACAGTTAATCAGTGAAACAACTTGCCTGCAGAAGTTGTAAATGCTCCAACACTGGAAATTTTAAAGAAAATGTTGGATAACCATTTGTCTGAAGTGGTGGTGTAGGGTTCCCTGCCTGGGCGGGGGGTTGGACTGGAGGACCTCTGATATTATTATTACTATCTGATATTATTATTACTATCTATCATCTATCTATTATCTATCTCTCTATCTCTCTCTCTATCTATCTATCTATCTATCTATCTATCTATCTATCTATCTATCATTATCAATCATCAAACTATCATCTATCATCTATATAATTTCCAAAGCTATTGGGCAAATAACACAAACATCACCCCTGAAAATATTATTATGATTTTTTTCAATAACATCATAAGCTTTACAATAGGTAAGGATATATCTTACCCTCCTGATTAGTAATTTTTCCATCTGGACACCGAAGGCAATTGTAGCAACAAAATGGCTTTTCTTCTATTTTGCTCTTACTGTATCCTGAACGACACTTGTCATTACACCGAGAAAGAGGCTGGGCCTGTTCAGAAGTGGAAGAAGTAAATCAGGGGTGGGTTCTACTTACCTTTACTATCGGTTCACAGCAATGCACAGAAGCTTCCTGATGACTTTGGGGTCGGTGGGCAGAGCCTATCCCCAGTTTTACTACCGGTTTACAAGAACCAGTCCGAACCAGGAGCAACCCACCACTGAAGTGAATCCTTTTAATTCAATTAAACTAGACTTTTGTGATACCAAAACTTTTACAAGTATCATCCATACTTTATTTTATTTAATTAATTTATTTATTTATTTATTTTGTCACAACAGTATATATAAGCGTAAGCATGAAATAATTATACAATATATAATTATATACATAAGTATGGGTATGTAATAACTATATCAATTGGATATAACGAAGGAAAACAATAGGACAGGAACGGTAGGCACATTTGTGCTCTTATGCACGCCCCTTATAGACCTCTTAGGAATGGGGTGAGGTCAATGGTAGATAGTTTTTGGTTGAAGCTTTGGGGATTTTGGGAAGAGACCACAGAGTCAGGTAGTGTATTCCAAGTATTAACAACTCTGTAACTGAAGTCATATTTTCTGCAATCAAGATTGGAGCGGTTAACATTAAGCTGAAATCTATTGTGTATTGCTTGTGTATTGTAATAGAAAGTAGTGTATACTTTGTATTGCTGTTGTTGGTGTGTCTAATGTTTGGTGTTAATGAAAGAGGAAGATCACTAGAAATGTCTTAATTTAAAAATGGGAGGGGTGACAGTGCAGCGATAATGACCTGTGTAGGATTAGGTAAATTTATGAAAAACATTAGTGATATTTCTCTAGATATGAGAGGGTTCTTTCTTTCTTTCTTTGAATACTTAGGATGGAGTTATAGTTCTCCTTCTTCTAGACAAGGGGTATCAAACTCGATTTCATTGAGGACCGCATCAGGGTTGTGTTTGATCTGGGAGGGGGGGGCATGGCCATGGAGGACATGGCCATGGTGGGCATGGGCAATGGTGAGCGTGGGTAGGGGTGGGCATAACACAGGACTCATGTCAGAAGCACCTGTGGTGGCCAAGTGCTAATGCAGGCCTTCCCTGAGACCCTCTTTCACTCTCATTATAATCTTCCTCCCTTCCTTCCTTCCCTCTTCATTCTCCTTTCTTCTTCCTTCCCCTCTTTCCTTATTTTCCCTTCCTTGCTCTTTTCCCATCTTTTTCTTTGCCTTTCCTTTTTCCCTTCTTCCTTTCCTTTCCCTCCTTGCATGCTCAAATGCACAAGGGGAAACACTTCTCCTTTTAGTTTGTTTTGATAGCCCTCTGCCAGCAAAAATGAAGCTCAGGGAGGTGCATGTTCCCCCCCCACCGCTCCCCAATTCTTGGCTGCAATGGCCTCCTGCAGCCCTCTGCCAGCAGGGAGATGGACATGCCCCCAGGCCCTGTTTTCACTGGCAGAGGGCCGCAGGAGGCCGCCATGGCCCAAAACAGGGCACGGGGGGTGGGGGACACACACACGGACACACACCCGAGCTCCATTTTTGCAGGCAAATGCACTGTGGGCCAGTCCTTTGCTGTTTCTAGACTGGCCACACGGGCTAGTTCTAAGCACCTCATGGGTCGGATCTGGCCCACAGGCCTTGAGTTTGATACCCTTGTTCTAGACCTTGAAATAAAGTCTCCCTCGACATTTGTTTTTGAGATTTCAGTTGAATAAGTAAATCAGAGTTGTATGGCAGGCGTATCTTGGAGTCCTAGTGGACAACCATTTAGATATGAGCTAGCAGTGTGCAGCAGCTGCTAAGCCAACACAGTTCTCGGCTGCATAAACAGAGGGAGATAGAATCAAGATCACGTGAAGTGTTAATACCACTTTATAATGCCTTGGTAAGGCCACACTTGGAATATTGCATTCAGTTTTGGTCACCACAATGTAAAAAGGATGTTGAGACTCTAGAAAGAGTGCAGAGAAGAGCAACAAAGATGATTAGGGGACTGGAGGCTAGAACATATGAAGAACGGTTGCAGGAACTGGGTATGTCTAGTTTAATGAAAAGAAGGACTAGGGAAGACATGATAGCAGTGTTCCAATATCTCAGGGGTTGCCACAAAGAAGAGGGAGCCAAGCTATTCTCCAAAGCACCTGAGGGTAGAACAAGAAGCAATGGGTGGAAACTGATCAAGGAAAGAAGCAATTTAGAACTAAGGAGAAATTTCCTGACAGTTAGAACAATTAATAAGTGGAACGACTTGCCTACATAAGTTGTGAATGCTCCAACACTGGAAATTTTTAAGAAAATGTTGGATAACCATCTGTCTGAGATGGTGTAGAGTTTCCTGCCTGGGCAAGGGGTTGGACTAGAAGGCCTCCAAGGTCCCTTCCAACTCTGTTGTTGTTATATAAAAATGGAGGGACAGCAGGACACAAAGCAACATTGTGGAGCTCATGGTTACTATGATGTGTATTGTTTCCTACTGCATTTTATTAATGCATTATTCTTTTTCTTATATTCCAGAGAAAGAGGAAGCGAAAAAAAGAGATCCAGCATTTATTATTAATCTACTTTTCACTTACAGGAATGAAATTAGGCCATACCTGATTAAACCTCCTTGGCCACTCAATAAGTTCTTCAGAAAAAGATAACATTTCTCCTTGGGAGTCCATTCTGTTTATTCCTCCAATTTTAAATCTCAGGAAAGACTGGTTAGGAAAAGTGATCCAGTTCATAATATCAAATCCCACCTCCAACTCTCCATTCTGGTTGAAGGAAACTTTTTCCCCTACGCCATTATTGAATGAGATTGTTCTCACAAAATGGTTGAGCTGATTTTTTAAAAAGAAAAGAAATTAAGAGGTTTAAATGAACATACGTTTGATTTGTAGAATTAAATTGTTAAATCCTTGAATAGGTTTAAGAAAACTAGCAAGTAATGCAATATCTTTAAGTAAATCTTACTGAAAATTAGTGCATGCTTTTGAAAGCAATAGTGTACAAAAAGAAGTTATTTATTTAAGTTATGATTTCCAGTATATACAGTAAGGTCAAAAGATTGATATTGCGGCATTGAAAAGATAAATCTGTGGCCCCTTTCACTCAATATTCTAGGTTCTATCATATCGCAAGATCTAAAATAGACAGCTAACATCAAAAACATCATCAAAAAAGGACAACAAAGAATGTTCTTTCTGCACCAACTCAGAAAGCTCAAACTGCCCAAGGAGCTGCTGATTCAGTTCTACAGAGGAATTATTGAGTCTGTCATTTGCACCTCTATAACTGTCTGGTTCGGTTCTGCAATCCAACAAGAAAGACACAGACTTCAGAGGATAAAGCTTTCACTACCAGTTCCCTTCCCAAACTTTGGTCACTAGCCACAGTCATCCCTATCTTCAAAAAAGGAGACCCCAGCTTAGTCGAAAATTACAGACCAATCTCTCTTTGCTGCGTCACCTGCAAAGTCATGGAATCAATCATCAAGCAATCCATTACCTCACACTTAGAAACTAACAACCTACTCTTTAATAAACAATTTGGTTTCAGGAAAAAATTATCATGCAACTTACAACTTCTCCACTGTAAAAACATATGGACTACAAATCTTGATCAAGGCAAATCAATAGATGCAATCTACATAGACTTCTGCAAAGCTTTTGACTCAGTACTACACGATAAACTTCTCCTAAAACTAACATCCTATGGCATCTCAGGACCCCTTCACAAATGGATATCCGCTTTTCTGTCTAACAGACAACAAGTAGTCAAAATTGGCAATGCTTTATCAAATCCTGTTCCTGTCAAGAGTGGTGTTCCTCAAGGCAGTATCCTTGGACCAACACTCTTTATACTATACATTAATGATCTTTGTGACCACATATCAAGTAATTGTGTTCTCTTTGCTGACGATGTCAAACTATTTAATACCACAGACAACACTTCTATCATTCAAAACGACCTTGATCACCTAACTGCTTGATCTAAAAATTGGCAGCTCCAAATTTCATCCAGCAAATGCTCAGTCTTACATATAGGAAAAAAGAACCCAAACACTAAGTACATACTAGATGGACATTACCTTACTGACAACCCCCATCCCGTTAAAGACCTTGGAGTTTTCATGTCAAATGATCTAAGTGCCAAAGCCCACTGCAACTACATAGCAAAAAAAGCTCTAAGAGTTGTAAACCTAATCTTGCGTAGCTTCTTTTCCAAAAACACTACACTACTAACCAGAGCATATAAAACATTTGCTAGACCAATTCTAGAATACAGCTCACCTGTTTGGAACCCTCACCACATCTCTGACATCAATACAATTGAACGTGTCCAGAAATATTTTACAAGAAGAGTTCTCCATCCCTCTGAAAACAACAAAATACCTTACCCCACCAGACTTGAAATCCTAGGCTTAGAAAGCTTGGAACTCCGTTGCCTCCAACAAGACCTAAGTTTAACTCACAGAATCATCTATTATAATGTCCTTCCTGTTAAAGACTACTTCAGCTTTAATTGCAATAATACTAGAGCAACTAATAGATTTAAACTAAATGTCAACCGCTTTAATCTAGATTGCAGAAAATATGACTTCTGTAACAGAATCATCAGTGCTTGGAATACTTTACCTGACTCTGTGGTCTCTTCCCATAATCCTAAAAGCTTTAACCAAAAACTTTTTACTATTGACCTCACCCCATTCCTAAGAGGACCAAAAGGGGCGTGCATAAGCGCACAAACGTGCCTACCGTTCCTGTCCTATTGTTTTTCTTTTCTTCTTCCTATATATATATATATATGCTTATACCTCCTAATATTTACTCATATAGAATAGAATAGAATAGAATAGAATAGAATAGAATAGAATAGAATAGAATAGAATAGAATAGAATTTTTATTGGCCAAGTGTGATTGGACACACAAGGAATTTGTCTTGGTGCATATGCTCTCAGTGTACATAAAAGAAAAGATACGTTCATCAAGGTACAACATTTACAACACAATTGATGATCAATATATCAATATAAATCATAAGGATTGCCAGCAACAAGTTATAGTCATACAGTCATAAGTGGAAAGAGATTGGTGATGGGAACTATGAAACGATTAATAGTAGTGCAGATTCAGTAAATAGTCTGACAGTGTTGAGGGAATTATTTGTTTAGCAGAGTGATGGCCTTCGGGAAAAAACTGTTCTTGTGTCTAGTTGTTCTAGTGTGCAGTGCTCTAGAGCGTCGTTTGAGGTAGGAGTTGAAACAGTTTATGTCCAGGATGCGAGGATCTGCAAATATTTTCACGGCCCTCTTCTTGATTCGTGCAGTATACAGGTCCTCAATGGAAGGCAAGTTGGTAGCAATTATTTTTCTGCAGTTCTAATTATCCTCTGAAGTCTGTGTTTTCTTGTTGGGTTGCAGAACCGAACCAGACAGTTATAGAGGTGCAAATGACAGACTCAATAATTCCTCTGTAGAATTGGATCAGCAGCTCCTTGGGCAGTTTGAGCTTACTGAGTTGGCGCAGAAAGAACATTCTTTGTTGTCCTTTTTTAATGATGTTTTTGATGTTAGCTGTCCATTTGAGATCTTGCGATATGATAGAACCCAGAAATTTGAAGGTTTCTACTGTTGATACTGTGTTGTCAAGTATTGTGAGAGGTGGAAGTATGGAAGGGTTTCTCCTAAAGTCTACCACCATTTCTACGGTTTTGAGTGTGTTCAGTTCCAGATTGTTTTGGTTGCACCACAAGGCTAGTCGTTCGACCTCTCATCTATATGCAGATTCGTCATTGTCTCGAATGAGACCAATCACTGTTGTGTCATCTGCGAACTTCAGTAGCTTAACAAATGGATCATTGGAGATGCAGTCATTGGTATACAGAGAGAAGAGAAGTGGGGAGAGCACACAGCCTTGGGGGGCCCCTGTGCTAATTGTACAGGTATTTGATGTGATCTTGCTTAGCTTCACCTGCTGCTTCCTGTTTGTTAGGAAGCTTGTGATCCACTTACAAGTCTGTTCCGGTACCTGTAGCTGGTTTAGCTTAGTTAGAAGAATGTCTGGAATGATGGTATTGAATGCTGAACTAAAGTCTACAAAAAGGACCCTTGCATAGGTCTTTGGATATGTGTTTATATGCTATATAATCTTTTTGTATGATACCTACATATATTGTTGTGACTTACGGGACCGCCTGCTGCTACCGAATACCTCTCACCGACCCGTGCGCTCTCACAGAGAGGGACTCCTCGGGGTGCCGTCGGCGCGACAGTGTCGTCTGGCGACACCCAGGGGAAGGGCCTTCTCTGTGGGGGCTCCCGCCCTCTGGAACAAACTCCCCCCAGGACTTCGTCAACTTCCGGACCTCCGAACCTTTCGCCGCGAGCTCAAAACTCACTTATTTATCTGCGCTGGACTGGGTTAGTTTTTTATGGGTTTTTTAATGGTTTTTATCGATGGGTTTTTAATGGGTTTTTTAATGGGTTTTATTATTTGCTAAATTTTAATTGCGGCCAAATTGAATAAGTTTTTAGTGGTATTTTAATAGTATTTATTCTGTAATAGGACTGTTTATTTTATCTGGCTGTAAACCGCCCTGAGTCCTTCGGGAGAAGGGCGGTATAAAAATTTAAATAATAAATAAATAAATAAAATAAATAAATAAATAAATAAAAGGATAATTAGAACTGCAGAAAAAATAATTGCTACCAACCTGCCTTCCATTGAGGACCTATATACTGCACGAATCAAGAAGAGGGCCGTGAAAATATTTACAGATCCCTCACATCCAGGACATAAACTGTTTCAACTCCTACCCTCAAAACGATGCTATGGAGCACTGCACACTAGAACAAATAGACACAAGAACAGTTTTTTCCCGAAGGCCATCACTCTGCTAAACAAATAATTCCCTCAACACTGTCAAACTATTTACTAAATCTGCACTACTATTAATCTTCTCATCGTTCCCATCACCAATCTCTTTCCACTTATGACTATATGACTGTAACTTTGTTGCTGACAATCCTTATGATTTATATTGATATATTGACCATCATTTGTGTTGTAAATGTTGTACTTTGATGAACGTATCTTTTCTTTTATGTACACTGAGAGCATAAGCATCAAGACAAATTCCTTGTGTGTCCAATCACACTTGGCCAATAAAAATTCTATTCTATTCTATTCTATTCTATTCTATTCTATGTTGAAAACCTGATTGTTCTTGCCACTTATGAGTTGATACCTATAGATATAGATTTTATATGCTCAAATACAATGAATTATGTGGCTTATTTATACAGAACAAGTAGATAAAAAGTTTATGCAATAGAAATATATATATACACTTGAATAATATTTTTGAGAGAAAAGAATATATAGAACTGTACTGTTCATTGATATAATAATATACCATGTTATATTTTTGTCATATTTTCACTTGTTTTTAGAACATTTTTTTCTGTATTCTTTTTTCTTCTTTTTCACAATTTATCACCATCACTATTACTTTTGTGTTTTTCTCCTTTTTTATTATTAATTAAAAAGCAATTAAAAATAATTAAAAAGTTGTGATTTCCAACTTCCCATACTAAAAGATACGGTAGAGGAGTATAACAATTACAGGGTGGATAAAACTATTGGGCAATATATTTTTGGAGGGACAAACTTGCAATTTAAATGCAGACTAAAAAGAATTGAAATTGTAAGAAATTAAAGTATATTGATTTTGGTAGCTGGAAGTACATACGTATAATACTGCTCTATGAGAAAAATGAATTTATCAAGTAAAAATACCATGTTTTCCCAAAAATAAGACCCTGTCTTATTTTTTTTTTTTTGAACCCTGAAATAAGTGCTTGGCCTTATTGCCATGTGCTCAAAAGCCTGATTGGGCTTATTATCAGGGGATGTCTTATTTTGGAGGAAATAGGGTAATTTAGAACATCAGAATGTTTGACCACTCTATCTCCTATCAATATACACTGAAGGTAAAGGTAAAGGTTCCCCTCGCACATATGTGCTAGTCGTTCCCAACTCTAGGGGGCGGTGCTCATCTTTGTTTCAAAGCTTCAAATTGTTTCAAAGTTTCAAATTGGGATGATCCAAGCGAGGGAGAGGAGGCACGTCTTGTTGAGCCTATTTGGGATGGGTTCGACCCTGTGGCTCCCGAGGACGTGGACAGGTTGTTGGGGAGGCTCCGCGCCACTACATGTTTATTGGATCCGTGTCCGTCCTGGCTGGTGCTGGCTACTCAGGAGGTGACACGAGGCTGGCTCCAGAGGATTATAAATGCTTCTTTGTTGGAAGGGGTTTTCCCTGCCGCCTTGAAAGAGGCGGTGGTGAGACCCTCCTTAAAGCCCTCTTTGGACCCGGCTATTTTGGGAAACTATCGGCCAGTCTCCAACCTTCGCTTTGTTGCGAAGGTTGTAGAGAGTGCTGTGGCGCGTCAGCTACCCCAATACCTGGAAGAATCCATCTATCTAGACCCGTTCCAGTCCGGCTTCCGACCCGGTTACAGCACGGAGACAGCTTTGGTCGCATTGGTGGATGATCTCTGGAGGGCCAGGGACAGGGGTTATTCCTCTGCCCTGGTCCTATTAGACCTCTCAGCGGCTTTTGATACCATCGACCATGGTATCTGGCTGCGCCGGCTGGGGGGATTGGGAGTGGGAGGCACCGTTTATCGGTGGTTCTCCTCCTATCTCTCCGACCGGTCGCAGACGGTGTTGTCAGAGGGGCAGAGGTCGACCGCGAGGGCCCTCACTTGTGGGGTGCCGCAGGGGTCGATTCTCTCGCCCCTTCTGTTCAACATCTACATGAAGCCGTTGGGTGAGATCATCAGTGGCTTTGGGGTGAAGTACCATCAGTACGCTGATGACACTCAGCTGTACTTCTCCACCCCAGGTCACCCCAATGAAGTTGTCGAAGTGCTGTCCCGGTGTTTGGAAGCCGTACGGGTCTGGATGGGGAGAAACAGGCTCAAGCTCAATCCCTCCAAGACGGAGTGGCTGTGGATGCCGGCATCTCGATTCAGTCAGCTGCAGCTGCAGCTGACTGTTGGAGGCGAGTTATTGGCCCCAAAGGATAGGGTGCGCAACTTAGGCTGTCGTTTGAAGATCATTTGACGGCCGTCTCCAGGGGGGCCTTCCACCAGGTTCGCCTGGTTCGGCAGTTGCGCCCCTTCCTTGATCGGGATGCCTTGTGCACAGTCACTCATGCACTCGTTACCTCTCGCTTGGATTATTGTAATGCTCTCTACATGCGGCTCCCCTTAAGGTGCACCCGAAGGCTTCAGCTAGTCCAGAATGCAGCTGCGCGGGTGATAGAGGGAGGGTCTCGTACCTCCCATGTAACACCCCTCCTGCGCAGACTGCACTGGCTGCCTGTCGCTTTTCGGGTGCACTTTAAGGTTTTGGTTATGACCTTTAAAGCGCTCCATGGCTTAGGGCCTGGGTACTTACGGGACCGCCTACTGTTACCATATGCCTCCCACCGACCCGTACGCTCTCACAGAGAGGGACTTCTCAGGGTGCCGTCCGCCAAGCAATGTCGGCTGGCGGCCCCCAGGGGGAGGTCCTTCTCTGTGGGGGGTCCCACACTCTGGAACGAACTTCCCCCCGGGTTACGCCCAAAACCTGGCCTTCGGACCTTTCGCGAACTGAAGACGATCTTTTATTCGCAGGCTGGCTTAAATTTTATGGATTGTATAGTTTTATTATTAATTTTAAACGGGGTTTTAATTTCTATATATTTTAAAATTTTAGGCAAAGTATAATAAGTTTTTTAATTTTGCATTTTATAGATTATTGTCTTTTCTGTTTTTATCTGCCTGTACACCGCCCTGAGTCCTTTGGGAGAAGGGCGGTATAAAAATCAAATAAATGAAATGAAAAAAAAATAAATGAAAATGAAAATGAAAGCCAAAGAGCCAGAGCTGTCTCAAGATGTCTCCGTGGTCACGTGGCCAGAATGACTAAATGCCAAAGGTGCACATTGTTACCTTCCCACCAAAGGTGGTCCCTATTTTTCTACTTGCATTTTTTACGTGCTTTCAAACTGCTAGGTTGGCAGAAGCTGGGACAAGTAATGGGAGCTTAGCCCGTTCCACAGCACTAGGGATTCAAACTGGGCCTCTGTGGCTCAGACTGATAAGACAGTCTGTTATTAACAGCAGCTGCTTGCAATTACTGCAGGTTCAAGCCCCACAAGGCCCAAGGTTGACTCAGCCTTCCATCCTTTATAAGGTAGGTAAAATGAGGACCCAGATTGTTGGGGGCAATAAGTTGACTTTGTATATAATATACAAATGGATGAAGACTATTGCTTGACATAGTGTAAGCCGCCCTGAGTCTTCGGAGAAGGGTGTGATATAAATGCAAATTAAAAAAAAACAACTACTGAACTGCCGACCTTTCGATCGACAAGCTCAGCATCTTAACCACTGAGCCACTGCGTCCCTCCAATGTACAGTACATTAATCTAATTTTAAAAGTAACCTCGAATCAGTAAAATTAAAGAGAAAATGATTTTTCTCTAAATTTTTAAAAAAATCAAGATATTACCTTCCAGAATTGTTTTTCTATTATGTTCAGGTTGGCTTTATGGTTTTCTGCTCGGAATATGAATGTAGATGACAGCATGGCATGCAAAGCGTGCGCTACCACATAGACTGCATTGTAGATGCTGTAGCTGTGGCCAGTCATGTCCATTTCGAACACAGGTGTAGGAAGAGTCTCCAGTTTCTCCTCTCCAGTGCATATGACTTCTTCATCATCATCATCATTTATCACAGAGCTGGAGAATGAACATTCAAATGCATTTTTCCAGAAGAGGTTGATAAAGCTATCCTCTTCGTCAAAGTCAGGCTTTCTCGTCTGAAGAAATTTCTGGAATCCCAACACCTTCTCTGAGTGAATTGAAAAGGATAACGCACCATGGAGAAGATCTATCTTTTCATTTCTTTGAAAGGGAAGTGACATGAAATCCATCTGTGCGGTCATAACCCACACCTTAACGTTTGCCAATAGTGATATTTCTTCCATATTTGACAGACCTGGAAATAGTCTCAAAACTACCATGTCATCAATTTCACCGTGAACTATCATTACGTTTGCAACGCTCCTCATGATAACATTGAACAACTTAATCGCAGCATCCATTACATCAGTAATGTCATTGGAATAAGAAACAGTTGGTGACTTTTCAGTGAAATCAAAGCAGATACCTCTCTGGGAAAACATGGGAACCACATCATGTACAAACTTTTCACCATTCTCATTATTCATATAAACCAACCCAATCCATGTCCATCTGAATTTGAGGAGTAACTGGAGAATTCCCTTGTACTGAAGATCAACATCTGGGAACATCTGTTGATATGAAGCAATATGAGTTTTTATATTCATCTCTGGAGCCGAGCCATAGATGAACTGAAGAAAATATGGGAATGAAATCAGGAGATAAAATGATATAAAATTGAACAGGAATAAATGGCTTGAAGAAACTGAATTATGCATTTGACTATATAAGAAACAATCTTTTACTCATTTGACAGGTCCACATCAGCAAAATAAACACTATATTAGAATTTTGCAAGAGATCATCCACATAGCACGACATCATTTCTCACTTTACGAGTAGAGGAGAATATGGATACCATATTTCTGCGGTATCCAATTTGGTATATGCTCAAGTAATATTGCATTTGAAGACAATTATGATAGTTTCACATTCTGAGAATTTATCAATAGCTTTTCAATATTTTCTTAAATATATATTAATTTCACATCCTGGTTTCATCCATCCATCCATCCATCCATCCATCCATCCATCCATCCATCCATCCTACAGGATCCATAAATAAAGTAATGAACATTGATACAAATTAAATGTAATTTGAAAAAAAATGTAAAAAAAGATGTTGAGACTCTAGAAAGAGTGCAGAGAAGAGCAACAAAGATGATTAGGGGACTGGATGCTAAAACATATAAAGAATAGTTGCTGGAACTGGATATGCAGTACTAGGATTAACATGATAGCAGTATTTCGATATTTCAGAGGCTGCCACAAAGAAGAGGGAGTCAAGCTATTCTCCAAAGCACCTGAGGGCAGGACAAGAAGCAATGAGTGGAAACTAATCAAGGAGAGAAGCAACTTAGAACCAAGGAGAAATTTCCTGAAAGTTAGAACAATTAATCAGTGAAACCACTTGACTCCAGAAGTTGTGAATGCTCCAACACTGGAAATTTTTAAGAAGATGTCGGCTAACCATTTGTCTGAAGAGGTGTAGGGTTTCCTGCCTGAGCAGGGGGTTAGACTAGAAGACCTCCAAGGCCTCTTCCAATTCTGTTATTCTACATGCTAAATAAATAACAAAGACCATCTATATTCCAACTAAGATATCACAAAATACTTGAATGCTTAAAGAAAGACACTGCAGATATAGTTTGGTGCTAAGCCTTGTAGACCTTTATAGGTTGACACTCTAAATTATACACAGATGCTTATTGACAGCATGATAAGAAGGTGTCTCCATTGTTTAATCTTCAGGTGTCCATTCATAATTTCTAGCATTTCCCCCTTCACTGAAGCCAAGAGCAAAAAGAATGTGTCCAATGTTTAGAAGTTGTAATTAATCTATTCAGTTTCTTAAGCCCTCACCCCAACTCTTACCCCTAACCCAGTGGTGGGATTCAGCCAGTTCGCACCACTTCAGGAGAACCAGTTGTTAACTTTCTGAGCAGTTTGAAAACTGGTTGTTGGAAGAAATCATCAGGGCAGAGAACCGGTTGTTAAATTACTTGAATCCCACCACTGCCCTAACCCTAACCCTAACCCTAACCCTAACCCTCATCCCAAGTTTCCTTATCACAAGAGTGGAATTTTCCCAGGTTATTTTTTAAATCCAACTTCTTTATTCCAGTTATAGCACACATGGCATTCTTGTACTGTATAGTAGGCATGGCCATAAGGAAAAAAAGATGAATGAATGAAAGACTTACAAAATGCCTATGTTCCAATAAAGGATTGTACCTGTGGCATCTTGTAAACAGATAGGAGGGTGGTTAAATGAAATCCAACAGCAGAGGTAGGTCCTCCAATAACAGCTATTGGTCTGTTTTGCACATCACAGTTGTAGTTAGGGATGAGGCTCCCTTCAGCAGAGAACAATTCTAATGAGGCACGATAAGTCCAACTTGCACTAAAATAGCTATTATAGATATAGAAACCCAAAGTAAGATTAGGTAAAATCTGAGGATTTTCATTGATCTCCTTAATACTAAACTGCAATGTCAGAAATTGCTGATAAATTGGTGTCATGACCCTGTAAAGAAAAAGCACATGTCACATAATGTTTAATGACAAATACAACATTGGTATGTTTCATTTTAGTTAGCAGAGGCTAACGAAAGCTAAGTGGAATATATATATATATATATATTCTACCAAATATATTTTGCTGATAAAGAAATAAAGGGAGACTAGTATAGAACTATTTCAAGCTATTTAGTTCTCATCAGCTAGCCATACCCTCACTCGGATTCAAACTTGGGCTACCTGCATATTAGGCAGTTGTATTATCCTCTGAGCCACAAGTTCTCCTCCACACATCCAGGACATAAACTGTTTCAACTTCCACCCTCAAAATGATGCTATAGAGCACTGCACACCAGAACAACTGGACACAAGAACAGTTTTTTCCCGAAGGCCATCACTCTGCTAAACAAATAATTCCCTCAACACTGTCCAACTATTTACTAAATCTGCACTACTATTAATCTTCTCATCGTTCCCATCACCAATCTCTTTCCACTTATGACTGTATGACTGTAACTTTGTTGCTGGCAATCCTTATGATTTATATTGATATATTGACCATCATTTGTGTTGTAAATGTTGTACCTTGATGAAGGTATCTTTTCTTTTATGTACACTGAGAGCATATGCACAAAGACAAATTCCTGTGTGTCCAATCACACTTGGCCAATAAAAAAAATCTATTCTATTCTATTCTATTCTATTCTATTCTATTCTATTCTATTCTATTCTATTCTATTCTATTCTATATTCTATTCTATTCTATTTCTATTCTGTTCTGTTCTGTTCTGTTCTGTTCTGTTCTGTTCTGTTCTGTTCTGTTCTGTTCTGTTCTGTTCTATTTATCAGCTGAGCCAGGGGAGAGGTTAAATGTTTTTCTGTTAGAGCACCTGGTTGACTGAAGGGAAAAAAATTGCTGACAAAGAAATAAAGGGAGACTAGTAGAGATCTAGCTCAGAGGGTTAATACAAGTGACTAATATGCAGGCAGCCCAAGTTCGAATCCGAGTAAGGGTATGGCTAGCTGAAGAAAGCTAAATAGCTTGAAATAGATCTATACTAGTCTCCTTTTATTTCTTTATCAGCAAAATATATTTGGTACAAAATAGTTTGTCGTTAAAGCGACTGCCTGAGGACTCTTGGATTGGAGTTGAAAGGCGAAAGGGAAGCAGTATGCTCCCTCCCATATTGGGGCAGACCAGGTGCTTCGACAGAAAAACACTTATATATGTATGTATTTATGTATGTATGTATATCTCATAATATTAAATTATGGGGATTTTCAAATATGCTAGGGAAAATTCCCGTCTTATTTTTTTTTAATGAATCACAGATTAGTTTATGCAAACTGAGCATTGATTTTCACTTACTAAAGACATGATCTGTATATTATTAACCACAATCTGAAATACTTGCTTCTTTGAAAGCCCATGGAATTGACTCCTAGGACCTTCCTTTGATAGAAGTTTTCCTGAGGTTAACTAAGGAAACTAGGCTATGTTTCCTTCATGATATAATCAGAAAGAATGCCATTTCCCAGGCAGAGAGGAAACCATCTCAATCGGCATTAGGAAGGAATATGTGGGCATTTTAAAATAAACTTACAGAATTTCATCAAAGAGATCACTAGAGGGTGCTTTACTGAAGTCCATCATAGAAGTCAATATGTAGATCTTAGATAAAATGCCTACAATAATGAGGTCTCCTGGTTGGTATTGCTTATGAAGAAAAGGCAAGGGATTACTGATGTGGCATTTAGCCCTTGGAAATTTGGATGCAACCGGGTGCAAAAGGACTAAAAATATTGTTCCAAATATCACCATTCTGAATGAAGCAACTCCTTCTTTAAGTCAGCTCATCTTCCCAGCACTGTCCTTCATGAATTCTGATAAATCTAATCTAAATCCCTAGACAGTGTGTTACTAGATAAAAGGGACAATTATCAAAGTTCAGCACCTTAACTATCTTTAACCCCCAGGTGGGAACAGTCCAGACAATATTCTATTTTCTTTTCCACAAATGATTTTATTTTGTTGCATTGCATTTCAGCATTTGTGATTCTCACAAATCATTTGGGATCTATGTGGCTCTCAGACATTAGCATGTTCAAATGTATAATTGCAGAGGAAGAACCAAGTAAAAATAATAGATGAAAAAAAAACAATGGATAAGAATACATGTGTTATATCTTAATTGAGATTTTATATGTCCTTTACTGAAAAAGCCACAAATGTAAATAATTAAAAATAAAACTCTTTGGGGATTAGAACACATAGCTCAACTTACCTTATCTATATTGGGCTTATTGAAATGAAGGGAAAATGAAGGGGAAAATGCAGTGGTGAAATTCAATTTTTTTCCCCAGAGGTTCTGTGGGTGTGGCTTGGTGGGCATGGCAGGGGAAGGATACTGCAAAAATCTCCATTCTCACCCTACTCCTGGGGGAAAGATACTGCAAAATCTCCATTCCCATCCCACTCTGGGGCCAGCCAGAGGTGGTATTTGCCAGTTCTCCAATTTACTCAAATTTTCCACTGCCGGTTCTCCAGAACCTGTCAGAACCTACAGGATTTCACCCTTGGAAAAATGGCATTTACCACTGATCTACTTCAGTGTGATAGCAAGATGATCAGAAACAGAAATATTCATGAGGGTGGGAGGGAAATTTTTTTAAAAATAGTGTGTAACTCTGCAATTGCCGCACCAATATTTTTTTTTAATGGGAAAGCAACATACATACAAATTTACCAGGTTTTTTATATATATATATAATGTAGCTGCTATTTTGACTTTTTAAATGTTTCTCCATATGCCCTTTATTGGAAGTTAGTGATTCTGAATACAGTAAAAATTGGGTAAGATGGCAATAGGAAAGAACTACCATATTTTTCAGAGTATAAGATGCACCGGAGTATAAGACGCGCTTTAATTTTGGGGGAGGAAAATAAGAAAAAAGCTGATTGGCAGGTGGATTGGCCTCCCGGAATACCCCCAATCAGCTGTTCCCAGAGGTGAATTTTAGCAACAGGTTCCTTGGTTGTGAGCTCTGTGTTTTGATTTTTTTTTTTTCTGCCTCTGAAAGTCTCCGAAACAGAGCTTCAGAAAAAAAGCCTCTGAAACTCTGTTTGGAGGCTTCTTTTCTGAAGCTCTGTTTGGAGGCTTCTTTTCTGAAGCTCTGTTTGGGGGCTTCTTTTCTGAAGTTTCATTTCTGATGCTGTTTTCAGCCTCTGAAATCTCCGTTTGAGAAGCTGGGCGGGGCTACATTCGGAGTATAGGATGCTCCCAGATTTTCACCCTCTTTTTTGGGGAAAGAAATGTATTTTATACTCCGAAAAATATGGTATATCTTCTAAATTTTTCAGAAGAGTTCACTGTATAATAGAAGATTAAAATATATTCATATGTATTGTTAGTATTTCTATGCAGGTGTGCTTTAGAGTAAATTGGAGAACAGATTTTACTGAATACACATAAAACAAATTTCTTAGTGGCATAAAAGTTGCTCCTTTATCCATTTGAGATTTCTAGTCAATTGTATTTTTCTCTGTCAGGTTTTTCAGCAGAGGTGCAATTCAGCAGAGTGGCTGAATGGGTTCATGACACTGGTGATGGTCTCTGCGCGGGTAGTTTGAGCCCTAGCACTGCATGGCGGGGTGAGCTCCCATCACTTGCCTCAGCTTCTGCCCACCTAGCAGTTTGAAAGAAATGTTCTATGCGAGAAGATAAATAGGTACCACTTAGGCGCGGATATGAACCGGTGCTCTGTGCAGGTGGTCAGATTCCTGCCAGTTCTGAACCTTCCTGCTTGTGATGCTCATTTGAAAGGTGGCTTTGGTGGAGGGAGGGGGCTTAGGATAGCTCTCTGCAGAAAGAGCCACTCATCTTTCTTTCTGGTGTGAACCTAGCTCACAAGTATTTACCATAATCGACCTAATAAATTGACAGCTAAACTACTATTAAGCATTAATTAGCACTGTAGTCTCCTGGCTAATGTAACACCACCATAGGGTAATAACGATAGTTTTAAGATAGTAAAAGCCATAGAAATCTGGTAACTTATAAATAAAAGCAGAAGGATGGATGGATGTTCAGGAAACAAACAAACAAATAAACTCTGCAATGGTGAAAGGCTTTTGATGCAGTGCCCCAGACATTTTTGAAAGTTTATCTCAATCACAGGATTAAGCAGTGTACAAAAACAACAATGCAACAAGTAAAATATTAAATTAAATCTACCTTCCCCCCACCTCTCTCTGTGTGACATTGGGAAATCCAACCAGTGGCTGGAAAAAAAATTGGACTAAAGGAAATCCTTTAGATCACAGCAACACAAGAACATAAGCACCAGATACATGGAAGGAGGGGTCTCTCATACAGGACCCAAGGTACAGATTCAATATCCTTCCTGTAAAAGACTACTTCAGCTTCAATCGCAATAATACAAGAGCAAACAATGGATTCAAACTTAATGTCAACCGCTTCAAACTTGATTGCAGAAAATATGACTTCTGTAACAGTTGTTAATGCTTGGAACTCATTACCTGACTCCATAGTCTCTACTCAAAATCCCAAAAACTTCAACCAAAAACTGTCTACTATTGACCTCACCCCATTCCTAAGAGGACTATAAGGGGCGTGCATAAGTGCACAAAAGTGCCTACCGTTCCTATCCTATTGTTCCCTTTCATTATATCAAATTAATATAGTTATTGCATACTTTTACTTATATATATGTTTTTCTTTTATGATGTGTTGTTGTTTTATATCGATGTTTACGTATACTGTTGTGACAAAATAAAGAAAGCAAGAAAGCAAGAAAGCTCCTCGAGCTTTTCATTCTCCTTTTTCCGAATGTTGCTACATCCACCACCACTGGTGTCTTTTGGTCCCGGGTTACTACCACAATGTCTGCTGATTAGCCAGTATCTGCCTGACTGTTTGGATATGGAAGTCTCACAGAATCTTAGCCATGTTATTTTCCACAATATTCTATGGAAATCCCCATCCAAAAAAGAAAATGCTGGAGTGTAGCCCATCGATATACACAATGGGACTCCTTCATTTTGCCACTCAGGGTATAATGTACCTGCCTGCATCTTACATCTTTCACTATGTGTTGGATGTCTCTGAGGTCTCTTTGCAGAATTAATTAATTTTTCTTTCTTTCTTGCTTGCTTTCTTTCTTGCTTTCTTTATTTTGTCAGTGACATCGTTAGACCATGGCCAGGTCGAAGTGACATGGTTAGACCATGCCGAAGCAATGTGGATTGGCCCCTTATATTTTCCAGGATGGCCTCATGGACCAGATCCAATCACATCACGGGCCAGATCTATTGAGTCCTTCACAAGAACATGGGGTAGGCATATGTTAATTTTGATGGAGTTAAAGGTGTCATTGGAGGATGTAAGCTGTTCTGAGTAAAGCTGGCATACCGGCTTCAATGAATCTTTTTTACTGTATTTCAGATATTCTTCCAATGCCCTTTTTTTCTTCTTCACATGTCTGGTAAAGTTGCAACACCACATGCTGCAAATAGAATCAGTCAACATCACAGCATGCATGAAACATGATTCATTGCCATCATTTTTCTGGCCTTTCTCCCTGGGACTTTTTGTTCTACTTACATCCAGTCCAATGGTGGGTTTCTACCGGTTTGCCCCGATTCAGGCGAACCGGTAGTGGTGGAGGCAGGAGGCTCCACTAACCCGCCCAGACATCATCACGGATGCTCTGCACATGTGCAGAAGGTTCTGTGCATATGCAGAAGCACGATGCGTGAGCAAAACGAGCACGTGTGCACGCGTACTACCAGTTCTGAACTGGTAGCGAAAGTAAGTGGAACCCACTACTGATCCAATCTCTATTTCAGCTGTACAGATGTTTGGGTTCTTGTGGTTCTCCGAGCTTGCTACCGTTCCCGCAGACATTTCATTATTGGGTTGTGCAATATCATCACTCCATGGAAGAATGAAGTTTGCTGGCTGTTTTGATTTGCTTTATAACTTCTCCATGCATGAATGATGTCAGCTAGCTTGGTAATGAAACATCTACAACAAGATACGTGAACTCAGACAACCTAACCAGGGTTCTTTCCCCCCCCCCTGTTTTTTCATATTGTGATATTCACTGATGAATTAAAACATCATGATCATTATCTATTTTTGGATACAAATAGAGGATACGCCTGTGATTATTGATGTCAGTAGATCCTTCAGCTTTCTGCACAATGTCTCTTACCTTCCTTGTTAGCAATCTCCCCATCAGGACATCGAAGACAATCATAGCAGCAAAATGGCTTTGATTCTATCCTTTTCTTACTGTATCCCGAGCGGCACTTGTTATTACACAGAGAAAGTGGCTGGACCTATCCATTATGAAAGGAGAGAATGCTTTTGTTTGGACATGATTGTACCTTCATTATCTATTTGTATATTGATTTATTTGTTACATTTTCTTGTGGCAAACCAGAAATGGAGAATCCCTCCCTGAACTTCGGAAACAAGACCAGGTTCATGTCAGACTTCCTTCTTTCATTTACATAATCCAGTCAGGTATTTCCGTCTTAAAACTAAGCCCCCTTAATCTGGTCTGGCCAGAAGAAAAGAAGTATGACTAATCAGGACTAAACCAACAGAAGATAATGAGGATTCAACCTTTGCAAGTACTCATCACCAGACCCATTAAATCAATTGCAGCAGTGTAGCTGGGTGAAAATTCACAGAGTTTCCAGTTCTAAATTAAGAGCATGCACCTAAATCTCCCATCACTCATTAGCATGGACAAACCATTTCCAAACACTGATTTATGAGCCACGGTGGCACAATGGTTAGAGTGCAGTACTGCAGGCTACTTCTGCTGCCTGCCGGCTGCCTGAAATTTGGCAGTTCAAATCTTACCATGCTCAAAGTTGACTCAGCCTTCCATCTTTTCAAGGTGGGTAAAATGAGAACCCAAATTGTTGGGGAAATATTCTGACTTTGTAAATTGCTTAGAGAGGGCTGTAAAGCACTGTAAAGCTGTATATAAGTCTAAGTGCTATCTCTCCTTAGTAAAAATATTAACATTCCTCCTCCCATAAAGTAAAAATAATTTGACCCACCCTCTGTGGCCCAAGATAACTACCAGTAAATAAGAACCTAACAATTTCGTACTCCCCAAGTCACAATTCCTATCAAAGTCCTTCCCTTTCTTTTGTTTCTGCTTTTATTCCTGTTTCTCCTATGAACTGGAACTGGATCAATGATCATGGCTAGTGATAAGGTGTGATCATTTCCCCCAGCATTGTGCTCTATCTTTAGACTCTACACTTCATACCGCCACAATTTAGAATAGTTTCTGGTAATTTTCAATGATTTTTTTTTTTTTAGTTGCAAAGTTGTGTCCAACCCATCATGACCCCATGGACAACATTCCTCCAGGCCTTCCTATCCTCTATCAAAAAAATCTACTAAGTATAAAATCATGCTGTACCATAGGAATAACAAAGCAAGGATAATAAACTAAAAAATAGTAAAACAAGCATAAAATTACCAGGCAGGAAGAAAACATTGTGTACAACACCGTGAAATATTTCATTTCATTTCATTAAATGTCCCAAAATATCCATTGGAATATTTATAGCAATAGCACTTGGACTTATATACTACTTCATAGTGCTTTTACAGCCCTCTCTAAGCAGTTTACAGAATCAGTATATCACCCTCAACAATTTGGGTCCTGATTTTACCCACTTTGGAAGGATGGAAGGCTGAATCAACTTTGAGCCTGGTGAGATTTGAACTGCCAAACTGCAGGCAGCCGGCAGTCAGCAGAAGTAGCCTGCACTACTGCACTGTAACCACTGCGCCACTCTGGCTCTTATACTTTGGAATTTATACATATCCAATATCTATACATTGGAAACCACTATGGAAAACACACCGTCTCTCTCCCATAACATTTCATTACTGATAGTTGATATATATATAAAAGGAGAAAGAAGCAGAACCTACAAATGAAGGTTGATAAACTCCTAGTGAGAATTCTGTTATCTTTTATCACTTTGTGTAATATTTGTGAAATTATTTTATCTGCTAAACTGTTTTATCTTATTCCAAACTTTTTAATTATATTTATCCCGTGCCATTTGGTCTTTGGACAATAAATACAAATTAGAATTATTATAACTGATGCATGTGACTTATGGAATCCCAAACCATTCTTTTTACCAAATTTACATATATCCCCATACTTTTCTTCCTCATGATTTGGACAATATATGGAAGTAGAAAAAAGCCATGGAGGTTTTATTTTTGAATGTAAATGAAAGGTGGGATGTTGGATCTGTAAATATTTCTAACAGTGGAATAATTATGGAAAGTAATCCAAAATGTAATTGCACCATACCTGATTAAATCTCCTAGGCCACACAATAGATTCTTCAGGAGAAGAGAATGTTATTTCTTGAGAATCCATTCCATTGATCCCTCCAATTCTGACTCTCAGAAAAGACTGGTTTGGAAATACGATCCAGTTCATAATATCAAATCCAACCTCTAACTCTCCGTTCTGACTGAAGGAAACTTTTCCCCCCGCACTGTTATTGAAAGACACCCTCCTTACAAATTGGTTGAGCTAGATATAAGAAAGAAGAAGGAGGAGGAGGAGGAGGAGGGGGAGGAGGAGGAGGGGGAAGAAGAAGAAGAAGAAGAAGAAGAAGAAGAAGAAGAAGAAGAAGAAGAAGAAGAAGAAGAAGAAGAAGAAGAAGAAGAAGAAGAAATAAATAGAGTACAGTAGAAATTCCAGTAAATAAAGAATAATGTTTCTTGCTCTTTGAAGAATGCAGAGAATAAACCCTTTAAGAGCTTTAAAGAGTCTAGAACATTGGTGTCAAACTCAAGGCCCAGGGGCCAGATCTGGCCCACAGAGTACTTAGATCTGGTCCACAGGGCTGCCCTGGAAACAGAGAAGGATAGGCCCGCAGTGCTTCTGCCAGCAAAAACGGACTCCCAAACTCTGTTTTTCGCTACCACGCCCACCTGCAACCCTCTGCCAGTGAAAACAGAGCTCGGGAGGGCTCGGCCGTGGCAGTCAAAAACAGAGCTCGGGAGCCCATTTTTGCTGGCAGAGCATTCGGGCCACCACAGGTGCCCCCCGACAGGAGTGACGTCAAGCAGGCCATACACACCCCGGCCATGTCTTCTCACACCCCGCAAGGTCAAACACATCCCTGTTGCGGCCCTCAAGGAAATTTTATTTTTTTATTTTATTTATTTTGTCACAACAATATATATAAGCATCACACAAAAACATTACATAGTATATAAACATATATATGAGGAAATATTAGGAGGTATAAGCATATACCTCCTAATATAAGAAGAAGAAAAAAAGAAAAAAAATAACAATAGGACAGGAATGGTAGGCATGTTTGTGCTCTTATGCATGCCACTTATGGTCCTCTTAGGAATGGGGTGAGGTCAATATTAGAAAGTTTTTGGTTAAAGCTTTTGGAATTATGGGAAGAGACCACAGAGTCAGATAAAGTGTTCCAAGCACTGATGATTCTGTTACAGAAGTCATATTTTCTGCAATCTAGATTAAAGTGGTTAACATTAAGTTTAAATCTATTGGTTGCTCTTGTATTATTGCAATTGAAGCTGAAGTAGTCTTTAACAGGAAGGACATTACAATAGATGATTCTATGAGTTAAACTTAGGTTTGACACCCCTGGTCTAGAAGGTAAGGTAATACTGAATGATTATGCTTGCAATTTTAATTCATGGGCGTGAGAATAAAATCTACAGAGCGGCCTAATTTAATAAAAGTACCAAATCTATGCAAAACAAACAGATGCAAACCAAGAATAAAAAAAATCCCTGATGCTAATTTATTTAAAGAGAAAAATAAAATAATTTGATGCAGAATCAGAGTAGAGCAGGAAGAGACCTTGGAGGTCTTCTAATCCTACCCCCTGCTCAAGCAGGCCACCCTACATCATTTCAGACAAGTGGCTGTCCAGTGCCTTCTTAAAAATCTCCAGTGGCAAAGCACCCACAACTTCTTACGGCAAGGTTTTCTACTAGTTAATTGTTCTCACTGTTAGGAAGTTTCTCCTCAATTCTAGGTTGCTTCTCAATAAACCTGTTTTTGAAGTTTGCAACAAATATATGCTTGTTTTTCCTGAGGGTTTCTTATCCAATAAATTAGAAGACCTTGCTTAACTATTTGGGATAAGCTAAAGACAAATAAACATTTCACTTTCATTCTAGCAATAAATGGTATTCATCTTTTTTTTCCCTTTTTTCCTTTTTTTTTAAAAATGAATTGAATAAGTGCTTGGATTTGTCATATATTAGTCATTGAAACTATGATACATTTCGCAAAATTACAGTGTGCTGGTTATATAAAGTGGAACTCTAGAAAGAGTGCAGAGAAGAGCAACAAAGATGATGAAGGGACTGGAGGCTAAAACATATGAAGAATGGTTGCAGGAACTTGGTATGTCTAGTTTAATAAAAAGAAGGACTAGGGGAGACATGATAGCAGTGTTCCAATATCTCAGGGGCTACCACAAACAAGAGGGAGTCAAACTATTCTCCAAAGCACCTGAGGGTAGAACAAGAAGCAATGGGTGGAAATTAATCAAGGAAATAAGCAACTTAGAACTAAGGAGAAATTTCCTGACAGTTAGAACAATTAATAAGTGGTACAACTTGCCTGCAGAAGTTGTAAATGCCCCAACACTGGATATTTTTAAGAAGATGCTGGCTAACCATCTGTCTGAGATGGTGTAGGATTTCCTGCCTAGGCAGGGGGTTGGACTAGAAGGCCTCCAAGGTCCCTTCCAACTCTTATTATTATTATTAGTAAATAATCAGAAACATATCACATAGCTTGTAAACATTAAAAACATAACTTTAAAGATATAATTAGAGAGAATCTTATGTCTAGATAAATGTTCGTATTTACGCTGTAAAAAGTCTTGGAGAATAGCATCCTACTCAATCTGGGATCTATTAGTTTACCTGCAAATATGATCCTCTGCAAATATGATCCTTTCCTTGGTTAGAAATTCCTTAGAATTACTTAGAAGTAATGCTTAGAACCTTGATGGTGAACCTATGGCATGTGTGCCAGAGGTGGCATGCAGCGCCCTCTTCATGGGCACGTGAAGTACGCTCACACAGAGAGGGTCTTCTCAGGGTGCCGTCCGCCAAACAATGTCGGCTGGCGGCCCCCAGGGGCAGGGCCTTCTCTGTGGGAGCTCCTACGCTCTGGAACGAACTTCCCCCTGGACTAAGTCAAGTGCCTGATCTTTGGACCTTTCGCCGTGAGCTGAAAACGCACTTATTTATTCAAGCGGGACTGGCTTAATATTTTTAAATTTTTAACTGGGGTTTTATTATTTTAGGGTTCGTAATTTTAAATTTTAAATTTTTTTAATGTTGGCCATTTTTTTCTAATATGCTCGGTTTTAAATTGTTGTTTTAATTGTATATTTTTATGTTTTTTATCTGAGTCCTTTGGGAGAAGGGCGGTATAAAAATTTAATAAATAAATAAATATATAAATAAACGTGAGCTGTCACCCCAGTTCAGCTCTGCTGCACATGTGCATGTGCCTCCTACCAGCCAGCTGGTCTTCGGGTCTCTGCCGTGCATGCGCAGGGGATGGAGCACGTTCAGAGGAGCATGGGGGGGCAGGACGTGTACAGGGCCCCCATGCGTGCATGGAGGGGGGTGCATGTGGGGGCATGCATGTGTGGCAGGCAGGGCATATGTGCGGGCCATGTGTGCATTGCATTTTGGGTGGGTCGAGCAGGCACGTGCATATTCGCACTTTGGGCACTCAGTCCAAAAAAGGTTAGCCATCACTGGCTTAGAACATTACCTTCCGTGGCTGTTGTTTCAGAAGGTTTAGTTTGGCTTCATGATCTCCAGCTTGGTATCTGAATATGGATGCCTGGATGTCATGCAAAGCATGGGCCACTGCAAAGACTGCATTGTAGACACTGTAGCTGTGGCTAGTCATGTCCATTTCAAATACAGATGAAGGAAGATTTCCCAGTTTTTCTTCACCAGTGCAGATGCCTGCATCTTTCTCCCCATTCATGGAGTTGGAGAACGAACATTCAAATGCATTTTCCCAGAAGAGCTTCATAATAGCATCTTCTTTTTTCATGTTAGGCTTTTTCATCTGAAGAAACTCCCGGAATCCCAGCACCTCCTTTGAGTGAATTGCAAAGGAGAGAGCACCATGGAGGAAGTCTATGTTGTCATTCCTTTGGAAGGGAAGTGATGTGAAATGCATCTGAGCCGTCAGCATCCATACTTTAACTTTTGCCAATAATGGTACGTCTTCCACTTGGGATATGGTAGGAATTATCCTCAAAATAATCATATCTTCAGCTTTGCCATGGATTAACACTACATTAGCGGAGCTTCTCATAATAACTTTGAAAGTTTCAATCCCAGCTTCCACAGAAGCGAAAATATTATTCGAATAGGTGATTGCTGGCAAAGTTTCAATGAAAGCCAAACAGATGCCACTCACAGAAAACAGGGGTACAACATCTTGTACAAACCTTTCACCGTTCTCACTATTTGAATAGAGCATTCCAAGCCAGGTCCACTGGAAGTGGAGCATCAATTGAAGAATTCCATTGTATTCATGGTGCACATTTGGGAACATCTTTTGATATAAAACAACCTGTGCCTTTTCATTTATCTCTGCAGTTGAGCCATAGATGAACTGAAGAAAGAGATGGAAAAATGGGGAACGGGGACGGGGGGGGGAAATCATCTTCAATTTTATGGGTGGGAGAAGAAAAGGTTAGGCAAAACAAAAGCCAGGAATTAGAAATGAAAATGGTGGTTTCAAGCTTCCATTGTAACCACATTTTGCATGTGACAGTGAAAATGTTAAGGGAAATAACTGAGAAATTATGAATTATCTAGTTTTCCATGGACATAAATGAGCACAAGGTTTGTAGAATTTAATTACACATTGGGACGTTTGGTCAGTCCCTGCATAAATAAGTCTGCTTCAATGAAATTGATTCAATGCAGTGGTGGGTTGCTCCCATTTCACCCCGGTTTGGGCGAATCGGTAGTGGCTTCAGCGGGAGGCTCCGCCTACCCACCCAGACGTCATCAAAAATTCTCTATGAACTGGTAACGCTGGGATTTGAAACCCACTACTGATTCAGTGGTAATGTTTCCATCAGATCATCCTGCATTTCATGGAACAACTATATCCTATCTCATCTTATTAATAAAGCAAAACTTACATTGCAACCTCTAGTTTTGAATGTGATACATGTTGACAACAATTACCTTCAGAGATAATAAAGTACACTCAACAGGTTCAGTGGTCTATTAGTTTGCAGATTGTTTGGGTCTAGTGTATTTATTTTTATACCCTATGAATTTTAACTGGTTTCTTTCTCCACAGTTCAATTTGCAAAATATATTTTTCTTCTCATTTCATTTCACATTTTTCTTTCTTTTCTTCCTTTTTTAAAGAGCATGTAAGGGAAAGGATTACTTAAAAATTAACAATAACAATAACAATATTAAAACTGTGATTTTACAGTTTGTGTATATAATAACCCTTGAAATTTAAGTCGAGATGAAAACCAAGGAATATCAAGTAAAATAAACTATGAGAAGTCTAAGCATCTCTAAACTAAAAAGAATATCAAACAGATAAACAATTACAATAAAGAGAATAAGCTAGGCCTAAACCTATTAATAATATATAACTAATTAAATCAAGAAAACTTAGTTTAAGACTTTGCAAGATACAATGGGCTCATTTATTCCCTAACTCTGTCACCCTAGCTCTATCCCATGAGAAACGAATACCACTAGAAGGAAAAAATGAAAAACTACAAAAACCTATTTTTTTCTCAGCAGGCATTGTACCTGCGGCATCTTGTAAGAGGGATAAGATGGTGGCTAAGTGGTCTCCAACTGCAGATGTTGGTCCTCCAATGACAGCTATGGGTCTTTTTTGCATGTCACACCTATAGTTTGGGATGAAACTTTCCTTGGTGGAGAACAGTTCTAATGAGGCACGATAGGTCCACGTGGGATTAAAATAACTGTTATAGACATGGAAGCCCAGGGTGTGATTGGGTAAAATGTGGGGATTTTCATTGATCTCCTTGAGTGCAAATTGCAAAGCTAGGAATTGCTGATACATTGGCGTCATCACTCTGAAAGGAAAATTATAAACACAGTTCAAGAAATGACCATTAGCAGAGTTCACTGTAACATATTTTTTTAAGGATAGGCATTCATATTCATGAATGTGGGGAAATACTGTCACCTTCAGCTGGATGTTTCTCACCAATTTTTACAAGCTCAATATTCTAAACATTTGATATATAACAGTTAAAGTAATAATTTCTCTTTTTTCTTTTTTTAAAAAAAATAATATAATGATATTAATGATTTCTGTCACCCTTGAATAAATTCTTTGGTAATGCTTTTTTCAACAGGGAAATTGCAAGTAATATTTGAAATACATCATGTTGAAGCACATACCAACACTGGTTTCTTAAAATACTTTTTTTTGCATTTTTTTTGAAATCACGATTTACCCAGACTCTTTAATTAGTTTGTTTAGTTTTCAATTTTATCCTGATCATGATAACAGTAAAAATTCTAAACATTAGAATGTATTGAATAAAATATAATTCATTATCTATACATTATGAAAGGAATATAGATGTGTTTCCTTCTTTGAAAGTATTTCTTGGACCCACAAAAATGTTAATGTGATGGAAAGCCATAGCGCAACAAATATTGCTTATATATCTATAGATCTATTATATATCTATAATCTCTTTCTCTCATTAGACAGAATGTTATTCATTGCTTGTGAGAAAACCATCTTAGATAAAATTCCATATGGATATGTGTCTCTGTGTTTCAAATAAAATTACAGGATTTCATCAAAAAGATTACTAGACGGTGCTTCACTAAAGTCCATCACTGTATAGAATATGTAGATCTGAGACAAAATGCCTATGACAACGAAGTCTCCAGGTTCATAATGCTGATGAAGAAAAGGCAGAGGTTCACTTATGCTGCATTTAGCATTGGGAATCATGCACACCACTCGGGGTAAAAGCACTATAATTAATGCTTCAAATACCACCATGCTGAATGAAGCAGTTTTTCTTTAAGCCAATTCATCTCTCCCAGATCTGTCTTTCATTAATTCAGATGGTCCAAGTCCCAGCATACACTAAGTAACAATTATCAGAGTTCAGAACTTTAACTATCTTTAAGCCCAGTTTGGAATATTGTGTTGTGTTTTCTCATTGCCTTTTTATTTTGCTGTATTTTATTTCTGTTCAACCCGTTTGAGAGCCACAAGGAACTCAGAAGTTATCATTGTTAAATGGATAATTATAGAGGAAGAATTACCAACTGAAAATTATAAATAAATCATAAATTACCACATGCCTCCCACCGACCCGTACGCTCTCACAGAGAGGGACTTCTCAGGGTGCCGTCCGCCAAGCAATGTCGGCTGGCGGCCCCCAGGGGAAGGTCCTTCTCTGTGGGCCTCCTACCCTCTGGAACGAACTTCCCCCGGGTTTACGCCAAATACCTGACCTTCGGACATTCCGTCGCGAACTGAAGACACATCTTTTTATTCGCGCGGGGCTGGCTTAAATTGATTTTAACAAATTTTTAAATTCTTAGAAATTAATTTTAAATGGGGTTTTTTAGCTTATTATATATTTTACTTCTCAGGCCAATTTTAAAATAAGTTTTTTAACTGCATTTTAAATTTGTCTATTGTACCGTCTGTTTTATTCTTGCCTGTACACCGCCCTGAGTCCTTCGGGAGAAGGGCGGTATAGAAATCAAATAAATAAAATAAATAAATAAATAAATAAATAGGAAAGCTCATTGGACATTCAATCCCCTCAAAAATCCTTGTGTTTTGCTTTTGTTTACCAAGGCATTAAGCTATAATTGTTCCTGTTTGAATGGGTTCAATTATATTCTTGGAATTGAAAGAGGACATTGAAGTATAATTAAATTAGTATAATATAATAAATTAGATATTATAAATTTGTAATCAAAATTTCTAGATAATAAGAAAGAAAACAGAACTGAAAGAAATATAAAACATTGACATTTATTTAGTATCAATTTCTCTAATTTACACAGGACAGTTCTCTGTATAATAATAATAACAACAACAATAATAACAACAGAGTTGGAAGGGACCCTGGAGGCCCTCCAGTCCAACCCCTTGCCCATGCAGGAAACCCTACAGCATCTCAGACAGATGGTTATCCAACATCTTCTTAAAAATTTCCAGTGTTGGGGCATTTACAACTTCTGCAGGCAAGTTGTTCCACTGATTAATTGTTCTGTCTGGAAATTTCTCCTTAGTTCTAAGTTGCATCTCTCCTTGATTAGTTTCCACTCATTGCTTCTTGTTCTATCCTCAGGTGCTTTGGAGAATAGTTTGACTCCCTCTTCCTTGTGGCAACCCCTGAGATATTGGAACACTGCTATCATGTCTCCCCTAATCCTTCTTTTTATTAAACTAGACATACCCAGTTCCTGCAACCGTTCTTCATATGTTTTAGCCTTCAGTCCCCTAATTATCTTCGTTGCTCTTCTCTGCATTCTTTCTAGAGTCTCAACATCCTTTTTATATCGTGGCGACCAAAACTGAATGCAATATTCCAAGTGTGGCCTTACCAAGGCATTATAAAGTGGTATTAACACTTCACGTGATCTTGATTCTATCCCTCTGCAGCCCAGATTTGTGTTGGCTTTTTTGGCAGCTGCTGCACACTGCTGGCTCATATCTAAATGGTTGTCCACTAGGACTCCAAGATCCCTCTCACAGTGGGCAAGGCTATTGAGCAAGGTACCACATATATGGTACCTGTGCATTTTGGGGTTTGTTTGTTTTTTTGCCTAAGTGTAGAACCTTACTTTTTTCACTGTTGAATTTCATTTTGTTAGATGTTAATATTTCTCCATGCTTCTGGAATTAATGAGAACCTTCCTAACATTGAGATCAATTAACTAGTGGCTTGCCTTCAGAAGTTGTGGGTGCTTCAACATTGGGTTTTTTAAGAAGAGACTAGACAGCCACTTGTCTGAAATGGTATAGTATCTCCTGCTTGAGCAGGGGGTTGGACTAGAAGATCTCCAAGGCCCCTTCCAGTTATCTGTTATTCTGTAATTCTCACCTTCCTGCTGTTCATCCTATTTGCTTTCTTCCACTTCCAGTTTCTTCCTCTTTACTTAGCATTAATTCAATACAAATGTTTATTTTATATTTCCTAGACAATTTAAGCAATATTTTAAAGGGTTAGCTAGAAACCTCACTAGTTTGAAAGAGTATCGTGGTGAAAATAATACCTATGATGTAGGTTTGTCCCTTTCTCAACCCACTTGAATGAATAACAATTATCTTGTCAGTTTTTTCAATGGCCTGAAGATAACAATCTGACCTTGATTTATATAACAAAAAGTATGCAACTTACCATTTTATCAAAAATCCAATTTACTGAAAATGGTGGAGACAGACAGATTGACAGACACTAGAAAGACCTAAGCTTCAAATTTACCATCTTTGACAATATGTATTTGCTTTCTATTTATGAACTGGTTGTTCATGAAGTAACGGAAAGGCAGAGCTGTATTATTCATTAATCAAAGTTTAATGATTCGTTATTTCAAATTGGGATAAAATCAGTAGTGGAATTCAGCCAGTTCATACCAGTTTGGTAGAACCAGTTGGTAACTGCTCAGTTCAGCAAACTGGCTGAAGCCTTGCCCCTACTTCCTATTCTCTCTTCGCCGGGCGGCTTGTCGTGCAACCTGGCTGCTCACCTGAGCTTACTAGAGCTGCTTTGTGGTGATGTTACCTAAGAGGAAGGGAGCAGGAACAGGGAGGCTTGCTTGCTTCCTTTCCCTATGCCTGCACCATTCAGCCTTTTGTTTTCCTTTTCAGTGTTGCGTGCACTTCCAAAATGGTAACGAAGGTAAGTAGATTTCATCCCTCCCCCTCCTTGCTGCCAGGCGATCCCATGTAAAGAAGGGGGTGGCCACTCTTTTTAAAAAGGACTTTTAACGAAACCTCCAATGCAGCAGCTAAGATCCAATCCCGAGCCAAAAACAACAGCTCTCCCCTCCCCACCCAGTATGTCTGCTTTGCCTTACTAAATTGGGTCTAGAGCCTGGGGGAGGTTGAGAAATTTAACGGGTGGGAGGGGGAAGGACAGAAAGGCAGCAGACTGAGGTTCATGAAGTAAACTCTGGGGCCTCTGGTGGCTCAGACTGGAAAGACAGTCTGTTATTAACAGCAGCTGCTTGCAATTATTGCAGGTTCAAGTCCCACCAGGCCCAAGGTTGACTCAGCCTTCCATCCTTTATAAGGTAGGTAAAACGAGGACCCAGATTGTCGGGGGCAATAAGTTGACTTTGTATATAATATACAAATGGATGAAGACTATTGCTTGGCATAGTGTAAGCCGCCCTGAGTCTTCGGAAAAGGGCGGGATATAAATGCAAATTTTTAAAAAAACAAAAACTCAAGTTTCTTAGCTTGGACCAGCAAAAGGTAGTGGGTGGTGGTGGCAGCAGGGAATACAAAGGACAACCAGAGAAATGGAGTAGTGCTCGGCCATCCAGGCTTCAAAGAAAACTTCATTTCAGGGCAAGGGGGGCAAGCGATGCCGCTTGCTAAAACTGCTAAGATCCTAAGATCCTACAAAAAATCGGTGCACCCACCTTTCTAAAGGGACACCTCCCCACCACCACCCCACTTGATCCTGCATGATTCCACTGTGGTCTCACCCTTCGCTGGGTCGGCCCGCCACCTTTTGCTGGTCCAAGCTAAGACACTTGAGTTTACTTCATGAACCTCGCTCTGCTGCCTTTCTGTCCTTCCCTCCTCCCACCTTTTAAATTTCTCATCCTCCCCCAGGCTCTAGATCCAATTTAGCGAGGTGAAGCAGATGCACTGGGTGGGGAAGGGAGAGATGGGGGAGGATTGGCTCAGGATTGGATCTTGGTCGCTGCACTGTAGGTTTCATTAAAAATCATTTTTAAAAAGTGTGGCCACAATCCTGCTTCACATGGATTGCCCGGCAGTGAGGAGGGAAAGGGAGAAGGAGGCAGCTACTAGCAGAGAGGGGAGTACTTCTGGGACAAGGGGAGGCAGGAAGAGAAAAGGCAGTGAAACTTTCAAAAGCAGACGCGGGAGAGCAAAGCAAGCGAGTGAACCTTCGACCTTCCAGGTGGCGTCTTTATTCCTTGAGTGGTGCAGACTGCTAAACAGTCTGTTATTAACAACAGCTGCCTGCAATTATTGCAGGTTCAAGTCCCACCAGGGCCAAGGTTGACTCAGCCTTCCATCCTTTATAAGGTAGGTAAAATGAGGACCCAGATTGTTGGGGGCAAAAAGTTGACTTTGTATATAATATACAAATAGGATGAAGACTATTGCTTAACATAGTGTAAGCCGCCCTGAGTCTTCGGAGAAGGGCGGGGTATAAATGTAAATAAATTAAATTTAAAAATTAATTAAATTAAATTTAAAAAAATAAAATTCCCCCTTCCACTCCCAAGGCAGCTGGGTAGCATCTGTTTCCTCACATGAGAAACAACCGAAGGGTCTTCTTCGCAGGAGGACTGCCTTCATTTAGATTCCCCACCTCCCCTCTGGCAGCCCTCAGCTGAGTACGGCTGCCCCACCAACTGAGGAGAGAAGCAGACCCGCTTCGGTGACACTACCACCACCTGTGCCTTTCCTCTTGAAATGTTTCTTGAAAGTCACCCCAAAGGGGTGAGCAAAGTAGGCTTCTTATCCTACTTCTCATTGCGGTAGTCCTTGACTTATGGCCACAACTGAGCCAAAGCTTCCATTTCTAAGCAAGATTTAAGTGAGTTTTGCTCCATTTTGAGATTTTCCTTGCCACCATTAAGTGATGTTCATTAGTTGTAAATAAATAGAGATTGTATCTTGTTGAGGACTTTGAGGTGTGTGGTCAGGAGATGGGACCAGGCGTGGTGAGTGACATTGAGTTGGCCATGCTCATCCAGTCACATGCCCACCCAGCCATGCCTACCCAACTGATCTTTAAGGCGAAGAACCAGTTGTTAAATTATTTGAATTCCACCACTGGATAAAATATTATCAACCAACTACATTCAATATGTATCCTAGATTCTGATTTTCTGGGGTTTTTAAAGCAGGTATGGAAATGGAAAATAATTTGTACAGAGCTTGGAAGCGTGTATGAAAACCATGGAAATTCCACACTCCAGCAGTGTCCTTTCCAGAATTGCAAGTTACAAGGAATGTTTGAAATTGTGTTGCTGTTCAAATCTTCAAGGCATTCTATTTAATTCCATTTTTGACATTTTGTTTACAAGCTAGGCAATAAATAGTTCTAACATTTATTGAGGTGGAAAATGGATTGATGGTTAGTGTACAGAGCTGATTGAAGATGTATAATCAATGTAAGATCAGAGCTGCCTGGCTACCATTTCAGAATGATGGGAAGGAAGGAAGTAGAAGAGAGAAGGAGGTAGGAAAGAGAAGAGGAGGAAGAGGAAAGGAAGGAAGAGGGATAGAAGAGGGAGAAGAAAGGAGTAGGGAGGAAGGAGGAGAGGAAGTAGATAAGAGAAGGGGAGGATGGTCGTGGAAAGTAGAAGAAGGTAGAGAAGGGAAGAGAGTTAAAGGAAGGGGGTGGTGACCGGGCAGGTCCAATTAATTGTATATGATGGTACATTAAATATGTTATTGGATATGAATGTTAATAAAACTTTAAAAAAAAATAGTTCTAACATTCTTATTCACAAATACCGAGGAATATACTCCAAAAAGTTCAACAATGCTTACAGCAATACACAAATATAGGATTGTAGATTCTTTTTTAAAAAATGAAAGACTATCCAATATTATATTATTGCATTATTTTTTTACTCTTAGCTGCTCTTTCTTGTTAAGATCAGGCCTTAACATAAGAATGTAGCATTTAGGGAAAAAGATACAAATCAATAAACCAGCACTGGAAGTTATAATTGAGAAGATCTCCACAGCAACTATATATTTTCCCTTGGTGCTCAAGTATGTTGGAATAAAGGACAACCAGACACTACAGAAGGCCAACATACTGAAGGTGATAAACTTGGCTTCATTGAAAGCATCAGGCAATTTCCTTGCCAGGAAAGCCACTGTAAAGCTAACAAAGGCAAGGAAGCCCATATATCCCAAGACACAGTAGAACATGTAGGTGGATCCTTCATTACATTCCAGAACTATTTCTTTTGCCATGGATCTCGTGTCAACATCTGGGAATGGGGGAGAGATTGAAAGCCATGTAGCACATATAATACCCTCCATAAAGGAGCAGCAAGATACTATGAAGAAGCCTAGCTTTTTCCCCACCCATTTGGTCATCTTGGAGCCTGGCTTGGTAGATAGGAAAGCTATAACCACGATGATGGTTTTGGCCAAAACACAAGAAATGGCCACTGAGAATATAATGGCAAAAGTAGTTTGACGAAGGACACACATCACTTTGGAAGGCTGGCCAATGAATAGTAAAGAACAAAGGAAAGACAACATGAGAGCAACAAGGAGAATATAGGTGAGGGTTTGGTTGTTGGCTTTGACTATGGGAGTGTTTTGATGCTTAATAAATATCCAAAGTACTACAGCTGTGATTGAAGAAAAGAAGAGAACAAAACTGGTCAAAACCGTTCCCAAAGTTTCTTCATACATCAAGAAGGTTACACTTTTGAAGAGACATAAGTCCTGATTCTGATTTGGATACTGATCTGGTTGACATTCCAAACAATCGTTCATGTCTGCAAACAAAATAAGATTAGAAGTATTGGAGTTGCATTAAAATGAGCAATGAAAGGCCTGTGATTTAGCAGCTAACTTAAAATCTGAAAGACAAAGTTGTGCAATTTTCCTAAAGATCTATTCTGCAGTTTCTGCAGTCAGAAATGACTAGGAGGAGATTTGCCATTCAAGTATTTTGGGAAGCCAATGGGGGGAGGTTAAGTTTATTCATGAAAACAAAAAGAAAAAATAATAACTTGTCATTTAACATATGGACCTAGTATAGATTGTAGATAAACATTGATTTTAATTATTCCGGTGTAATCATTCTGGTTGACATGTGTTCTGTCTATTTATGAATTTGTGCTTTATTAGTCATTGATATTCCTAATTCCATTTCATGGCAGCTGGTGCTTCTAGAGAGAGTGCACAATTTTTAAAACACAAGTGAAATATTTAACAGGATTATATATTTTAATTTCTAAACGGTAATCAATTGTTTATTACAAATTTTAACTTTTCCAACTTTGTCATTGCACCTTCAGGCCATTTACATTTGACTTATATTGCTATCACATAGAACTTAGCCAGAGAATAGGAAAATACAAGACTATTCTTGAGTCAGTTTGGAACTGAGTGGCAGGTCTTAACTCCAACTTTCAAGAATGATATTGTGAGACTGTTTATTCCATTTACATATTCAAAAAGCTGAAATTACTCCCAATCATTCTGTATTTTAAAAAAAACAGTTGAGAGGGCAACATTTGCATGCAAACCCTTGCTTATGATGCTAGTAGATGTCGTTCAAGAAACTGCAAAAGGCAGAGAGGTGAAATCAAAATTCATCTGGAAAACACTTTTTTTCTAAAATGAATTATTAACACTAGTGTTATGTGTTATACAGTTCATAAGCAAAAGGAGTAATTTGTTTTTTAAGTGATGGACTATCTCCAAACTTCAAGCAATATATTTGTCGTGTCCCACTCCTCCTCTGACGGCCAGGTCTGGGAAGTCTGTATCAAGCGTGGCCACGAAGCCTCTGCAGCTTTGCCAAATTCCTGTCAGAGTTATCAGGGCAGGCAAGAATCCAAGGTGTGACCTCAGCAAACCAGATGAGACTTTGCTTGACTCAAGGAATGCCAAAAAGCAGATCCTTTATATAGGCCATGGGGTGTGGCTCCATGACTCAGCATTTATCCAGGCCTGCCCCTCCCTTCCTTTTGCTGACATCGCCTCTCCATTCTCTGGAAGCGGGGATCCGTCTACTGTGACTTTCCGTCCTCCTGATCTGCTGCCGGCAATTCTAGCATGTGGCTGGCTTTGTGCTCACACCCTGTAGGAGGGAGGTTTGTTTGCTCATTCTGTCCAGGAATGGTGCCAGGGCTGGGGGCTGGAGGCATGCCAGGCCGTTCCTCTTCATTATCAGACTCTGGCTCAGATAGCAGGAGATGGGAGGGGCCCGGCTGAGGAGAGGAGGGTGGGCGAGGCACAACAATATTAGCCTTCTATATATATAACTCTTACCTTCCTGGTTGGCAATCTTCCCTTCTGGACAACGAAGACAATCATAACAGCAAAATGGCTTCCCTTCTAATTTGCTTTTACTATATCCTGATTGACATTTGCTGTTACAGCGAGAAAGTGGCTGGGACTGTCCATAATGAAGAAGAGAGCATTTGTAATTGTCAGAAAAGGCTTCTGAATGGACCAGACTAGATATTTATTAAATTACCTCCTATTACTTTCCTATGGTCATGGTATGGTCTAATATTTGCTGTTCAACTGTGGTGGGTTTCAAATATTCTTACCACCAGTTCGCCACACGTGCACCTTACGTGAATGCGCCCATCCTTCTGCACATGCGCATGTGCATTGCTTGCTTGCGCACCTTCCACATATATGCCTGGCCTCGAACACCTGGCTAAATAGGATGGCATTACGCCGGGGCAGGGGGATGGGGTGGGCCCACCCCCACAGTAGCCGTTACTGGTTTGCCCAAACCAGTCCAAACCGGCTGAATACCACCTCTGATGTTAATTAGAGAATATTTGCTGTTAATTAGAGAAACAGAATGCGGGGATTGAGACAGATAGCAAGATACAGACAAAGAGAAATAGAGAGAGAGTGTGTGCAGAGGAAGCATGATGGTAGGATGTTAACTAAAATTTAATGAATGAACACTTAAGAAAAACGAAGAAAGAAGGCAGTGATTTAGTACTTTGCATGGTTAGACAATGTCACACTAGCTGATAATCAATAGATAGTTGGGAAGATTTTCTAAAGCTAACCATATGACCTAGATTGAGAATCAGAAACCATTTTGTTTTACCAATGCAAATAGTGGTAAAATCAATACTGTATGGTTTCATTAGTGGAATATTTATTTATTTTATTTATTTATTTATTTTGTCATAACAATATATGTAGGTATCATACAAAAAGATTATATAATATATAAACACATATATGAGTAAATATGAGGAGGTATAAGCATATATGTATATAGGAAGAAGAAAAGAAAAACAATAGGACAGGAACGGTAGTCACTTTTGTGCGCTTATGCACGCCCCTTATGGTCCTCTTAGGAATGGGGTGAGGTCAATAGTAGAGAGTTTTTGGTTAAAGCTTTTAGGATTATGGGAAGAGACCACAGAGTCAGGTAAAGTATTCCAAGCACTGATGATTCTGTTACAGAAGTCATATTTTCTGCAATTTAGATTAAAGCGGTTGACATTAAGTTTAAATCTATTGGTTGCTCTAGTATTATTGCAATTGAAGCTGAAGTAGTCTTTAATAGGAAGGACATTACAATAGATGATTATAATTATAATTATATAATTATATAATTATATTATACATAATTATATATATAATATTATATAATTATATAATATATTATATAATTATAATATATATATATATAATATTATATACTTATATAATATATATTATATAATTATAATTATATAATTATATATAATTATCAGACATAGTTGAATTTAACTTCTGTGGCATACCTGGTTAAACCTTCTTGGCCACACAATTGATTTCTCAGAAGAAGATAATATTTCTCTTTTGGATTTCATGGGATCTGTCCCACCAACTCTGACTCGTAGGAAAGACCGGTTTGGAAAAGTAATCCAATTTACAATGTCAAATCCAACCTCTAATTCACCGTTCTGATTGAAGGAAATCGTATCTCCTGCATCATTGTTAAAGGAGATTCTTCTCACAAAGTGATTGAGCTAAATTGAAAAACAAATAAATATTTTTTTAAAAAAAAACACACAGATAAATATACTATGAAGTGCAAAAAATAATGTAATTTTCCCTTTGAGGAAGACAGGTAAAAAATCCTTTCAAAGCTTTAAGAAGGTTATCAGTGTAACACTAGTTGACAAAGCATATCATAAATTAATTCATGTTAATTGAGCTATTATTTTTTAAATACAGTAAGACGCACAGTTGCAAAATAATAAAAAGCCATGGGACAACCTAAACACAGATCAAAATTAAGACTTTAAAACAACCATGATTTGGGGGCGTGGCCATGACCGTGGTGGGGTAAGGACCTTTCCTTCACTTCACAGGGCTTATTAATGAAGATTTATGAGAATTTATGCCGTTTGGAATGCACTGTTATGGACGAAAGTTAATAAATCATGAACTGAAAGTGTTAACAGCCCAGCAGATTGAATTTAAAACTGGTAGGTCATTTGAAACGGCTTGAATTAAGGAGTTTCTACAGCGTGGGTTGACCGAGCCGGCAGACAGGATAAGTTGGAATAAATTACTGTGTTCTGTTTTTTCAAAATTAACTATCTTGTTCTGTGTTAAAAAATTTTTATTCTACTGCTGAGGCTAAGTGAAGGACTGAATTTGATAATGAGAAGATTTTTTTTTTTTTGAGCCTTCCGGAAGTTCAGCCAAGAAGAATTTATCTGCTTTGCTGTCGTGGAGGAAAAATGGCGCTGATTAATGTTAGCTGTGAAGTTTTGTGTTTCTTTGTGGAGTAATAAATCATGAACTGAAAGTGTTAATAGCCCAGCAGATTGAATTTAAAACTGGTAGGTCATCTGAAACGGCTTGAATTAAGGAGTTTCTACAGCGTGGGTTGACCGAAGCCGGCAGACAAGATAAGTTGGAATAAATTGCTGTGTTTTGTTTTTCCAAAATTAACTATCTTGTTCTGTGTTAAAAAAAATTTTTCTATTGCTGAGGCTAAGTGAAGGACTGAATTTGATAATGAGAAGATTTTTTTTTTTTTGAGCCTTCCGGAAGTTCAGCCAAGAAGAATTTAATTGAAGAGAAGAGAAACTGATTTTTTATTGGATTGTTTGGTAGTAAGAGGATTTTACTGAGCTAATTTTTTCTTTATTTTTTTTTCCTCTGGAGAGCAAATTAATAGCTTGTTTATATTACAAAAAAAAAAAAAAGGATTTTGCTTCGTTTAAGTTGGTTTGTCTTCCTTTCTGCTTTGCTGACGTGGAGGAAAAATGGCGCTGATTAATGTTAGCTGTGAAGTTTTGTGTTTCTTTGTGGAGTATCCTTGAACTTGAGAGATAACAGTGCAAATAAGCCGCTTCGCTTCAATTAAAAGACAGTCGTCCTTTGATCTTCACTAAGACCCTCTGTAAAATTGGTTTGGAATCCTAGTTTGGGAAATTTTTTGGTTTTTTTCAAAATGACTCAACAACTTTCAGAAACGCAGCAACTTGCTGCAGCTTTAAATAAAATTGGGGAAAAAATAGCAGGACTATCAGAGCGTATAGATAATTTGACATTGAAACTGACATCTGAAATGCAGAATTTAAAGCAAGAGATGAATGAAAACTTTGCAAAACAAAAGAGGAAATGATAATGATTAAAGATGAAATGGAGCAGATGCATGTGCATGAAGTAAAAGTAGATCGGCAAATTGGTAAAATATTTTATAAAAATGAGCAGCAAGATAAGAGAATCTGTCTTTTGGAAGAAGAGATGAGGAAATATAATTTAGTTATCAGAGGAATCTCAGAAGAAAAGGAGGATAAATTGAAACAGCGGGTTTTGAAATGGATTAATGATTTGGATACGCAACTTACGCTCACAATAGCAGACCTGGCAAGTGTTTTTAGAATTGGATATAGAAGGCAAAATGGTTCTAACAGGAACGTGCTTGTCAGGTTCGCAAATCTTGGTGATAAGTTGGAAGTTATGGCCAAGGTGAGAGAGTTGGGAGATGCTTTGAAGTTCGAAGGGAAGACTATTCAAGTCTTCCCGGATATATCAAGAGAAGAAAGGGCATGGAGATTTTTTTTAAAACCAATCACAAAAGTTTTGAGGGATAATGGAATTAAATACAATTGGAGGCCACCACAACAATTGAAATTTTTTTATAAAGGAAGGATGCGTACAATCACCCCAGATATAGATGCATTATTATATTTACGGGAGCTTGGACTGATTGAGATGGAGGATTTAATGGAGATAAAAGATCAAATGCTTCAGATGGGTGGAACATACGCGGAAACATCAATCCCAGAAGAAGAAAAAGGGGCTATTGGAGGGCAAGACTCCAAAGGGTTAAAGAGGAAAGAAATATCACCTGTGTTGGTTGAACAGAAGAAGAGTCGTGAGGATACAGTAAGAGAAGAAGCAGATAAGAGTCTTGGAAAATACGAAGCTGAATGCGGGTCATCGTTATCTTTTTTTTTGAGTGATGAATTTAAATAGACAGCCCGAAAGAAGTGGCCCGGGCATTGGCATGTCCCCTCTCCCCCATTCTCTTTATAGAGGCGAAATCGATGAGGATGTGGGGGAAGAAGATTGTTTGTACTTTATTGTCTGTTTTGTTTTTTGTTTTTTTTCTGTTTTCTTATTGTTGTTTATATGTTAAATATGGTAGTTTAATGTCGGGTGGTGGGCACAGAAAGGAAGATGCGGGGATAGGATTAAAAAATTTATATTTTAAATGGGAGTTATAAAAATAATGTCATGGAATGTGAAGGGTACAGGGAACCAGATTAAAAGAAGAAGATTGGAGCTTAAGATTAAAAGGGATTTGCCAGACATTTTATTTTTACAAGAAACCCATCAGAAATCTGAAGATTCAAATAGAATGTATATAAAAGGTATGCAAATATATGAAAAAGCATTTGGATCTTCAAAAGCTAGAGGAGTTGCAACACTGATATCAGATAGGGTGTACTTTGAAAACATAAGGTAATTTTGGATGAAGATGGAAGATATGTAATAATTGTTGGAAATCTTAATGAGGAAAAAGTGACACTTGTTAATTTATATTTACCGAATGAAAACAAAGAGAATTTCTTGAAAAATAACAAAATTTTGGAGAATGAAAGTGTAGGAAAGTAATTGTGGCTGGGGATTTTAATTAAACCAGAGAAAAAATAGATAGTACTAATCCCACCCGCTGTGGAGGAGCAAATAAAATGGGGATTTTAAATATGTGGATGCTTCGAAATGGCGTGGTTGATGTGTGGAGAGAGGTTAAAGGAATTGAGAGAGTATATACTTTTTTCTAAGATATATAATACATATTCTAGAATTGATTATATTTTTCTTTCTAAAGATTTGTTGAATAATGTGGATAAGGTAGATGTGGGAATTTAAAGATTCTGATCATGCAGAAGTTATGGTGGACTTAGATTTTAATTTTGAGAAAAAGAAGCTATTGGAGATATGACGAGAAATTGTATAAAATGAAAAGGATAAAAATGGATACTTAAAAACTGGAGGAAAGTTGGAGATTAAATGATAACGGGAGGTTAAATTTGAAATTGTTTGGGATGCGATGAAAGCGGTGTTTAGAGGAGAGTATTAAATTATCAAGTAGGAAATATAAAAATTATAAAATTAAAATGGAAAGAGATAAAAATCAGATTAAAGAATTGGAAAATCAATTTTGCTTACTAAAGAAAAAAATTCTTCAGGAGCTTAATATGTTAAGAAATAAAATGATAGAAGAAGATACAGAGTTAGTAAAAGAAATTTGAGATTTTAAATAGGAATTTTTGAATTTAGTAATAGAAATTCTAAATTATTGGCAAAGATGGCGAAAGATAAAAGAGAGAAGAGAGAAATTGGAGTTTTGATAGATGATAGAGGTATAAGATGTTATAAAAAATTAGAGAAATGTGAAGTGGTTAGAAATTTTTTTCAGAAACTATATTCAAAGAAACCAATTAATCGGGGAAAATTGCAAAGCTATTTAGAAAAGTATGTGGTGAAAATTGATCAAACATATAAGGAATTGATGGAAGAAGATATAACACAAGATGAGATTAATGGAATAATACAAAATTAAAATTAGGGAAAGCTCCAGGTGAGGATGGATTACCTATTGAGTTTTATAAAGAATTTAAAGAATTAATAATACCAAGATTGCAAAAATTATTTAATGGAATATTACATGGTGGGGAAGTACCTTCGTCATGGAATAGAACGGTGATATCCCTAATTCCTAAACCAGATAAAGATTTAGAAAGGATTGAGTCCTATCGGCCCATTTCTTTAATTAATCAGGATGCAAAGATATTTACTGCTATTATAAGTAATAGATTAAATAGATTTATAGATAGATATATAAGTTATAATCAAGTAGGCTTTGTGAAGGGTAGATACATGAGTGATATTGTTAGAAGAGTATTAAATATTATAGATGTAGCTGAATATAATGGTGATAAAATTGGTATAGTATCATTGGATATTTTTAAAGCTTTTGATTCTGTACAATGGGAAACAATTAAAGTAATTGTGGAGGCTTTAGGCTTTGGTAATAAGTTTATACATGTTATTTCAAAATTATACCAAAAGAGCAGTGCAAGAGTGAAGGTGAATGGAATATTAACTGAAGAGATAAAATTAGAAGCTGGTACGAGACAAGGATGTCCCTGTCCCCAACATTATTTTTATTGGCTATGGAAATATTGACAAAATGATAGAAAAGATGAAGAATTAGAAGGATATAAGGGTATAAGATAAATTTGTATGCGGATGATACTTTAATTATTTTGAAAAATGTAGAGAAAGATTTGAAAAGATATATAAGCATTTGATAGAATTTGAAGAAATGACAGGATTGAAAGTAAATTGGTCAAAGTCAGAATTATTGATGGATAGTAATGGTAATGAGTCTGAGAATATGCAAGAGCAATTTGGGATAAGGATTAAAACACATTGAAATATTTGGGTATAGTGCTTTCACTTAAGGTTAAAGAATTGAAAAAACTTAATTATGATGTGGTGATTAACGAAATTGAGAAGAAGATAGATAAATATAAAATTTTAAAGTTGTCTTGGTTTGGTAGAATTGCAATGTGTAAGATGATGTTGCTGCCCAAGTTCAACTTTTTATTCGAGATGCTACCACTAAATTTGACAGAGAAAGATATTGAAGGATATCAGAAAAAACTGGATAAATTTTGCAATGGTGGTAAAAGACCCAGATTAGTGAAGAAAATGTGGTATCAAAATCAAAAGGAAGGTGGATTAGGAATCCCCAAATTATTTAATTATTACTGTGCGTATGGTATCCGGATAGTGGTAAAAATACTTAAAGGTGAAGATAATTATTGGAGAGATTTAGAGTTAAGGGATATAGAAATTTGGATCAAGGTGGTTTTAGATAAAGCAAATTTAAAATGTGTAAGTAGAAGTTATTGGTTAAAGGGATTAAGTAAAAATGTGGAACAAATTTGTTAAAATTTTAATTCCGGATATAATCTTTTTGGGGGAGACAACTGGAATTTGGCCAATTAAAAATAATATAAAAGCGTAATGAAGTGATTAAAGAGGAAATATAGAAATTATTAGAGATTGGATAAAAGTTATGGGAAATGAAAGGAGGAATAAAGAAATTATTGAAAAATTAGGGTTAAGTTGGTTTGAAAAATACAGATAGAAAATGGACAAAAAACTAAAGGAAAATTATTCAATAAATAGATGTGAAACTGAATTTGAATATTTAGTATCTCGGATTATGAAAGATGAAATTGGGCTAAAGGGACTCGTTAGTAGGGTTTATAAGATTATAAATTCTGATGAAAAATTACAAAGAGTGATGAGGACAAATTGGGAAAAAGATCTTAATATTGAAATACCAGAATCAGATTGGAATGTGAATTGGAAGAGTAGAATTATGAGAACTTTATCTATAAGGATTAAAGAGCACAATTATAAAGTTGTTTGGAAATGGTATTTGACTCCAGTAAGATTGTCACAAATGGATAAAAAACTAGTAAAAATGTTGGAGATGTGAGATGGAATTGGGGACTTATGAACATATGTGGTATAATTGTGATAAGGTTAAAAAGTTTTGGCAACAATTGGAGAAAATGATATTTGAAATGATGGGGAAAGTAATAACATTGAGAGTGGAAACTATATTATTGTTGGTAATTAAGGAAATAGAATTAACAAAATATGAAAAAGAATTGATTAGATTTATGATTATAATAGGTAGAATTATAATAGCTAGATATTGGAAACTAGATGTGATTTTTAGAATAGAAGAGTGGAATTCTGAAATGTGGAAATTAGCTTTAAATGATAAAATGACATGTGATATTAAAATTAGAAGTGGTGTGTATAAAGAAGATATTTTCTGGAAGACTTGGAAACCATTTGTGGACTTTGCGCTTGGAACATTGGACGCTTCAGTACCTGTACCTCGAGAACGTGGATTTTGGCAATTATGAGGATATATCCGAAGACCCAAATCTTCCTTTTATGTATAGCACAAGGGTGTAATAATGTATTTTTTTTGTTTGTTTGTTGTAAAAAAAGTAATAAAAAAAAAAGAAAAAAAAAATAAAAAAAAAAATAAAACAACCATGATTTGAATTGTTTTTGAGGAAATGTTAATATTGACTAATATTTTGGGGTGAGATGGGGAAACTTTTAAAATTACGCATGAACTAAACTGCAAGCAATTAGAATATGTCAATTTTATAGACCAGGTAAATGGACAAATCTATTAATATAATATAATATAACAACAGAGTTGGAAGGGACCTTGGAGGCCTTCTAGTCCAACCCCCTGCCCAGGCAGGAAACCCTACACCATCTCAGACAGATGGTTATCCAACATTTTCTTAAAAATTTCCAGTGTTGGAGCATTCACAACTTCTGCAGGCAAGTCATTCCACTTATTAATTGTTCTAACTGTCAGGAAATTTATCCTTAGTTCTAAGTTGCTTCTTTCCTTGATCAATTTCCACCCATTGCTTCTTGTTCTACCCTCAGGTGCTTTGGAGAACAGCCCGACTCCCTCTTCTTTGTGGCAGCCCCTGAGATATTGGAACACTGCTATCATGTCTCCCCTAGTCCTTCTTTTCATTAAACTAGACATACTATTAGCTTATATTAATTGATTATTCTGTTGGTTTAGGACGGTGGTGGTGATGGTGGTGTCAAACTCAAGGTGGTGTCAAACTCAAGGTCCGGAGGCTAGATCCGGTCTGTGGGGTACTTAGATCTGACCCTGGAAACAGCAAAGGACAGGTCCATGTTGCCTATGCCAATGAAAACAGAGCTAGGGAGGGCTGCAGGCAGCCCTCATGAGCTCCATTTTCACTGGCAGAGGGTTGCAAGAGGCTGTCGTAACCAAAAATGGAGCTTGGGAGCCCAGTTTCACTGGTAAAGCACTCGGGTCACCACATGTGCCCCAGCACGAGTGATGTCAAACTGGCATACCCCCCTCTGGCCACCACCACCCCCGGCCCCACAAGGTTAAATATAACCCTGATGTGGCCTTCAATGAAATCGAGTTTGACACCCTTGGCTTAGGATTTTACCTGCCAGAATTGCTGTTTCAGAAAGGAGAGTTTGGCTTTGTGGTTTTCTGTTCTGGATGTAACTGCAGAAGACAGCATGCCATGCAAAGCCTGTGCTACCAAGTGGACTGCATTGTAGACGCTGTAGCTGTGGCCGGTCATGTCCATTTCAAACACAGATGTTGGAAGAGTCTCCAGTTTCTCTTTCCCAGTGCACATGACTTCTTCTTCTTCATCATCATTTATCACAGAGTTGGAAAATGAACATTCAAATGCATTTTTCCAAAAGAGCTTGACAAAGCTATCCTCTTTCTCAAAGTCAGGGTTTCTCGACTGTACAAATTCCCGGAATCCCAACACTTTGTTTGAATGAATTGCAAAAGAGAGGGCACCATGGATGAAGTCTATGTCCTCATTCTTTAAGAAGGGAAATGAAATGAAATCTATTTGTGCTGTCAAAACCCATACTTTAACTTTTGTCCATAGCTCGATTCCTTGCAATCTGGAAATAAGGGGGAATGTTCTGAAAAGAATCATGTCATCAATTTCCCCGTGGATTATTACTACATTAGTGGTGCTTCTCATAATCACCTTGTATGTTTGAATTCCATCTTCCATAAAGTCAAAAATGCTATTTGAATACGTTGTTGCTGGAATGCCTTCAATGAAATCAAAGCAAATACCTCTTTGGGCAAACATGGGAACTACATCATGTACAAAACTCTCACTGTTCTCATTCTTTGAAGAAATTATACCAATCCATGTCCAATTAAAATACAGCAGCAACTGGAGAATTCCTTTGTACTGAGAGTTGATATTTGGGAACATTTGTTGGTATAAAACAGCTTCCTTTTCCCCTCTTCTCTCTGGAGTATAGCTATATATGATCTAAACACATAGGAATAATGGGTTGGGAGGATGCATACTCAGTTTCATACTTTTTGAAGTGCCCTAAGAATATAAATTAAACTCAAATTCCATTTTCAAAGTTTGAATCCAACCATACTTTACACAGGAATTCAGGGCATGTTAATGGACCAGAATGTTCCCGCATTCTTTCTAAGCTTTGATGATTTGGAATTCACCTGGAAAACCAACGTTTTACTAGGCTTAGTCTAGTTTGTTTTTGCATTGGGAAATCTACGATATAGTAGTGCATTCCCCTTAGGCAAAACTGAACCAACAAAACTAATCTTCTAGATAGTTTGCCCCAGACAATCTATTAAACTGTCCAATATGCATTTCATGGAAGACATTTTTTTTTCCCATCATATGATTAAGGCAGAACATATATTGTGAATAACATGGAGAGCCAAGAAAACAAACAAATGGATCATCAAAAGAAATTGGGGTACAAATGATCAGATCAGAAATTTGTGGGAACAATTATTTATTTATTTTATTTATTTATTTGTCAAACAGTATATATAAGCATAACCATGAAATAACTATACGATATATAAGCATATATATAAGCATAAGTATAAAATAACTATACGAATTGGATACAATCAAAGGGGACATTGGGACAGGAACAGTAGGCATGTTGGTACTCTTATGTATGCCCCTGACAGATCTCTTAGGAATGGGGTGAGGTCAATAGTAGATAGTTTTTGGTTGAAGCTTTGGGGATTTTGGGAAGAGACCACAGAGTCAGGTAGTGCATTCCAGGCATTAACAACTCTGTTACTGAAGTCATATTTTCTGCAATCAAGATTGGAACGGTTCACATTAAGCTTAAATCTATTGTGTGCTCGTGTATTGTTGCGATTGAAGCTGAAGTAGTCTTCAACAGGAAGGACATTGTAACAGATGATTCTATGAGTTAAACTCAGGTCATGTCGAAAGCGGTGAAGTTCTAAATTTTCTAAACCCAGGATTTCAAGTCTGGTGACATAAGGTATTTTGTTGTAATCAGAGGAGTGGAGAACTCTTCTTGTAAAATATTTCTGGACATGCTAAATTGTATTAATGTCTGAAATGAGGTGTGGGTTCCAGACAGGCGAGCTGTATTCAAAAATTGGTCTAGCAAATGTTTTATAAATGGTTAGTAGTGTAATGTTAATTAATGTAATGTAAATTACATTAATTAACTAAATTAAAGTAATTAATTAATTAAAGTAGTGTAATGTTAATTACTCAGTGGAACAGCTTGCCTTCAGAAGTTGTGGGTGCACCAGCACTGGAGGTTTTTAAGAAGAAACTGGACAGACACTTATGTGGAATGGTATATGGTTTCCTGCATGAGCAGAGGGTTGGATTAGAAGACCTCCAAGGTCGCTTCCATCTCTGTTATTCTATTAAGTTTTTTTTTTCACTTTTAAGAAAGGCATCCTTTTAGTTCATTCACAGCAGTATACAGTAACTATTGCTCTTTTTAGATCTGCTTGTCAACAGCATATAGACGAGAGGTCGAACGACTAGCCTTGTGGTGCAACCAAAACAATCTGGAACTGAACACACTCAAAACCGTAGAAATGGTGGTAGACTTTAGGAGAAACCCTTCCATACTTCCACCTCTCACAATACTAGACAACACAGTATCAACAGTAGAAACCTTTAAATTTCTAGATTCTATCATATCGCAAGATCTCAAATGGACAGCTAACATCAAAAACATCATCAAAAAAGGACAACAAAGAATGTTCTTTCTGCGCCAACTCAGGAAGCTCAAACTGCCCAAGGAGCTACTGATTCAGTTCTACAGAGGAATTATTGAGTCTGTCATTTGCACCTCTATAACTGTCTGGTTTGGTTCTGCAATCCAACAAGAAAGACACAGACTTCAAAGAATAATTAGAACTGCAGAAAAAATAATTGCTACCAACCTGCCTTCCATTGAGGACCTGTATACTGCACGAATCAATAAGAGGGCCGTGAAAATATTTACAGATCCCTCACATCCAGGACATAAACTGTTTCAACTCCTACCTTCAAAACGACGCTATAGAGCACTGCACACCAGAACAACTAGACACAAGAACAGTTTTTTCCCGAAGGCCATCACTCTGCTAAACAAATAATTCCCTCAACACTGTCAAACTATTTACTAAATCTGCACTACTATTAATCTTCTCATCATTCCCATCACCAATCTCTTTCCACTTATGACTGTATGACTGTAACTTTGTTGCTGGCAATCCTTATGATTTATATTGATATATTGACCATCAATTGTGTTGTAAATGTTGTACCTTGATGAACGTATCTTTTCTTTTATGTACACTGAGAGCATATGCACCACGTCAAATTCCTTGTGTGTCCAATCACACTTGGCCAATAAAAAATAATAATAATCAAAGCCTAGAAACCACCATTTATTGCAAGGCCACCAACACCCCATACATTCTGAATTTCAACAGCAACCATCCACTCTCAAACAAAAAAAAGTTGCATCGGAACACTATACAGCATGCCCTGTGCTTCAGTGGTGAAATCCTCCACGGTTTGCTACTGGTTCACTGCCTGCACATGCACGGTGCATGCCAAATGCATCTTGTGTGTGTGCGCATGTGCAGTGCATGCCAAACACACGATGCACATGCATGCACAGTGTGCGCCTAATGCATGCTGCGTATGCACACATGCACAGTGCACACCAAATGTACGCCTTAAGAAAGCAAATAGAATAATGAGAAAGGGGGGAACAGCTGTGCTGCACAATTTAGATTCTAAATTTAGAATATAAATCACGCAACACAGCTGATCATTGGAAATACTGGTTCAGACAAACCAGTAGCATTTTTTTTAACTACGGGTTCGCCCAAACCAGTAGCTTTGATTACTACCAGTTTACCCAAACATGTGTGAACCAGTAGCATTTCACCCGTTGTGCTTTGTTTCTTCCTTTCTCTCCTCACTATGTTGCACAGACAACTTGTAACAAATGATTGTGGATATCCATTCTGCTTGAATTGTTCATGTAGGCACCTGCTCTCCAATTGTTTGGCTTTCTGGGTGCTACAGTGGGTTCTCAGCCTGCTGTATAGTGTTCTGTTATGCCAAACATCAAAACATTTTGGAAGCAGTGGAACACAGCTTCCGATATCTGTAAGTGGGCACCACCCACCACCCAGAGGCTACCATACAAGGACAAATTATGCACTGTAATAATTGCTTGGAGGTGGGAGATACTTCCACTGTAATCTACCAGATCCTCTGCATAGCCCCTGTGACTATGTAGGACAGATAGGGAGGAAGCTAACCACCAGACTGCAGGAAAACAAGAAGACCCAAATTTGTTGGAAGCCTCACCTTGCAATAAACAAGGGCATACACTCAATTTTGCAGCTACTAAGATTGTTGGAAGAGCAGGCACAAATCAGCCAGGGAAATGATTGAAACCTGGGAAGCAGGCCCTTCATCAATCAACAGGAGTGCTGATTTACCCCCAGCTTATCAAATACTTAGGAGGTGGGGGCTTTGCAGCATAAGGAAACAACAGCCAAGGATTTAATAGTCAGCAACAACTCGATCTCCATCTAAAAAGCAAAATAGCCACCATATAAACACCACACACAGAACAGCTCAAAGCAGCCAGAGAAATTCCCTGAAGATGGGCTCCAGCATGAGTCCAAAAGCTCAGAAGACAAAATCTCTGGTCCTGGTGACCAACCCAGATTGAGTCCTGCACCATAAAATAACTATATCTATTTAAATACTGAATAAATAAATAAAAGTCCAATATTCCAAGCAAGCAGTATACCTGTGGCATCTTGTAAAGGGACAGAATGGTTGACATATGAGCCCCAACTGCAGCGGTTGGTCCTCCAATGACAGCAATTGGCCTATTCTGCATGTCACAGCTGTAGCTAGGGATGAATCGGTCCTGAGTAGAGAACAGTTCCAATGAGGCACGATAGGTCCAACTTGCACTAAAGTAGCCATTGTAGATATGGAAGCCCAAGGTATGGTTAGGTAAGAGCTCAGGATTTTCATTGATTTCCTTGACTGCAAATTGCAAAGCCAGAAATTGCTGATAGATTGATGTGATTACTCTAAAAAGAGTAGTACATATTATTTTCTAGCATTTGTAGTTTAAAATAAAATACTTGGCATATTGATGAAGGTCTCAATTAGTCTGATTAATGAATCCCATGAAATGGTTAATAAATCCCATAAATAGAATAGAATAGAATAGAACAGAACAGAACAGAACAGAACAGAACAGAATAGAATGGAACATACAGCTAGAGGGATATAAATTATTTAAAAGAAATAGACCAAATAACAGAGGAGGCGGAGTTGCACTATATATAAGAAATAACTACATCTCTACAGAAATAGAGCACAACAATGATGAAAATCATCCTGAATGCATTTGGGTCAATATAATAATAATAATAATATTTTAATTTTTATATCGCCCTTCTCCCGAAGGACTCAGGGTGGTTAACAACCAGATAAAATACAATACAATACACTACAATAAAATAAAACCAATTAAAAAACTTATTCAATATGATCAATAATTTAAAATTATAAAATACATAATATAAAACCCCATTTAAAATCCAATTTAAAAACCCATTTTATGCCAGTCCTGCTCGGAAGAATAAATACGTCTTCAGCTCGCGGCAAAAGGTCCGGAGGTCAGGAAGTTGATGGAGTCCAAGAGGAAGCTCATTCCAGAGGGTAGGTGCCCCCACAGAGAAGGCTCTCCCCCTGTGGGTCGCCAGCCGACATTGTTTGGCTGACGGCACCCTGAGGAGACCCTCTCTATGGGAGCGCACCGGTCGGTGGGAGGCATATGGTAACAGAAGGCGGTCCCGAACATATCCGGGTCCTATGTCATGGAGCGCTTTAAAGGTGATAACTAGCACCTTGAAGTGCACCCGGAAGACCACAGGCAGCCAGTGCAGCTTGCGCAGGAGAGGTGTTATATGAGAGCCAAGAGTGGCTCCCTCTATCACCCGCGCAGCTGCATTCTGGACCAACTGGAGCCTCCGGGTGCTCCTCAAGGGAAGCCCCATGTAAAGAGCATTGCAGTAGTCCAGGCGAGAAGTGATGAGGGCATGAGTATATAAAATATAAAACGGGGGAAAAATGATATTGACATAGGCCTATACTATAGGCCACCCAACCAAACAGAGGAAGTAGATGAACTTTTTGCTAGTCAGCTAACTAAGGTATGTAGGAAGCACATCACAGTAGTAATGGGGGATGTTAACTACCCTGACATCAACTGGGGGACAAACTCTGCACCAAGTGGAAGATCCAACAGGTTCCTAACAAACCTAGCAGACAACTTTGTTTCCCAAAAAGTAGAGAAGGCAACAAGGGGATCAGCCATACTGGACTTAATTCTCACTAACAGAGATGAAATGATAGAAGGTGTTGAAGCTACAGGAACCTTGGGGGCAAGTGATCACACAATATTGGAATTCGACATTAAGCAAATACAAATAGAACAAAGTCAAACTACAGTCGTGGACTTTAAGAGAGCTAATTTCAATAAACTTAGAAAGAGCTTGAAAAGGATTCCATGGATGGGAATCCTCAAGGGGAAAACAACTCAAGAAGCTTGGGAAATTTTGAAAAGTGAGATTATAAAAGCACAGTCTAGCATAATACCAATGAAGAAGAAAAATAATAGATCTCAAAAGAAACCAGCATGGATGCATAAAGAGCTCTCTGACAAATTGAAAGACAAAAAGAACAAATATAAAAAGTGGAAAGAGGGGCAAATAACTAAGGCAGAATATTAGCAAATAGCCCAAGCTTGTAAAGATGAAGTGAGGAAAGCTAAGGCTCACAACGAACACAGGCTAGCTACAAAAGTAAAAAATAACAAAAAAAGCTTCTTCCAACATGTTAAAAACAAGAAAAAAGTCAAGGAAACAATTGGCCCATTCCTGGGAGGAAGTGGCAAGAAGGTGACAAGCAACAGGGAGAAAGCAGATCTACTTAACTCATATTTTGCATCTGTCTTTACACAAAAGGAAAAAACAATCCAACCTATCAAAAACAGCACCACAAAAAACAGATTAGGAACACAAGTTAAAATAGGGAAGAAAATGGTAAGTGAACACCTGTCTACCCTAGACGAGTTCAAATCACCAGGACTGGATGGATTACACCCCAAAGTTCTGAAGGAACTGGCAGACAAGATCTCAGAACCACTGAACTATATCTTTCAAAGATCCTGGAGCACAGGGGAGCTGCCAGAGGACTGGAAAAGAGCTGATGTAGTTCCCATCTTCAAAAAAGGGAAAAAAAACAGATCCAGGAAACTTCAAACCTATCAGCCTGACCTCAATCCCGGGGAAGATTCTGGAAAAGATAATCAAGCAACGAATCACTGAACACCTAGAAGCAAACAAAGTAATAACCAAAAGCCAACATGGGTTTGTCAAAAACAGATCATGCCAGACTAATCTTATTGCATTCTTTGACAAAGAGTCAAAATTAGTAGACCAAAGGAATGCTGTCGATATAATTTACTTGGACTTCAGTAAAGCATTTGATAAAGTAGACAATAACCTACTACTAGATAAAGTAGAAAAATGTGGGTTAGACAGCACCACCACCAGGTGGATTCGTAACTGGCTGACCAACTGCACTCAACGTGTAGTCCTCAATGGAACTACATCCACATGGAGGGAAGTATGCAGTGGAGTACCCCAAGGCTCTGTTTTAGGCCCAATACTCTTCAACATCTTCATCAATGACTTGGACAAGGGGATAGATGGGGAACTCATCAAATTTGCAGATGATACCAAGCTGGAATAGCCAACACTCCAGAAGATAGGCTCAAGTTACAGAAGGATCTTGACAGACTTGAACATTGGGCGCTATATAACAAAATGAAATTCAACAGTGAAAAAAGTAAGGTTCTACATTTAGGCAAAAAACACAAAATGCACAGATATCTGTGGTATCTTGTTCAATAGTAGTACCTGTAAGAGGGATCTTGGAGTCCTAGTGGACAACCATTTAGATATGAGCCAGCAGTGTGCAGTAGCTGCTAAAAAAGCCAACACAGTTCTGGGCTGCATAAACAGAGGGATAGAATCAAGATCACGTGAAGTGTTAGTGCCACTTTATAATGCCTTGGTAAGGCCACACTTGGAATATTGCATTCAGTTTTGGTTGCCACGATGTAAAAAAGATGCTGAGATTCTAGAAAGAGTGCAGAGAAGAGCAACAAAGATGATTAGGGGACTGGAGGCTAAAACATATGAAGAACGGTTGCAGGAACTGGGTATGTCTAGTTTAATAAAAAGAAGGACTAGGGGAGACATGATAGCTGTGTTCCAATATCTCAGGGGTTGCCACAAAGAAGAGGGAGTCGGGCTGTTCTCCAAAGCACCTGAGGGTAGAACAAGAAGCAATGGATGGAAACTGATCAAAGAAAGAAGCAACTTAGAACTAAGGAGAAATTTCCTGACAGTTAGAACAATTAATCAGTGGAACAACTTGCCTGCAGAAGTTGTGAATGCTCCAACACTGGAAATTTTTAAGAAAATGTTGGATAACCATCTGTCTGAGATGGGGTAGGGTTTCCTGCCTGGGCAGGGGGTTGGACTAGAAGGCCTCCAAGGTCCCTTCCACTTTGTTATTATTATTATTTTTAGGATAGAATAGAATAGAATTCTTTATTGGCCAAATGTGATTGGACACACAAGGAATTTGTCTCTAGTGCATAAGCTCTCAGTGTACATACAAGCAACAAGTGATAAATCATCATCATCACAAAATACGTTCATCATAAATCATAAGTTCCAACACTTAGTGATAGTCATAGGATACCAAATAAACAATTAACATAAATAATACTAGATACAAATAAAACAAATAATATAAATCGTAAGATACAAGCAACAAAGTTATACTCATAAGAAGATAAAGAAATAGGTAATAGGAAAGATAAGAAAAATAATAGTAATAAAGCCCTCCTAGGTAGTTTTACAGTGTTGTAGGAATTAGTTGTTTAGCAGAGTGATGGCATGGGGGAAAAACTGTCCTTGTGTCTAGTTGTCTTGGCATGCAATGGCCTATAGTGTCCTCTTGAAGGAAGAAATTGAAACAGTTTATGTCCAGGATGTGAGGAATCTGTAGATATTTTCACAGCCCTCTTTCTGGTTCATGCAGTATACAGGTCCTCAATGGAAGACAGGCTGGTAGCAATTGTTTTTTCTGCAGTTCTAACTATCCACTGAAGTCTGCGGTCACTGTATTTACATTTGCACTATTTGAAGTGATATCTATGGAAAATAGGGTAATTGGTTCCAGTTTCGTTGAAATAGACCATGAAGAATTTTAAGCAGAATTTTTATATTTCATTAATGAACTATTACAGTAATCCAAATTTATTGCAGTTATATAAAATTAAATACCTATACTGAAATTGAAACTGTTACAGTAAAAGATTAAAAGATATTGACAACCTAAATTTATTTTTAACAGTCACAGAGTACTTATAGAAAGCAAAATAAAAGGAAAACTATTCTAAACATTATTCCTATCTATCTTTTCAATATATAGCACTCATAAATATTTAAAAATAAATAAAGTGAACAAAGGGCAAGTTGAAGGATAATAAACTCATAAACTCTGCTGTAGTTCTTCAAAATGAGCCTCTTCTTTTTTTGAGCTTTCCACAAATGGAAACTTCCTCTTTTCCATTTTGCAAACACAATAATTGACATCTAAAACCCCATCTGTGCCTATACTAGCCTCATTCTAAATGAATTTTGACTTGCATTATAAACAACTTGGTATCTGCATTAATATCACCCTGTACAAGAAGTGATTATGATCTACTTGTACTTTTTTGTTCTTTTAAATATTGTATATTAATGCAAGAAAATAGGATTCAGATTCTCATTTAAAAGCTATTTTGAATTTTGAAACATATACAGAGACACTGCCTATCTTGAAGGTCCATTGGATTAACATGGAAGTTTCATTTAGTGCAAAATCGATCATAGAATAGAATAGAATACTTTATTGGCCAAGCATGGTTGAACTCACAAGGAATTTGTCTTGGTGCATAAGCTCTCGGTGTACTTAAAAAAAAAGATACATTTCTAATACAACTATTAGATAGTTAGTAGACAATATCTGTCCCTCACTAGAGAGAAATCAGTATTTATCTTTAATGTTGTTCCCTTCTGATTATGGATATCAATTTCAGATAACATTGCAAATGTCTTATTTCTATTCTATCAGTAGTATCATCCCTTTAAGATTTGACCTAATCAGAGGTTTGTTTCACATATTTTTACCACCAGTTCACCGTGCAATGAAAATATGAGTGCGTGCGTGCCTTCCGCACATGTGCATTGCCTTCCATGCATGCACTTTGCTCGCTTGTGCGGCTTGCACATATGTGCGCAGCTTAGAAAATGTGGCTAAATAGGACAGCATAGCACCAGTGTGGGTGGACAGGCGAGGAGGTCCACCCGCAAGTCACCACTACCAATTTGCCTGAACCGGTCGGAACTGGCTGAATACTACCACTGGACCTAATAGATTCTTCATTATACATATGACATGATTTTTGCAGGTAAGAATCTTATAAGGAGAAAAATCTCATTATGAGAATGAAATCAGAAATTGAAAATCAAGAGGAGGATTGTCATCACTGCTTTTTCTCAGTAGAAATTCTAAACCTTCTTCAGAAGACTTGGTTGAATAAAATGACCATCTTACTCAACCCAGCTCTCTCCTTAGCTCAATATCAGAACCAGATACAAGGAGTTTTGTGATGTACAATACTACTAGTTCTAGCATTCCTTTATAGTCCAGGTTTTAGACATTTCAGCATAATATCTTATTACCCCACACTTGAGAGTGTGTGTCACTCGTCTTGCTTTTCCTATGGATGTGTTGTTTTCTAAATATTTTTTTTTAAATTATTTATTTCATCAAGCATGTATTTTATGACAGATACAAGTGTAAACATAATTATAAATACATGTAAAGGATAAAAATAAAAGAAAACATTAGGATAGGGACGGTAGGCACACTGGTGCGCTTATGCACGTCCCTTACAGAGCTCTTAGGAATGGGGTGAGCTCTACAGTAGAAGTCTAAGGTTAAAGTTTTGGGGATTTGGGGAAGAAACCACAGAGTCAGGTAGTGCATTCCAGGCGTTGACAACTCTGTTACTGAAGTCATAGCATTTGTGCTAATAAAATACTTAAAAGAAAATGAAATGTTTGTTCTCAACCTATAGGTGTTTAAAATTTGCTGCCTAATTAATTATTCTGAAGACAGTGGTAGAAAAGGAACACAAATGCATAGGATATCATTTCAGCAAAGTCTGGATAATACACAACAATGATTTATTTAAAAAAAAGGGAATACAATTAACAGCAAACAAAGACAGGTCTTTTGAATACAAATTATTATGTGATACATATGAATCGTACAGAATCTTAAATTGAACTTAACTTTGCATTCATGCAGGTTTTTTCAAACCCTTACATGAATTACTTATCTTTATCTTCTTCTATAATTTTGATTTATATTTTGCTTCCCAATCTAGTCAATAGCCAGAAAATTCTCCAAGACTGGCTTGGTGCTGCCAGATATATTTGTTGGCATGTATGTTTAAAAGGAACTTACAGAATATCATCAAAGAGATGACCAGAGGGTGCTTCACTGAAGTCCGGCATGGCACAGAATATGTACATCTTAGATAAAATACCTACAATGATCAGGTCTCCTGGTTGGTATTGCTTATGAAGAAAAGGCAGAGGCTCACCAATCCTGCATTTAGCACTGGGAAATTTGCATACAATTTGGGGCAAAAACATTAAAACCAATGTCTCAAACACCACCATCCTGGATGAATCAGTTCCTCTTTAAGCCATTACCAGCATCCTCCCTCAGTCAGTTTACATAAAAGCCCATGTGGCGACTGAGTAAATTTCTCTTTGAACAAAAAACTGTCAGGTGGTGAGACTCACAGAATCCTTTGTAGCTTATTCCCAACTTAAAATACTCCAGGGAGTATTAATGGTACTGTATTTTTTTTTCAAATACTTTTGCTTTTCTCATGTTGTGTTTCCATTCTAGTGGCTCTAGAATTCATGTGGGATATAACTCTTAAATGAATAATTTATTTTAATTATAATAATATAACGCTTAAATGAATAATTGCAATAAATATAAGGGGAGAAAAGAAACCTAAATCATAAATAAGAAAAAACTGATTCATGTTGTTGATCACATAGGCCATTGGTCTGATAGAAATGCTTTACATATTTTAGAAAAATAACAAGAATTATAATAGATTATTGATGTTGTCAGAAGGAGTACAAGTGTTCCCTTTGCTTTGGTGGGTTTCAAATTTTTTTACTACCGGTTCTGTGGGTGTGGCTTGGTGGGCATGGCATGGGAAGGATACTGTAAAATCTCCATTCTCTTTCCAATCCAGGGGAAGGTTACTGCAAAATCCCCATTTCCTCCCAATCAGCTGGGACTCAGGAGGCAGAGAATAAACGGGGGCAGTGCCAGTCAGAGTTTTTACTACCGATTCTCCGAACTATTCAAAATTTCCACTACCAGTTCTCCAGAACTGGTCAGAACTTGCTGAAACCCACCTCTGATGTAGTGGAAATAAACCTAGTCAAATTGCTAAGTATAATGGAGAAATTAAAAAAAAAAACCTCAATGGAATAGGCATTACATTTATGTAAGCATCGTTAAAGAGTTTCATAAATCGGTTTTTTAGTGATAGCATGATAATGATCCACAATCTAGTTGTAACTTCAAAAAGAAAGGGAGGGGAAGGGAAAATTTCTTCAGATTTCTTTGCATGAATATTACTTTTACTTCATTCATTATGATTTGGAAATGAGATTCTTTTGAAAATACACAAAACTGATATGAAGCCACAAGCAACAAATTAGCTTTCCCCAATCTTCACTGCCCAATAAATATATCTACTTTTTCTAAAACCTTAGCTAGCAACAAAAAGATCAAGAACATGAATATTTTAAAGACAGAAATAACATTATTCATTCCTAAAATATATGGTTAATAGGTAAAAACTATAAATATTAAATGGGAGCATTTTTTTCCTTACATCTTTACTTTCCAATTTTTTTTTATTTATTTACATTTATATCCCGCCCTTCTCCGAAGACTCAGGGCGGCTTACAGTTTTACTCCCAAAATCTGACTAAGTTCAAGAATAGAAACAACCCACCATATATAAAATATTCCTTTCTTTATATTCCATTAATTTAGTTATTACATACTCATACTTATATATATATATACTTATATATCGTATAGTTATTTCATGCTTACACTCATATATACTGTGTGACAAAATAAATAAATAAAATAAAAAGTATATATAAGCACTAAGTATGAAATAACTATACGATATATAAGCATATATATATATATATATATATATATATATATATATATATATATATATATATATATATATATATATATATATATATATATATTTTTAATCATATTTGTATACCGCCCTATCTCCCGAGGGACTCAGGGCGGTTAACAGGCACTTAAAAACACATAAATACAGAGTAAAAACAATTAAAAAACTTATTCTAAAAGCCAAATATTTAAAAATATAAAAATAAAACCCAGTTTAAAACCCGTAAATTTAAAATCTAACTCAGTCCTGCGCAAATAAATAAGTGTGTTTTAAGCTCGCGGCGGAAGGTCCGAAGGTCCGGAAGCTGACGAAGTCCTGGGGGTAGTTCGTTCCAGAGGGTGGGAGCCCCCACAGAGAAGGCCCTTCCCCTGGGCGCCGCCAGACGACATTGCCTCGCTGACGGCACCCTGAGGAGTCCCTCTCTATGAGAGCGCACGGGTCGGTGAGAGGTATTCGGTAGCAGTAGGCGGTCCCGTAAGTAACCCGGCCCTATGCCATGGAGCGCTTTAAAGGTGGTCACCAAAACCTTGAAGCGCACCCGGAAGGCCACAGGTAGCCAGTGCAGTCTGCGCAGGATAGGTGTCATGCGGGAGCCACGAGGGGCTCCCTCTATCACCCGCGCAGCCGCATTCTGGACTAACTGCAGCCTCCGGATGCCCTTCAAGGGGAGCCCCATGTAGAGAGCATTGCAGTAATCCAGGCGAGACGTCACGAGTGCGTGAGTGACCGTGCATAGGGCATCCCGGTCTAGAAAGGGGCGCAACTGGTGCACCAGGCGAACCTGGTAGAACGCTCTCCTGGAGACGGCCGTCAAATGATCTTCTAGAGACAGCCGTTCATCCAGGAGGACGCCTAAGTTGCGCACCCTCTCCATCAGGGCCAATGACTCGCCATCGACAGTCAGCCGCGGACTCAGCTGACTGTACCGGGATGCCGGCATCCACAGCCACTCTGTCTTGGAGGGATTGAGCTTGAGCCTGTTTCTCCCCATCCAGACCCATAGGGCTTCCAGACACCGGGACAGCACTTCGATAGCTTCGTTGGGGTGGTCCGGTGTGGAAAAGTACAGCTGGGTGTCATCCGCGTACAGCTGGTACCTCACACCGAAACCACTGATGATCTCACCCAGCGGCTTCATGTAGATGTTGAACAGAAGGGGCGAGAGGATCAACCCCTGCGGCACCCCACAAGTGAGGCGCCTCGGGGCCGACCTCTGCCCTCCTGTCAACACCGTCTGCGACCGATTGGAGAGATAGGAGGAGAACCACCGATAAACGGTGCCTCCCACTCCCAATCCCTCCAACCGGCGCAGCAGGATACCATGGTCGATGGTATCGAAAGCCGCTGAGAGGTCTAATAGGACCAGGGCAGAGGAACAACCCCTATCCCTGGCCCTCCAGAGATCATCCACCAACGCGACCAAAGCCGTCTCCGTTCTGTAGCCGGGCCGGAAACCGGACTGGAACGGGTCTAGATAGACAGTTTCATCCAGGTGTAAGGGAAACTGATATGCCACCATACTCTCTACAACCTTCGCCATAAGCGAAGGTTGGAGACCAGACGATAATTACCTAAAACAGCCGGGTCCAGGGAAGGCTTCTTGAGGAGGGGCCTCACCACCGCCTCTTTCAAGGCGGCCGGAAAGACACCCTCCACCAGAGAAGCAGTCGTAATCGCCTGGAGCCAGCCTCGTGTCACCTCCTGAGTGGCCAGCACCAGCCAGGAGGGGCACGGGTCCAGTAAACACGTGGTGGCATTCAACCTACCCAACAACCTGTCCATGTCCTCAGGAGCCACAGGGTCAAACTCATCCCAAACAACGTCACCAAGACCACCCTCGGACGTCTCACCTGAGTCACCGCAATTTTGGTCCAACCCATCCCGAAGCTGAACGATTTTATCGTATAGATAACCGTTAAACTTCTCAGCACGTCCCTGCAGCGGGTCATCCCGCTCCCCCTGGTGAAGGAGGGAACGAGTCACCCGAAACAGGGCGGCTGGGCGGTTATCTGCCGACGCAATGAGGGAGGAGGCGTAGCAACGCCTCGCTTCCCTCAATGCCACTAGGTAAGCCCTAGTATAGGACTTCACTAGTGTCCGATCAGCCTCTGAACGGCTAGACCTCCAAGAACTCTCTAGGCGTCTTCTCCGGCGCTTCATCCCCCTCAGCTCCTCGGAGAACCAAGGAGCCGGTTGGGACCTGCACCGGGTCAGAGGCCGCAGAGGCACAACACGGTCTAAGGCCCCCGCCGCGGCCCGTTCCCAGACCGCAACAAGTTCCTCAGACGTGCCGTGAGCCAGACCCTCAGGAAATGGCCCAAGCTCCGTCCGGAACCTCTCCGGGTCCATCAGGCGCCTGGGACGGAACCAACGCATCGGCTCCGTCTCCCTGCGGTGTTGGATGGCGGTCAGAAAGTCCAGGCGAAGGAGAGAGTGATCTGACCATGACAAAGGTTCAATGACTATTTCCTTTAAGTCCAGATCTCTCAACCACTGACCAGAGACAAAAATCAGATCCAGTGTACCACCCCCAGTGTGAGTAGGGCCATCAACTACTTGAGTCAGGTCCAAGGCCGTCATGGAAGCCGTGAACTCCCGAGCTGCTGTCAACGACGAGCCGGAAGATGGCAAGTTAAAATCCCCCATGACTAAGAGTCTGGGGGTCTCAACTGCCACCCCAGCAAGCACCTCCAGGAGCTCGGGCAGGGCAGCTGTCACGCAGCAAAGAGCCAGGTACGCGACCAGCAAGCCCATCTGACATCTATGGCCCCACTTCACAAAGAGGGATTCACACCCGGCAATCTGAGGCACAGTGGTCTCCCTCGGCTCCAGACTCTCTCTAATCACAACCGCCACCCCCCCACCCCTACCCTGGGCTCTCGGCTGATGGAATGCACGGAAACCTGGCGGGCACATCTGTACCAGGGTCACGCCCCCTTCTGCGCCCAACCAGGTCTCCGTAATGCCTATAAAGTCCGCGGCACCCCCCTGAATAAGATCGTAGATTAGGGGGGCCTTATTGGCCACGGACCGTGCATTACACAACATCAGCCGAAGGCCCGGGCTCTGAGGGTCTTGACCATCCGGGGAACGGGAAAAGTCTGAGGGCTCGGGGCGCGCGATCGCCTGCAAGCATCGAGCGCGCACCCCTTTAACACGATCCGAGCCCCCACTTCCGCCAAATCTGCCCCTCCCCCATACCGTGCAAATAGCACCACCCTCAACCAGTGGAACACGAACTCCCCCCGTAACCCTCGGACCTATTAGCTCACCGCCACGAGCATGCGCAGGAACTGATACCCCACCCGACGGGTTTCCCCCAACACCCGCCCTTCCCCTCCCACCCCTTAAAAATACCCTATCTAAAAAACCCCAAAGGCTCTTCCTCTTCGCATGCCACCTCTGTGGGTCCCAAGACCCGTCATTGAGGCCGGCCCTTGGTAATAAAACGGTCCATTCCTGCGAGGCGGGGGCACCTCGCAGGCGCAAGAGTTCCTGTACCGAATAGCGTAAACGAATCGTAGAAATAACACTTCGCTAGGGGACAGAAGTCGACGGGAGATGATAATTGTCCAGGATGGCAGGATATTAGTCAATAGTTCTTCACATGGATACCCATCGTCCGATGGTGGCTGACACATGGTGACGAATAGGCTAAAGATGGAAAAGGTGGAAAAAATAGCCCAGTCCTAAAATCCATGGGGAAACGAGGTGGGTGGGTCTTCTACCACCATCAGCAATGTCTACAGCTGTTTTTGGGTACGTCCTCCGGCAGATCTCAAATCGGTCTCCAAGCCTCTTCCATCACAGTTCCTAGGAACAGTCCTGGCCAAAGGATCCCAAAAGGCCATATAAGTGCCGATGACAGTGCACATTAGTAATAATGGAAGAAGCGGGCCCACAAAGGCCAGGACACCTCCAATAACCACCACGCCAATTCCCTCCGCTAAGATGGTCCAAAGGTGAAGATCCCTCCAGGCAAGCCCCACATTCAAATTAGTCTAGAAACTGGCCGTAGGCCAGAGGCCTGACCACTCCTCAGATCCAGGGCCTTTCCCGAAAACCGGGCCAGGCACCTCTGAGGAAGGCCGGTAAGATGTAATAGGCCGCAGGTCCCAAACGCGGCAGAAGCGGGGCAAAACGTCCTCAGAGAGCCTCCATGCAGGGAAGGCAGTGGAAAAGCCGGTAATAACTCTCAACCCCCTTTGTCCCGAGAAAACCAGGCTGGGGGGAGGTAAACATACCAAGGGTAGTCCAATGCTCAGCAGTCGCGATAAACAAGCCGTGATGAGCCGACAAGCCTATGAGCCGCGCCTGCGGCCTCACCTCGCACCGCGCGCCCAGGAAATGGCCGCCCTTCGCCACTCACCCTCACCCGGCCTCGTTCTCGGCAACCGTGACACCGAGAAGGCGTGCAGACCTCTCCCACGGCTGCCGAGAAGATGACAAAGCGGGCCGGGGGGTATAAGCAGCTCGGCTAGCCGCCTGGACGCTGCCATCCCACGCCGAACATCCCGTCGGTGGCTCCGATCACCTAGCAAGCCGCCATCTTGCACATGCGCAGAGCCTTTTTCATAAGCATATAAGCATAAGTATGTAATAACTATACGGAACTGGGTACAATGAAAGGGAACATTAGGACAGGAACGGTAGACACGCTTGTGCTCTTATGCACGCCCCTTACAGACTACTTAGGAATGCGGTGAGGTCAATAGTAGGTAGTTTTAGGTTGAAGCTTTGGGGATTTTGGGAAGAGACCACAGAGTCCGGTAGTGTATTCCAAGTATTAACAACTCTGTTACTGAAGTCATATTTTCTGCAATCAAGATTGGAGCGGTTCACATTAAGCTTAAATCTATTGTGTGCTCGTGTATTGTTGCGACTGAAGCTGAAGTAGTCTTCAACAGGAAGGACATTTTAACAGATGATTCTATGAGTTAAACTCAGGTCATGTCGAAGGCGTCGGAGTTCTAAGTTTTCTAAACCCATGATTTCAAGTCTGGTGGCATAATATTTTAAACATTCATAAAACGAATATTTAAAATATTCATTTTATGGCGGCATAAAACGAATATTTTAAAGACAGAGGAAATCTTATTCATTCCTAAAATATAGGGTTAATAGGGTAAAAACTATCAATATTAAACGGGAGCATTTTTTTTTCTTACATCTTTAATTTCCAATTTTACTCCCAAAATTTGACTTAAGTTCAAGAATGGAAACAACACACACACACACACACACACACACACACACACACACACACATATACATATATATATATATATTTGTTTTCTGAGGTTTTCACGGGTGTTTGTATATAGGTCTTTGGTTGTTCGGGTTTTCTCCCGTGTAAAATTGGAAGTGTCTTGGCGACGTTTCGACGAAGTCTCATTCGTCATCTTCAGGCTTCAGCTTCGTGCTTCTGGGAGCAAGGTGTGATCGCAGCTGTTTCTTCCTTTTAACTGCTAGTGGGGGTTTGAACTGATTGGGTGGGAGCTTGGCTGTGCTCTGATTGGATGGGGGTTTTTCTGTGCTCTGATTGGATGGGGGTGTGTCCTGTGTTGGTGGGGGCTTGGTTGTGCTCAGTCTAGTCTGTGCTGCAGGGGGATTTGAGCTGGTGAGCTGCATAGCTGTTGTTTGGCTTTGTGGTCGTGCTACATCTTCATAGTGGGTGTCAGTCTGCTGCATGAATGGATTGGAGGAGTTTGAAATGGCTAATGTTGCAGCTGCGGTCTGGCTTCTGGTCCTTGGTCGTGCTTCATGATCAGTGTGGGTTTGGGTCTGCTTTCTGGGTGGATGTGCGGTGGTGACATCCTGTGTGGACCTTGTGAGTGTGGGTCTGGTGTCATTCCTCGTGTTAGGTCTTGTCGAATGAATGAATAAACGTGTTAGGTTGAATGAATAAACCAACCAACCAACCAACCAACCAACCCACCATACCGGTCAGCAACCCCGTAACAGAGTTATCAGTGCTTGGAACACATTACCTGACTCTGTGATCTCTTCTCATAATCCCCAAGCTTTAACCAATAACTGTCTACTATTGACCTCACCCCATTCCTAAGAGGTCTATAAGGGGCGTGCATAAGAGCACAAGCGTGCCTACCGTTCCTGTCCTATTGTTTTTTTCATATATATACATACATATACATATACATATACATATATATATGTTTTATGTAGGTCTTTGGTTGTTCCCGTGTAAAATTGGAAGTGTCTTGGCAACGTTTCGACGAAATCTCATTCGTCATCTTCAGGCTTCAGCTTCGTGCTTCTGGGAGCAGTGTGCGATCGCAGCTGTTTCTTCCTTTTAACTGCTAGTGGGGGTTTGAACTGATTGGGTGGGAGCTTGGTATATTTGTATATATATGTATATGTATATATATATTGTATATGTATATATTTATATATATATATATATTTGTATATATATGCTTATACTTCCTTACATTTCCTCATATATATGTTTATATACTATATAATCATTTTTTTTATTTTTTTTATTTAATTTTGTCACAACAGTATACATAAACATTGTCATAGTAAAAAAAAAAAATCATGAAATATATATTGTGTAATATATTGTGAAATATATTTTGTGTGATGCTTGTGTATATTGTTGTGACAAAAATAAATAAAAAAATTAATTAATTAATTAACCCGGAAGGGGAAATAGCAGGCCGAACCCGACGACGATGGGAGGGGAGAGAGAGGACATCACTGGGTGCTTACAAGACGCCTGACCTCATTCCTGGCGCTCGCCCTATCAGGCGACCGTAGGCGTGGGATAGTGACGGTTGGAACCGGGGACGAAGTGGGGGCCCAATTCCAGACGTGTTCTCTCCCTTTATGGGGGGTTACGGGTTTTTTTCCGAAAACTATAGAGACTGAACCAACTCTTAAAAAAAATGAATCATGACGCCCTTCTTTCCGTCATTGAGCTACTGCGCAGACTCGAAGCCGCCGAGCGCAGAGGAACTCCCGGAAACAGACCCGAAGGATCCGGAGACAGCCGAAGCGGGAACGAAGAGAGGACTCGAGAAAACTCCACCAATAACCAGAGAGAGATTGCCGCTGCGAAAGAGACTTCCGGTGGACCTGTAGCCATAGCAACACAGGACAGGGAAACGGCCCTCGAGCCGGAAACTGCGACCGGCGAGGAGCGGTTGTCGAACGAGGAACCGTTTGAGCAAGTCGCCTCACCCGATTCACAGGCCGTTATAGGTCTACAAGCGAATGTCGCTCAGCTGTCAACAGATGTTAAAGCACTGACGGAAACAGTCAAATCCCTTGACAAGAAGATGGATGAGGTCCTAATTCTCCTCAAGGCCCCCCAACCTGAGGGAGCCAAAGTTCTAAACAAGAACATCATTAGGGTGTTGAGCGCCGTGGATAGCAGCGCTAAAGTTGTCGAAAGGCTGTCTGAAAAGATCGAGTTGATCCATGCCAGGTCGGCGATAGGCATCCCGGAGGCTCCGATGACAGCCCCAGCGGCTCCACTCGTAACAGCAATATACCCAAGCCTTCCAGATCAGCCCGCAGCGGCAGAGACGTCAAGCGCGATTATTAAAGGTATTCAATTTGAATTTTTTTTTAAAAAAAGACTGTCAGTGTTTGGGTCAAATTTTGGAGACATTCCGAGCACATTCATTCATTCATTCATTCATTCATTCATTCATTCATTCATTCATTCACACAGTATATATAAGCATTTATTTATTTATTTAGTCACACAGTATATATAAGCATAAGCATGAAATAACTATACAATATATAAGCATGAGTATGTAATAACTATATTAATTGGATATAATGAAAAGAAACAATAGGTTGAATTTCGTATAGTTACTACATACTTATGATTATATATATGCTTATATATCGTATAGTTCTTTCATGCTTATGCTTATTTTATTTTATTTTATTTATTTATTTATTTATTATTTAAACTTATATACCGCCCTATCTCCCAAAGGACTCAGGGCGGTTTACAGGCATATAAAAAACAACAATATACAATTAAAATAATCATTAAAAGACTTATTCTAATGCCAATAGTTAATAATACCAATTGTTAAAAATAGAAATATAAATATTAAAATCGATTTAAAACCCCTCTAAATTTAAAAAAATCTAAGCCAGCCAGTTTTATGTTATTTATTTATTTATTTATTTGATTTTTTTTTTATTTTTATTTATTTGATTTTTATACCGCCCTTCTCCCGAAGGACTCAGGGCGGTGTACAGGCAGAATAAAACAAACAATACAAAATACAATTTAAAATACAATTTAAGAAACTTATTTAAATTAGCCTGAAAATTTAAAATTTACCGTACACTAAAAACCCCATTTAAAATTGATAAAAAATTTGACATTTAAAATTTAATTCAAGCCAGCCCCGCGCGAATAAAAAGGTGTGTCTTCAGTTCGCGGCGGAAAGTACGAAGGTCAGGTATTTGGCGTAAACCCGGGGGAAGCTCGTTCCAGAGTGTGGGAGCCCCCACAGAGAAGGCCCTTCCCCTGGGGGCCGCCAGCCGACATTGTTTGGCGGACGGCACCCTGAGAAGTCCCTCTCTGTGAGAGCGTACGGGTTGGTGGGAGGCATGTGGTAACAGCAGGCGGTCCCGTAAGTACCCAGGCCCTAAGCCATGGAGCTTTATTTATTTATTTTGTCACACAGTATATATAAGCATAAGCATGAAAGAACTATAGGATATATAAGCATATATATATATAAGCATGAGTATGCAATAACTATATTAATTGGATATAATGAAAGGAAACAATAGGTTGAATTTCGTATCGCTACTACATACTTATGATTATATATATGCTTATATATCGTATAGTTCTTTCATGCTTATGCTTATTTTATTTTATGTTATTTATTTATTTTGTCACACAGTATATATAATAACTATACGATATATAAGCATATATATAAGTATGAGTATGTAATAACTATAGTAATTGGATATAACAAAAGGAAACAATAGGACAGGAACGGTAGGCCCTCTTGCGCTCTTATGCACGCCCCTTACAGACCTCTTAGGAATGGGGTGAGGTCAATGGTAGACAGTTTTTGGTTGAAGCTTTGGAGATTTTGGGAAGAGACCACAGAGTCAGGTAATGTATTCCAGGCATTAACAACTCTGTTACTGAAGTCATATTTTCTGCAATCAAGATTGGAGCGGTTAACATTAAGCTTAAATCTGTTGTGTGCTCGTGTATTGTTGCAATTGAAGCTGAAGTAGTTTTCGACAGGAAGGACTTTGTAATAGATGATTCTATGAGTTAAACTGAGGTCATGTCAAAGGCGGCGTAGTTCTAAATTTTCTAAATCCAGGATTTCAAGTCTGGTGGCATAAGGTATTTTGTTGTATTCGGAGGAGTGGAGTACTCTTCTTGTAAAATATTTCTGGACACGTTCAGTTGTATTGATGTCAGAAATGTGGTATGGGTTCCAGACAGTTGAGCTGTATTCAAGAATTGGTCTAGCAAATGTTTTATATGCTCTGGTTAGTAGTGTAGTGTTTTTGGAGAAGAAGCTACGCAAGATTAGGTTTACATTGTTTTCGCTTCCTTTTAAAACCAATTTTAGATTTCTTAAAATTACATTAAAAAATAAAAGAGCTACATTTTTCAGTGACACCCAAAGAGAAATGTTGCTTTCATTCATGTTTTATTCTTGAAATATGTTACACAGGTAGAATTTGCCATAGTGCTGCTGTATAAATAAATAAATAAATAATCACTAAACATTTCAACTGAAGACAAAAGAGGTATTATCTTCTTATAGGGTTTATGCTTTAGGTCATCAGACATTTCAAGAACTGAACAAAAATACTCCAGGCATTTGTTTTACTTTAATTAAGAAATTCTATTCAATTACAGTTATAGAGGACGGAAATTATTCTTATGGCAAATTGTTTAGTTTCCCCCCCCCCCCTTTTAGCTGTTCTTTTTTATTTAAATCAGGCCTCACCAGAATAATGTAACATTTTGGGAAGAAGATAAAAGCCAATAATCCCCCACTGGAGCACAGAATGGAGAAGGTCTCTACAGCCACCATATATTTTCCCTTTGTGCTCAAGTAGGTTGGAACAAAGGACAGCCAGACACTGCAAAAGACCAACATGCTGAAGGTGATAAATTTGGCTTCATTAAAGGTGTCTGGTAACTTCCTGACCAGGAAAGCCACCAGGAAGCTGATAATTGCCAAGAGACCCATAAAACCAAGGACACAGTGAAACATGACGGTTGACCCTTCCTTACATATCAAGACAATTTCCTTTGGCATGGAATACATGTCAACGTCTAGGAATGGGGGAGAGATTGATAGCCATACTGTACAAATAATGGTCTGAATAAAAGAGCAAGAAAGGACAATAGAAAGACCCAGTCTCTTCCCCATCCATTTTCTAATTCTGGACCCTGGCTTGGTAGCCATGAAAGCAAGAATTACAATGATAGTCTTTGCCAAAATTCTAGAAACTGCCACGGAGAAGATAATGCCAAAAGTAACTTGCCGAAGAAGGCATGTCCATTGGCGAGGCTGACCAATATATAGCAAAGCACAGAGAAATGAGAGCAGGAGAGAGATGAGAAGAATATACGTGAGGGTCTCATTATTGGCCTTCACAATAGGTGTGTCATTGTGTTTAATGAAGAGCCAGAGCAGCAAAATAGTAATAATAGAAAAAGTAATAATAAAGCTGGTAAAAATGTTCCCCAGCATTTCTTCATAGGATAAAAATGTTGCAAATTTTGGAAGGCAGAAATTTCGCTCCTCATTTGGATAATGATCTAGTGGACACTGAATGCAGTTGTCCATGTCTGTGGGGAAAGAGAAACAGGCTTTTATTCTATACTAGCTGATAACCCAACAACTTTATCCCAGTCCTAAAATTGCTCAATGTGTTCCAGAGTTATGTCCCCACAGTATTTGTTTCCAGATAGTAAGTAATCTGTGTACCAAATTTGGTTGAAATTGCTCAAGGCATTCCAGAGTTGTGCTGGAACACACACACACACACCAGGGAGCCACTGAGGGGGGCCATTGAGAAGGGCCTTTCTTCCCCCTACTCCCATGCCCATCATCCCTGCCCTTCCCCTTCCCATGCACTCCTCTTTCCCACCCTGTCTATGATCCTGGTACTTTGCCCCAAATCCACCAGGGGGCACCTTCCATCAAGAGAGGGGAACATCAGGCCCTTTCCCATGCCTGGCTTTCCAGAGGAAGCTGCGAAGGAACTGACACCACTGACACCACAAACAATTGCCCCTCTAGGACACCACACTTTCTCTCCTTAACTGCCCAGGCATTCCAGATTGATGCTGGAACTCACATACACATGGGGTATCTTACCTTCCCCCCCCCCCCAGTATTTGTTTTCAGAGGGTAAGTCATCTATATACCAAGTTTGGTTGAAATTGCTCGAGGCATTCCAGAGTTTTGCTGGAACATACATACATACATACATACATACATACATACATACATACATACATACATACATACAGCCTTTATATGGATAGCTTTATACAGCTATCTATCTAGCTATCTAGCATAGAGATAGAGATAGAGATAGAGATAGAGATAGATAGATAGATAGATAGATAGATAGATAGATAGATAGATAGATAGATAGATAGATAGATAGATAGATAGATAGATAGATAGGTCTTTGGTTATTTGGGTTTTCTCCTGCATGAAATTGGAAGTGTCTTGGCGACGTTTTGGCGAAATCCCATTTGTCATCATCAGGGTAGGTGTTTACAGCTTAGTGCTTCTAGGAGAAAAGGTAGGTAGGTAGGTAGGTAGGTAGGTAGGTAGGTAGATATAGCTTTCATGAAAATGATACTGTGATAATCAGATTTGTTTTAGCTGTTTATCCATATAGAAGCTGCATGATGGGCAACCTGAGTACTTCAAAAGATCATCAGTCATGATCACAGACCACAAGTGGTCTGTATGTACTATCTCTTCCCCTTCAGATTAGAAATCTTTCCTCCTGGACAAGGAGGCAATCACAGCAGCAAAATGGTATCCCTTCCTTTTTGGCCTTCTAAATTTGATAATAATTTGATAAGGACCCTGTTACTTGGTTTTACTGTTAATTGGTTCATTATGCTGTTTGTACTTATTTATTTTATGGATGTTGTTATTGTTTTAATGTTTTTTTAACTTTTTTAACTTGTTTTTTTTTTAATTTTAGAATTGTAAGCCACCAGAGTCACTTGGCTGAGTTGGGCAGCTATAGAAATTGACTCCATCAATTGATCCATCAATCCGAGGACCTCAACAGATAGCCAGTTTTGATCACAGCTACCAAGTGGGCAACCATTCTTCTAAGTATTATCATTTACCCTTCTGATTCGAAATCTTCTCTGTTGGACAAGGAAGGCAATCATAGCAGCAAAATGGTTTCCCTTCCTTTTTGGCCTTCCTATAACCTGGATGACAATGGTCATTGCAAAGAGAAATAGGCTTTGTCTACAGATAAAAGAAAGAGAAGAATATATTGGACAATATTGGAAGAAAAAAGAATTACCTACAATAGAAGAATGGATATTGAAAGTTACTAATTTGGCTGAGATGGCAAAAATCTCAGCCTTTTTGAAAGACAATACGTAGGAAAGATATTTAATTGAATGGAAAAAATGGATTGATTATCTACAAAATAGATATCAGATTAGGAGATATCAGATTGCCTTTGAATAATAAGGATGTATTATTTTAGAATGTTATGGGGGAGGTTAGGAAATGAAAAGACTCTGATGAGGTTAATTGGGTTGGAAGGGAAAATTTTAGTCTATGTTTGCCTTATGTGTAATAATACCTGGGAAGCCGGGGGGGGGGAGGGGAGGGGGAAGGGGGTTTTTTTTGGGGGGAAAGGGGGAAAAATGTTTGTTTGTTTTCTAAAACTTTTTCAATAAAAAAAAAAGAGAAGAAGGTTTTCCATCTTGCAAATGTATATATCTACAAATAAGCATAGAAATGTGTGCTTTCATAGATGAATAATTTGGGGGGGGGCGGGAATCATATATGACAACTTATTATGAAGAATCCTCTAGAGGAAAATTGTTTTTCAGTTTTGTTTATGTGTATACAGAAATTCATACAGAGAGTGATAGCTAGGCAGTGAGTCCGATTAAAGGAAAAGAAACCTGATGTATATCTGCACCAATCAAATGTCATTTAAATATCATACTTTGAATTTATTAGCATTTCAGAGTGATATTTTGTTTATTACTGATTGTCCTCTTACAAGTTTTCAATTAGAAATTCTTCAATTGGAAATGATAACTCAACGGAATGAATATAGCTCCCAAATATATATATGTCATGATTTTGGATGGAAACCATGGTATAAATGAATGCAATCAAATAAATATAATATTAACAAGTGGGCATATTAAGCAAGAAGAGATTACATGCTTGTCCTGAAATATATGATTTCTTAATATTGATACTCTGTGTAAAAGGAAATATTTGAACATTTCATGTTTTGTTGGATTCTTCCTCCTATGTCTTGTGATCTGACATTTCTTTCTATGTTTTTTCTGTATTTTCTGAGATAGTTGAAGAGAAGTTAATTCAAAAAAAACCTTTTTTTATAAAGTTTGAATAGAACTGTAAGATTTATATGTCCTACCTGGTTAAACCACTTTGGCCAGATTATAATTTCCTCTGAAATAGTAAATGTTTTTTCTGCAAGAGACAAGGGTTGTATGTCTCCAACTCTGACTCTAAGGAAAGAAAAGTTTGGGAATATTACCCGATTGAGAATATCAAATCCAGTTTCCATTTCTCCATTTTGATTGAAGAAAACTGTTTCCCCAACACTGTTGTTAAATGAGATTATTTTCACAAAATGGTTGAGCTGAAGAGAAGAGATGAGATTGCAATTCATCAGGATATATAAAAGGATACTGCTCTTTTCCATTTAAGGTTTTTTTTTCATATATGACAAATATACATAGAGAGAAAACAGAAATTAGGACAGTGTTCTAGAGAAAAAGGAGAAATTAGGATGAATAGATTCATTTTCTGAGAAGGCCTCAAGTATTTGTTTGCTGGACACGTGTTCCTATGCAATCTCATACCTATTTGTAAATGGGTGTGATCTGTGCCTCTATGGTTAGGTCTCAATACAGAGTAGCTCTTAGGCACATAGCCTATCAGAGCCAAGGGTGCTGTCCAGCAGGTTCTGACAGGTTCTGGAGAACCGGTAGCAGAAATTTGGAGTAGTTCAGAGAACTGGCAAATACCACCTCTGGCTAGCTCCAGAGTGGGTGAGAATGGAGATTTTGCAGTATCCTTCTGCAGCCATGCCCACCAAGCCACGCCCACAGAACCAGTAGTCAAAAAAATTGAATTCCATCACTGATCAGAGCTCTCTGGGAAGATGTATCAGTGACTGTCTTTCTGCAACTAATCCAACATACTTCTAATTGTAAAATTGTGGTGGTTTGGAGCGTATTAAAAATCACTATTACACTCTCCACAGAATAGCCGTGAAAGAATTAAGTAGAAACGCACCTTATTTAGGAAAGCACATCCTACCATTGTGAAAAAAGTGATCACTTGACAAAGGCGCTTTTTCAAAAGACAACTGGACTTTCTGGTTTTCTTTAAAGACGTTTTGCTTCTCATCCAAGAAGCTTCTTCAGCACCTTTGGGATAACGATGACCTGGATGACTGAGAATCTCCATAGATATTGATCACCTGACAGTTTGTGAACCAATACTAGCTTTCATCATAACTCACATTTTTGAGTAATATTGGGCTTCAGTGATTAGTAGCCATGGTGAAGGCAATAGAATTCCTGATGTTTCACCAGCAACTGGTATGAATTAGACCAACTTGCCTTTGAAGATACGGGCTATATTTGTCAGTTTCCAGTCCTGCTCAGCCCATATATACGTTTGAAATTTTAAACCACGTGGGATCTTTGTATTCAACTACTTTGAAACTCATCAAATTTGGTACTCATTGGATTTTGATGCAAAAAAAAATATTTTCCTAATACTCATTGTTTGTTCAGTACTCAAACTAGAACTTCTTGTTGTCTGCTGCCTTGTGACATGCTGCATTATTTAGTATGGGAAAAAATGGTTTCCCATTGATTTTGATACTCATCACGCCTCCTGGAACCAATTAACAAAATGGTCCCAGGCACAAAAGAAATATAACACAAAGCAATATGTTTCTATTTAATATAGAATCCCTCCCATGAGACACATTGATGTAACTTTAATCAGTTTTAATTGTCTAAGACATTACCTCCCATAGGTGCTGAGCCAGTAGGCTTTGAGTTGCTTCAATGACACGCCCTGTTTTTTTCAGTTGAAATGAAACCATGTTGTGCAAAGCATACGCCACAGCATAGACTGCATTGTAGACGCTGTAGCTATGGGAAGTCATGCTCATTTCAAAAATAGATGCTGGGAGATTCTCCAGTTTCTCCTCACCAGTGCAGGAGACTCTTCCTTGCCTGTCTACTGTGGACTCTGAAAAGAAACACCCAAAAGCCTCTTCCCAAAAACCCTGAATGAAGCCATCTTCTCCTTCAAAGCTAGCATTTATCAACCGAAGAAAGTCAGTGAATCCCGGGACCTCCTTTGAATGAACTGCTATGGACAGGGCACCATGAAGGAAGTCTATGCCTTCCTTCTTTTGAAAAGGGAAGGATGTGAATTCCATCTGAGCCGTCATAATGTAAACCCTTCCTTTTGCCATTATTGATACATTCTCGTATGTTGACAATGTGGAACACATTCTGAAAAATATCATGGTCTCAATTTCACCATAAACAATGGATACATTAGCAATGCTTTTAATTACAACATCATACTGATTTATTCCCTCTGTCACCATCTTATCAATGTCACTAACTGATGTAATTACTGGGAATCGTTCTATATAGTCAAAGCAGATTCCTCTCTCAGAAAATATAGGAAGAGCTTCTTGAACAAATCTCTCTCCATTGTTATCATTGTCATATAATACCCCAATCCATGTCCACTGGAAATGCAATAGTAAATGGAGAATCCCTTTATATTGTCTATGTACATCTGGAAACATCTGATGATAAAAAACAGCTTGAGATTTCCTATTCATCTCAGAAGCAGAGCCATAAGTGAACTATAGGATATAAACAAAAATTGTTTTAGAGAATTAATATCTACATAAATCTATTTTTATATCTTTTTCCGTGTGTGATTAAAATACCATTTCTTTCTTGCACGAAGGAATTTATGAAATCAAATTCCCTAATCCGGTAGACTGAATGTGCTGAAAAGTAGATGCCTTGCTATGTAACAATGAGAACATATCACAGAAATGTGAAAATGTGCTTTCGAAAAAGGCAAAGAATCTCCAGCCGACTGAACTCAAATAAAAATGAAAGTTATGACATTTTTTGGGATGAGTTCAGTCAGTATAGCATTGCATGTGGTAAAAATAAATAATGCAATAGTTTTGTTTGCATTTTGGAACATCAAACAAAACTATTCAACTGCTATTTTACTTTTTTTTTTAATTTCTCATGAAAGCGAAATCCGGATTCTTCACAGGTTCATTAACAGTTCACAGTAAGGAGAAAGGGATTTGCTATATATTTTCTAACCTATTTGTTCCCAAAGGGAGAAACTTAAACTTAAAGGAAAACCTAGACAGATAGCTATAGAACAGAATAGAACAGAACAGAATAGAATAGAATTCTTTATTGGCCAAGTGTGATTGGACACACAAGAAATTTTTCTTGGTGCATATGCTCACGGAGTACATAAAAGAAAAGATACATTTGTCAAGACTCATAACGTACAACACTTAATAGGGAAACAGTCAATATAAATCTTATATATACCAGCAACAAGGTCAGTGTCATACAGTCATAAGTGGAGATGGGTGATAGGAACGATGAGAAGATTAATAGTAATGCAGACTTAGTAACTAGTTTGACAGGAAATTATTTGTTTAGCAGAGAGATGGCGTTCAGGAAAAAAACTGTTCTTGTATCTTGTTCTGATGTGCAGTGCTCTATAGCAGGGGTCTCGGCAGCTTTGCTGGCTAAGGGACTCTGGGAGTTGAAGTCCATAAGTCTTAAAGGAACCAAGGTTGGAGACCCCTGCTCTATAGCATCATTTTGAGGGTAGGAGTTGAAACAGTTTATATATTTAAAATCTGGGGGAAAAGTCTTACTTGTGGAATCTTGTAAATGGATAGGATGGCTGCCATGTGGATACAGACTTCAGAATTAGGTCCTCCAATGACTGACACTAGGTTGTTCTCTTTGTCACAGTTGTAGTTAGGGATTAATTTGCCTTGTGTTGAGAAGAGTTCCATCGAGGCATGATAAGTCCAGCTTGCAATAAAGTTGCTGTTATAGATATGGGAGCCCAGAGTGAGATTGGGCAAAATCTGGGGATTTTCATTGATTTTCTCTATAGCAAATGCCAAAGACAAAATGTGTTGGTAGAGCTGAGTCACCACCCTGAATTGAAATGAAATGTTGATTACAGCTCATTGGTTTCAGGACATTTGTTGAACTCATAGCTTTAAATATACTGTTCTCAAAGCTACCCTCAGATGAGTTTGCATTGATCTGGTGAGATTGTAACAAATAACTAAGCAGTATGTTGTTATGAATAACAGAAGTTTTGGGAAATCAAAACTTTAGTTATTCATAATAACATACAGATAATCAATTCCACGGTTGATATTCATTTTAGAAACAGTAGAAATAAGAACAGCTTATAAGTACAAATTGACTAGATAATTTTAAAAAATGGGGACATTCTTATCTTACATTATATACAGGCATTTTGTAATAAAAAAAACCCATGAGGTTTTTTTTATGAGTTGAGCAACAACTCAAAACAAATTTATTTTGCCATGCCACTGAATTACTCCAACTCTTTTGAAGGAATAGAGGGATATCGAAATATAATGGGATGTTTCTTTACTTAAAAACAAAGAAAAAGAAAACAATATTGTAAGAAAGATTTCAATAAAGAAATCTAGCAAATGGATTTATGACTATCCTTCATGAAATTATTTTATTAAAAATAAATATTTCATCAACGTATCACCCTCATGCAACAAGCTTTGAATACAGTACAAAACAATATTTTATTATGGGGTATTCGTAAAGCTTCCTCCAAAGTAATTTACAGATAAGTTAATTAGTAAACCGCAGAAAAGCAGATACATATAATACATTAAACCTCTTCCACAGAATTAAAGAGAATATGATCTGCCAAAATCATGAGCTCAAAATCATGAACTCAACCATATAAATGCAACAATAATAATAATAATAATAATAATAATAATAATAATAATAATAATAATAATAATAATAATAATAATAATTTAATTTGTATACCACCCTTCTCCCAAAGGACTCAGGGCGGTGCACAGCCAGAATAAAATACAAAAAAACAACAGATACAATACTAAGAACAACCCTTAAAAAACATATTCAATTGGCCACATTTAAAATACAATATCCCCTATAAAATTTACAAAAATTTAAAACCCATAAAATCAATTTAAAATTTTAATAATTCAAGCCAGTCCAGCAAGGCGGAATAAATAGGTTTTAAGTTCGTGGCGAAAGGTCCTAAGGTCAGGTAATTGTCGAAGTCCAGGGGGAAGTTTGTTCCACAGGGTAGGAGCCCCCACAGAGAAGGCCCTCCCCCTAGGGGCCGCCAGTCGATATTGCTTGGCTGACGGCACCCTAAGGAGTTCCTCTCTGTGAGAACGCACCGGTCGCTGGGAGATAGAAGATGGCAGTAGACGGTCCCGTAAATATCCCGGTCCTAAGCCATGAAGGTAGTCACCAATACCTTGAAGCGCACCCGGAAGACAACAGGCAGCCAGTGCAGTCTGCGCAGGATGGGTGTTATATGGGAGCTCCGAATTGCTCCCTCAATAACCCGCACAGCCGCATTCTGGACTAACTGGAGTCTCCGGGTGCTCTTCAAGCAGTATTAAGCAGAACTTTATTATTATTATTATTATTATTTATTTGATTTTTATACCGCCCTTCTCCCGAAGGACTCAGGGCGGTGTACAGGCAACAATAAAATACAGACACTACAGTATACAATTTAAAATGCAAGTTAAAAAACTTACTATAATTAGCCTAGAACTTTAAAAATTTATAAAAACCAAAACCCCATTTAAAATTAGTAAAAAATTTAAAATCGATAAAATTTATGTAATTTAAAATTTAAAATTTAAGCCAGCCCCGCGCGAATGAAAAGATGTGTCTTCAGTTCGCGGCGGAAGGTCCGAAGGTCAGGTATTTGGCGTAAGCCCGGGGGAAGTTCGTTCCAAAGTGTGGGAGCCCCCACAGAGAAGGACCTTCCCCTGGGGGCCGCCAGCCGACATTGCTTGGCGGACGGCACCCTGAGGAGTCCCTCTCTGTGAGAGCGTACGGGTCGGTGGGAGGCATACGGTAACAGCAGGCGGTCCCGTAAGTACCCAGGCCCTAAGCCATGGAGCGCTTTAAAGGTCGTAACCAACACCTTAAAGTGCACTCGAAAGGCACTTTAGAGAGGTAACGAGCGCGTGAGTGACTGTGCACAAGACATCCCGATCAAGGAAGGGGCGCAACTGCCGAACCAGGCGAACCTGGTGGAAGGCCCTCCTGGCGACGGCCGTCAAATGGTCTTCAAACGACAGCCGTTCATCCAGGAGGACACCTAAGTTGCGCACCCTATCCTTTGGGGTCAATAACTCGCCTCCAACAGCTGACTGAATCGGGATGCCAGCATCCACAGCCACTCCGTCTTGGAGGGATTAAGCTTGAGCCTGTTTCTCCCCATCCAGACCCGTACGGCTTCCAAACACCGGGACAGCACTTCAACAACTTCATTGGGGTGGCCCGAACTGTTGATTCCCAATGCATTATTAATTGAACTTGACAACCAAGACATCCCTGAACAATTTCAGTCTTCATGGAAAAAGGGATAATACAATACAGACCCAGCACCAGACATCAAACTCAGTTCTGAACAATTAGTTTTAGATTCAGGAGTATCTTACTCAGCATCATAGAAAAGGTGAGTAGAAGGCTTTTCATGAAAGTGTATTGTGTTTGAAAATATATAGATTTGAGACAAAATAGCAGCAACAATGACATCTCCTGATTGATAGAATTGATGAAGAATTGGAACAGGATCACTGACAATGCAGTTCATGTTAGGAATCTTTGAAAGTACTCCAGACAAATGCATTAAGACAAGTACAAAAAGCTTCTTTAATTTGCATGATAGAATTCCTTCTTTGCCGTCTTTCATTCGTCCTATTTTTTTTTTCTATTAATAAATTCTTGGCTGAATAACACAGCCTAACTTGAACGACCACTTGGCCGGTTTACAGTACCAACCAAGAGCATTAAAGAACACCGCCAACAAATGTATATAGTCTGCTTCTTTACATTATAGAGCAAATAATGACGAGTTATTTCTGTCTTAGGTTGTAGTTTTGCTGGTGGTTAACGAAGCTCCCTTGAGACAGGAAGATGAAAGGAAAATAACTGGGGTTAATTTGATAATTGCCAGAAAAATAACCACCTGTTCAGGATTACAATTTCTGTTGACATATCCAATGAATGTATTCAATATCTTTCATCAAAACCCACCTTCATCCGTATATAGGCCTTTTTGCTAATAAAAAGCCTCAAATATGTGTGTGCATGTGTGTGTGTGTGTATACACTCACACATACACAAGGTATTCAATATAACAATAACAATATAACAACAGAGTTGGAAAGGACCTTGGAGGCCTTCTAGCCCAACCCCCTGCCCAGGCAGGAAACCCTACACCATCTCAGACAGATGGTTATTCCTTAGTGTTCCTTATGAAACTGTTGGGGGGGGGGGGAAATCCGGGAAAAACATTCCGTCCATTCGATGTAAGCTAATAGGATTGAATTTGATCGGATTTTGCTGTCTGGTCTCTGGACTTGGGGCTAACAGGAAAAGGTATTTGCAAGGCTGTGGCACTTCAAAATGGTGTGTGTTTGCCGAAAGTTCAATTGAAATGTACAATTTTGCAAAGCAAATATGTCAGTTTTTGCATCTGTGGCCTTCCAATATACATTTAAAATGAGCCAGGAACGGAATACCATAAACTTTGATGCAGTGGTGAAATCCATTTTTTTTTTTTTTACTACCGGTTCTGTGGGCGTAGCTTGGTGGGCATGGCAGGGGAAGGATACTGCAAAATCTCCATTCCCTCCCCACTCCTGGGGGAAGGATATTGCAAAATCTCTGTTCCCACCTCACTCGGGGGCCAGCCAGAGGTGATATTTGCTGGTTCTCCAAACTGCTCAAAATTTCAGAACCTGCTGGATTTCACCCCTGCTTTGATGTGATGGACACAATTGTACAGTTACAATGAGCAGGATAATTAATGGATTATGTACCATGAAACATAGTAGTCCCCAATTAATGACAACAATCTTTTCTGCTGCTAAGTTATGTAGCTGTCACACTCAAATTTACGACCTTTTTTTACTACAGTTGTTAAACAAATCACATAAATGTTAAGAAAATATTGTTTTCTCCATTGATTTGGCTTGTCAGAAGCCCAATGGGAAAGTTGCAAATGGCAGTCACATGACTCTGGGATACTGCAAGCATCATAAATACATGCCAGTGCCAAGCACTCAAATTTTAATTGCACAATTGTAGGGATGTTGCAATGATTACTACATTCAAGGACTGATTGTAAGCCATTTTTGGAGAACTGAAAACTTTGCTATTTTACCTGCTAATTATTTCAGACGTGCATAAGAGCATAAAAGTGCCTACCGTTCCTGTCCTATTGTTCCCTTTCATTATATCAAATTAATATAGTTGTTGCATACTTTTACTTATATATATGTTTTTATGATGTGTTGTTGTTTTATATCAATGTTTGCGTATACTGTTGTGACAAAATAAAAAAATAAAAAAAAATGATTAATTCAGATGACTATCAGGTATACTACTGTGGGCAAGAATCCCTCAGAAGAAATGGAGTGGCCTTCATAATCAATAAAAAAGTAGGAAAAGCAATACTGGGATACAATCCCCAAAATGACAGAATGATCTCAGTCCGAATCCAAGGCAAACCATTCAATATCACAGTAGTTCAAGTCTATGCCCCAACCACTGGTGCTGAAGAAGATGAAATTGACCAGTTCTATGAAGCCCTACAGCACCTGATAGAATTAACACCAAAAAATGATGTCCTTATCATCATGGGAGATTGGAATGCTAAAGTAGGAAGCCAAAAGATAACCGGAATAACAGGCAAGTATGGCCTTGGAGTACAAAATAAAGCAGGGCACAGGCTGATAGAATTCTGTCAAGACAACACGATGGTCATAGCAAACACTCTTTTCCAACAACCTAAGAGACGACTCTACACATGGACATCACCAGATGGTCAACACAAAAATCAGATTGACTATGTGCTCTGCAGCCAAAGATGGAGAAGCTCTATACAGTCAGTAAAAACAAGACCAGGAGCTGACTGTGGCTCAGATCATGAGCTTCTTCTTGCAAAATTTAGGCTTAAACTAAAGAAAGTAGGGAAAAGCACCAGGCCACTCAGGTATGAACTAAATCATATCCCTGATGAATATACAGTAGAGGTGACAAATAGATTTAAAGAATTAGATCTGATAGACAGAGTGCCTGATGAACTATGGACGGAGGTTCGCAACATTGTACAAGAGGTAGCAACTAAAACCATTCCAAAGAAAAAGAAATGCAAGAAAGCAAAATGGCTGTCTGAGGAAGCTCTGCAAATAGCTGAGGAAAGAAGAAGTGAAAGGCAAGGGAGAAAAGAAATATACACCCAGTTGAATGCAGAATTCAAGAGAATAGCTAGAAGAGATAAGAATGCATTCTTAAATGAACAGTGCAAAGAAATAGAAGAAAACAATAGAATAGGGAGGACCAGAGATCTATTCAAGAAAATTGGAGATATGAAGGGAACGTTTCATGCAAAGATGGGCATGATAAAGGACCAAAATGGCAGGGACCTAACAGAGGCAGAAGAGATTAAGAAGAGGTGGCAAAATTACACAGAAGAACTATACAAGAATGAGCTTAACATCCCTGATAACCACGATGGGGTGGTCACTAACCTTGAGCCAGACATCCTAGAATGTGAAGTCAAATGGGCCTTAGGAAATCTGAGCAACAACAAAGCCAGTGGAGGAGACAGTATTCCAGCTGAGCTATTCAAAATCTTAAAAGACGCATCCAATTTGCCAGAAAATTTGGAAAACTCAACAATGGCCACAGGACTGGAAAAGGTCAGTTTACATTCCAATTCCAAAGAAAGGCAATGCCAAAGAATGTTCAAACTATTGCACCATTGCACTCATTTCACATGCTGTAAGGTTATGCTTAAAATCCTACAAGCTAGGCTCCAGCAATATGTGGATCGAGAACTACCAGAAGTACAGGCAGGATTTCGTAGAGGCAGAGGAACTAGAGATCAAATTGCCAAGATACGCTGGGTCATGGAGAAAGCTAGGGAGTTCCAGAAAAACATCTACTTCTGCTTCATTGACTATGCTAAAGCCTTTGATTGTGTGTATCACAACAAATTGTGGCAAGTTCTTAAAGAGATGGGAGTACCAGACCATCTTATTTGTCTCTTGAGAAACCTGTATGCGGGTCAAGAAGCCACAGTAAGAACTGGACACGGAACCACTGATTGGTTCAAAATTGGGAAAGGAGTCCGGCAAGGCTGTATACTATCACCCTGCCTATTTAACTTATATGCAGAACACATCATGAGAAAGGCGGGGCTAGATGAATCAAAAATTGGAATTAAGATTGCTGGAAGAAATATCAACAACCTCAGATATGCAGATGATACCACTCTAATGGCAGAAAGCGAAAAGGAATTAAAGAGTCTCTTGATGCGGGTGAAGGAGGAGAGTGGAAAAGTTGGCTTGAAACTCAACATTAAGAAAACTAAAATCATGGCATCCGTCCCTTTCAATTCCTGGCAGATAGATGGTGAAGAAATGGAGGTAGTGACAGACTTTATTTTCCTGGGCTCCAAGATCACCGCAGATGGGGACTGCAGCCAAGAAATTAAAAGACGCTTGCTCCTGGGGTGGAAAGCTATGGCAAATCTAGACAGTGTACTAAAAAGCAGAGACATCACCCTGCCAACAAAAGTGCGTATAGTCAAAGCTATGGTTTTCCCAGTTGCAATGTATGGCTGTGAAGGTTGGACCATAAGAAAGGCTGAATGCCAAAGAATTGAGGCCTTTGAACTCTGGTGCTGGAGAAGACTCCTGCGAGTCCCTTGGACTGCAAGGCGAACAAACAAGTCAGTTCTAGAGGAGATCAACCCTGACTGCTCTTTAGAAGGCCAGATCCTGAAGATGAAACTGAAATACTTTGGCCACCTAATGAGAAGGAAGGACTCACTGGAAAGAGCCTAATGCTGGGAAAGATTGAGGGTAAAAGAAGAACGGGACGACAGAGAACGAGGTGGCTGGATGGAGTCACTGAAGCAGTAGGCATGAGTTTAAATGGAGTCCAGAGAATGGTAGAGGACAGGAAGACCTGGAGGAATGTTGTCCATGGGGTCGCGATGGGTCGGAGACGACTTTGCAACTAACAACAACAATAATAGGTTTGGGCAGGCTTTGCTTATTTTAAAGTCTTTATTTTATTTTTGGAGACTTGTAATAAAGGATTGGATCCGATTCCTTTTTGCTGCTGAAGGTGCAGTTTCAGTATTAGAGCATAAATTTATACAGTTCTGACTTATTCTACAATTGTAATATTTTATGCTAATGACATCGTTGCTTTAAAATTACTAGATCTTTAGCACACCAAGCAATCAAAACATCAAGGACACTAAATATTGCAGACACAGAAATGGCATTATTCATTCTTAAAGGAAAGTGAATGCAATTGATAGGTGAAAACTATAAACCAGGGGTGTCAAACTCAAGTCCTGGGGGCTGGATCCTGCCCACGGGGTGCTTAGATCTGGCCCACGGGGCCACCCTGGAAACAGCAAAGGACTGGCTCACAGTGCCTCTGCTAGCAAAAATGGAGCTTGGGAGGGCTGCGGGTGGAAGCTTGCAGGAAACCGTTGCAACCTAAAACGGAGCTTGGGAGGCTGTGCTGGCCCTCCCGAGATCCATTTTCACTGGCAGAGGGTTGCAGGAGACTGTGACAACTGAAAACGGAGATCGGGAGCTCATTTTCTCTGGCAGAGCGCTGGGGCCATCACAGGTGCACCCAACATGAGTGATCTTGAGCTGGCTATGTCCACCCTGGCAATGCCCATTCTGACTCCCCGAGGTCAAACACAACCCTGATGTGGTCCTTAATGAAATCAAATTTGACACCCCTGCTATAAACATTAAATTGGAGCATATTTTTCTTACATCCTTACTTACATGCTTACTCACAAAAATTGACCAAAGTTCAAGATTTTGGAGAAATTTCGAGAACATTGCATTGGCTTCCTTTTTTAAACAAACTAGATTTCTTAACATTATGTTTTTTTAAAAAGGAAATATATATATATATATATATATATATATATATATATATATATATATATATATATATATATATATATATATATATATATATTCATTTTCTATCATCATGTTTAATGTACAGTCATTTATCCATCACCTTTTAACTTTCATTTGTTACCTATTCAGACCTGCTCGTTTACCACTTCCTTCCTTAACTTAACCTTCCCTTCTCCTCTACCCTTCTCTACCTTCTTCTACTTACCCATCCCCCCTCTCCTTCCCTTTTCTCCTTCCTCTTCTCCTTCCCCACTCCTCTCTTCTTCCTCCCTTTCTAACCCTCTTTCTTTCCCCTTCCTCTCCATTTCCCCCTCTTCTTTCCTTCTCTCTTCTTTCCATCCTACTTCCTTCTTTCCCTCTCTCTCCTCCTCTCCCTTTCCAATCCCTTATTCCCACCAATTCAGTCTGAAGTGGTATTTGAGCAGCCCCGATTTCATTTCAAATTCTTTTTGCTTTTTAGTTACATATTTTCCATCATACTTGTACATTTTTAATCAATCTATATACCATCTTCCACCCTCCTCCCCTAACCCTCCCCCCTCCTTCCCCCCCCCCAGGACTTCCCAGGGCAAATACAGGGTATTATAACCAACAATCACAAACTAAGATAAACTAATCACACATAGACTCCCACCCCTCTCTAAAACTTTAACTCCCCTTATCCATAAAAATGAAGAAAGAAAATATAATTCCATCAATACAAATACAGTCTTCCCTTCATAGATTTCTTCTTTCAGTCCAATTTTAAATTACAGTCCATCTTCTCCACTTATGTATTTCTTCAGATTTCATAGTTTTTACCATCCAATCTTCACCAATCAATGCCACAATTAATATTCCATCTTTCGATGTTGCTCCATCAGTCAAATATCATTACTACAATTATATATCTAACATTTAAATTACCAAACATTTAATAAACTATCCTTAGTCAATTAACATACCTAAAAATATTCCTAACATCATTTTTCTTCTTCATTCTTTATACATTTACACTCCATTTAACATACAATTTACTTCTCTCTACTCTTAATAATTACAATCTTGCTTTGATCCTCACATTATTTGAATCATATAAATCCAACATTTTCAAAATCTTACTTATATTCCCACCACTATATGTTACAAAACTATCACCATATTTCATCAAATACCATTACTACAGTTACATACCCAAAATTTAAGGTATTAAACATTTAACTTATATTCAATTAATATACCTAAAACTAATATTCCTAAAATCCTTTCTCTTCTTCATTCCCTAAACATTTTATACTCCTTTTAACATACAATTTACTTCTTACTCTCTATTCTTAATAGTTACAATCTTGCTTTGATCCTCCCCCACAACCTTCTGTATTTCTGCTGTCAGCATTAAAGTCTCAGTTTCAAATTGTGTTCGCTTTACTTCCTCCCCTTCTTTAACCATTCCCACCTCTCCTTCCTTCTTACTTCCTAACAATGGTAAACATCCAGCCTTCAATACTTTAGTATAGAAATTTCTTGCTTTAAAAACTGTATTAAGATAATATTTCACTCCCTTATAATTTACTGTTATTCCAGCTGATATATTCCATCGATACTGTATCTGAAGATTTCTAAGCTGGTTCACCAAAAATGTGTACTCTTTTCTATTTCTTATCATTTTAAAAGGAATTTCCTTCAATACCAATACCTTTTGTCCCAATATTTCAATTCCATTTTTATAAGAAACTTGTGAAATTTCATTCCTAATCTTCCTAGATGTAAAATAAATTACTATATCTCTTGGTAAATGCCTCTGCTTTGCTATCCATGAATTAACATGATAATTTTTTTCAATTTGAATTTCAATATCCACTGGGTTCTGTACCATCAGCTGTGCGAAAAATCTTCTTTAGAGCCTCTCGTTTATATTCTTTCATACCTCTTACTCTTAATGCATATTCCATAACTCTGTATTGTAATAAAACCCGTTCATCCTCTGCTCTTTCCGCCTTGATCTGGAGCTCCTCTATTTTGTTTTTAAAATCCAAATTTACTTGATTAATTTCTTCAAATCTATCATCCAACTGCTTTATATCCTCCACCTTGATTTGAAATTCCTCTATTTTACTTTTTAAGTTCAAATTAGCTTGATCAATCCCTTTCACTTTTCCCTCCAATTTTGTTATGTATTCAGCCACAGCTTTAATTGCTGTCACCAGATCTTCTCTTATATCTTCATTCTCAGCTTCAACAATGTCTTTTATTTGCAATATTTTGTCCTCAATTTCTTTAATTTTTTTTATCCCGAGCCAACATTTGAGCCTTGAGAAATTCCTTCAACTCATCTTGTAATTTATAAAGTTGGGCTAACGAAGCTCCAGCTTCCTTAAAAACTTTCACAGAAGCCATTTTACTTTTGTATTATATTCAACCAAAGTCAAATCTTTTATTAAATCAATTATAAATCTTCCCAGTTCCACTTTATTTCTCCATATAAAAAACAAATACAGCAAGTAGCAAAGTTCTAGGCAAAACAATATTAAAAAACAACTTTTTAACTTTCGCTTTCTTCACTTACAGTTTCCACTTAAAAGGAAGGGTGAAGAAAGAAAAATAAACTTGTTTCTTCTCCTCTTGAATTATAAAAAAAAAAAGTTAAAAAAATTATTCAAATCCTTATTCCTTTAACATAATCTCTTCCATTAACTTCAATGCCGACAACTAACAGGCATTTCCTTAACTTTCGCTTTCAATCCACAAACGCCATTTTCTTTTCTTCGTCTCTATTTTTTCAAACTAAAGCCTCTAATGAGGGAGTTTCAATTAATACAACATGCCTGTTTTTGTTCTGCCTGCCTTAAAATCCAATCATTGATCCCAATCGATGGCAGGAGTGGACGCTGCTTTTAACTCTGCTCATTAGAACAGAGGCGCCTCCAGATCCGGAGGGCTTTTGAAGGAGCTTCACCCGCAAGCCTCCAGAATAATTTCTGGGGCTTTCCGGGGGGCTCAACTTCAGCCCGAATGCTCTCCTTCCCCTCTTCGCCCGAGGGGAAGATTTCAAGCCGCCAGACAGCTGATCTGCGCTGTCTGGACGGCTCTACGAGATCGCGGGGCTGGCAGTCTAAAGAAAGACTGCCATCAGGGCAGCGGAGCCACCAGAAGTCTAGGAACTATATTTTTCAGTGACACTGAAATAAAAATGTTGCTTTCATTCATATTTTATTTTTGAAATATATATTGAATAAGTAGAATTTACAATAGTGCTTCTGCATAAATAAATAAATAAATATTATTAAACATTTCAACTGATGACGAAAGAGATACCATGAGCCATGGTGGTACAGTGGTTAGAGTGCAGTACTGCAGGCTACGTCTGCTGACTGCCGGTTGCCTACAATTTGGCAGTTCGAATCTCATCAGACACAAGGTTGACTCAGCCTTCCGTCCTTCCAAGGTGGGTAACATGAGAACCCAGATTGTTGGGGGTAATATGCTGACTCTGTAAACCACTTAGAGAGGGCTGTAAAGCACTATGAAGTGGTATATAAGTGTTATTGCTTTTGCTAACTTCTTATCGATATTTGGCTTTAGATCAGCAGACATTTCAAGGATTGAACAAAAATCCCGCAGACCTAGGATAGACTGTTTTTTATGTAATTAACAACTTTAAATCCATTTCAATTATACATTGACGTTCTATAATGAGAAGGAAGGACATTCTATAATGAGAACAAAGAAACCAAGCCTTACAAAATACAAAGAGGTTACTTGAAAATGAAAAATCTTGGTGCAAACTATTTACTTACGGTTAACTTTTAACTCTTCAATTTTCCCCCCTTTTTAGCTGTTCTTTGTTATTTAAATCAGGCCTCACCAGAATAATGTAACATTTTGGGAAGAAGATAAAAGCCAGTAACCCCCCACTGGAGCACAAAATGGAGAAGATCTCTACAGCCACCATATATTTCCCCTTTGTGCTCAAGTAGGTTGGAACAAAGGACAGCCAGACACTGCAAAAGACCAACATGCTGAAAGTGATAAATTTGGCTTCATTAAAGGTGTCTGGTAACTTCCTGACCAGGAAAGCCACCAGGAAGCTGATAATTGCCAAGAGACCCATAAAACCAAGGACACAGTGAAACATGACGGTTGACCCTTCCTTACATATCAAGACAATTTCCTTTGGCATGGAATACATGTCAACGTCTAGGAATGGGGGAGAGATTGATAGCCATACTGTACAAAGAATGGTCTGAATAAAAGAGCAAGAAAGGACAATAAAAAGACCCAGTCTCTTCCCCATCCATTTTCTAATTCTGGACCCTGGCTTGGTAGCCATGAAAGCAAGAATTACAATGATAGTCTTTGCCAAAATGCTAGAAACTGCCACGGAGAAGATGATGCCAAAGGTAACTTGCCGAAGAAGGCATGTCCATTGGCGAGGCTGACCAATATATAGCAAAGCACAGAGAAATGAGAGCAGGAGGGAGATGAGAAGAATATACGTGAGGGTCTCATTATTGGCCTTCACAATAGGTGTGTCATTGTGTTTAATGAAGAGCCAGAGCAGCAAAATAGTAATAATAGAAAAAGTAATAATAAAGCTGGTAAAAATGTTCCCCAGCATTTCTTCATAGGATAAAAATGTTGCAAATTTTGGAAGGCAGAAATTTCGCTCCTCGTTTGGATAATGATCTAGTGGACACTGAATGCAGTTGTCCATGTCTGTGGGGAAAGAGAAACAGGCTTTTATTCCATACTAGCTGATAACCCAGCATCTTTATCCCAATCCTAAAATTGTTCGAGGTGTTCCAGAGTTATGCCCTCACAGTATTTGTTTCCAGATAGTAAGTAATCTGTGTACCCAATTTGGTTGAAATAGCTCAAGGCATTCCAGAGTTGTGCTGGAACACACACACACACACACACACACACACACACACACACCAGGGAGCAACTGAGGGGAGCCATTGAGAAGGGCCTTTCTTCCCTCTACTCCCATGCCCATCATCCCTGCCCTTCCCCCTCCCATGCACTCCTCTTTCCCACCCATATTTTGGAAGGCAGAAAATTTGCTTCTCATTTGGATAAGGATCTAGTGGACACTGCTTTCAGTGTCCATGTCTGTGGGGAAAGAGAAAGAAACTTTTATTCTATGTATAGCTGTGATGGCAAACCTATGGCACGCATGCCCAAAGTGGCACACGGAACCATGTCCGCTGGCATGCTCAATGTCACCTGATCATCTTTTGGGTTTCTGGCATGCAAAAAAGCTGTTTTTTGCACGTGTGGCAGTGCCGGAAACCAGAAGAGCTGGTCTTCTGTTTTCCATTGTGCATAAGCGCGCCAGCCAGCTGATTGTCACGCTCACATGAGTGCCAGTAACCAAACACAAGCTGAAACTGGAAGTTCATTTCCTGGCATGTGCATTCCCACTAGGTAGCTTGTCTTCTGGGGTGCATCGGCACTCAGTGCCAAAACGGTTCCCTATCACTGATATATAGCTTGCTTGAAAATGATGTTGGAATAATCAGATCTGTTTTAGCTGTTTATCCATATAGACAGCTGCATGATGGACAACCTGGGTACCTCAGCAACTCATCAGTCATGGTCACAGTGGGCATCCACTCCTCTATGTACTATCTCTTACCTTTCTGATTAGAAAACTTCTCTGTTGGACAAGGAAGGCAATCATAGCAGCAAAAATGGTTTCCCTTCCTTTTTGGCTTTCCTATAACCTGGATGACAATGGTCATTGCAAAGAGAAATAGGCTTTGTCTACAGATAAAAGAAAGAGAAGAAGGTTTTCCATCTTGCAAATGTATATATCTACAAATAAGCTTAGAGGAGCCCGAATCGGCGGTGGCGGCTTTCCCTGAAATGGAGACTTCGGGCTGACTCACCAGGCTTCTCCGGTCCCTCGGCGTGTGGTTCGATCTGTCTGGCTGCCGCTGGAGAGGTTTGTGGCCTCTCGGACATGCGACAGCCAAGAACGGGCCGAGGGACGGAGTGGCGGTCCGGAAGGGGGCGGCCATTTTGGAGGAAGCGAGGACGCGAGGGAGGCGAGGGAGGCCTGCTGTTCATTGCGGGCTTCGGCCTCGGCTCTGGCCCTGCCTTGCCCAGCGGAGCGGAGCGGAGCGGAGCGGAGCGGAGCGGAGCGGAGCCCTGCCCAGCGGAGCGGAGCGGCCCTGCCTTGTTCTGCGGAGCCTTGCCCAGCAGAGCGGAGCCCTGCCCAGCGGAGCTCTGCCCAGCGGCCCAGCGGCGAGCCCTGCCCAGCGGAGCCCTGCCCAGCGGCCCAGCGGCAAGCCCTGCCCAGCGGAGCCCTGCCCAGCGGCGACTCCGGCGATCTTGGCCAAATTCCAGCGGCGTGAGATCGTCGGTGATCCCGGCCTGGCTCCGACGGCTCTGACGGCTTCGGGGTGTGGATTCAGCCTGGTTTCAGCTGGCGTGAATCCCGGCCCGTTTTTGCCTGTCGGTGGGCCTGCCGGCTCCTTCGGTGCCAGTTCCATCGGCGCCAGTTCCATCGGCGCTGGTTGCGCCCGGCGAGGCTGTGTGGACCGCGAGGCGCCTGTCCAACGGCGCCCTGTATTTGGCAGCCCCACCGAGGATGGGTGTGGTAAGGCCTCGGTGGGAGAGGAGGCCGGAACCGTGGCTGAGGTTTGTCCCCTCTTGTGGCCTGTTTTGTCGCATCTTTCCATCGCGTGTCATCGAATGGCCCCTGGTGGCCTGGCTTGCTCCATCGTATTTTCCTTTGTGGCCTTATGGCCTGGCTTGCTCCATTTTATTTCCATCCCCCCCCTATCCCGGACCATGGGTCATCTAAACTGGGCGGTCATGCATGTCCATCTGCGGGATGGAGTGGATTGGACTGGATTGGACTAGCTTGGACTGGTCTAGGGACTTGGGCAGACCGCTAGCCACGTCTACCTGATTAAGATCTATTGTAGAATTGCTCCCCATAGGCACGCTATGGAGACTGTCGGCCTGTCTGTTCCTGTTTTGTCATCGCTATCCGGTTCCTGCTCCATTTGTCCTTTGACCAACTGGACTCCCGCTGGAAGATTCACCATTTCTATTACTTTGGGATTTTACCATCTTAGCATCCCTCGCCGAGTCGCACTTTTCTATGCGCTACACTGCACGTGAACTCTTGCGCCTGCGAGGTGCCCCCGCCTCGCAGGAATGGCCCATATCGCTACCAAGGGCCGGCCTCAATGACGGGTCTTGGGACCCACAGAGGTGGCATGCGAGAAGAAAGAGCCTTTGGGGTTTTTTAGACAGGGCATTTTTAAGGGGTGGGAGGGGTAGGGCGGGTGATGGGGGTAGCCCGTCGGGAGGGAAACCAGTTCCAGCGCATGCTCGTGGCGATTATCAAATGGGTTTGGAGGTTATGGGGGGGGAGGGTGTTCCTTTGTGTGAGGGTGAGTCTATTGGCACGGTAAGTGGGAGGGGCAGATATGGCGGAAGGGGGGGATCGTATCGGCATAGGGGGTCACGCGTTCGATGTATGCAGGCAATCGTGTGCCCCGATCCCCCTAACTTTACCCGTTACCCGGATGGTCAGGACCCTCAGAGCCTGGGCCTTCGTCTGATGTTATGCAACGCACGGTCCGTGGCAAATAAGGCCCCCCTAATACATGATCTAATTCAGGGGGGTGCCGCAGATATTATAGGCGTTATGGAGACCTGGTTGGGCAATGAAGGGGGTGTGCCCCTGGTTGAGATGTGCCCACCGGGTTTCCGTGCATTCCATCAGCCGAGGGCCCAGGGTAGGGGTGGAGGGGTGGCGGTTGTGATCAAAGAGAGTCTAGAGCCGAGGGAGACCACTGTACCTCAGATAGCCGGGTGTGAATCCCTCTTTGTGAGGTGGGGTCATAGATGTCAGATGGGCTTGCTGGTCGCGTACCTGGCTCCTTGCTGCGTGACAGCTGCCCTGCCCGAGCTCCTAGAGGTGCTTGCCGGGGTGGCGGTGGAGACCCCCAGACTTTTAGTCATGGGGGACTTTAACCTGCCATCTGCCGGCTCGTCATCGACGGTAGCTCGGGAGTTCTTGGCTTCCATGACGGCCTTGGACCTGACTCAAGTAGTGGATGGCCCCACTCACATCGGGGGTGGCACACTGGACCTGATTTTTGTCTCTGGTCAGTGGTTGAGAGATCTGGACTTAAAGGAATTAGTCATTGAACCTTTGTCATGGTCAGATCACTCTCTCCTTCGCCTGGACTTTCTGACCGCTACCCAACACCGCAGGGAGATGGAACCATTACGTTGGTACCGTCCCAGGCGCCTGATGGACCCAGAGAGGTTCCGGACGGAGCTTGGGCCATTTCCTGAGGGTCTGGCTCACGGCACGGCAGAGGAACTAACTGCAGCCTGGGAACGGGCGGCGGCTGGGGCTTTAGACCGTGTCGTGCCTTTGCGGCCTCTGACCCAACCGGCTCCTTGGTTCTCCGAGGAGCTGAGGGGGATGAAACGCCGGAGAAGACGCCTAGAGAGTTCCTGGAGGTCCAGCCGTTCAGAGGCTGATCGGACACTAGTTAGATCCTATACTAGGACCTACCTAGTGGCACTGAGGGAAGCGAGGCATTGCTACGCCTCCTCCCTCATTGCGTCGGCAGATAACCGCCCAGCTGCCCTGTTTCGGGTGACCCGCTCCCTCCTTCACCAGGGGGAGCGGGATGACCCGTTGCAGGGACGTGCTGAGGAGTTTAACGGTTATCTATACGATAAAATCGCTCAGCTGAAGGACGGTCTGGACCAAGATTGCAGCGATTCGGACGGGACGCCTGAGGCGGTCTTGGTGATGTTGTGGGATGAGTTTGACCCTGTGACTCCGAGGACATGGACAGGTTGCTGGGTAGATTGAATGCCACCACATGTTTACTGGACCCGTGCCCCTCCTGGCTGGTGCTGGCCACTCAGGAGGTGACACGAGGCTGGCTCCAGGGATTACGAGTGCTTCCTTGTTGGAGGAGTCTTTCCGGCCGCCTTGAAAGAGCGGTGGTGAGGCCCTCCTCAAGAAGCCTTCCTGGACCCGCTGTTTTAGGTAATTATCGTCAGTCTCCAACCCGCCGGCGAAGGTTGTAGAGAGTATGGTGGCATATCAGTTCCCCTGCACCTGGAGGAAACTGTCTATCTGGACCTGCTCCAGTCCGGCTTCCGGCCCGGTTACAGCACTGAGACGGCTTTGGTCGTGTTGGTGGATGATCTCTGGAGGCCAGGATAGGGGTTATTCCTCTGCCCTGGTCCTATTAGACCTCTCAGCGGCTTTCGATACCATCGACCATGGTATCCTGCTGCGCCGGTTGGGGATTGGGAGTGGAGGCACCGCCATCGGTGGTTCTCCTCCTATCTCTCCGACCGTCGCAGACGGTGTTGACGGGCAGAGGTCGACCCCGCGCGCCTCACTTGTGGTGCCGCAGGGTCGATTCTCTCGCCTTCTGTTCAACATCTATATGAAGCCGCTGGGTGAGATCATCAGTGGCTTCGTGTGAGGTACCAGCTGTACGCTGATGACACCCAGCTGTACTTTTCCACACCGGGCCACCCCAATGAAGCCATCAAGTGCTGTCCCGTGTTTGGAAGCCGACGGGTCTGGATGGGGAGGAACAGGCTCAAGCTCAATCCTCCAAGACGGAGTGGCTGTGGATGCCGGCATCCCGGTACAGTCAGCTGAGTCCGCGGCTGACTGTCGGGAGCGAGTCATTGGCCCGATGGAGAGGTGCGCAATTTGGGCGTTCTCCTGGATGAACGGCTGTCTTTTGAAGACCATTTGACGGCCGCTCCAGGAGAGCTTTCCACCAGGTCCGCCTGGTGCGCCAATTGCGCCTTTCTAGACCGGGATGCCTTGTGCACAGTCACTCACGCCTTGTGACGCCTCGCCTGGACTACTGCAATGCTCTCTACATGGGGCTCCCTTGAGGGGCATCCGGAGGCTACAGTTAGTCCAGAATGCAGCTGCGGTGATAGAGGAGCCCTCGTGGCTCCCGAGTGACACCTATCCTGCGCCGGCTGCACTGGCTACCTGTGGCCTTCCGGTGCGCTTCAAGGTGTTGGTGAATGTCTTTAAAGCGCCCATGGCATAGGGCCGGGATACTTACGGGACCGCCTGCTGCCACCGAATACCTCTCACCGACCCGTGTGCTCTCACAGAGAGGGCTCCTCAGGGTGCCATCGGCGCGACAGTGTCGCCTGGCGACACCCAGGAAGGGCCTTCTGTGGGGCTCCGCCCTCTGGAACGAACTCCCCCCAGGACTTCGTCAACTTCCGGACCTCCGAACCTTTTGCCACGAGCTTAAAACCTACTTATTCATCTGCGCTGGACTGGGTTAGTGTTTTAATGGGTTTTAATGGGTTTTAGTTCTAAATTTTAATTCTGGCCAATTTTAATAAGTTTTTTAATTGTATTTTAATTTGTATTTATAGTATTGTATTTTTACTTGGCTGTGAACCGCCCTGAGTCCTTCGGGAGAAGGGCGGTATACAAATTTAAATAATAAATAAATAAATAAATAAATGTCTGCTTTCATAGATGAATAATTTGGAAGAAATTCATATATGACAACTTATAATGAAGAATCTTTTAGGGAAAAATTGGTTTTCAACTTTGTTTATGCGTATACAGAAATTCATACAAAGAGTGATAGCTAGGCAGTGAATTAAAAGAAAAGAAACCTGATATATACAGTATCTGCACCAATCAAATGTCATATTTTGAATTTATTAGCATTTCTCAGTGACATTTTCTTTCTTTACTTATGGGACCGTCTTCTGCTACCACATGCCTCCCACCGACCGGTGCGCTCCCATAGAGAGGGCCTCCTCAGGGTGCCGTCGGCCAAACAATGTCGGCTGCCGGCCCCCAGGGTGAGAGCCTTCTCTGTGGGGGCACCTGACCTCTGGATTGAGCTTCCCCCAGGACTTTGTCAACTTCCTGACCTCTGGACCTTCCGCCGCGAGCTGAAGACTTATTTATTCTTCCGTGCGGGACTGGCGTAAAAGGGGTTTTATTTGGATTTTAATGGGGTTTTATATTGTTATGTATCTTATATTAATTATCAGCCAATTGGAATAAGTTTTTTAATTTTGATTTTATGGTATTATATTTATGTATGCTATTTTTACCTGGCTGTAAACCTCCCTGAGTCCTTCAGGAGAAGGGTGGTATACAAATTAAATTATTATTATTATTATTATTATTATTATTATTATTATTATTATTATTATTATTATTATTATTATTATTATTATTATTATTATTATTATTATTATTGATTTTCCTCTTACAAGTTTTCAATGAGAAATACTTCAACTGGAGATAATGACTCAAATGAATGAATATAGCTCCCAAATATATTTAAGTCATGATTTTGGATGGAAACCATGGTATAATTGAATGCAATCGAATAAATATGACATTCCTGCATGAGCATGTTAAGCAAGAAGAGATGGTATGCTTGTCCTGAAATATATGATTCCTGAATATTGATACTTTATGTAAAAGGCAATAGTTGAATTTTTCTTGGATTCTTTCTCCTGTGTCTCGTGATCTGACATTCTTTTCTAAATTTTCTCTTTATTTTCAGACAACTTTCTGAGTTAGTAGAAGAAGAATTACTCCAATAAATTATTTTCTTAAAGCTTTTTAAGTCTTGAATAGAACTCAAATAGTTAATTTTTTTTATGTTATGACAAAGCAACCTTCTACTTAGTGTTTGTTGTGTCTGCGCCCCCCAAGCCAGAAAGTGACTTGGAAAGTGAGGGGGAAGGGCCATCAGGACTTACCTTGGGAGCAACGGCTTCCCTAGCTCAGCTCCAGGAGCCAGAGGCAGGCCAGGTGGAGGAGATAATGAGGCCTCCATCCCCTGACTCTTTCCCCCCCAGGCCATGCCTCCAGAACCAGCTGATGGCAATCAGGCCTGGCTGGACCCTAGGTTTCATAGGCAGGAGAGGCGGGAACAACAGAAGCAGGGGTGGGGCAGGCCTAGGAAGTGCTGAATCATGGAGCCACACCCCACAGGATATAAAAGCAGCAAGAGCTACTATGCCTCTTCATAGCAGGCAAATCAACTGCTTAACTAAGAGCTGAAGTACTGTTTGTTGACTCATTGGCATCAAGGGAGATAACAGAGACACTTGGTAGATGCTCGCTAGTTTGCTGCCAAAGCTGATAGTGCCAGTTAATTAAGTCATCGCTCGGATGGAGGCGAGGGGGGACAGAATAGTGTTATATATATTGAACGCATCTAGAATTACATATGCTAAATATTGGAAAAATGTGAACACCCCACCGGATGATGACATAATTAGGACAATTATGCAGAAATGGACAGATTAACTTTAAAAATTAAAAATAAAGAAGACTCAAAATATTACAGGCATGGAATAAATTTTACGAATGGATAGAGACCAGAGGTAGAAAAGAGAGGGAAGTGTATGAATGTCAGTACAACAAAGATGTATAAAACTATGGATATAATATGGAAAAATTTGTAAATAAGGTAAGTAGAAACTTAGTTGAAGTTTTCTTTTATTTCCTTTTTTGTTGTTGTATTGTTGCAATTACTGTTAACATAGTATAGTTATTGTTATTAGCATGTATGTTCAGATTTAAGGATGCGGTGGCTCAGGGGCTAGGACGTTGAGCTTGTCGATCGAAAGGTCGGAAGCTCAGCGGTTTGAATCCCTAGTGCTGCCGTGTAATGGAGTGAGCTCCCGTTACTCGTCCCAGCTTCTGCCAACCTAGCAGTTTCGAAAGCACGTAAAAATGCAAGTAGAAAAAATAGGGACCACCTTTGGTGGGAAGGTAATAGCGTTCCGTGCACCTTTGGCATTGAGTCATGCCAGCCACATGACCACGGAGACGTCTTCGGACAGCGCTGGCTCTTCGGTTTTGAAACGGAGATGAGCACTGCCCCCTAGAGTTGGCAACGACTAGCATGTATGTGCGAGGGGAACCTTTACCATTACCTTTATGTTAAGATTTATCATTGATCTCTCTGCTTGTGCTTTATTTGCATTGTTTTCCTGACATGGCACTGTCTTTTCAATAAAATAAAATTAAAAATTACAAAATGAGAACTCAAAAAGTTACAGGACCTACCTGATTAAACCACTTTGGCCAAATTATGGATTCCTCTGAAATAGTAAATATTTTTTCTGCGAGAGACATGGGTTGTATGTTTCCAACTTTGACTCTAAGGAAGGAAAGGTTCGGGAAGGTTACCCAGTTGATAATATCAAATCCAGTTTCCACTTCTCCATTTTGATTGAAGAAAACTGTTTCCCCAACACTGTTGTTAAATGAAATGATTTTCAGAAAATGGTTGAGCTGAAGAGAGAAGAGGAAGTACAGGATATATTTAACGGCATTGCTCTTTTCCATTTAAGTTTGTTTCATGCATAACAAATAGGCAGAAAACAGGAATTAGAATAGTGTTCTAGAAAAAAAGAAGAAGAAATTAGGATGAATAGATTTTTTTTAAATTTGCATTTATATCCCGCCCTTCTCCGAAGACTCAGGGCGGCTTACACTATGTCAAGCAATAGTCTTCATCCTATTTGTATATTTATATACAAAGTCAATTTATTTCCCCCAACAATCTGGGTCCTCATTTTACCTACCTTATAAAGGATGGAAGGCTGAGTCAACCTTGGGCCTGGTGGGACTAGAACCTGCAGTAATTGCAGGCAGCTGTGTTAATAACAGACTGTCTTACCAGTCTGAGCCACAGAGGCCCTCTCGTAGATTCATTTTCTGAGAAGGCCTCAAGTTTTTGTTTGCTTGATACGTGTTGCTATGCAAGCTCATGCATATCACTAATTGGTTGTCAATTGTGCCTGTGTGGTTAGGTGTCAGTACATAGGCACTCTCAGGCAAATTTCCTATTATTGGCCAGATGCCTTGCCTGACGCCACATGGAGTTTGGCACACTTTTTTTTTTCTTTGCTCTCTAGGAAAGAATCATCTGTCCTACCCAGACGTGGTATTCAGCCGGTTCAGACTGGTTAGGGCGAACCGGTAGTAGCGACCTGTAGGTGGGCCCACCCACCTTCCCGGGCGCAATCCAATTCCTATATTGCTATGGTTTTGATGCTGCACACATGTGTGGATGGCACATGCAAGAAAATTGCCGTGTTGTTTGATGTTGCATGCATGTGTGGATGGTGCGCACAAGCAAATTGCTGTATTTTGTGACACTGCATACTTGATGCACGCATAAACATTTCCGGTGCTGGGCGAACCATTTCTTTCAGTATGTGAACCCCACCTCTGGTCCTACCTAGGATTGAACTCTTAACTTTCCGAGTGGGAGGTAAGAATCTTCATCACTAGGCCACCACACCACCAATTTTCTTTTACAGCTGGTTCAACATCTTTCTTTCTTTCTTTCTTTCTTTCTTTCTTTCTTTCTTTCTTTTAAAAAATAATTTTTATTAAACATTTTTTTCAAAAAACAAAGAATCTTTAAACAATTTTTTCTTTCCAACAATTTCACAGTGGTAAAGCATTTCTTATTTGTCCATTTTTTCTCCCTTATTTCAATGTATCTTTTATACATACAATTCTAATATTAATTTATTTACAGAAAGACATATAAATAACAGTGTACACAATTTCATTTCTACAATCTGCCTTTTTTTCTCTTTCCTTTTATTTGTTATTACATTTCTACTCCTATATCTACATTATTTGATCTTTCCTTGCCGTTTGTCTCTCTACTCTAACCATTCATACCATTTCTCCCACACTATATAATATTCTGTTTCCTCTTCAACATATTTCTAAATGTAAAACTGAAGTTGTTTGGAATCTACAAAAAACACTAGTATACTCTCTATAGAACAAACATGGAAGAGTTAAATAGAAATGCACCTTATTTAAGAAGACGCATTCTACCATTGTGGGGGGGGGAAAAAGAGTTCGTCCGACAGTTTGGGAACCAATACTAGCTTTCATGGCTGGTATTTATTAGGTAATATTGGGTTTCAGAAATTAGTGACATGGTGGTGACATCCTGTGTGGACCTTGTGAGTGTGGGTCTGGTGTCATTCCTCGTGTTAGGGACTCGTTTGTCAATAAGGGCGGGTTTCCAAATGGCTGGTAGGCGGGAGGTGTCATCTCGTTTGTTCATGCGTGGGAGAAAACCCAAATAACCAAAGACCTACCTACCTACCTACCTACCTACCTACATACATACATATATATATATATATATATATATTGTTTTCTGAGGTTTTCGCGGGTGTTTGTATGTAGGTCTTTGGTTATTCGGGTTTTCTCCCGCGTAAAATTGGAAGTGTCTTGGCGACGTTTCAACGAAGTCTCATTCGTCATCTTCAGGCTTCAGCTTCGTGCTTCTGGGAGCAATGTGTGATTGCAGCTGTTTCTTCCTTTTTAACTTCCTTTTAAAACCCCCACTAGCAGTTAAAACCCCCACTAGCAGTTAAAACTGAACACTTTAACAACAGAATAATCAGAGAAGCCATTGAGATAGAAAAACGCCCACACAGCATGAACAAACGAGATGATACCTCCCGCCTACCAGCCATTTGGAAACCCGCCCTTATTGACAAACGAGTCCCTAACACGAGGAATGACACCAGACCCACACTCACGAGGTCCACACAGGATGTCACCACCGCACATCCACCCAGAAAGCAGACCCAAACCCACACTGATCAGGAAGCACGACCAAGGACCAGAAGCCAGACCGCAGCTGCAACATTAGCCATTTCAAACCCCTCCAATCCATACATGCAGCAGACTGACACCCACTATGAAGATGTAGCACCACCACAAAGCCAAACAACAGCTATGCAGCTCACCAGCTCAAATCCCCCTGCAACACAGACTAAATTGAGCACAACCAAGCCCCCACCCACACAGGACACACCCCCAGCCAATCAGAGCACAAAAAAACCTCCATCCAATCAGAACACAGCCAAGCTCCCACCCAATCAGTTCAAACCCCCACTAGCAGTTAAAAGGAAGAAACAGCTGCAATCACACATTGCTCCCAGAAGCACGAAGCTGAAGCCTGAAGATGACAAATGAGACTTCGTCGAAACATTGCCAAGACATTTCCAATTTTACACGGGAGAAAACCCGAACAACCAAAGACCTACATATATATATATATATGTCCCCTTCTTTTTTCTTTTTAGGCAAGTGACATGATTAGAAGCTAGACAGGAAAGAAAGAAAAAGTTTCTTAATAAAGGCTGACATGATTAAAAGTTAGAATAAGTGACAGAAATAAGGGGAATATAATGTATACATTTTTATTTTACGAAATGAAAGTAATAATGAGAAAATGTGGAATAATTGAATAATAATAGACTGCAACCTAACATAGATGTGTATTGTTATTAGAAGTACATAACTTGATTAAATGTAATAATTATGTTTAATTTGATCAATTTCATTTGTATTGGAATGCATGGCACCCAGGTGCCACACTGTTCATGCATTGATTTAACACTTTTATAAAAAAAATAAAAAACCGAGGGGAGGGGGAGAAATAAAAATACAAAGTATTCCACAGTGTTCCATATCAGACTTTTGAGGTTTTCATTTCTCATTATCTGCTGTTTTTAATCTGTATCTTTTTTTTAATTTGCATTTATATCCCGCCCTTCTCCGAAGACTCAGGGCCGCTTACACTATGTCAAGCAATAGTCTTCATCCATTTGTATATTATATACAAAGTCAACTTATTGCCCCCCAACAATCTGGGTCCTCATTTTACCTACCTTATAAAGGATGGAAGGCTGAGTCAACCTTGGGGCTGGTGGGACTTGAACCTGCAGTAATTGCAAGCAGCTGCTGTTAATAACAGACTGTTTTACCAGTCTGAGCCACCAGAGGCTTAATAAACTATGTGCATAATCTGATTCTCTGTTTATTCGATAGCTCTTTGTGTTACTTTGTTCAGTTAAAATGAAGGAAATACTTTATGGAAAATATATCTTTCTCAGGATTGGCGTCAGCTCATAAAGCATAAAGCATGTTTTCCCATCCCTGGCCTGCTCTTGAGTTGCCATAGGGCAAGGGGGATGGGGAAAACAGCAAAGCAGTATGGCAAACAAAAACAAAAACACATTCCAGACCAGTGGTGAAATCTGAAATGGTTTACTACCGGTTCGACGGCTGCACATGTGCAGTGTGGGTGCCAAATGCGTGCTGCATGAGTGCATGTGCAGTGTGCGCCACACACCAAATGCAAGGTGAGTGCACACACATGCACAGTGCATGCCAAGATGGAGTGGCTGTGGATGCCGGCACCCCGATACAGTCAGCTGCAGCCGCAGCTGGCTGTTGGGGGCGAGTTATTGGCCCCAAGGGAAAGGGTGCACAACTTGGGTGTTCTCCTGCATGCACGGCTGTTGTTTGAAGATCATTTGACGGCCGTCTCCAGGAGAGCCTTTCACCAGGTTCGCCTGGTTCGCCAGTTGCGCCCCTTCCTCGATCGGGATGCCTTAGTCACTCATGTTCTTGTTACCTCTCGCCTGGATTATTGCAATGCTCTCTACATGGGGCTCCCCTTGAGATGCACTTGGAGGCTTCAGTTGGTCCCGAACACAGCTGCACGGGTGATAGAGGGAGTTCCACATAACTCCCATGTAACACCTCTCCTGCGCAGACTGCACTGGCTACCTGTTGCCTTTCGGGTGCATTTCAAGGTTCTGGTTACCACCTTCAAAGCGCTCCATGGCTTAGGGCCTGGGTACTTACGGGACTGCCTGCTGTTACCTCATGCCTCCCACCGTCCCGTACGCTCTCACAGAGGGGGACTTCTCAGGGTGCCGTCCGCCAAACAATGTTGGCTGGCGGTCCCCAGGGGAAGATCCTTCTCTGTGGGGGCTCCTACTCTTTGGAATGAACTTCCCCCTGGTTTACGCCAAATACCTGACCTTTGGACCTTTCACCGCGAATTGAAAACATATTTGTTTATTCGCGCGGGGCTAGCTTAAACCTTTTAAACTGTTTAGTTTTTAAATTTTAAATTCTATTTATATTTTAAATTGGGGTTTTTAGATTTTAAATATTTTAATTTCTCGGCCAATTGTGTAATAAGTTTCTTAATTTAGTTTTTAAATTGTATATTGTGTATGTTTTTTAGCCTGGCTGTACACCGCCCTGAGTCCTTCGGGAGAAGGGCGGTCTAGAAATTCAATAAATAATAATAATAATAATAATAATAATAATAATAATAATAATAATAATAATAATAATAATAATAATAATAAAAGGAGGCATGGGAAGGAAGGTAAGTAGAACAGTGCACATTGGAGGGGGGATCAGCTGCGGCGCGGGATCCTCGGAGCCTTTTTTTTTTTACTTTTTTAAATGCATTTTTTACTACCTATTCGAGGGGAATAGGTAGCAAAAAAATGCTTTTCAGAAGTACAAAAAGGCTCTGACAATCGCGCAGCACAGCTGTGATCATCGAAGCCATTTTTTTTACTTGTAAAGCATTTTTTTACTACCTTTTCGCCCAAATTAAAATGCTTTTAAAAGTAACAAAGAAAGGCTCTGGTGATCATGCAGCTCAGCTGTAATCGACAGAGCCTTTTTTTAAACCTTTTAAAAGCATTGTTTACAACCTATTCCTACGATTCGGGCAGGAAATTGTTTACAACCTATTCCTACCATTCGGGCTCGAGTGAGCTGGAAAGAAGCAGCAAGCGGGCAAGCAGATGACTCAGCAATTGAATGAGCATAGGCGGGGGGCAGGGATTTTGCTACCGGTTCTCCGAACCACTTGCTGCCATTGCTACCAGATCAGCCAATCCAGTCTCAGCCGGGAGCATTTCACCCCTGTTCCAGACGTATCTCTCTCAAGGCTGTCTCCCAGGGTTACCCACAGCGGTCATAGGGGTGTGATCTCTACAACCCACAAAATTGCTCCAATAGTGATTGTGACTGATGACATACCCTGGGGGGGAGGGGGAAACAGGGTCAAGCCAGAGCCACATGCAGACACGAAGCTCCTAATAAATAACTGGATTTCTTTTGAAGCTTAGCTTGAGGCTCATGATTTCATTAGGGAATCCGTTGGAACCCTGACAATTGGATTATCTGAACTTCTTCCTTTTCCTGCAGATAAAGATTTGGACACTCTGTCTCAGTCTAGAACAACAACAAAGGTTTGGCGGCAACCGCACAAGACATCCCTACTGAGAAGATTATGTACTATGCAAAGAAAAAAGATGTGTTTATCTACAAATGAAGCAGAGGGATATTGAAGCATAGAGAAAATACATATCTGGGGCATCTATCAATTTGGAGAATCTGAAGTTTAGAAGTGGATTAATGACTGGCAGTATAAAATTATAATAAATTCAGTAGGAAGGAGATGTAGTTTGACAGTAAGCTGGCATCATGTACTAAATATACATTATATACATTATATAATTATTATCACAGCTATGGCATAATACTTGCTGTAGCTATAGCCTAGTATATCTAGATGGTAGATTGTGAAAAATTGGATACAAGAGTCACTGTGAGTTGAGCAGCCATGTAAATTTGTTTAACAAATGAATAATAGGATGTGGGTTGTTTTTTTGTTTTTCCCCAAAATCAAAGTTTAAAGTGAGAGAAAGCTCAGAACACATGAGAAAACACATGAGCTTGAATATATCAACATCTCCAGTCATAATTTAAAGGAGGGTTATTCACCTGGTCCTCAATGTGTAAAGTGATTTGATTGCATAAAATACAGATCTATGCTTTTCAAGGAATTAAAAATTAAATTCTCATCCTGGAGATTGAAGCTAGAATGCAGAAAAATACAACAATGTTCTCTTCCCTACATACATTCCCTACATAATTGCTTTTTTTTTTTTTTTGAGGTTTGCTCAATACTCAAAGAGCTAAATTAATGGAAAAAGATTCTCAGGCAATGACTATGCAAGTACCTTTATTGTAGCCAAAAATAAAATCGTATAACAAAAATTATTTTCTTATTGCAATGCATAAATATCACAGATATACCTCACAAATTCTGCACAAATTCCACCAATATTTCAGGCCTAGAAAATAAAAGTTTTTTTGCAGCACAACCTCTATAGTGACATGAGAATTCAGTCAGACCAGGAAAATACCTTACTATCTTCATTACTTAAAATAAATTTAAAAACTTTTAAAGCAGTCACATTATTCTGCTTAATAGAGCTGATCTATATTTTCTAAAAGCACTTTGGTTTCCATTGATGAGATACTTTGTGCCATGATGACAAGGTGATGGACTTTGAGTTGTTTGACCTCATCCCATTTCAACAGATAATAAGGGGCGTGCATAAGAGCACAAAAGTGCCTACCGTTCCTGTCCTATTGTTCCCTTCATTATATCAAATTAATATAGTTGATGCATATTTTTTACATATATATATAAGAATATATATATATTCTTCAAGATATGTTGTTTTATTTATGACAATGTTTGTGTATACTGTTGTGACAAAATGAAATAAAAAAAAGAATCTGCATTAGTTACTGGGAATAATTTTTCAGGAGTTAAAAATTATCTCTTCATGAGCAAATGCTTGCTGTTCAGTTCAGGTCTGAACAGGATGATAAAGCATTTGGGGGCAAAGATACAACCCAACAAGCCAGCACTGGAAGATAAGATGGAGAAGATCTCCACAGCCACCATATATTTCCCTTTGGTACTCAGGTAGCTGGGGACAAAAGATAACCAAACACTGCAGAAGACAAACATACTGAAGGTGATGAATTTGGCCTCATTAAAGCTATCAGGTAATTTCCTGGCCAGAAAAGCTGCAGAGAAGCTGATAATGGCCAAAAAGCCCATAAAACCCAAGACACAGTAAAACATGGTCACCGATCCTTCATTGCATTCTAGTACGATTTCCTGAGAGACTGAATGTTTATCAAAATCTGGGTATGGTGGGGATATCATTAACCATGAGGCACAAATAGTGACTTGAATAAGAGAGCAGGAAAGTACGATGGAGCTCACCATTCTTTTCCCCACCCAATTCCTCATTTTGGACCCAGGTTTGGTGGCCATGAATGCTAGGACAACCACAATGGTTTTGGCCAATAAACAGGAAACTGCCACTGAGAAGATGATGCCAAAAGCTGGTTGGCGAAGAAGACACACAACTTCATTTGGTCTCCCAATAAATAACAAAATAGAAAGGAAAGAGAGCAGAAGGGAGATGAGGATAATGTAGGTGAGATTTCTGTTGTTGGCGTTGACAATGGGAGTATCCCGGTGTTGAATGAAGATCCTGAGCATACAAGATGTGATGACAGCAAAAGAAAGAGCACAAACAGCCAGACTGATTCCCAGAGCATCATCATATGATAAGAAAGTTATGACTTTATGAATGCAGGCATCTCTGTTGCGGGTTGGATATTTATCTTCAGGACACGAAGAACAGTCAGCTGTATCTAAAACCAACCAGCAGAAATCAATTTATAATCAGTTCCATTAATTGATGCATTCACAAAACATGATCTGAAATACCAACATGAAAACAAAGCAAAAGAAACAAATTAATTAATACAAAGCAATTCAAGTAGGCCTATATTGGGATCTGCTGTGATATGGGAAATTAAACTATTAGTTTACCAATAATCCCTGGAATTATCTGGGAGGAATAAAAATAGCCATGCTAACTTATTTCATTGTCGCGAACTGTACGCAACCACACATGGAGGTAGTTCAATTGGCAAGGGATCTCTAACAATAAAACACTCTGATTCAAAGACATTTTGGCTAGGGATGATTGAAAATGTCTGTATGTTAGAAAGCTCTGCAGCTGATATTTTACAGTGAAGATTGGATACAAGCTTATTTGTTTAATATTAAAAGACTGTTGATTTTACTCCTATTTAGTCTAGTGCAGAGCTGTTAAACTCAATTTCATTAAGGGCCACATCAGGGCTGTGGTTGATATTGGGGGGCCAGACAGGCATGGCCGACTGGATGGGCGTGGCCAAATGGGTGGGCATGGCCAGCTTGATGTGACTCCCCAAACTGCTGGCATGTTTCCTCTTTGAATTGGGTAGATTGGGCCAAAGCCACACTGGCCCAATGTTTTCTCTTTGTATTGGGTAGACTTGGCTGAAATGACACAGCCCGGCCCCTTACATTTTCCAGGATGGATTTGTGGGCTGGATCTGATCACATCTGACCTTTGGGCCTTGTGATTGACACCCCCATCTAGTGCTTAAAATTTCTTGCCAGGAGTGTGGGAAATGTGCAATTCATTCCTCCCTTTAGAGAGAGAAAAGATTTGGGTGACTTTAGGGCACTCACTCTTTCTCAGCCAAGAAAAAGGTATTGGCAATTCACTTCACATATATTGCAAAAAAATATATGCATCTCTTTATGTAGTCAGCAGGAATAAAGGTGGATTAGAATTATGTTGTTATTAGGAACATACTCCGTGCTGGTCAAGGAAGAATTTAGCTATTGAGGCTTCAACAAATAACTCAAAACTGTTATATATTTTATCTTCCATTCTCTCCTTGTATATAGTTCATCAACACTTTCCCCCACAAATCCCAAGTGCTTATATCTGAATGAAGTGTATCCTTCTCAACTAATGAGCCAAGGTGGCTCAGTGGTTAGAGTGCAGTACTGCAGGATATTTCTGTTGACTGCCGGCTGCCTGCAATTTGGCAGTTCAAATCTCATCAGGCTCAAGTTTGACTCAGCTTTCCATCCTTCCGAGGTGAGTAAAATGAGGACCCAAATTGTTGGGGGCAATATGCTGATTCTGTAAACCGCTTAGAGAGGGCGGTAAAGCACTGTAAAGTGGTATATAAGTCTAAGTGCGATTGCTAATGCAGCTTTAATAATTTGATAAGTGAGAGAACTGCATACTTGCCCATCAGTTCACATGCTGATTCACTCCCATTATTATTATTATTTAAAAAATCCCCTCTGTACATGATATTTCTTACCCTCTTCAGCTGAAATCTTCCCTTCTGGACATGGAAGGCAATCATAACAACAAAATGGCTTCCCTTCCTTCTTGGTCTTCCTATAGCCTTTCTGGCAATGATCATTACACAAAGAAATGGGGTATGTCTATTCCAAAAAAAAAACAATTTTAACATTGAGATGGATAGATAGAGATTTACTTTATACTGAAGAAATGATATTTTAGATGGAATAAATGACAACTGCTGATAACATTTACTAGTTTAATACTCAAAGAATACTAAGTTGGCAATTGGCTATTAGAATCCCCAATATGATCCAGTTCTACAGAGGAAATATTGAATCTGTCATCTGCATTTCTATAACAGTTTGGTTGGTTCTGCAGGATTCTATTCTATTCTATTCTATTCTATTCTATTCTATTCTATTCTATTCTATTCTATTCTATTCTATTCTATTATTCTGTTCTGTTCTGTTCTGTTCTGTTCTGTTCTGTTCTGTTCCGTTCTATTCTATTCTATTACTGGAACAATTTTAGGTTTACAATAAACATTTGATCAAGTGATATATTTGCAGCTTTTGTCTTGAACAGATGTCTCTCAATGTAGATAATCATTGTTTAAAAGTACTATTCAGTCTTTCCACAACAAATCTACTAAAAAGAGGTTTTTTTTAAAAGTATGTTTGCTATGAAGATGTTCAAAGATTGGGCACTGCAATATTCAAAACTCAGCTTACTTCATGATATATTTTAAAATAAGTGAAAATATACAACAGAGTTTTATCATCAACACGTGTGAAGTATTTTAAGGTAGAAATCCATGACTCTAACCTGATTAAAGCCTTCTGGCCATGTGATGAGTTCCAAATGAATATTGAAGACTTTCTCTGGAGGAGAAAAAGGATCTATTCTTCCCACTTTTACCTTTGAGAATGAACGGTTTGGATAAGTGATCCAGTTTAGAACATCAAGTCCGCCAATAAACTCTCCATGTCTGTCGAAGGAGATCTTTTCACCCACACTGTTGTTGAAGGAGACACTTCTCAGAAAAGAGTGAAGCTAAATTGGAGAGAGAAAGAAATCATAAAGAGAGGGGAAAATATTGTATTTCTGCTAACGTTCAATTTGATAAGGAAGAAATGATGACATTGCTCCATCCTATTTGATCACTAGTTGCTTAAACAACAACTGCAGAACAGTTTCCATTTCAGCTGGAATGAGTTGTGTTTCTTCAAACATGGGAGGATAAGAACACAGTGTACATTTTTGCCTGGGTGTGAACTCAATCTTCTGATTGATCTTTCAATGACATTTTTCCTCCATGGATGGTTTTCACTTTTTGTTCTGTACATCTATATCCCTTCCAACTCTATTATTCTACGACCTATGATTTCACATATAAGCAGTACACTGGGAATTTATAAATATATTAGAGATTTTCTTGCCGTTCTCTGCTCCAGACATTACCTGCTGTGATTGTCGGTCCTGAAACTTCTGCTTCTCCAAATCCATCCAATTTCTTCTTTTAGATTTAGAGGAATGCATTGACTGCAAGGCATGTGCTACAGCATAGACAGCATTGTACATATTGTAGCTATGGCCTCTCATGCTAATTTCAAAAATGGAAGTAGGGAGAGTCTCCAGTTTCTCCTCTCCAGTACATATGTTCTCAGGCCTTTGATTTTTTTTTTTTAGAGTTGGGCAATGAGCAATCAAACACCTGCTCCCAAAAGTCTCTGATAAAGCCATCATCTGGTTCTGTGGTTGGATTTCTGCTCAGAAGAAATTTCTGGAATCCAAAAACCTCTTTTGAGTTAACAGAGAAGGATAAAGCACCATGAATTAAATCTACATCCCAAAGTCTAAAATAGGGGATTGATGCAAAATCCATTTCTGCTGGCATTATCCAGATGTTTTTCTTTGATCCTGAATAGTCTACTTCTAAAAAACGGAGAAGCGTTCTGAAAAGTAACATGGTCTGAAGTTCACCAAACACAAGTGTCACATTGACTGTACCCTTCAGGACAATTTTGTATATTTCAAATCCTTTATCCATCACGTCCATAAAATCAATGTAAAAAGCTACATTTGGGAACCATGCCTTAAAATCAAAGCAGATTCCATGCTGAGAGAACTTGGGGACTACATCCCGTACAAACTTCTCTCCTGATTCATCTTTCACAGAAAGAAGTCCAATCCAGGTCCACCTGAAATGTAATAGCAACAGAAGGATGCCTTGGTGTTGTAAGGCCTCATTGGGGAACATCTGCTGTAAAAACATTTCCTGGGTTTCTTTATTCATTACTGGAGCAGAGCCATATGTGAGCTAGAAAATTTTGTAAAGAAAAAACAAACCGAAACAAAAGAAACATGGTTAGTATGTTCTGTCTTGAATAGAATAGAACAGAACAGAACAGAACAGAACAGAACAGAACAGAATAGAATAGAATAACAGAGTTAGGAGGGACCTTGGAGGTCTTCTAGTCCAACCGCCTTTTTAGGCAGGAAACCCTACACCACTTCAGACAAATGGTTATTCAACATCTTCTTTACGAGACTTCCGGTTTGGCGCCGTAGGTGATGGCGGTGATCTTTACGATCACCAACCTCTGGATTATGTGGAATCGCTAGGACAGCTTAAATCTGCTGTCCAGCGGTTCGGAAAACCCCTTCTTCAGGAGAAGGAGAAGGTGGTGAGCTGAGGGCAGAGGTTGAATTTCCCTAAAGCCCCTGAGAAAAAAGGGGTTTGAAGGGTTAAGTTCCCTCCAGTAACCCGAAGTGCTCCAGATCCGAGGATTCTTCTGCTTTGGCGGAACCAATCACCACGACCAAACGCCGAGATTTATTTTGGACAATAAAGGATTATACCGGACAGAACGAAAGTGGGAGAACTTTATGCAAGTAGCCAAGCCGATTCCCCGATACTTTGTAACAAGCTTGAAAACAGTAAAAAAATGGAGGCGAATTGTTAACAAGTTAACGAGTGGAAAGCGAAAGCGATACTTTCAGCGTTCCTCTGCAGTTACTTGCTGCTTTTACTCTTTAACTCTTTGCTGCCTGCTGATAGAATCTAGGGGAGATTTTTAAATACTGCTTTAAAAGACTGTGTTTTTTAGAGGTTAAGAAGATTTAAAGTGAATATTAAGTTGGAAATAAATAAATATATAATTTTATAGAAGATGGCAGCCAAACAATTAAAGTCTACTGTAACAAAGAGCTCTGGAACTTTATCAGCTGGTGCCTCTCCAGCTCATACAGCAGAGACTAGAACATTGAATTTAGAGGCGTTACAAGAGAACTTAAAAGGCTTTATAGAAGAAAAATTTAAAGTAATAACTGATGAGATGTCTGAAATGAAAGAGCAGATATCAGAAATTCAAGTGGGAAATAAAGAAGTTAAAGAAGGATTTGTAATGGCAGTACGAAGTTTGGCAACGAATGTGATTTTATTGGAGGAGGAGGTTGAAGAAATTAAGCAACATAATTTAAAATTAGAAAATAAAATGGATGAATTTCAAAGTAAAATGGAAAAAACAGAGGATGAAATAGTTTTGATACAATATAGAAATATGGAATTTGCTCTTAGAATTCGAGGTTTGAAAGAAAATAAGGAAGAGAATTTAAGGGAAATTTTTTCTGAAGTATTTGCTGAGATATTAGCAGCTCGTCCAGCAGATGTGGCTTATCAAATTGATAAAATATATCGTGTGAATTCTTGGATAGCAAGGCAAAAAAGTTGCCAAGGGATGTTGTTATTTATTTTACAAACAGAACAGTGAGAAATCAGATTTTGCAAGCTTCATATAAGGGGAGAAGATTCAGATTGCTGGTCAAGATATTTTGATATTAAAGGAAATTCCACCAAAATGTTAAGGGCTAGGAAGGAATTTGCCTTCCTGGTGAATGAACTTAAAAACATCAGATTGAATATAGATGGGATATTCCAACTGGTATAATAGTATATTATGCAGGAAAGTATATCGTTTCAATACGGTTGGAAAAGCAAGAGAATTTTATGTTGAGGTATTAAGTTGGAAGTCTTCCCCATTGGAAGCTAGAGGAAGGGAGGCTGAAGTGAAGGAAGAGAAGTGAAGCAGGTACAAGAACAGATTGTGATGGAAGAAGATTTATTACAAGTGTTGGAAATACCTACGACGGGTTTAGATTCAAAAGAACAAAGGTTGACAAGAGCTGCTGCTAAACGCAAGGAACAAGAGATGAAGGCACAACAACAACTGGCAACTACTACAACGGAAACAGTGGGAGGATCAAGGCCTAAAGTAAAATGTGATCTGCGGCTGGTGTTCCAAAAGTTTCCTATCTTGGAATGTTAATGGCCTGAACTCACCGTAGAAGAGAAGGAAAGTATTTCATTATTTGAAACAATTTAAAAATGACATTACCTGTTTACAAGAAACACATATTAGATCTTGCTAAATGTTGGAGATGCGATTGTGAAGATGCTACTTATTACCATATATGGTGGACTTGTAGAAAAGTTAAAGCATTTTGGATTAAAGTATGGTGGATCATGCAGAATATTTTGAAAAGAAGATTAAGTTTACTGCAGTTCTTTCTACTAGGAATAATTATGGACTACACAGCTATAGAGACTAAATTGATTTTGAACTTAATAACAGACTTTTGATTGCTCAGTATTGGAAGAAAGAAGAATTACCTACAATCGAAGAATGGACACTCAAAGTATCAAATCTGGCAGAGATGACAAAAATCTCCGCTTACTTGAAAGACTATACACTAGAAAAATATATTCTAGAATGGAAAATGTGGATTGATTATATTTAAAATAAGTATCAGATAAAAAAAAATATTGAATAGCATATGAGTAAATTTAGGAAATATTTTGTATTAGATATATTTTTGAAGGAGAGGGGAATTGAGAGTGTGACTAAGTGTGGTGTGACTAGAGATTATAATTTAGGAATTATTTTGGATTATGATTGTTAGTTTTGATACCCTGCATTTTGTTCTGGGAAGTCGGGATGGGGGGTGGGGGTAAGGGGAGGGAATTGGGGGTTTGGTAGAGATGGAGTGATGGTTAATGTACAGGGATTATTGAAGAAATATAATTAATGTAGGATCGGGTCTGCATAGTTACCATTTTAGAACGGTGAGGAGGGAGAAAAGAGAGAGTAGGAGGTAGGAAAGAGGAGAAGAGGAAGGAAGAGGGATAGTAGAGGGAGAAGGAAGGTGTAGGGTGGAGGGAGGAGTGGATGTAGATAAGAGAAGGAGAGGAAGGTTTGGAAAGTAAAAGAAGGTAGAAGAGGGAAGAGTGTTAAAAAGGGGGGTGGTGACTGGGCAAGCCCGACTAATTGTATATAACTGTACATTGGATGAATTATTTGATATGATTGTAAAAATAAAACTTTTTATGAAAAAAAAACAAAAAACATCTTCTTTACAACTTCCAGTGAGAGATTTCAAAACTTCTGGAGGCAAGTTGTTCCACTGATTAGTTTTTCTAACTGTCAATTCCCCCCCCCCTTAGTTGTAGTTTGCTCCTCTCCTTGATTAGTTTCCACCCATTGCTTCTTATCCTACCCTCAGGTGCTTTGGAGAAGCACTCTCTCTTCTTTGTGGCAGCCCCTGAGATATTGGAACACTACTATCCTGTCACCCCTAGTCTTTCTTTTCATTAAACTAGACATACCCAGTTCCTGCAACCGTTCTTTATATGTTTAGCCTCCAGTCCCTTAATCATCTTTGTTGCTATTCTCTGCACTCTTTCTAGAGCCTCAACATCTTTTTTAAATCGTGGCGATCAAAACTGAATGCAGTATCCAAAGTGTGGTCTCACCAAAGCATTATAAAGTGGTATCTTGGTTTGAATGAAAGTAATTTTTTTTATATTATATTGCTTTTTTCCTAAAAACCAAGCAAGCTAAAATCCAGATTTCATTTTGTGATTTTTTTATGTAATTATATGATTGGATATGTAGGTCCATTAGTCAATTAGCAGTCCTGGATGTACTGCTGACCTTTGATACATAAACATTCATGCTATTTCATATCTTATGAATTTTCTTCTGCTCAGGAACAGATGAGCCTTTAGAATTATTTTAGGAATAGTAGCCTTGTTTCTCTGGAATAAGAACAACAAGCTCCAGTATGTTCAAAGCACTAGGACTGTCTAAGTGCATTTTAGACACTGTAGCAACTTTCACTACTTGCTATCACTGTGATAACCAAGGTTCTTTTTCCTAAAATTCTCCCTGGGGTTAATATATCATCCTGTATTTTACCCACATTTGCTGCCTCTCCCTTCTCCTAGCAACACTATGTAGTATGAAAATCTAAATTACCTTTTCTTTCCAATTCCTCACCAGAAAGGATAATAACAAAAATTGCCATAGAACGTCTGTGTTACAGTACATACGTTTTGTGCAGGAGGCTTCACAATCATTTATGATGCAAATATGCATGCAAGCAACTGGACAACTAATATCTGGACATGTTACATGTATTCTTAATTGGTCTTTTGGTAGAGGAATACCCTTGATGGTTTCTACTGGCAGTTTATCTAAATTCTTGACTAAACTGTTCTCTGTAAAATGGACTCTTTCATCAGCAGACAGATTCTTTCTTCTGTTAAACTCCACCCCCCCTTCAGATTTGGAGACTAATAGCTACAACTTGAAGTGGAAGATCAGCTAATATTATATAAGCTATTGTAAGCTGTAAAAGAATGTGATGGCTCAGTGGCTAAGACACTGAACTTGTTGATTGAAAGGTCGATGACCTTTCAGTGATTCAAATCCCTAGTGTCACATAACAGGGTGAGCACCCATTACTTGTCCCAGCTTCTGCCAATCTAGCATGTAAAAAATGCAAGTAGAAAAATTAGGGACCACCTTTGGTGCGACGGTAACAGCATTCCTTGCATCTTTGGCATTTAGTCATGCTGGCCACATGACCACGGAGACATCTTTGGACAACACTGGCTCTTTGGCTTTGAAACGGAGATGAGGATCACCCTCTAGAGTCAGGAATGACTAGCACATATGCATGAGGGGAACCTTCACCTTATTATACGCTGACTCACAAATGGGGTCATTCAATCAATCATGCAAAATATGCCATAAGGGGGCTAGCCATCTTTTCATGCTCCCCTGAATTTCTCTGAGAAACTGAGAGTAATGGTTTCGAGACCCTTTTTGCTAAAAATGTATATAAGGAGATTTTGGTTGAAAAATGACCACCTTCTGGATTGCAAATGACTAAGGTGGCTCAGACTGCTAAGACAGTCTGTTATTAACAGCAGCTGCTTGCAATTACTGCAGGTTCAAGTCCCACCAGGCCCAAGGTTGACTCAGCCTTCCATTCTTTATAAGGTAGATAAAATGAGGATCAGATTGTTGGGGGCAATAAGTTGACTTTGTATTTAATATACAAATGGATGAAGACTATTGCTTGACATAGTGTAAGCCGCCCTGAGTCTTCGGAGAAGGGTGGGATATAAATGGAAAAAAAAAAAGGCCATTTCATTCCAAAAAATCCCTTCCCCACTTTTCCTTTAGTTTTTAAAGGGAAACTAAAGCTACTTCAAGTTGCTCTACCTCTGTTTAGAAAATAATGCTTTGGAATGCACATATCTTCCAACAAACAGATACTTTGAAGATACTGATACTTGAGTGGTTTTCACAGGAGCTATAAGAGTCTGGAAAAGACGCAGCTGTTTTAATGAATTGTAAATGATGTAAATGTTTAATGATTTTTGTCCTTTCTGTTACACATCATGCACTATTTCTTTGAAAGGATTTGTTGAATCCCCTCATATGAAATATTTCTCTTGGTATTTGAATTAACCTTTTCCCATATCCCAAACACAGTGCTCCTAAAGAATTGCAGCTGGATGTAATGGGACCTGAGAGAATTTTTTTTTTAATGATTCTGGGAATACCTGTGGAATTTTGTAGATAGACAGAAGGTTCAACATGTGGAGACAGATGTCAGGTCCTCCAATTACTGCTGCAGGAATGTTCCCCAAGTCACATATGTAGTTTGGAATGAATGTGCGGTGCATGAAAAGAAGTGTCATGGAGGCTAGGAAGGTCCAGCTTGGACTGAAATTACTATTATAGATGTTGAAGCCAAGGGTGGCATTGGTCAAGATATGGAGACTTCCACTGATCTGCTTTACAGCGAAAACCAGAGCTAGAACATATTGGTAGCTGTGAAATACAACTCTGTCGTGAAAATTAAAACCTTGGTTAAAGATCAAAACACACATTGCATTTCAGTTTTGTATCATGTTATTTCATAAAGGTGACTAGAATAAATTATTTGGTTATACTAAAAAAAATAACTTTGGCAAACACGTTCCAATGATGCTTTTTTTCAAGAAGCAACTGGACTTTCTGTTTTTTTCTTTGAAGACATTTCACTTCTCAGCCAAGAAGCTTCTTCAGCTCTGACTGGATGGTGGGGGAATGGAAGGATTGATTGGATGGATCCCCCAACGATTCCCCCACCATTCAGTCAGAGCTGAAAAAGCTTCTTGGATGAGAAGCAAAACGTCTTCACAGAAAAACCAGAAAGTCCAGTTGCCTCTTGAAAAAAACAACTTTGGGACAACCATGACCTGGATGACCTAGAATCTCCATAGACACTGGCAAACATTTCTTTGTATATCTGAAATATACTGGCTGCCATTTGGATGCTACTTTTTTATTTCCAAAAACCATATCAAGCAGTAATTTTCATCAAAGAGAGAGATGCTATTTTGCTACCTTTTAACTTAATGCAAAAAGTGACTTCTGGCCACGGATTTTTTGATTTCAGCAACGATTAAACCCAAGCAACTAAATCTTGAGCCACATGAAACATTCCAATAAATCTTGCTTAGGAATTGTTAGATCTTGGTCTTTATTTATTCATAGATTACCACGGCATTAGCATGTCTCTTAGAATATTGAGATTTGAGAGGAAATCAGAGGAAAATATAAAGTAATACAGAGATCAACTATCCCATTAAAGAAGATGAATATATATGTGAATACAATGTATACGAGCAATTCAAAGTAGATTGTCCTTTGTGTCAGGTGAATTGATGCTGGTGCAGAAATCTTATGTGAACAACTTACATCACATCATCTTGAAGTTCACTGGAAGGGTGACAGTCAAAGAGAATTGGACTGGAAAAAGTATAGACTTGAGAAATAATGCTGGCAATGATCATATCTCCAGGCTGAGAGTACTTATGACGAATAGGAAGAGGATTCATAACATTGCAATTAACACCAGGCACCTTGCATTCTGCTGGGGGCATTGATGCTATTAATGACACTAGGAAAACCACTAACTTGCATAAATAGCTTGTCCTATGTGCCACTTGACTGTTCTCCATTGGCATTTGGCTGGTTTGAAGTGAAGCAGCTTGATATGGTTTGCTCAACTGTTTTAAAAGCAAAACTCGACAGTTTGATACATCAACAATCAAAATGACAGGTTATTTGTCCGTTTGCCCTTTCTCATTCGCATCAGAAAATTGGATTGCAGGTTTACAACTAGCCATGGTCCAAAGGCCCTAGATTTTTTCTGTAGACAACCCAGCTGGATGGCCAAAGAAGCCAAAAACCAATGCTACAGCCAGAATCTAAGCATGCCGGGATAAAACATCCTGATGAAATTGTTCACCTCTATTAAGGCAACTTGTTATTATTCATTTATCAATTTGAAAGGCTCATCTGTTCCTGAGCAGAGGAAAATTACCACATGTGTTCATGGGTCCTTTGGGATTTGGAACAGATGCATGGATAATCATAGTTAACTCTGTAATTATAGATAAGCATATGCTCAACTTTTTCCAACTTTCCAACTAATAAAATATTTAATGCAATAATCATTAAAGGTTCTCAGATCAAGCTAATATATTAAAAAAATAATTTCTTTAAAAAGTTGGGCACCAATACTGAAAAATTTGAGACATTTTGATAATCTATAAAAGAGACATTAAAAGATTTCCATTTCTTTGTTGTTGTTGTTGTTAGTTGCGAAGTCATGTCCGACCCATCGCGACCCCATGGACAACATTCCTCCAGGCCTTCCTGTCCTCTACCATCCTCTGGAGTCCATTTAAACTCATGCCTACTGCTTCAGTGACTCCATCCAGCCACCTCGTTCTCTGTCACCCCCTTCTTCTTTTGCCCTCAATCTTTCCCAGCATTAGGCTCTTCTCCAGTGAGTCCTTCTTTCTCATTAGGTGGCCAAAGTATTTCAGTTTCATCTTCAGGATCTGGCCTTCTAAAGAGCAGTCAGGGTTGATCTCCTCCAGAACTGACTTGTTTGTTCGCTTTGCAGTCCAAGGGACTTGCAGGAGTCTTCTCCAGCACTAGAGTTCAAAGGCCTCAATTCTTTGGCGCTCAGCCTTTCTTATGGTCCAACCTTCACAGCCATACATTGCAACTGGGAAAACCATAGCTTTGACTATACGCACTTTGGTTGGCAGGCTGATGTCTCTGCTTTTTAGTACGTTGTCTAGATTTGCCATAGCTTTCCTCCCCAGGAGCAAGCATCTTTTAATTTCTTGGCTGCAGTTCCCATCTGCGGTAATCTTGGAGCCCAGGAAAATAAAATCTGTCACTACCTCCATTTCTTCACCATCTATCTGCCAGGAATTGAAAGGGACGAATGCCATGATTTTAGTTTTCTTAATGTTGAGTTTCAAGCCAACTTTTGCACTCTCCTCCTTCACCCGCATCAAGAGACTCTTTAGTTCCTCTTCGCTTTCTTCCATTAGAGTGGTATCATCTGCATATCTGAGGTTGTTAATATTTCTTCCAGCAATCTTAATTCCAATTTTTGATTCATCTAGCTCCGCCTTTCTCATGATATGTTCTGCATATAAGTTAAATAGGCAGGGTGATAGTATACAGCCTTGCCGGACTCCTTTCCCAATTTTGAACCATTCAGTGGTTCCGTGTCCAGTTCTCACTGTGGCTTCTTGACCCGCATACAGGTTTCTCAAGAGACAAATAAGATGGTCTGGTACTCCCATCTCTTTAAAAACTTGCCACAATTTTTTGTGATCCACACAATCAAAGGCTTTAGCAAAGTCAATGAAGCAGAAGTAGATGTTTTTCTGGAACTCCCTAGCTTTCTCCATGATCCAGCGTATGTTGGCAATTTGATCTCTAGTTCCTCTGCCTCTACGAAATCCTGCCTGTACTTCTGGTAGTTCTCGATCCACATATTGCTGGAGCCTAGCTTGTAGGATTTTAAGCATAACCTTACTAGCATGTGAAATGAGTGCTCTATGGAGTGGGTATACTCATAGAGTGCTCTATGGAGCAAAGCTGGCTGAGGAATTCTGAGAGTTGAAGTCCACAAGTCTTAAAGTTGACAAGGTTGGAGACCCCTGGATTAGAAGACCTCCAAGGTCCCTTCCAACTCTGTTATTCTGTTAAGATTTCTCTTCTTTCCCCAATTTCACATCCGCTGCCTATGAATCTCTAGATCTATTTCCTCTAGGAATCTAAGCCATCACTTATTATTAGTTCCTGCTCAGCAAACCACAGAGCAGAGATTTAGTACAAAGCTGGTTGTGCTTTGTGCATAGATGCAGGAATACATAAAAAGCTAGTGAAATGCTGTACCAAAGATTCATCACAACGATGCTTCAGAATGATACTATTTATTATGAATATGGGAGTTTTACAATATACATATTGATTGCAGCATGTTTTAAAATTAGAAGGGGACCAAATGCGATACGTGTGACCCAGGTAGGAACCAAAGGTTCAATTGTTAATCTGGCATTTTACACATATTTTATATAGCACCATTCATAATGTCTTCTGACACTTAATCTAAATTCTTGGGGAAGTCACTCCCTCTGAAATAGGTGCTGGAGATGAAGGAGGAAAAAGGAGCACCTTTTTTGTAGATACGAAAGTCATTCCCCACATACAATACCTAATCACCTTTTTCAAAAGGCCCCTTCTCCTGTCACAGAGAGGCAGACATGTGGTCTATCATATACTTTAGATTAAGATTAATGAAATCTGGGATGAGAAAAGAAAGTATCCATTTCTGAAAATGAATGGTAACCAAATTTATTTCAGAAATATGAAGTCATGTACTGTATAGATAGGGATGCGGTGGCTCAGTGGCTAAGTTGTTGAGCTTGTCGATCTAAAGGTTGGCAGTTCAGCGGTTCGCATCCCTAGTGCCACATAATGGGGTGAGCTCTCGTTCCTTGTCCCAGCTTCTGCCAACCTAGCAGTTTGAAAGCACATAAAAAAAGCAAGTAGAAAAATAGGGACCACCTTTGGTGGGAAGGTAACAGCGTTCCGTGAGCCTTTGGCATTTAGTCATGCCGGCCACATGACCACAGATATGTCTTCAGACAGTGCTGGCTCTTTGGCTTTGAAACAGAGATGAGAACCACCCCCTAGATTTTGGGAATGACTAGCACATATGTGCGAGGGGAGCCTTTTACCTTTACCTTACTGTATAGATACAATAGAATCCTTCAAAACTTACTTTTTCAGCTGGAAGGATCGCTAGACCCTTGATGCTTATCAACATATTAAAACATTTCCCATGCTCCTTTACTTTCCCCTTTTCCATTTTACAAACACAAGAGGGCTTCCAAAGAATGACAATCTCATGAAAATGGACATTTAATATTCTGAACCTTGGATTTCCTGTGGAATTTTGTAGATGCTCAAAATGCTTGCCATGTGAAGGCAGATGTCAGGTCCTCCAATTGCTGCTACAGGAATGTTTCCAAAGTCACACTTATAGTTTGGGATGAACGGGCTGGGTGTGAGGAGAAACTCCATTGAGGCCAAGAAAGTCCTGCTTGGACTGAAATTGCTGTTATAGATATTGAATCCAAAGGTGAGGTTAGGTAAGATCTGAAGGCTTTCATTGATCTGCTCCGCAGCAAACACCAGGGCTAGAATATTTTGGTAAGTCTGAAAGAGAACCCTGTCATGAAAAAATGAAAAGAGCTCACTGTAACTGTAACAGTATTGCCAAGAAGGCTTTAAAAGTTGTTAACCTAAACTTGGCGAAGCTTCTTCTCCGGTAATGTTTTACTGCAAACTAGGGCATACAAAACCTTTGCTAGACCAATTCTCTAATACAGCTCATCTGTTTGGAACCTGCACTGCATATCAGGCATTAATACAATTGCGCGAGTCCAGAGATATTTCATTAGAAGAGTACTGCACTCCTCTGCTCACAACACAAGGTGCTTACACCTTATGCCTCAGGCTTGAAATTTTGGGGTTAGACAACTTAGAACTATGTCGCCTTCAGTCTGACCTAAATGTAGTACACAAAATTATCTGCTACAACGTCCTACCTGTCAATGACTACTTCAGCTTCAACTGCAACAACGCACAAGCACACAATACTTAAGGTAAACTGCTCCAAGCTCGATTGCAGAAAATATGACTTCAGCAACAGAATGGTCAATGTCTGGAATGCACTACCTGACACTGTGGTTATTTCCCCAAACCCCCAAAACTTTAACCTTAGACTGTCTACTGTTGACCTCACCCCATTCCTAAGAGGTCTGTAAGGGGTGTAGATAGGCGCACCAACTTGCCTACCATCCCTGTCCTACTGTCCCCATTTACTCGTAGCCTTATCCTGTATTCATAATCATTTCTATACTTATATCTGTTATCTTACATGCTTGACAAATAATAAATAAATAAAATAATTCTTGGTTTTGTTTTATTAAGTAATATAATACTCGTTTTCAATTTAGTTTCAATATTGTTTGATAAAGTGCTTTGCTATGCTACCAACATACAAAATTAAAATATAAAAAAAGAAAATATCAGTATGATTCCAGGAAATAAATACAATATAAATAAATAAATAAAAGCAGCAAACATGATTTTTGTTTTCTCTGCATTCCAGAAAAAAAATGGCTTTGCCTTGGATTCTACACTTTGCTTTAGATTGATTGATTGATTGATTGATTGATTGATTGATTGATTTGATTTTTATCCTGCCCTTCTCCCGAAGGACTCAGGGCGGTTTACAGCCAGATAAAACAGCATAAACATAAACAAAATTAAAAACATATTAAAAACTGATTATAAAATGGCCAAATAGGATTAAAACTAAGATAAAACCATTGTAAAACCCCCACTTAAAAATTTCATCAGGCTAGCCCCGCACGGTGAAATAAAAAGGTCTTGAGCTCGCATTGTTCCCCAAACTAACTTCAAAATTGAGATATTTTTTTAAAGTAGTTTTGGTAGCTTGAAGTCAGGGGAAAAATTGAATTCTGACAATGGGATCTTTAGATTACAGTGACTATTACAGTTAACTTCAGTTTGTTCATTGTTTATTCTAAGATTAAACGTATCACTTAGTAACTTGACATTTGTTAATAATAAAAAGTCACACTGTAAGTTTGGCAGCCAGGAATCAATAATGAATAAGTCAATAAGAATTAGCTAATGAACCAAATGAGAAAAAAGGATATTTTAAAGTAGATGAAGGTACAAGTGAATGTAATATATTCTTACAATTTAAAGTAAATTACCCTAGATTGTGTGAATGACTGTTGGAGCAGAATTCATTTCTCAGAATAAAAGAGAAGCTTACATCACTTCATCTTGAAGTTCATTTGAAGAATGATGGTCAAAGAGAATTGGACTGGAAAAAGTGTAGACTTGAGAGATAATTCCAGCAATGGTGATATCTCCAGGATGAATATACTTGTGTAGAATAGGAAGAGGCTTAATAAGGTTGCAGTTAAAAATAAGAAGTTTGCAGGTTGCTTCAGGCATTGATACTAATATTGACACCATGGTCATCACCATCTTGCATGACATTCTTCTGTTGCATACTAATTTTATCTTTTGCATTGGCATTCAATTTTATGCCTTTGTGTAGCACAGTCTGCTATCACTCAGTGCTGTTATAGAACCTTACTTGACTTGTTTGCTTCTTCTAAATATCTGGCTGAAATTGTTGCAACTGGAAGTTGAGTATGGAAGAACACCAACAACCAGTGTTGAGCAGAGTTTTATAAACGACATAACCCAATATCTACAATCTGAGCATCACCAAATACAATGTCTTGACAAGCTTGGTTGAAAACAGAATGTTACTGTCTTCTTTATCAGTGGTGAAACTGTTAGAGCATTCAAATCCAGCGTTGATTTTTGTAGTAAATAATAGACTCAACTTGGCACCTGATAATCTGGAGAAGATCTAGTGGGAATCATAGTTAATTTGATAATTATAGAGAAGATAATCATGTATATCTTCAGCTAAAGGAAATAGGTAAAATGAAAAGAAATTTCTTAGGTCTACTTTAGAATGGCAGAGAATGGTCTATAAAAAGTAGGGAAATATTTTAAATGTATACTGTACATGTTTAGATAAAAGCACAGAGATAGAAAAATTAAGAAATAGGATGTGTGATTTTTGTATTTTGATACAGGTGAACCGAGATTAGTGTGAGTTCAAATAATCTGATAAATGAATTAGTGTGAATTATATTTTTTTAAAAGTTTATTAAAGGACAAAATACAAATAGAAACTAAAGTCAAATAGACAAAGAAAAAGAAAAGGTGTTAAGATTAAAAAAAAACAGTGACTACCAACTTTTTGCAGTGCAGTAGAATACCTGATATCAACTTGGAGACAAACTCTGCATCAAGTGGGAGATCAACACATTCCAGACCAACTAACTGACAACTTTGTCATCCAAAAGATAGAGGAGGGAACTAGAGAGACTGCTATAGTGGACCTCAACTGGGAGACAAATTCTGCATCAAGTGGGAGATCAACACATTTTGGACTGACTAACTGACAACTTTGTCACCCAAAAGATAGAGGGGCTGCTATAATGGACCTCATGAGCCATGGTGGCACAGTGGTTAGAGTGCAGTACTGCAGGCTACTTCTGCTGATTGCCGGCTGCCTGCAATTTGGCAGTTCAACTCTCACTAGGCTCAAGGTTGACTCAGCCTTCCATCCTTCCGAGGTCAGTAAAATGAGGACCTAGATAGTTGGGGACATTATGCCGACTTTCTAAACCACTTAGAGAAGGCTGTAAAGCACTGTGAAGTGGTATATAAGTCTAAGTGCTATTGCTATTGCTAATTCTTATTAACAAAGAAAAAGTGATAGAAGGAGTAGAAGTTACCAGAACTTTGGGCGAACGTGACATGTCTTATTGGAATTTAATGCAAACACAAGGAACAGAACATAAACCCACAACACATTGTCTTAGACTTTAATCCAATGTCAAGAAGAAAAATCCAAGGTACCATGCAATAAATATATGTAACAAATGAGGAGAAAACTAAGTTCTTAGAAAACTAAGTTCTTCACATCCTTGAAGAAGATAAAAGGGTCAGAGCCATCTAAATCATACAGAGGAAGCATTTTCGTAAGGTAGACGCTGAAACACAGAAGTCCTATATAAAGGTTCTAGGACCACTTGCTGCAGCCAACTCACCATGGGAAAACTCACAGAAGGACAAGAGTTGCACTAATATTGAAGAAATAGTGGAATAGAATCATGAAAGAAAGGAGGGACAAAATGAAATGTGAATGATAAAAATTAAAATATATTTTTTTTAAAAAATTAGACATTTAAATTGAATAGTTGAATTGGCCCCCAGTGAACTGTCTTGTGGTGAGTTGGCCATGGTGTTTTGTCCCACAATGAGTTTACTGTAACCAGTTGGCCATGGCGAGGTGGCTGTAGCTACTTGTCTCATTCCACTATGTAATTGCATATGCCGTATACTCTCTGGCTTAAATGTATACTTGGAAAAATTATCAGACTCATTTAAAAAGAAAGATGACTTATAATTTTCTTTTCATTAACTGATGCTTATTGTTCAGTTCAGGTCTAATCACAATGATAAAACACTTGGGGAAAAAGATACACACTAATAAACCAGCACTGGAGGAGATCATGGAGAAGATCTCCACAGCCAGCATATATTTCCCCCTTGTGCTTAGATAAGTTGGAACAAAGCAAAGCCAAACACTGCAGAAGACCAACATGCTGAAGGTGATGAATTTGGCTTCATTGAAACTGTCAGGTAACTTCCTAGCTAAAAAAGCAGCAGAGAAGCTAACCAGAGCAAGAAAACCCATAAAGCCCAAAACACAGTAGAACATGATCGATTCCTCATTGCACACCAGGATGACTTCTTCAGACATGGAGTGTACATCAAAATCTGGGTATGGTGGAAAAAATGTCAACCATACTATGCAAATAGTGGTTTGAACAAGGGAGCAGGAAAAAAGAATAAAAGTGACCATTCTTCCACCCACCCATTTCCTCATTTTGGAGCCAGGTTTGGTGGCCATAAATGCTAGAACCACTACAAAGGTTTTGGACAATACGCAAGAAACTGCCACAGAGAAGATGAACCCAAAAGCTGGTTGACGCAGAAGACACAAAATTTTGTTGGGTCTCCCAATAAACAGAAATACACAAAGGAAAGAGAGGAGGAGAGAAACAAGGAGAGTGTAGGTGAGATTCCGGTTGTTGGCCTTGACAATGGGAGTATCTTTGTATTTAATGAAAATTATAAGCACCAAAATTGTCTTTAAACAAAAACAAAGAGAAAGGGTAGTAAGACTGATCCCCACGGGTTCTTCATAGGATAAAAAGCTAATGTGCTTTGGGAGGCATATATTTCTGCCAGGGTTTGGATAATGATCGTCTGGGCACTGAGAACAGTCATCCATGTCTGAAAAAGAACAAAAAGCAGATGTATATTCTGGTTAATACACAATGTCATACTGAACCCTTAATTTATTCTCCGCCAAAATTGTCCATTTTGATCTTCATAAATTTGACACTTTCATCTGGACCATTAGAGGTGGCAATTGGTATTGCCACCTCTATAGTAGCAGTGGTGGGATTCAAATAATTTAACAACCGGTTCTCTGCCCTAATGACCAGCTGAGTAAGTGGCATCATGCAACTGGGTGGGCATGGCCAACTTGACTCACTCACATTGAAGGGGTGTTCTGTCCCCCTTCGCCTCCGTCTGAGTGATGGCTTAATTAGCTGGCACTATCAGCTCTGGCAGCAAACTAGCAAGCGTCTGCCAAGTGCCTCTGTTATCTTCCTTGATGCCGATGAGTCAACAAACAGTACTTCAGCTCTAGTCAAGCAGTTGATTTGCCTGCCACAAAGAGGCATAGCAGCTCTTGCTGCTTTTATATGTTTTCTTTTTCCATCTGATACCGGACCCCGGAAAAACATCTCAGTATAACATCTCAGCTGCTAAAGGGGACATAGTCAGCTGTCGACTGATTCCATGCGTTATTCGCCACATGAACTCTTGCGCCTGCGAGGTGCCCCCGCCTCGCAGGAATAGCCTGCCACATTACCTAGGGCCGGCCTCAATGACGGGTCTTGGGACCCACAGAGGTGGCATGCGTCAAGGAAGAGTCTTTGGGGATTTTTAAATAGGGAATTTTTAAAGGGGGGGAGGGTAAAGTCGGGTGTTGGGGGAAACCCATCGGGGAGGGTATGTCCAGTCCCAGTGCACGCTCACGACATTATTACAGCCGGTCCGAAGACAGGGGGGGAGGGGTATGTGCAGAGCAGAGAGTATTATTCCATCTGTACGGTAAGTGGGAGAGGCAGATATGGCGGAAGCGGGGGGTCATATCGTTCTTCGGGAGCATGTGTTCGATGTTTAAAAGCGATCACGTGCTCCAGCCCCTCAGTCCTCACTCGTTCCCCGGAAGGTCAAGACCCTCAGAGCTTGGGTCTTCGGCTGATGCTTTGCAATGCCCGGTCCGTGGTCAATAAGGCTCCCCTGATTTGTGATCTGATTCAGAGGGAGTCCGCGGACTTCATGGGCATTACGGAGACCTGGTTGGGCACAGAAGGGGGTGTACCCCTGGTTGAACTGTGCCCTCCGGGTTTCCGTGCATTCCATCAGCCGAGGGCCCAAGGTAGGGGTGGGGGGGTGGCGGTTGTGATTAAAGAAAGTCTAGGGCCGAGGGAGTCCACTGTTCCTCAGATAGCTGGCTGTGAATCCCTCCTTGTGAAGTGGGGCCACCGGAATCAGATGGGGCTGTTGATCACGTACCTGGCTCCTTGCTGCGTGACTACAGCCCTACCTGAGCTACTAGAGGTGCTTGCTGGCGTGGCGGTTGAGATTCCCAGACTTTTGGTCTTGGGGGATTTCAACCTGCCATCAGCCGGCTTGTCATCAACGGTGGTTCAGGAGTTCCAGGCCTCCATGACGGCCTTGGACCTGATTCAAGTAACTGATGGCCCTACACACATTGGGGGAGGCGCGCTAGACCTGATTTTTATCTCTGGTCAGTGGGTTAATGATCTGGATTTAGGAGATATAGTTAAAGAGCCAGTGTCATGGTCAGATCATTTTCTTCTTCGCCTAGACTTTCGGATCGCCGCTCACCACCGCAGGGAGACGGAGCCAATGCGTTGGTTCCGTCCCAGGCGCCTGATGGACCCGGAGAGGTTCCGGACGGAGCTTGGGCCGTTCCCTGAGGATCTTACCCACGGCACGACTGAAGAACTGGTTGCGGCCTGGGAACGGGCCGTGGCTGGGGCTTTGGACCGTGTCGTGCCTTTGCGGCCTCTGACCTGGCGTAGATCTCAATTGGCTCCCTGGTTTTCCGAGGAGCTGAGAGAGATGAAACGCTGGAAAAGACGCCTAGAGAGTACTTGGAGGTCTAGCTGTTCCGAGGCTGATCGGACACTAGTGAGGTCCTTTACTAGGACCTACCTAGTGGCAATGAGGGAGGCGAAACGTTCCTACGTTTCCACCCTCATTGCATCGGCAGATAACCGCCCGGCCGCCCTGTTTCGGGTGACCCGTTCCCTCCTCCATCAAGAGGGACGGGATGACCCCTTACAGGGACGAGCTGAGGAGTTTAACGGTTATCTATACGATAAAATCGTTCAGCTTCGGGATAGTTTGGACCAAGATTGCGATGATCCAGCTGAGATGACAGAGACACGTCTTGTTGAGGTTATTTGGGATGAGTTTGAGTCTGTGGCTCCCGAGGACATGGACAGGTTGCTGGGGAGGTTACATGCAACTACATGTTTACTGGACCCGTGCCCTTCCTGGTTAGTGCTGGCTGCTCAGGAAGTGACACGAGGCTGGCTCCAGGGGATTATAAATGCTTCTTTGATGGAAGGGTTTTCCTCGCCTTGAAAGAGGCGGTGGTGAGACCTCTCCTCAAGAAGCCTTCCTGGACCCAGCTATTTTGGGTAATTACTATCAGTCTCCAACCTTCGCTTTATGGCGAAGGTTGTAGAGAGGTGGTTGCATGGCAGCTCCTCGGCACCTGGAGGAAACTGTCTATCTAGACCCGTTCAGTCTGGCTTCCGACCCCGTTATAGCACGGAGACGGCTTTGGTCGCGTTGGTGGATGACCTCTGGAGGGCCAGGGACAGGGGTTGTTCCTCTGCCTTGGTCCTATTAGATCTCTCAGCGGCCTTCGATACCATCGACCATGGTATCCTGCTGCGCCGGTTGGAGGGATTGGGAGTGGGGGGCACCGTTTATCGGTGGTTCTCCTCCTATCTCTCTGACCGGTCACAGACGGTGTTGACAGGGGGGCAGAGGTCGTCCTCGAGGCGCCTCACTTGTGGGGTGCCTCAGGGGTCGATTCTCTCGCCTACCCTGTTCAACATCTATATGAAGCCGCTGGGTGAGGTCATCAGTGGTTTCGGGGTGAGTTATCATCTGTACGCTGATGATACTCAGCTGTACTTTTCCACCCCAGACCACCCCAACGAAGCGGTCGAAGTGCTGTCCCGGTGCCTGGAAGCTGTACGGGTCTGGATGGGGAGAAACAGACTCAAGCTCAATCCCTCCAAGACGGAGTGGCTGTGGATGCCGGCATCCCGGTACAGTCAGCTGCACCGCAGCTGACTGTTGGGGCAGTTAGTGGCCCCAAAGGAGGTGGTTCGCAACTTGGGCGTCCTCCTGGATGGACGGCTGTCTTTTGATGAACACCTGGTGGCCGTCGCCAGGAGGGCCTTTTACCAAGTTCGCTTGGTTCGCCAGCTGCGTCCCTTCCTTGACCGGGATGCCTTATGCACGGTCACTCACGCTCTGGTTACGCCTAGGCTGGATTATTGCAATGTTTCTACATGGGGCTGCCCTTGAGGTGCACCCGAGGCTGCAGTTAGTCCAGAATGCGGCTGCGCGAGTAGTAACGGAGCCGCTCGTGGCTCCACGTGACATCGCTGTCTGTAGCTTGCACTGGCTTCCTGTGGTCTTCGGTGCGCTTCAAGATTTTGGTAACTATCTTTAAAGTGCTCCATGGCTTAGGACCCGGGTACTTACGAGACCGCCTGCTGTTACCCTTTGCCTCCCACCGACCCGTATGCTCTCACAGAGAGGGTCTTCTCAGGGTGCCGTCCGCCAAACAGTGTCGGCTGGCGGGCCCCAGGAGTAGGGCCTTCTCTGTGGGGGCAGTGACGCTCTGGAACGAACTTCCCCCTGGCCTGCGTCAAGTGCCTGATCTTCGGACCTTCCGTCGTGAGCTCAAAACATATCTATTTATTAAAGCGGGACTGGCATAATTTGTGTTGAATTTTAAATTGGGTATTCTTAATATTTTTAAATTTTTAAATCTAAATTTTAATAATCAGCCTTTAAAATTTGCTCTTTTAAATGTTGTTTTAAATTGTATATTTTTTGTTTTTATTCTGGCTGTACACCGCCCTGAGTCCTTCGGGAGAAGGGCGGTATAAAAATTTAATAAAATAAATAAATAAATATCCTGTGGGATGTGGCTCCATGACTCAGCACTTCCTAGACCTGCCTCACCCCTGCTCCTGTTGTTTCTCTCCTGCCTATGAAACCTAGGGTCCAGCCAGGCCTGATTGTCATCAGCTGCGTCTGGAGGCATGACCTGGGGGGGGAGAGTCAGGGGATGGAGGCCTTGTTATCTCCACCACCTGGCCTGCCTCTGGCTCTTGGAGCTGAGCCAGGGAAGCCAGTGCTCCCAAGGTAAGTCCTGATGGCCCTTCCCCCTCACTTTCCAAGTCACTTTCTGGCAGGGGGCCCGGCTCGGGGGGCACAGACACAACAAGGGGCCTCACCTCACACAGTCCCTCAACTGGCTTCCTGCTGCTCTCCTCACCTCCAAAATGTTTATTCAAATAGGAGGTGCAGGGAGAAGAGAGGGCTAATCCATTGCCACATCACAAAGCTTACCCTACCCACCACTGTCCAGATCCCTCGCTTCCCCCCAACATTTCTTGCCCACCTAATTTCCAACTCCATCATGTTTCTCACCATCATGTGCAGGCTAACAAAAGTTTGTGGGACTAAAAAAAAATCACTCAATCAATTCCAACTTTGTGAGATCTTTTTCTTATGCGAGAAGTTGAAATTGATTGATTTAACTTTTTTTAGTTCCACAAACTTTGGTTTCCCTGCACACAACAGGGAGAAATGTGACGGAGAAATGTGATGGAGCTGGAAATCAACCAAAGGGATGACGCAAGGCAAGGAGAGAGGGGAAGCTCACCAGGTAGAGATCAACTGAACTGTGTGGTTGAGGCAAGTGAGGGAACCAAAGAGAAGCAGAAGTTTTGCCACAGTCATGGCTCTAGCGAGCGGGTGAGGCAGGAAAAGGAGTGACTGGGAGGAGAGGGGCGGGTGGGGCCAGCCAGTGGTGGGATCAGCCAGTTTTCCGAACTGTGCAAAAAGTTAACAACCCATTCACCAAACCAGTGTGAACGGATGAGTCTCACCTCTGTATAATATGGATCATATGCTTAGCCCCATTATATCTTGAATCTCCCTACCCTTCTCCTCTGATATTTTCCCTTCTGGACATGGAAGACAATCATAGCAGCAAAATGACTCCCCTTCTTGCTTGACCTTGCTGTATCCTGCCTTACAAGGATCATTACATAAAGACCAAGGTGGTGCCTATCAAGAAATTTAAAAAAAAAAAAATCTTTGATCTAGGAACTTTAAGCATTATAAAAATTAAAATGCAAAGCAACCAAGAAATATCAAATCTATATCATTCATACATGTAAGTAGGATTTCCTTTCACACAGTCAGAGCCCCAAACCTGGTCATGGAACCAGGTTTTATAGTCTCACAAAAGGTCACCTTGATTGTGGCCATCTTGACCTCCAGAGAAGTTTCAGTCGAAGGGTACTAGAGCATAAAAGGAACATTTTATAGGCTTTAAGCATTCTTTGGCAGATGGAACCTAAAGCATATTCCTCCTGCCTGCCTGGAATGGATTGGAATAGGATAGGATAGGATAGGATAGGATAGGATAGGAGAGGAGAGGAGAGGAGAGGAGAGGAGAGGAGAGGAGAGGAGAGGAGAGGAGAGGAGAGGAGAGGAGAGGAGAGGAGAGAATTACAGCATTGGAAGGGACCTTGGAGGTCTTCTAGTCTAATCCCCTGCTTAGGCAGGAAACCCTATACCACTTCAGACCAACATCTTCTTAAAAACTGCCAGTGTTGGAGCATTCATAACTTCTGGAGGCAAATTGTTCCACAGGTCAATTGTTCTAACTGTCAGGAAATTTCTCCTTAGTTCTAAGTTGCTTCTCTCCTTGATTAGTTTCTACCCATTGCTTCTTCTCCTACCATCAGGTGCTTTGAAGAATAGTTTAACACCCTCTTCTTTGTAGCAGCCTCTGAAATATCAGAACACTGCTATCATATGACCCCTAGTCCAGTGGTTCTCAACCTGTGGGTCGGGACCCCATTGGGGGTCGAATGACAGTTTGCCAGGGATCGCTTGAGACCATGGGAAATATGGGAAGTATACTTGCGAGTCGAAGAATCGCGCTCCAATGGTTGACTCCACAAGCCAGCTGCAGGCTCTTCAAATCACTAGCTGAATTCAGCTTCAGGCGCGATGAATTAAAAAAGAGAGAAATCTTTGCTCTGATGTCTCCCTCTCAAGCCAGCTGCAATCACTCCCAATCTGGCTTCATCTGGCTAATCTGGCTTCAGGTGCAATAAACTTAATAGGGGAGGAGTCTCTGCTTTAATGCCTCCGTCCTCAAGGCAATCACAAGCAGTTCAGATCGCTAGCCAATACGGTTTCAGGCACAATAAATTCAAAATGAAAATAATTTTACGGTTGGGGTCGCCGCATCGTGGGGAATTGTATTAAAGGGGTCACCACATCGTGGGGAATTGTATTAAAGGGGTCGCAGCACTATAAAGGTTGAGAACCACTGCCCTAGTCCTTCTTTTCATTAAACTTTTCTTTTCATACCCAGTTCCTGCAACCGTTCTTCATATGTTTTAGCCTCCAGTCCCCTAATCATCTTTGTTGCCTCTTCTCTGCACTCTTTCTAGAGTCTCAGAGTCTTTTACTGTAGAGTCTTTTACACCGTGGTGAGCAAAACTGAATGCAATATTCCAAGTGTGGCCTTATCAAGGCCTTATAAAGTGGTGTTAACACTACACATGATCTTGATTCTATCCCTCTGTTTATGCAGCCTAGAAGTGGGTTGGCTATTTTGGCAGTTGTTGCACACTACTGGCTCATATTTAAATGGTTGTCCACTAGGACTCCAAGATCCCTCTCATGGTCACCACTATTGAGAAAAGTATCACATATATTGTACCTGTGCAGTAGTAAATAACTGGGGAGAGATTAATCTTGTTCTAAGCCATGAAGGTTGACACCAGCACCTTGAACTGCACATAATAGCAGACTGGCAACTTATTTAACACAGAGAATAGTCATATTACATATGCCAAATAACCTAGCAGTCATTTACTAGATGCTTTTTTGCATTCTGCACAAGTTAAAACTTCTGAACTCCATGTCAGCTCCTCGTTGAGGCATAATCCATATGAGAGGTCATGAGGAAAACTGGGACAATTATTTATATACCAAATATTTCAAACGTAAACATTTATACAGGTCTTTTTTCCAATACCTATGGGATTACTACAGGGCTTAACCAAGAGATGATGCTATGAATTTTCCATCAACAGAGAGACATTTTTATGCTGTATAAATGAAGGCAGACAAATCTAGATTCCTACATCTAACCTGAGGAAATCCTACTGGCCAAGTAATGGAATCCCCAGAGATATTGAAGAATTTGTCAGGTGGAGCTGTGGGATCTATTCGTCCAACTTTGATCCTAATAAAAGACTGGTTTGGGAATGTGATCCAGTTGATAATATCAAATCCGCCAATGAATTCTCCATTTTTGTCAAAAGTGATCTTTTCACCAACACTGTTGTTGAATGAGACACTTCTTAGAAAGGAATTAAGCTATAATAGAGGGATAGCGATAAAAAGAAGGAGGGAGGGAGGGAGGGAGAGAGAAAGGAAGGAAGGAAGGAAGGAAGGATTTATACTGTATATTGCTTGTTTGCTTTTATTTTAGTTTTAGATTAGGACCAAACAAATAATACAACTATCATTTGAAAACAAGAATAGAAGAAAAATATCATATTAATACAATAAAATGAAAATGTATAAACATAGTATATACAGTATGTGTATGTGTGTGTGTGTGTGTTTATGTATATACACACACACACACATAGACACATACATAGACACACACACATGTATATATCTTGATTTTTCGCACAATCACCTCACTTAGAGGTTATTTGTGTTCAATCATAATTTAGATATAGAAGGTCAAGTCAGTTGTACCACGAGATACCCTATCCCACCAGACTTGAAATCCTAGGCTTAGAAAACTTGGAACTCCGTCGCCTTTGACAAGACCTAAGCTTAACTCACAGAATCATCTATTGTAATGTCCTTCCTGTTAAAGACTACTTCAGCTTTAATTGCAATAATACTAGAGCAACTAATAGATTTAAACTTAATGTCAACCGCTTTAATCTAGATTGCAGAAAATATGACTTCTGTAACAGAATCATCAGTGCTTGGAATACTTTACCTGACTCTGTGGTCTCTTTCCATAATCCTAAAAGTTTTATCCAAAAACTTTCTACTATTGACCTCACCCCATTCCTAAGAGGGCCATAAGGGGCGTGCATAAGCACACAAACGTGCCTACCGTTCCTGTCCTATTGTTTTTCTTTTCTTCTTCCTATATATATGCTTATACCTCCTTATATTTACCCATATATGTGTTTATTTACTATATAATCTTTTTGTATGATACCTACATATATTGTTTTGACAAAATAAAATAAATAAAATAAATAAAAAAATCGTGGGGACTTTTTTTTTTTTTTACTATTGGTTATGGCAAACCAGTCACATTTTTTACTACTGGTTCGGGCGAACCGGCCCAAACCGGTAGCATTTCACCCCTGAAAATAAGTGTAGCAGTTACTAAATACATTATAATAACGAGAACTGAGAATGTAAAAGGAACAGATCCAACATATTTTCTGTTTCATTCTAAATTAAACAGGAGTTAACAAGGACCCCTAGAGTAAAAAGCATAGCACAATGGATTTTAGTGACATAAAGCAGAATCTGAGGGTGGAATAACCCTGGGAGTGAGAAATAAAGCAGAACAGCAATGCAAGTGAGCCTTAATAGAAGGTCTGTGATGAGATTCATGTAGAACATTTTCATCAGGAAATGCATGAAAAATGGGCATGACAATTCTTTGAATAATCCAAAAGGTCTGTATGATTCATTAGAAACATTCCAATCAAATCTTCTAGAACAAAAGGTTACCAAGCCTCTGAACCAGCACATAATGGAGTGGGATATTTATTTATTTATTTATTATTATTTTATTTTATTTGATCATATTTATATACCGCCCTATCTCCCGAAGGACTCAGGGCACTTACAGGCACTTAAAAAACACATAAATACAATATAAAAACAATTAAAAAACTTATTCTAAAAGCCCAATAATTAAAAATATAAGAATAAAACCCAATTTAAAACCCATAAATTTAAAATCTAACTCAGTCCTGCGCAATTAAATAAGTATGTTTTAAGCTCGCGGCGGAAGGTCCGAAGGTCCGGAAGCTGACGAAGTCCGGGGGGTAGTTCGTTCCAGAGGGTGGGAGCCCCCACAGAGAAGGCCCTTCCCCTGGGCGTTGCCAGACAACATTGCCTCGCTGACGGCACCCTGAGGAGTCCTTCTCTATGAGAGTGCACGGGTCGGTGAGAGATATTCGGTAGCAGTAGGCGGTCCCGTAAATAACCCGGCCCTATGCCATGGAGCGCTTTAAAGGTGGTCACCAAAACCTTGAAGCGCACCCGGAAGGCCACAGGTAGCCAGTGCAGTCTGCGCAGGATGGGTGTTATGCGGGAGCCACGAGGGGCTCCATCTATCACCGCGCAGCCGCATTCTGGACTAACTGTAGCCTCCGGATGCCCTTCAAGGGGAGCCCCATGTAGAGAGCATTGCAGTAATCAGGCGAGACGTCACGAGTGCGTGAGTGACCGTGCATAGGGCATCCCGGTCCAGAAAGGGGCGCAACTGGCGCACCAGGCGAACCTGGTAGAACGCTCTCCTGGAGACGGCCGTCAAATGATCTTCTAGAGACAGCCGTTCATCCAGGAGGATGCCTAAGTTGCGCACCCTCTCCATCGGGGCCAATGACTCGCCACCGATGGTCAGCCGCGGATTTAGCTGACTGTACCGGGATGCCGGCATCCACAGCCACTCTGTCTTGGAGGGATTGAGCTTGAGCCTGTTTCTCCCCATCCAGACCCGTACGTATATGACCATCTCCTTCCATCTACTTATAGACTCATCTTTATAACAGTTAATTTGAGGGACCTAAGAATAATATAAAGGTTGTTGCAGGACTATTAAAGGTAAAAGTTCCCCTCGCACATACATGCTAGTCGTTGCCGACTCTAAGGGGCGGTGCTCATCTCCATTTCAAAGCCGAAGAGCCAGCGCTGTCCAAAGACGTCTCCGTGGTCATGTGGCCAGCATGACTCAACACCAAAGGCGCACAGAACGCTGTTACCTTCCCACCAGAGGTGGTCCCTGTTTTTTCTACTTGAATTTTTACGTGCTTTCGAAACTGCTAGGTTGGCAAAAGTTGGGACAAGGAATGGGAGATCACCCGGTAACACGGCAGCACTAGGGATTCGAACCGCTGAGCTGTCAATCTTTCAATCGACAAGCTCAATGTCCTAGCCCCTGCAGGACTATTGCACAATGCCTATTATACTCTACGAGCATATAAATATTCCAGTTCAATAAATCAGTAGTTTATTTCACTTTTAGAATCATATCAATGTCCTGAAAATATTATTCATTAAAGTTTATAGACAGATACTGCTACTATACTACTATATAAGGGTACAAACGTGCCTACCATTCCTGTCCTACTGTTCTTTTCATATATATATATATATATATATATATATATATATATATATATATATGTATGTATGTATGTATGTATGTATGTATGTATGTATGTATGTCTGTCTGTCTGTCTGTCTGTCTGTCTGTCTGTCTGTCTGTCTGTCTGTCTTTGGTTATTCGGATGTTCTCCCGCGAAAAATTGGAAGTGTCTTGGCAACGTTTCGACGAAGTCTCATTCGTCATCTTCAGACTTCAGCTTCGTGCTTCTGAGAGCAATGTGTGATTGCAGCTGTTTCTTCCTTTTTAACTGCTAGTGGGGGTTTGAACTGATTGGGTGGGAGCTTGGCTGTGCTCTGATTGGATGGGGGTTTTTTTGTGCTCTGATTGGCTGGGGGTGTGTCCTGTTTGGGTGGGGGCTTGGTTGTGCTCAGATTAATGTGAGTTGCAGGGGGATTTGAGCTGGTGAGTTGCATTGCTGTTGTTTGGCTTCGTGTTTGTGGTCGTGCTACATCTTCATAGTGGGTGTCTGTCTGCTGTATGTATTGGAGGGGTTTGAAATGGCTAATGTTGCAGCTGCGGTCTGGCTTCTGGTCCTTGGTCGTGCTTCCTGATCAGTGTGGGTTTGGGTCTGCTTTCTGGGTGGATGTGTGGTGGTGACATCCTGTGTGGACCTCGTGAGTGTGGGTCTGGTGTCATTCCTCGTGTTAGGGACTCGTTTGTCAATAAGGGTGGGTTTCCAAATGGCTGGTAGGCGGGAGGTATCATCTCGTTTGTTCATGCTGTGTGGGCATTTTTCTATCTCGATGGCTTCTCTGATTATTCTGTTGTTAAAGTGTTCAGTTTTGGCGATAGTTCTGGTCTTTTTAAAGTCAATGAAATCCCATGCACCGCCTGCCCCACCACATACATCAGACAAACCAACAGAAGAATAAGTGCATGCATTGAAGAACACAAGAACTCAGTCAAAAAAGAGGAACCAACTTCCTCCCTGGTCCAACACCTTAAAGCCACAGGACATGATATTGACTTTAAAAAGACCAGAACTATCGCCAAAACTGAACACTTTAACAACAGAATAATCAGAGAAGCCATCGAGATAGAAAAACGCCCACACAGCATGAACAAACAAGATGATACCTCCCGCCTACCAGCCATTTGGAAACCCGCCCTTATTGACAAACGAGTCCCTAACACAAGGAATGACACCAGACCCTCACTCATGAGGTCCACACAGGATGTCACCACCACAGATCCACCCAGAAAGCAGACCCAAACCCACACTGATCAGGAAGCACGACCAAGGACCAGAAGCCAGACCGCAGCTGCAACATTAGCCATTTCAAACCCCTCCAATCCATACATACAGCAGACAGATACCCACTATGAAGATGTAGCACGACCACAAACACGAAGCCAAACAACAGCAATGCAGCTCACCAGCTCAAATCCCCCTGCAACTCAGACTAATCTGAGCACAACCAAGCCCCCACCCAAACAGGACACACCCCCAGCCAATCAGAGTACAAAAAAACCCCATCCAATCAGAGCACAGCCAAACTCCCACCCAATCAGTTCAAACCCCCACTAACAGTTAAAAAGGAAGAAACAGCTGCAATCACACATTGCTCCCAGAAGCACGAAGCTGAAGCCTGAAGATGACGAATGAGACTTCGTCAAAACGTCGCCAAGACACTTCCAATTTTACGTGGGAGAAAACCCGAATAACCAAAGACCTACATACAAACACCCGCGAAAACCTCAGAATATATATATTCTGGACCAGAAGCCAGACCGCAGCTGCAACATTAGCCATTTCAAACCCCTCCAATCCATTCATGCAGCAGACTGACACCCACTATGAAGATGTAGCACGACCACAAAGCCAAACAACAGCTATGCAGCTCACCAGCTCAAATCCCCCTGCAGCACAGACTAGACTGAGCACAACCAAGCCCCCACCAACACAGGACACACCCCCAGCCAATCAGAGCACAGAAAAAACCCCATCCAATCAGAGCACAGCCAAGCTCCCACCCAATCAGTTCAAACCCCACTAGCAGTTAAAAGGAAGAAACAGCTGCGATCACACATTGCTCCCAGAAGCACGGTTGAAGCCTGAAGATGACGAATGAGACTTCACGAAACGTCGCCAAGACACTTCCAATTTTACGTGGGAGAAAACCCGAATAACCAAAGACCTACATACAAACACCCGCGAAAACCTCAGAATATATATATTCTGGACCAGAAGCCAGACCGCAGCTGCAACATTAGCCATTTCAAACCCCTCCAATCCATTCATGCAGCAGACTGACACCCACTATGAAGATGTAGCACGACCACAAAGCCAAACAACAGCTATGCAGCTCACCAGCTCAAATCCCCCTGCAGCACAGACTAGACTGAGCACAACCAAGCCCCCACCAACACAGGACACACCCCCAGCCAATCAGAGCACAGAAAAAACCCCATCCAATCAGAGCACAGCCAAGCTCCCACCCAATCAGTTCAAACCCCCACTAGCAGTTAAAAGGAAGAAACAGCTGCGATCACACATTGCTCCCAGAAGCACGGTTGAAGCCTGAAGATGATTTAATGAGACTTCAAAACGTCGCCAAGACACTTCCAATTTTACGCGGGAGAAAACCTGAATAACCAAAGACCTACATATAAACACCCGCGAAAACCTCAGAAAACATATATATATATGACCGCAGCTGCAACATTAGCCATTTCAAACCCCTCCAATCCATTCATGCAGCAGACTGACACCCACTATGAAGATGTAGCACGACCACAAAGCCAAACAACAGCTATGCAGCTCACCAGCTCAAATCCCCCTGCAGCACAGACTAGACTGAGCACAACCAAGCCCCCACCAACACAGGACACACCCCCAGCCAATCAGAGCACAGAAAAAACCCCATCCAATCAGAGCACAGCCAAGCTCCCACCCAATCAGTTCAAACCCCCACTAGCAGTTAAAAGGAAGAAACAGCTGCGATCACACATTGCTCCCAGAAGCACGGTTGAAGCCTGAAGATGATTTAATGAGACTTCAAAACGTCGCCAAGACACTTCCAATTTTACGGGAGAAAACCCGAATAACCAAAGACCTACATACAAACACCAAAACCTCAGAATATATATATTCTGGACCAGAAGCCAGACCGCAGCTGCAACATTAGCCATTTCAAACCCTCCAATCCATTCATGCAGCAGACTGACACCCACTATGAAGATGTAGCACGACCACAAAGCCAAACAACAGCTATGCAGCTCACCAGCTCAAATCCCCTGCAGCACAGACTAGACTGAGCACAACCAAGCCCCCACCAACACAGGACACACCCCAGCCAATCAGAGCACAGAAAAACCCCATCCAATCAGAGCACAGCCAAGCTCCCACCCAATCAGTTCAAACCCCACTAGCAGTTAAAAGGAAGAAACAGCTGCGATCACACATTGCTCCCAGAAGCACGAAGCTGAAGCCTGAAGATGACGAATGAGACTTCGTCGAAACGTCGCCAAGACACTTCCAATTTTACACGGGAGAAAACCCGAACAACCAAAGACCTATATATATATATATATATATATATATATATATATATATATATATATATATATGCTTATACTTCCTTTTTTCTCCTCATATATATGCTTATAAATTATATAATTTTTTTGTGTGATGCTTGTGTATATTGTTATGACAAAATTAAATAATTAAATAAATAAATAAATAAATAAATAAATAAATAAATAAATAAATAAACCTATGGTACATTTCTCTATTTTAGATCTTACCTGCCATAATACTTGATTTGGAAACTGCTGCCTTCTTTCTTTCACTAATGTTCTTTGCTTGGATTTGGATAAATACAGAGATTGCAAAGCATGTGCCACAGCATGGGCTGCATTGTAAATATTATAGCTCTGGCCACTCATGCGTGTTTCAAACACAGATGTAGGAAGGGTCTCAAGCCTCTCCTGTCCAGTACATTTGTTCTCAGACTTCTCTGTTTCAGGATTGGTGAAGAAACAGTTGAATGCCTGTTCCCAGAAATCTTTCCTAAAATAATCATGCTGGTTGTTGATTGGACTTACGCTTTCGAGAAACTTCGGAAAGTCTTCAATCTCCTTTGTGTGAACCGCAAAGGATAAAGCACCTTGCAGGAAATGGATATCCCACGATTTATAAAAAGAAATCGAAGTGTAATCTGTCTGAGCTGTTGTAACCCAGATTTTTGTCTTTTTAGGTATATCCTCCACTTCTGACAATTGCAAGTACATTCTCAGAAAAGTTATGGACCTACTTTCACCATATAAAACTATGACATTGGCTGTGCTTTTCATGAGAACCTGATATATTTGGATCCCGTCACCTACTGCTTCATTAAAATCAATGTAAAAAGGTACATAAGGGAAGTCTTGTATGAAATCAAAGCAGATGCCATGCTGGGAAAACATGGGAAGCACCTCCTGGACAAATTTCTCTCCATTGTCATCATTCACCGCAAGAACCCCAATCCAGATCCACCTGAAATGCAACAATAGGTTGAGAAGAGCACTGTGCTGGTGGGATTCATCTGGAAACATTTGTTGGAAGTAAACTGCTTGAGTCTCTTTATCCATGAGTGGAGCAGAGCCATAGGTCAGCTAAAGGAAGCAAAAAACAAGGATTGTTGTGAGTCCCTGAAAATGTGTACATGCAATTGAACCTTTGGGTGTCTAGATTCAGCAATCCATCTGCATTTAAAAGACAAAGGGCACTATTTTTTTGTTATTATTGAAAAAGTTTTTATAAAAATTTTCACACACACCCTTTTTCCCCCCTCCCCCCTCCATCCGCTCCCCTCCAAAACCACCCCCTCCCCAACTTCCCAGAACAAACACAAGGTATAGTTCAAAAGAAAAAACAATCATTCGCTAAATTTTCCCTAACACAAATTATAATCCTCCCCTTCTTCTCAAATCCTAACTTCCCCCATACAAATCAAAGATAAATACATCCTAATCATTCAAAAGCAATCTGATATCTCTTAATCTGATATCTATTTTGCATATATTCAATCCATTTTTTCCATTCAGTTAGATATTTTTCTTGTGTAGTGTCTTTCAAAAAGGCTGAGATTTTAGCCATCTCAGCCAAATTAGCAACTTTCAATATCCATTCTTCTATTGTAGGTAACTCTTTTTTCTTCCAGTATTGTCCTATCAGTAGTCTTGCCGCTGTTATTAAATTTAAAATCAACTTAGTCTCAATTACTGTACAGTCCGTAATAATTCCCAATAAGAAAAATTATGTAGGAACTTTATCTTCTTTTTCAAAACACTTTGTATAATCCACCAGATCCTTATCCAAAAAGCCTTAATCTTCTTACAAGCCCACCAAATATGAAAATATGTAGCATCATCACAATTACATCTCCCACATTTCTCTTGCATATCTGGATACATACATGATAATTTCTTAGGGTCTAAGTGCCGCCTATAAAACATTTTATAAAAATTTTCACACACACCCTTTTTCCCCCTCCTCCATCCGCCTCCCTCCAAAACCACCCCCTCCCCGACTTCCCAGAACAAACACAAGGTATAGTTCAAAAGAAAAAACAATCATTCGCTAAATTTTCCCTAACACAAATTATAATCCTCCCCTTCTTCTCAAATCCTAACTTCCCTCATACAAATCAAAGATAAATACATCCTAATCATTCAAAAGCAATCTGATATCTCTTAATCTGATATCTATTTTGCATATATTCAATCCATTTTTTCCATTCAGTTAGATATTTTTCTTGTGTAGTGTCTTTCAAAAAGGCTGAGATTTTAGCCATCTCAGCCAAATTAGCAATTTTCAATATCCATTCTTCTATTGTAGGTAACTCTTTTTTCTTCCAGTATTGTGCAATCAATAGTCTTGCCGCTGTTATTAAGTTTAGAATCAGCTTAGTCTCAATTACTGTACAGTCCGTAATAATTCCCAATAAGAAAAATTGCGGTAGGAACTTTATCTTCTTTTTTAAAACATTTTGTATAATCCACCAGATCCTTATCCAAAAAGCCTTAATCTTCTTACAAGTCCATCAAATATGAAAATATGTAGCATCATCACAATTACATCTCCAACATTTTGCTTGTATATCTGGATACATACATGATAATTTCTTAGGATCTAAGTGCCACCTATAAAACATTTTATAAAAATTTTCCCTCAAGTTCTGTGCTAAAGGCCACTGTTTTGAAGACAGCAAAATCAACATTTTGGACAGAGAACCATTGGTTTGAAAGAGGGGTCAAAGAGGCCATCTATGCCAATACTGAACAGCCTTCTCAAGAGAGGGGGAGGGATGTGACATCATCTATCTCCATGTCCTTTCAACAGTTCCAAGGAGGCTCCATGCCCATTTGCACCACTCAGGTGACCTTGATGACCACAGATAAACCTCCAGGTCACCTTAATGACTCACTAAAAGAATGCAAATGGCCAGCTGTCTGCAAGGATTTTGAAAGGACCAGCTGCAAACCAATGACGGGTTTCTTCTCCTGTGTTGTGCCATGTGTGAGCTTTTCTGTAAGGAGTATAAATCCTTTCATTTCCCCACCATCTAGTAAGAGTTGAAGAAGCTTCTTGTGTGAGAAGCAAAATGTTTTTTTTAAAAAAACAGAAAGTCCAGTTGCCTTTTGAAAAAATCATCTTTGGGACATTCATTCCAAACATATCCAGGATTACAGGAGTGAAAGCAATACTTTTGTGGAAGAACTCTCTTTGTGTTTGTGGTCTTTCTAAAGAAATGTAAAACACGCACACGCACATACACACACACGATAGAACTCTACTAGAAAAGGAAAAATTAATGCTGATCTGAATTTGTGTCTGGAATTGCAGAATATTTACATATGCCTAACAACTTCTGGCCAAAGTTGTCATTAGTCATGGTAATTTGCCAATCCAATCAAGAAGAAATGAATGTCTAGGAGTCCAAAACCTCTTTTCCGTCTTCTTACTCCAATCTTTGCAGGGTATTTTGGAGATGCTATTGGCCTTCAGAAGGAAGCATCCATGGATGCCCAAGACACTTAAAACTGCCTAGCTATTGTCTTCTTCAAAATGCCAAATTTCTCTGTTTTTCTGCTGGAGAAGAATACAGACTTGCTGGATTAGAAGTGAAGGGAGGTTTCCCATGGCTTAGAGGATATAGAGACTTCATTACAACTCGAGAAGGTTCCCTAAGTACTGGTTTTAAGTATACAATACAATACACACAATAGATACAAACTTAAGGTAAACTGCTCTCCAAACTCGATTGCAGAAAATACGACTTCAGCAACAGAGTGGTCAATGTCTGGAATGTACTACTTGACTCTGTGGTTGCTTCCCCAAACCCCCAAAACTTTAACTTTAGCCTGTCTACTGTTGACCTCACCCCATTCCTTAGAGGTCTGTAAGGGGTGTGCATAAGCGCACCAACCTGCCTACCGTCCCTGTCCTAATGTCCACTTTTATTTGCATCACTTTCATGTATTCATAATCATATTTATACTTACATCTGTTATCTGATACATGCTTGACAAAATAAATAAATAAAATAAATAAATAAAATAAGGAGGTTGATTGCCTTCTTATTATTTTGAAATAGACATATAGGGCAGTTCTTTTGCTACTTACTATTTAGATAAGTCTTTAAAACTTCCTTAATGGGTATCTATCAAAAATTTGTATACAATCTGAACATGCTTTTTAACATAAAAGCTAACACTGTAAGGTAGTTCAGTCATCACTCTTACCTGAGGAACCTTGTAGATGTTCAGAACAGTTGCCCCATGGAGACAGATGTCAGGTCCCATAAGAACAGCAGCCAGATTTTGGGGGACCCCACATTTGTAGTTAGGAATGAATCTGCCCTGGGTGAAGGGAAGCCCCATGGAAGCAAGGTAAGTCCAACTTGGACTAAAATTGCTATTATAGATATGAAATCCCAGCGTGACATTTGGCAGAATCTGAAGATTTTCATTGATCTCCTTGATAGCAAACACTAAAGCCAGAATATGCTGGTAGTTTTGATAATATATTCTGTAACAAGAATTACATAAAATATTTAAAAGTGTCTGCTTCAAATGATTGGCATGTCCAATGTCTAATATCTTGAAGAAACTCAATTTTGCTACATCAACAGCAATTTAAATATTAATCATAGGTAATACAGTTCCCTCAGATTTTAATTGCATGTACATCATGTACAGAAATCTATATTCTCTACCTAGAATGAATTAGATATCATTTGTCATAACAGACTTTTGATCTGTTTTCCTGTGGCAAATAAAATGTACATTGAAAATAAATCAAGGTATCCTATGTTTCAGAAAAAGGTGTTTCTGGGTTTAGTTATTATAGCTCAGAGGAAAAATGTTCTGAGCATCATATAATTGAAAAGTTGGACTCAGAGCTGAAAAATCAATCAATCAGGAACATACATAAGTCCGTCTTGAAGCTCCTCAGAAGGATGCTGATTGAAATCAGTGGGATCAGAAAATGACGAGAACACAGAAATGATGCTACCAATGCTAACTTCTCCAAGCTGATAATATGTGTGATGAATAGGAACAGGCTCATTGTGTTCACACTGAACATTAGGATCCTGGCATGCCACTTGAGGCATTACTGTCAACAGTGATGCCATCAATGCTACCATCATCCATAGAAGGCTTCTTTCGGTATACAGATGTCCCTGTCTGCAACATGATTCTTGAAGGTGCCCAAGCAGAATAGTCTGACATGACTTCATCAGCTGTTTTTCAGGCAAGTAATAGACAGTAATATCTACCACTGTTTATACTCCCTGACTTCTACGGGCTTCTAGATTGAATGTCATGGAAAACATTAACAATGCTGTCAGGGTCAGGTTATTGTTTTGCCTTGGAGTCTCATAGGATTTGGAAGATGCAAACAGGCTAATTTCATAATGATAGAGAGACAAGCATCTGTATAGAGATTTTTTTACATTCACAACTAAAAAAAAAGAGGTCTTCTGAGATAGGAAGTTAATGAAAAAAAGAATGAAATCACTTATTTATCTATATCAGTGTAGAAATATGGAAACAGAAATAGAAGTAGTCAATAAAGCTGACACAGCTTTAAGAGTAGAACTAAGAATTACAAGGGTAGAAGACAGAATGTTTATTTTCAATTATTAGCTAAAACTACTCTTTAACCCTCCAGGACTCGTATTAACAGAGGTAACTTCCAAGTTAACTATAGTATATACATAGGAAGTCACTCTTCCAGCTTCTCTGTTGAAGTGAAGTGACTGTTCATGAACTCTTCCACCTTAGGAAGAGTCACATAGCAAGTGTCCAATCACCACCAAACCATTTTGACCTTTAATTTCATTGTGCTTTCTAATTCCCTCTTCAGGTCCTGGTACTTCTCCAGGTTCTCATATGTTGTGGTCCGCAGTAGCTTGTGGAGGTGGCAACGGAGTCAGATAGCAATGAGGCTGAGGAAGAACATGGGCCAGTCCTGGAGGCTGGGGAAGGCCTGGATGAGGGCTCTGCATCAAAGGCAAAGGTGGGGCCAAGGCCATTGGGGAGTGATGTGCAGATTCCAGAGCCTCCAGAGGCTGACAGTAGTGAGAAAGACGAACAGGAGGAGCCTGTTCCTAATTCATGCATGAGAAGAGCTGCCAGAAGGCAAGAGCAGCTAAAGCAAAGAGGACAATTCACGAGTAGGGCCAAGAGATGATTGGCCCCTCCCATAAGGCTTAAAAGACCAGAAGTGGCGTTTGGGCTCTTTGCCGGAAAACAACGTTGATAGCTTTGTCTTGTTGCATTTGTTTTGTACAGGTGTCTTCTGAACTTTTGCCAAGAAAGACCTTTGGCAGTTTGCCTAATTGGACCAAGTTTGGTGATAGGACTGAGGAATTGTGTTGCGAGGAATTTGCTTTAATTTAGTTGGACTACTGAACTAACTCATTCTCAGCTGTTCTAATAAAGTTTGTTTAGTTTTTACACTGACTGAGTTTCCTATTTCCTACTTGGGCCTGGGTCACAACATCAAACTCCTTCTTAACGTTGCTGCTATTTGGCATTGCTACCCTGTTTCCCTGAAAAAAGACTTCCTCTGATAATAAGCCCAATCAGGCTTTTGAGCAGATGCGCTCAAATAAGCCTCCCTTTGAAAATAAGCCCTCCTTGAAAATATTTAAACGCAGAACTGGAAATCAGGTAAGATGGCAAGAGGAGACCCATCTTGCTCCACACACCCCAAAATAATAAGACCTCCCCAAAAATAAGGCCAAGCGTTTATTTTGGGGTTCAAAAAAATATAAGACATGGTCTTATTTTCAAGGAAACATGGAACATCTATCACCATTGTTCTCTTTTGGCCCTTGTCTATTACCAAGTGTCTGGCTAGCCCCTACATGCCTCCTGTACCTTGTAAATTATCCAGTTAGACAAGATCTTCATTTTTTTCCCCAAAATCCTTGAGAGTATCAGAGGAAGAACATGAACAAAGGCTTAGGATGTTATTAATATTCCTTCAAACATTCAGAACTGGGGCTGTAGACATACACGTGTTTCTCCCCTTGAACACTAATACATTACACTGTCTGGTTTGGTCTTCAAAACAATTGAGAGAAACATGGCAAACTCTGCCATTTGGAAATATGCATTTGTAATGAACTCACCAAGCGAATATGCACTTGTCAAAGTGGAAGCAGGCTTATTCGTACACTGAAGGAAGACTTTCAGTCAACATGGTGGTATTTATTCTTTGTGTAAGGTCCCCAATCATGATGGCAATGTTACTAAACCTCTCCCTATTCATCATAAATATGTTCAGTCTAGAGATCTCAGAATTGTTGGCATTATTTCTCTGCTCTATGTCTTTTGCAGTCCTGTTGCTTTCATTCAACACCTTTCTCTGGAACCTCTTGATGATTTTATATAAGATTTTGCATATTTTTACCCCTGTCATGAATCAAATGATTCTCAAGGCAATCTCTACTACAGCTACCATCATCACATTTACAACCCTTAGAGAGGGCTGTAAAGCACTGTAAAGCGGTATATAAGACTAAGTGTTATTGCTATTGATAACAGAGAAAAAGTGATAGAAGGGGTTGAAGTTACCAGAACTTTGGGTGGACATAACTATGTTTTGTTGGAATTTAATATAATGGAAACACAAGCAACAGAACACAAACTATAAAAAATCCAAGGTACCATGCAATAAATATATGTAGCAAATGAACATCTAGGAGAAAATGAAGTTCTTCACATCCTTGAAGAAGATAAAAAGGTCAGACCCATCTAAATCATACAGAGGAAGCTTTATGATAAGGCAGGCACTGAAACATAAAGTTCTACGTAATGATTCTAGGACCACTTGCTGCAGCCAACTCACCATGGAAAAACTCACAGAAGGACAAGAATTGCACTTGTATTGAAGAAATAATGGAATAGAATGATTAAATAAAGGGACAAAATGAAATGTGAATATTAGAAATTAAAATATTTTAAAATTATTTTAAATATTTAAATTGAATAGTTGAATTGCCCCCAGTGAACTGTCCTGTGGTGAGTTGGCCATGGTGGTTTGTCCCACAATGAATTGATTGTAATGAGTTGGCCATGCGAGTTGGCTGTGGCTACATGTCCCATTCCGCTATTTATTTATTTATTTATTATTTATTTATTTATTTGTCAAACACAACAATATATATAAGTATAAGCATGAAGTAACCATACGAATTGGATACAACCAAAGGGAACATAACTACAGGAACGGTAGGCACGCTGGTGCTCTTATGCATGCCCCTTACAGACCTCTTAGGAATGGGGTGAGGTCAACAGTAGACAGGTTTTGGTTAAAGCTTTGGGGATTTTGAGAAGAGACCACAGAATCAGGTAATGCATTCCAGGCATTAACAACTCTGTTACTGAAGTCATATTTTCTACAATCAAGATTGGAGTGGTTCACTTTAAGTTTAAATCTATTGTGTGCTCGTGTATTTTTGTGGTTGAAGCTGAAGTAGTCTTTGATAGGAAGGACATTGTAGCAGATGATTTTATGAGTTATAATCAGGTCATGCTGAAGGCGGCGGAGTTCTAAATTTTCTAAACCCAGGATTTCAAGTCTGGTGGCATAAGGTATTTTGTTGTGATCAAAGGAGTGGAGAACTCTTCTTGTAAAATATTTCTGGACATTGCATATACCATATACTCTCTGGCTTAAATGTATACTTGGAAAAATGATCAGACATATATATAAAGAAAGATGACTTATAATTTTCTTTTCATGAGCTGGTGTTTATCGTTCAGCTCTGGTCTCATCACAATGATAAAACACTTGGGAAGAAAGATGCACACCAATAATCCAGCACTTGAAGAGATCATAGAGAAGATCTCCACAGCTAACATATATTTCCCCTTCGTGCTTAAATAAGTTGGAACAAAGCAAAGCCAAACACTGCAAAAGACCAACATGCTGAAGGTGATGAATTTGGCTTCATTGAAACTATCAGGTAGCTTCCTAGCTAAAAAAGCAGCAGAGAAGCTAACCAGAGCAAGAAAACCCATAAAGCCCAAAACACAGTAGAACATGATCGATTCCTCATTGCAAGCCAGGATGACTTCTTCAGACATGGAGTGCACATCAAAATCTGGGTATGGTGGAAAAAATGTCAACCATATGGTGCAAATAGTGGTTTGAACAAGGGAGCAAGAAAAAAGAATAAAAGTGACCATTCGTCCACCCACCCATTTCCTCATTTTGGAGCCAGGTTTGGTGGCCATAAATGCTAGAACCACTACAAAGGTTTTGGACAATACACAAGAAACTGCCACAGAGAAGATGAGCCCAAAAGCTGGTTGACGCAGAAGACACAAAATTTTGCTGGGTCTCCCAATAAACAGAAACACACAAAGGAAAGAGAGGAGGAGAGAAACAAGGAGAATGTAGGTGAGATTCCGGTTGTTGGCTTTGACAATGGGAGTATCTCTGTGTTTAATGAAAATTTTAAGCACCAAAATTGTCTTAAAACAAAAACAAAGAGAAAGGACAGTAAGACTGATCCCCACAGGTTCTTCATAGGATAAAAAGCTAATCTGTTTTGGAAGGCATATATTTTTGTCAGGGTTTGGATAATGATCATCTGGGCACAGAGAACAGTCATCCATGTCTGAAAAAGAAAAAAAGAGAGATGTACATTCTGGTTTATACACAGTATCATACAGAAAACTTAATTCATTCTCCATTGAAATTGTCCACATTTGACACTTTTATCAGGGCCATTTAAGGTGGCAATTGGTATAACGATAATATGTACTGTATGCTTAGCCCCATTATATCTTAAATCTCCTACCCTTCTCCTTTGATATTTTCCTCTCTGGACATGGTTGACAATCATAGCAGCAAAATGACTCCTCTTCTTTCTTGACCTTGCTGTATCCTGCCTTACAAGGATCATTACATAAAGAACAAGGTGGTGCCTATCAAGAAATTAAAAAAAAATATTTTTGATATATGAGTTTCAAGCATTATAAAAATTAAATTGTAAAGCAACCAAGAAATATCAAACTTATATCGCTCATACAGCTAAATAGGGTTTCACTTAACACAGTCAGAGCCCCAAGCATGGACATAAAACCATAGTTTTAGGGTCTTAGGAAAGGCCAGCATTATTGGGGCAATGATGGCATCCACAGAGAGATATTTCAATTTAGGGGAACTAGAGTAGAAAACGGACATTTTATAGGCTTTAAGCATTCTTTGTCTGATGGAACCTGAAATATATTCCCAGCTTGAATGCACTGAAATAATTGGGGAGATGATCTCTCAAGTAACCTTGTTCTAAGCCATGAAGGGCTTTAAAGGTTGACACCAGCACCTTTAATTGCATATGATAGCAGATCTGGTAACTAACTGAGCACAGAGAATAGTCCTTTCATATATGCCAAATAATCTAGTAGTCATTGACTAGATGGTCTGTTGCATTCTGCACTAGTTTCCTTTTCCCATGGGATTTCTACATGGGTTAACCAAGAGATGGTGCTATGAATTGTCCATCAATAGAGTGCCATTTTTATGCTGTATAAACAAAGGCAGACAAACCTACATTCATACAACTAACCTGAGGAAATCCTACTGGCCACGTGATGGAATCCACAGAGACATTGAAGAATTTGTCAGGTGGAGCTGTGGGATCTATTCTTCCAACTTTGACCCTAATAAAGGACTGGTTTGGGAATGTGATCCAGTTGATAATATCAAATCCGCCAATGAACTGTCCATTTTTGTCAAAAGTGATCTTTTCACCAACATTGTTGTTGAATGAGACACTTCTTAGAAAGGAATGGAGCTATAATACAGAGATAGAGATAAAAAGAGGGAGGGAGGAAGGATGGATGGATGGATTTATACTGGATATTTATTGTTTACTTTATTTTAGTTATAGACTAGCACCAAACAAATAATACAACAATCATTTGAAAACAAAGTGGAAGCAAAATATCATATTAATATAATAAAATGTAAATGTGTAAACAGAGAATTACAAAATAAAACAAAACCAAATCTGAAAAATCTACAAAATTACACTTTGTAGTCCAAATAATATATACATAAACCTTGATTTTGGTCACAATCACCCCACTTAGAGGTTATTTGTGTTCAGTCAAAATTCAGATATAGAAGAAGGCTACAATGAAATACTTAGCTCAGGTCCAGCTAGTAAGGAACAGATATTTTTATTTCTAGAAACAGTTATTTCTAATTCTTTCTTTTCTGTTGCCTGGCTATGGTGTTTCAAGTGGGGCATTATATACCTACATCCCAGAGGTGACCCAAAGTGACCCAAAATTTCAATTTCCAAATTATTTTACAATGTCAGAGAAGATTACCTTATTTTTTGGAGTGTAAGACGCACCAGAGTATAAGACGCACCTTAGTTTTTGGGGAGGAAAATAGGGAAAAAAATCTGCCTACCAGGCATTCATCTGGCTAACTTCAACACATTACTTCGCTGGTTTTGGGCATGTGCTCACACACGCTGGGTTTGGGATAAAAAACAGCTTCCTAAACACAGCTATTCGTCAGAGAGAGAAGCAATGAGAAAAGCAGGTGAAGCACGGAAGATCGCTTGACTCGCTAGCGCCTCATTAGGGCTGAAAAACAGCTTCTAAAGCACAGCTGATTGTCAGAGAGAGAAGCAATGAGAAAAGCAGGTGAAGCACAGAAGATTGCTTCACTTGCTAGCACCTCATTAGGGCTGGAAAAAAGCTTCGAAAAGGCTACATTCAGAGTATAAGACACACCCAAATTTTCAGCCTCTTTTGTGAGGGAAGTGTGTCTTATACGCCAAAAAATATGGTATCTACAGATGGTTAGAAAGGAGGGCATTATAACAGGCAAACTCTTCTGGTGCCTTTAGGGATATCTGTATTCTCTTAACAATTTTTTTTCATCACAATCTTAATAAATTTAACAATTTCATCAGGACTTTTTCAGGTGGCAATTGTACCAAGTATGTATAAGATATACTAAACTATTTGAAATGATCAGATAAATTAATACTTTCCATGAATTTCCTAAACCCATAAATTATCATCTTAAACCATGGTTGTTTTCTCCAATGTATCACACTACTTCCTTCATTCCAACTTACTGAGGTATTATTCAAGGATAAACAAGAGTAACTCTTACTAAATATATTATAATAATGAGAACAGAATATGTAAAAGGAACACATCCAACATATTTTCTGCTTCGTTTTAGAATAAACAATAGTGAACTAGGACCCTTAGAGCAAACATTGTAACTCAATGGATTTTAGTCCATTTTTACAGTTGGAGAGGACCATCTCCTTCCATCTACTTATAGACTCATCTTTATAACAGTTAATTTGATGGACTGAAGAATATTCAAAAGGTTGCTGTAATAGTTTTGTAGACTATCTACAAAATAATACCACTTTATAATGCCTTGGTAATGCCACACTTGGAATACTGCATTCAGTTTTGGTCGCCATGATGTAAAAAAGATATTGAGACTCTAGAAAGAGTGCAGAGAAAAGCAACAAAGATGATTAGGGGACTGCAGACTAAAACATATGAAGAACGGTTGCAGGAACTGGGAATGTCTAGTTTAATGAAAAGAAGGACTAGGAGAGACATAATAGCAGTGTTCCAATATCTAAGGGGCTGCCACAAAGAAGAGGGAGTCAAACTATTCTCCAAAGCACCTGAAGGCAGGATAAGAAGCAATGGGTGGAAACTAATCAAGGAGAGAAGCAATTTAGAACTAAGGAGAAATTTCCTGACAGTTAGAACAATCAATAAGTGTAACAACTTGCCTACAGAAGTTGTGAATGCTCCAACACTGGAAATTTTTAAGAAAATGTTGGATAAGCATTTGTCTGAAGTGGTGTAGAGTTTCCTGCCTGGGCAGGGGCTTGGACTAGAAGACCTCCAAGGTCCCTTCCAACTCTTTTATTATGTTATCGATTATAATTTTAATAAGAGCATAAAAATATTCCAGTAAGTAAGTAGTATATTTCACTTTAAGAATCATACCAATGTCCTACAAGTATTATTCATTAAAGTTTATAGGCAGATGTTGCTACTACACGTAAGGTACATTTCTCTGCTTTACAACTTACCTGCCATAACACTTGATTCGGAAACTTCTGCCTTCTTCCTTTCACTAATATTCTTTGCCTGGACTTTGATAAATACAGAGATTGCAAAGCATGTGCTACAGCATGAACTGCATTGTAAATATTATAGCTCTGGCCACTCATGCGTGTTTCAAACACAGATGTGGGAAGGATCTCAAGCCTCTCCTGTCCAGTACATTCGTTCTCAGACTTCTCTCTTTCAGAATCGGTGAAGAAACAGTTGAATGCCTGTTCCCAGAAATCTTTCCTAAAATAATCATGCTGGTTGCTGATAGGACTTATGCTTTCGAGAAACTTCGGAAAGTCTTCAATCTCCTTTGTGTGAACTGCAAAGGATAATGCACCTTGCAGGAAATGGATATCCCATGATCTATGAAAGGAAATCGAAGTGTAATCTGTCTGAGCTGTTGTAACCCAGATTTTTGTCTTTTTTGGTATATCCTCCACTTCTGCCATTTGGAGATACGTTCTCAGAAGTGATAAAGACTCCGTTTCACCACTTAAGACTACGACATTGGCTGTGCTGTTCATGAGAACGTGATATATATGGAGTCCTTCACCTATTTGATCATTAAAATCAACGTAAAAATCTACCTTAGGGAACTTTTGTATGAAATCAAAGCAGATGCCATGCTGGGAAAATGTAGGGAGCACCTCCTGTACAAATTTCTCTCCTTTGTCATCATTCACAAGAAGAACTCCGATCCAGATCCAGCTAAAATACAGCAGTAACTGGAGGAGGCCCCTACGTTGGTGGGTTTCCTCTGGAAACATTTGTTGGAAGTAAACTGCTTGAGTCTCTTTATCCATGAGTGGAGCAGAGCCATAGGTCAGCTAAAGGAAGCAAAAAAAACAAAAAAAGATTGTTGTGAATCCCTAAAAATGTGTTGAATCCTTGGGTGTCCTTGAGCTTAGATACTAAAATATGTTCCAAATATTTGCATTAATTTCCAAATTTTTACGGAGCTTGTCTGTCACCCAGGTCATGGTTGTCCCAAAGTTGCTTTTTTTCAAGAGGCAACTGAAGTTTGTGGTTTTTCTTTGAAGACATTTTGTTTCTCATCCAAGAAGCTTCTTCAGCTCTGACTGGATGGTGGGGACTGGATGGTGGGGAATATACTCCTTGCAGACAGCTAACACATAGCACAACATAGGAGAACAAAAACATCAGGACCAGATTCAGCATTCCATCTGCATTTAAAAGACAGAGGCCACTCTTTTGAATACAGCAAAGTCCACATTTTGGACTTTGAGAGAACCACTGGTTTGAAAGAGGGGTCAAAGAGGCCATCTAAGTCAAAATTGAACAGACCTCTCTCAACAGAGGGGGAGGGATAGAACATCATCTCTCTCCAGTCTACAACACAGTCCTTTCAGAGAAGGCTCCATACCCGTTTGCACCACTCAAGCGATCCTGATGACACAGATAAACCTTCACTAAAAGAATGCAAAGGACCAGCTGTCGCAAGGAGTATAAATCTTTCTATTCCCGGACCATCCAGCCAGAAGTGAACAAGCTTCTTGGGTGAGAAGTGAAACGTCTTCAAAGAAAAAACGGACAGTTCAGTTGCCTTTTGAAAAAAAGCATCTTTGGGATATTCATTTCCAAACACATCCAGGATAGAGGAGTGAAAGCAATATTTTTTGTGGAAGAACTCTCATTGTGTTTATTGCCTTTGTAAAGAAATGGAAAACACACACACACACACACACACACGAACTGTACTAGAAAAGGAAAAATTAATGCTGATCTGAATTTGGTGCCTGGAATTGCAGAATATTTACATATGACAAACACATTCTGGCCAAAGTTGTCATTAGTCATTTGTCAATCCAAACAAGCAGAAATGAATGACTATGAGTCCAAAATTTCTTTTCCTTCTTCCTACTCCAATCTTTCCCGATATTTCGGAGATGCTATTGGCATACAGAAGGAAGCATCCATGGATGCTCAAGACACTTAAAACAGCCTATCTATTGTCTTCTTCAAAATGCCAAATTTCTCTGCTTTTCTACTGGAGAAGAATACAGACTTGCTGGATTAGAAGTGAAGAGAGGTTTCCCAAGGCTTATAGGATATAGAGACTTTATTACAACTGGAGGAGGATCCCTAAGTATTGGATTTAAGCAGGTTGATTTCCTTCTTATTATTTTGAAATAGACATATAGGGCAGTTCTTCTCTCTACTTACTATTTAAATAAATCTTTACAACTTCCTAATGGGTATCTATCAAAAATTTGTATACGATCTGAATATGTTCTTTATCATAAAAGCTAACATGCTAAGATTGTTCAGGTAGTCAGTCGTCACTCTTACCTGAGGAACCTTGTAGATGTTCAGAACAGTTGCCCCATGGAGACAGATGTCAGGTCCCGTAAGGACAGCAGCCAAATTTTGGGGGACCCCACATTTGTAGTTAGGAATGAATCTGTCCTGGGTGAAGGGAAGCCTCATGGAAGCAAGGTAAGTCCAACCTGGACTAAAATGGCTATTATAGATGTGAAAGCCCAATGTGACATTAGGTAAGATCTGAGGATTTTCATTGATCTCCTTGATAGCAAACACTAAAGCCAGAATGTGCTGGTAGTTTTGATAAAATATTCTGTAACAAGAATTACATAACACATTTAAAAGGATCTGCTTCAGATTATGGCCAATGTTCCAGATTTATATCTCAAAGAAAGAAACTCAATTTTCCTACTAGTAATAGCAATTTAAATATTAATCATAGGTAATACAGTTCCCTCAGATTTTAATTGTATGTATATCATGTACAGAAATCTATATTCTCTACCTAGAATGAATTAGATATCATTTGTCATAATGGACTTCTGACCTACATTGAAAATACATCAAGGTATTGTATGTTTGAAAAAAATGTGTTTCTGGGTTTAGTTATTATAGCTCAGAAGAAAAATGTTCTGAACATCTTATAACAGAACAGTTGGACTCAGAGCTGGAAAAATCAATCAATTAGGAACATACAGAAGTCCGTCTTGAAGCTCCTGAGAAGGATGTCGACTGAAATCAGGGGGATCAGAAAATGACAAGACCACAGAAATGATGCTACCAATGCTAACTTCTGCAAGCTGATGATATGTGTAACGAATAGGAGCAGGCTCATCGTGTTCACATTGAACATTAGATTCCTGACATGCCACTTGAGACATTACTATCAACAATGATACCATCAATGCTACCATCATCCATAGAAAGCTTCTTCCGGTATACAGATGTCCCTGTCTGCAACATGATTCTTGAAGGTTCCCAAGCAGAATAGTCTGACATGACTTCATCAGCTGTTTTTCAGACAAGATAGACAGTAATATCTACCACTGTTTATACTCACAGACTTCTAAGGGCTTCTAGATTGAATGTCATGGAAAACATTAACAATGCTGTCATGGTCACATTATTGTTTTGCCTTGGAGTCCCATAGGATTTGGAAGATGCAAACAGGCTAATTTAATTTAATGATAGAGAGACAAGCATCTATATAGGGTTTTTTTACATTCACAACTCAAAAAAAAAGTGGTCTTCTGAGATAGGAAGTGATGGAAAAAAGAATGAAATCACTTATGTATCTATATCGGTGTACAAATATGGAAACAGAAATAGAAGTAGACAATACAGCTGACACAGCTTTAAGAATAGAACTAAGAATTACAAGGGCAGAAGAGAGGATGTTTATTTTTAATTATTAGCTAAAACTACTCTTTAACCCAACAGGCCTCATATTAACAGAGGTAACTTCCAAGTTAACTATAATATAAACATAGGAAGTCACTTTTCCAGGTTATCTGTTGAAGTGAAGTGACCACTTCAGTAACTCTTGCAGCTTAAGAATTACAACCGCAAGTGCTCCTATCACCACCGAACCATTTTGATCTTTAATCTCCTTGTGCTTTCTAATTCCTTCTTCAGGCCCTAGTACTTCTCCAGCTTTTCATACTCTTTCTTGATGTTGCTGCTATTTAGCACTGCTACATCTATCACTATTTTTCTTTTCTGGCTCTTGTCTATTACCACAGTGTCTGGTTGATTGGCCAGCACCTACAGGCCTTCTGTATCTGGATGTCCCACACGACCTTAGCACTCTGCTCTCTGATCCCAGCTTGTAGGTTATGAATCCCACTTCTGACACTAGATTCCTATGGACTCAAAACACAGAACCCAAAGCAAGTAATCAACATGTGCTGGTAGGATTCCCACTAAAGGGTTGTCGTGTCCCACCCCCCACTCCAACAAACGAGTCAAGGAAGTCCGTGACAAACTTGGCAATGAAGCCTCTGCAGCTTGCCAAGTCCCTTCGAGGGTTATCAGGGCAGGCAGGAGTCCAAGTTGTGACTTCAGCGATAGGGTCCGGTATCAGCAAACTCGATAAGACTTTGCTTGACTCAAGGTTGGAATGCCAAAAGCAGGTCCTTTATATAGGCTGTGGGGTGTGACTCCATGACTCAGCATTTATCCAGACCTGCCCCTCCCTTCCTTCTGCTGGCATCACCTCTCAGATCTCCGGAAGTGAGGATCCTCCCACTGTGAATTGTCTTCTGCTGGATCTGCTGTCTGGGAAAGGGAGGGGTCAGAAGGAGTAGGCCTGAGCAATTCCAATACCTGGCTGGCTTCCTGCTCTGACGGCTGAGCCAAAGGAACACACGCTGTATGAGTGAGGTTTCTCGGGCTTGTCCTCCCACTCCTGGAATCCTCTCCGGGCATGGGGCCAGGGCCGGGGGCTGGAAGCATGACAGGCTGTTCATCTTCATTATCAGACTCAGAGTCTGATAAAAGGCCTGGTTGGAGACGGGAGGGGCCCGGCTGAAGAGAGGAGGGAGGACGAGTCACAACAAGGATATTGAGAAAGACCTCATCCCACAAAAGGATATTCTCATGTTTATACATCTCAGAAAGGAGGAACAAACTAATGCATAAGATGTAAAGACAGTATATACTGATAGGTAAAGGGTCTCAGGTTAATATAGGTAATGGAACTCAGGTTGATTGTGCCTGTTTATTGTCAGAAACAAAAGGAAGCAATGAAGCAATAAATGATGGCAGAAAGGAATAAAGCAATAAAATGGGGGGGATCCCCCATAAATCAAGAGGAGGGGACAGTTTGGGAATGTCCGATGCCAAAGGAAAACATCTCCCATAGCAAATCAAAGGGATTCTTAGAAAATATATAGAGATAAAAGTCTGTTATTCACTGTCTATATCTTCTAAAATTGGTTTTTCCCGCAGTACTGTATTCTTTTCCTACTTTCATGAATAGACTCTTATTTTTCCTTGTTATACAGATAGTCCTTGACTTATAACCATACATTTAGTGAGAATTCAAAGTTGCAATGTCATTGGAAAAAATGACTTATAACTGTTTTCCACATTTATGTCTGTTGTAACATCCCTGTGCTGACGTAATCAAAATTTTGATGCCTGGAAATTGACTCATATTTATGACCGTTGCAGTGTCCTGGGGGTCATGTGATAACCTTTTGTGACCTCTGAGAACCAAAGTTAATGGGGAAGCCAGATTTACTTAACTATGTTACTAACTTAACAATTGCAACGATTCACTTAACAGCTGTGGTGGGAAAGGTCATAAGATGAAGCAAAACTCACTTAACAACTGTCTTGCTTACTGATAGAAAATTGGGGCTCAATTGTGGTCGTTATTGTAATGAAAATTACTGGTTATCTTCATAACAAGAAATACAGGTAGGTAGCACAACTCTGAATAAACATGAAGCAGAAGGAAAAATATATTTCATTTCATTTCATCTATTTTTTCCATATTATTGAAATATAGAAACAGGTTGCAATGAAAATAAATGAAAGTCTTTTGTAAAATGCAGTTAAATGAATGGGATTCACAAAGTCAATATGTTTTCATTTTGAAGAAGCCTAACAAATTCAAAACTGATATCCTATAATACTATGTTAACTATATATTCATAAAATGGAAGTTACCTTTTGCTATATTTATTGTAAGTAGTGCTTTATGAATTGAAAGTATAAAAACCATGAAAATGTCTCTACAAACATTGAACATTGTTGGAGTCAATATTTGAAATATCCTAACAGGAACCAAGACACCTAGATTATCAATTTCAAGTTCAAAATGAGTGTTGAAATGGGGACAGTGTTAGGTCAAAGAATTTTGGAAAACGATGAAAATGTAGCAACTTAGACTTAGAATAACTTTTTTTGTCATTTTAAATGTATACTAATTGGCATATATTAAATTGAAATTTCATTGCATACACCTCTCAAAGGGTCACCACCTTTAATATACACTACGTAAACATGACAAAATAAATAAATACAAAATTATGCATATACCCTTATACCTACATATATTATATGACATGAACAACACAGTCTAGTTTAGATGCATACATGTAGACTTGGGTTACTAATTCCACTTGATGAGTTGCTCTCTGTGGTTTAGGTCAGGTCTGAAAACAATGATGTAGCACTTTGGCAAGAATATGAACCCCAGTAATGCAGCACTGGAGGACAAGATGGAGAAGACCTCCACAGCTACCATGGCTTTGCCTTTTGTGCTCAGGCTGGAAAGAAGGAGACCCACACACTGCAAAAGGCCAACATGCTAAAGGTAATGAACTTGGCTTCATTAAAGCTGTCAGGTAAGTTATGGGCAAGAAAAGCCACATAAAGCTGGCAATGGCCAAGATACCCATGTAGACCAAAATACAGTAGAAAAAGAAAGCTGACCCCCTCATTGCATTGTAAAATCATTTCTTGGAGCTCTGAATGCATGTCCAACTCAGGGAATGGGGGAGATGTTGACAACCAAATAATACAAATCCATACTTGGAATAGTTAATAGAAAAGGATAGTCCAAAAAGCCAATGTTTTCCGTACCCATTTCCTCATCTGAGATCCTGGTTTAGCGGCCATGAAATCCACAACCACTGTCATGGTTTTGGCCAGTACACTAGAAATGGCCACGGAGAAAGTGACACCAAACATTGATTGTCAGAGAAGGCAGGTCACTTTGCCAGGTTGGTTGAGGAAAAAGAGAGACAGGTTGTCACTTTGACAGGTTGTTGGCTTTGACAATGGAAGTATCCAGGGATGAAATCTAAAAATTTTCCCTACTGGTTCTGTGGGCGTGGCTTAATTGGTGGGTGTGGCTTGGTGGTCAGATGACTGGGTGGGCGTGGCCAATAACAATAAATAATAAAAATAATTTAAAAAGTATACAAAACAATAAGAGATACAAAACAAAAAACCAGCTTTCACTCTTTACACACACACAATACAACACAACTGACTTACATACAATGTAAAAGCAGCTCCATTTCACCCAAAATGACCCCTGCAACAAACAGGAACCTCACACTTTCACACTTTACACACACATAACACAACTGACACACACACACACACACACACACACACACACACACACAAAATGCCACATACAGCTTTGTGAGATTCGGTGTGTTTGTGTAGTTACAGAAACACACCAAATCTCAGAAAGCTGCACAAATATTTTATTTTATTATTTTATTTATTTATTTATTTAGATCAGGGTTCTCCAACCTTAGTAACTTTAAGGTTTGTGCACTTCAACTCCCAGAGTTCCTCATTCAGCAAAGCAGGCAGTCAAAGCAGGCTGAAATCAGTAGCTGAAGTAAAGCATGGTGTTGCCAGTCCGAAAGGAGCAGTAATTAAAGGTAAGTGAGGAGGAGGCATTGGGTGGGCATGGGTAGGGGCTCTTGTAAGTGGGGGCTGTTAAAAATGATTTTAAAAGCCTGTGAGGATCAGGCAAGTCATCTGGGATCGCCAGAGGAAAAAAAAAATTTAAAAGCTCCTCTGATGATCTCAGCTGAAGTTCCCTCATAGCAGCCCAGAACCTCTTAAAATAATTGTTTTAACAAGCTCTTCGGCCAAGGAGCTTGTAGAAATGTTTTTAAAGGTTCTGTTGATGAGGAACTCAGGTGAGATCGCCAGAGGAGGCTTTTAAAACTTTAAAAAAAGAGTTTAAAGGCTCTGCCAATCTCAGCTGAGCCGCAGGTTCCTCAAAGGCTTTTTTTTTTTTACTTTTAAAGGCATGTTTTCAGCTGAAGAAAAACTGCTTTTAAAATTAAAAAAAAACCCCACCTCTGCTGATGGTCCGGCTCAGCAGAGGCAGGGGGTGGGGCCAGGGATTTTTGTTACCAATCCTCCGAATCAGCAGCTGCCATTGCTACCAGATCAGGTGAGCCAGTCTGAACTGGGAGTATTTCACCCCTGGAAATATCTCTGTGCTTAATAAAAGTTCCAAGTACCCAAGATGTCAAGAAGAAGAGCTGCTGAGGCTAAACCAATTCCTGTTGTTGTTAGTTGCAAAGTCATGTCTGACCCATTGCGACCTCATGGAAAACGTTCCTCCAGGCCTTCCTGTCCTCTACCATCCTCTGGAGTCCATTTAAGCGCACATCTACTGCTTCAGTGAGTCCATCCAGCCACCTCATTCTCTGTCATCCACTTCTTCTTTTGCCCTCAATCTTTCCCAGCATTAGGCTCTTCTCAAGTGAGTCCTTCCTTCTCATTAGGTGGCCAAAGTATTTGAGTTTCATCTTTAGGATCTGGCCTTCTAAAGAGCAGTCAGAGTTGATTTTTATTTTATTTATTTATTTATTAAATTTTTATATCGCCCTTCTCCCAAAGGACTCAGGGCGGTGTACAGCCAAAGATAAAACACAGTACATAAACAATTAAAACCAACAATTAAAACCTAGCAGATTACAAAAAGGCTGACAATTAAAAGTATAAATTTAAAAGTTATAAAAATTTAAAAAACCCAGAACAATAAAAACCCCAATTTAAAATTAAAACTATTATGCCAGTCCTGCTTGAATAAATAGATGTGTTTTTAGATCACGATCTCCTCTAGGACTGACTTGTTTGTTCACCTTGCAGTCCAAGAGACTCACCATTTCCTAAGGTTTCCTAAAAGGTTAGAAACACTGCCGATTTCAGGATACATCCTTTCTTTTTTCCTTTTTATTTGGATAATGATCTTCTGAACATTCAAAACAGTTCATCCGTATCTGGAAGGAAAATCAAGGAATTTGTCATCTAGACATTCCAAATTATTGAAAATCACCTTATTATTTGTATGCATCCAAGTAGTTTATTAAAGTTTGCTTAAATATAATGAAAATTGGTACAATGCCTAACCTATCATTTTGATTTGAAATCTTCCCTTCTGAGCATGGAACACAGTCATGGCAGCAGAACTGATCCCCCTCAATCCCTTTCTTCCAGGATCCAGGGCAACAAGGGTCATTACCAGAGGTGGTATTGAGCAGGTTGTGACCAGTTCTGGAGAACCAGTAGCGGAAATTTTGAGTAGTTCAGAGAACCAGTAGTAAAAATTCTGACTGGCCCCGCCCCCATCTATTCTCTGCCTCCCAAGTCCCAGATGATATGGAGGAAATGGGGATTTTACAGTATCTTTCCCCTGGAGTGTGGTGGGAATAGAGATTTTGCAGTATCCTGCCCCTGCCATGCCCACCAAGCCACACCCACAGAACCAGTAGTAAAAAAAATTGAAACACACTACTGGTCATTACATCTAGAAAGTGGAAGAACCTGGTGATAAACATAAAAGTTTTTGAATTCGGAGATCCTTAAAACAGTTTGTAAATTTTGTCCTTTACAAAGGGAAAATATTTTTGACAAAAAATACTGAATTCATCAGCTTCATTAACAATTTAAAAATATGTAGAAAATACAATGACGTACAAAAGGTCCTGTTTGAAGGGCAAGGTGTTTAAATAATTTAACAAGATAACAATGTCACGGAAACATGGCCACTCTTGTGATTCTAAATGGAAATGCAAATGAAATATGCAAGCACGCTTTTCTATTGTGGTGTCATTTTGTCAGTTTGACAAATGTTTAATCGTCAACAACATTTGAAAATAATATGCCATTTCTTTATTTAAAAAGAAAACCAGAAATCAGATTTCTACATGAACTGCATTAAATATGGGATCATAATGGATTAATCATAGCCAATTCAGTAATTGATACCTGGTACCAGACAATTGGATCTTCATCCATGAATATATTTTTTCTCTTTTGGAGCCTGGAGATCTATCTTTCCAACTCTAACTCTCTGAAAGGATCTGTTTGGAAACATGATCAAGTTGGTGATGTTGAATCCACCTGTTGCTTCCCCTTCCTCATTCAAGAACATTCTCTGTCCAGCTTAAAAGAAATGCCTTGAAGAAATGAATGGAGCTACTTGAAAGAGAATGAAAGAGAAAGGGGGTTGAATACAATGTAGAAGAGAGGAGAACACTATATTCAAGTTTCATTGATGTATTTTTCCCATTCCTATAACAATTATTAAATATGTACATTTAGAAATTTGATAACTGATATTTCATAGAAATGTACATGAATTATTATTATTATTATTATTATTATTCAAAACGTTTTACAAAAAAATGTTTCCCACCCTTTCCCCCCCAACCCCCCTCCCTTCACTAATCCCTCCCCCCTCCCCCCTGACTTCCCGGATGAAGCACAAGGTATAGATAAAAATAAAACAAACATATACTAAGAAGATTTTCCCCCAAAACTATTATACCAATTTTCCCTCTCTAGCTCTGACTTCCTCCTAACACAACCAAAATCCTTCAAGAAAATAAAATAAAATAAAAAAATTAACAATTAAGAATAACAAAATATGTAAATCAATAAAACAAATTAATCCTAAAGTATTTAAAACCAACTAAAACATAAAAATCCAATCCAATTCAAAGAATATCTCCCTTATAGCTTCTATAACCATATAATTTTTCCCCCAGGTCTTTCTTACATAAACTCTTTCAAAATTATTCTATTCAAAATACAATACAACTCATTATAAAATTTCAATACCAAGAATTACAGTAGCTATTCAAATTTAGTCCATCCTCGTCAAAATCCAGTATAAATCCAAATACCTAGTCTTTTATAATAGATATAAAACATATAATCAACCCATTTCTTCCAGATCTTCCTCACTTGTCTTTCAGGGACAGTAATATTTTTGTCTGTTAATAATTCAAAGGGTAATACTTGTGTCTCTTGCCATTTTTTTTGATACATTAATCTCTGTCTTTCCTTCATTTCTCCTTTTGAAAAGTCAGTCACAATATTACCTAATAGATCCTTATGTTCAAAAATCCACAAATTACTACCATATATTCCATCGATCCAAAGAAAGAATTCTTGAAAAGCATTAAGCCTGTAAATTTTTTCAGTTCGGGAGACAGCCTCCTGTAGCACAAATTCTGACATTTCATCCAAACTATTTAAAGGAAACTTCTTTACATCAACTTGTTTATTCAGGATCATATCTTCATATTTATCCATTTTTATTTGTATCTCATCCATTGCATTTAAGTCCTGTTTGAGTTCGTATTTTTGAATAATTAAATACATTCTTTCTGTGTAATCCTGTATAAAGTCACGAATCCATTCTTCTGAAAAAACCTTCATGGCAAAGTTCTTACTGAAAATCCCCTTATGAAATACTTAAACAACGTAATATAATCCAACAATCCAGAATCCAACACAATATGATGAAGTCTCCATTCAGTTTCGATTTCGCAGCAAGGCTGATCTATTTGCAGTTAGTCTAAAACGCCATTTTAAGAGAAGGAAAAAAATAATAATTTTTCTCTCTTTAAAAAAGGAGGAAGTCAGGAAATCAACAATACTTGCAAACCAATAATTGTTCGCTCATGCTTCTTCCTGCTTATAGAAATCCACAAAAAGAAATCAATTGTTAGCAGAACTTGGACACCTTCCTCTTTTCCTGCTGTTGCAGGAGACACGCTGGATAATGGAGTGTAGAAGGAATTCAAAGGGATTCGACCATTCGGGACTTTGAATAACAAAAACAAAGCCCCTAGGGGAATCTACCTCTCTCCCCCCTTGCTCTTTCCCCTGCTCTCTCAACCAGAGAGGGAAAATTAAGTCGGGAACAGCTGTTCAAAGCTATTTACACCGGCTTTTACAATATCCAGTGCGGAGTGCCATAAATTAGCACTCAGCGAGAAAGGTGGCGCCAAGCGGAAGTCTACATGAATTATTATTGATATCATTTTAAGGAAAGAGAAGAATGAACCAAAGCAGAATGAAAATGGGCTATTGAGATTAAACAAATTCCCTCAATTATGATTCAGTAGTATAAATACATTTGATAATCTGAAATATGACAAATTTCCTTTAGCCAGATTCAAAAATTTGAGACTCATTCTTCAGGGCAAAGACCACCTCTGGTTGGCCCCAGAGTGGGGTGGGAATGGAGATTTTGCAGTATTCTTCCCCTGCCATGCCCACCAAGCTACACCATGCCCACCAAGCCATGCCCACAGAACCGGTAGTAAAAAAATTTGGATGTCACCACTGATATGCATATACAGTATGCATATGCAAACACACATGTAAACACAGAGAGAGAGAGAGAGATATCTTGCACTACTGAAAATGTTGACTATTTTGAAGGTTATAGTATTTCACTTTTGAAATCATCCAAAATACCTTATGCCACCAGGCTTGAAATTCTGGGCTTAGAAAACTTAGAACTATGCCGCCTTTGTTATCACCTAAGCGTAGCTCATAAAATTATATGCTACAATGTCCTACCTATCAATGACTACTTCAGCTTCAACCACAACAATACATGAGCACACAATAGATACAAACTTAAAGTGAACCGCTCCAAACTCGATTGCAGAAAATATGACTTTAGCAACAGAGTGGTGAATGCCTAGAATGTACTACCTAACTTTGCGGTTTCATCCCAAAACCCCCAAAATTTTAACCTAAGACTGTCTACCGTGGACCTCAACCCATTCCTAAGAGGTCTGTAAGGGGCGTGCATAAGTGCACCTGTGTGCCTTCCGTCCCTGTCCTAATGTTTCCTCTATTTGTATCTATTTTATGTAGTCAATTCATGCTTATACATATATATTATCTAATACGTACTTGACAAATAAATAAAATAAAAAATAAAAAAAAACCAAAATGTTGTCCCTGTATGTCTATGTGGATGTGTAATGTGGTGGAAATTCAAAAAACAGTGTTTTCACACTGAAGGTGTCAGCCTCCACTCCAATCTTCGCTCTATTGTGTGCAATTTGTATTCAGCAGTTAGGTGGCAATATCCTTATGTTTAATGTAGAATAGCTTATGGACTTAAAATGTATTACTATCCTATTCAGGTAAAAAGAGACAGGGCCCTTTAAGAGTGTCGTCTGACATAAGGTGAAGAAGGGGGAAGAGAGTAAAGGTTTGAAATCAGCTTGAAGCCAGATGTGCGGGCTTTCCAACGAAACCTGCATTCCTAACATGATAAGCAGCCGGAGACCTTAGGAAGAAGATTACCACGGGGGGGGGGGGGGGCGAGAGGGAGCTGGCATTGGCCCAGCCCTGCCTGACCTCTTGGGGGAGGAGAGACTAATGAGGGGATATGGGATGTTAGCCATATCTTGTCTCAGATTCAACTTTACACGGCTGTAGTCCAGATGTATTTAGTAAAAATACTTTTCTTTATTTTCAAATGAAGTCAAGGTGTTTTCTTTCCTAAATATAATCAGAGACAGTCTGACAGAAGGGTTCTTTTAATATTTCTTTTATTACTGAGGCTTTTATCTTTTTCTGATTCTCACACATCAAATTTTTCCATTGTTTCTTCTTTAAGGACTTTGCCAACTTCCTGACCTTCGAACCTTTCGCCGCGAGCTGAAGACATATTTATTCATCCGCGCAGGACTGGCATAGGATTTTAGATTTTAGTTGGTTTTAATTTTAATGGGTTTTATTGTTTTAAAGATATTTTAATCTGGGCCAAATTGAATAAGTTTTTTAGATATTTTGTTCTTTTTATCTGGCTGTAAACCGCCCTGAGTCCTTCGGGAGAAGGGCGGTATAAAAATTTGATTAAATAAATAAATAAATAAATAAATAATAAAAGGTGATTTTGAATGAAACGCTGTGCACATATGATTATCTACTGTACCTTGTAATTATCCAATTAAGACATGATGATCTCACTTGTTTTTCAAATCCTTGAGAAAATCAGGAAAAACATGAACAAAGGCTATTAATATTCCTTCAAACATTCAGAGCTGGGGCTGTAGACAGACACATGTTTCTCCCCTTGAACATTAATACATTACACTGTCCAGTTTGATCTTCGAAACAATTGAGAGAAACATGGCAAGCTCCGTGATTTGGAAATATGCAGTTGCAATTATTGGCCATTCACCAAGAAAATATGCACTTGCCAAAGTGGGAGAAGGTCCATTTGTATACAGTAGGAAGACTTTCAGTCAATATGGTGGTATTTATTGTTTCATTATTGGTATCAATGCCTGGGTAGTGTGTAAGGTCCCCAATCATAATTGCAATGTGAGTCAACCTCTCCCTATCCATCATAAATATGTTCAGTCTGGAGATCTCAGAATTGCTGGCATTTTTTCTCAGCTCTATGTCTTTTCCAGTCCTGTTAATTTCACTCGACACCCTTCTCTGGAACTTCTTGATGATTTTGTGTAAGTCTTATATTTTTACCTGAGTGTTGAATCAAATGATTCTCAAGGCAATCTTTGTTACGGCTACCATCAGCCAGTAATGCCTTAATTTTTTTAATAGAATAGAATAGAATTTTTTATTGGCCAAGTGTGCTTGGACACACAAGGAATTTGTCTTGGTGCATATGCTCTCAGTGTACATAAAAGAAAAGATACGTTCATCAAGGTACAACATTTACAACACAATTGATGGTCAATATATCAATATAAATCATAAGGATTGCCAGCAACAAAGTTACAGTCATACAGTCATAAGTGGAAAGAGATTGGTGATGGGAACTATGAGAAGATTAATAGTAGTGCAGATTCAGTAAATAGTTTGACAGTGTTGATGGAATTATTTGTTTAGCAGAGAGATGGCCTTTAGGAAAAAACTGTTCTTGTGTCTAGTTGTTCTGGTGTGCAGTGCTCTATAGCGTCGTTTTGAGGGTAGAAGTTGAAATAGTTTATGTCCAGGATGCGAGGGGTCTGTAAATATTTTCACGGCCCTCTTCTTGATTCATGCAGTATACAGGTCCTCAATGGAAGGCAAGTTGGTAGCAATTATTTTTTCTGCAGTTCTAATTATCCTCTGAAGTCTGTGTCTTTCTTGTTGGGTTGCAGAACTGAACCAGACAGTTATAGAGGTGCAAATGACAGACTCAATAATTCCTCTGTAGAACTGAATCAGCAGCTCCTTGGGCAGTTTGAGCTTACTGAGTTGGCGCAGAAAGCACAGTCTTTGTTGTCCTTTTTTGATGATGTTTTAATGTTAGCTGTCCATTTTAGATCTTGCAATATGATAGAACCTAGAAATTTAAAGGTTAAATTTAAATTTAATCATTTAATCCTCCAACAATTAACTTTTTGCTGTGAAAACTGTCTGAGAATATGATCTTCTGTGAATGATAATGAATGATATCAAAGCACTTTGCTAACAGTGTTTTGTGTTATTGTTGATCAACAATGAAAGGACAGCATAACAGCCCAGATTGTGTTTGACTTAAATGTATGGGGGTCTAAGTTTATCTAAGAATAGCTGTGACTCCTTTTTGCATTACTGGTTTCAGAAGTAATATCCTTAGCTCCTAGGTACCATCCATTATTATGAAGCTGGTTTGTGATACTGTGAATTCTACATAAATGTACAATGCAAAATTATATTGGTTAAAACAAAGACAGCATTTGCTGGTTCAGAAATTTCCAAAGGAGTGGCGCGTTTGCATTTACTTGGATGATAACAAAATCATTTAATTTTTTTAATATAATTTATGAAATGCTCAGCATTAAGGTGATTAAAGCATAAATATGGGAAATATTTTTTGGAACTATTTACTTTTCAAACTCATGCAGTTTTCATTGCAGGGTATTGTTTCAGAGTTACCAGCACATCCTAGCCTTAGCTTTTGCTATAAAGGAAATCAATGAGAATCCCCAGATTTTACCCAATGTCACCCTGGGATTCAACATCTATAATAGCTACTTCAGTTCAAGCTGGACCTACCTTGCCTCCATGGAGCTTCTCTTTGCTCAAAATAGATTCATCCCAAATTTTAAGTGTGGCATTCAAAACAATCCTGCTGCAGTCATCGGGGGACCTGATATCTGTCTCCACATGGCAACCATACTGGACATCTACAAAATTCCCCAGGTAAAGTGAACAAGCCATTTGCTGTTCTTGTGATTGTTTGGATGCCATTTTGTGGCTGAGGTTTAGGAAAGGGTGTGACTGAAACAGACAAAAACAAATAAAGCTTACATTCAGGAGTGAAATGCTCCTGGTTCGGACCGGATCACGCAATCCAGTAGCGATGGGGGTGGGTAGTTCAGAGAACTGGTAACAAAAATCCCTGCCCCAGCACCACCCATGCCTCGCTGTTCCTCTTGTCTGTCCCTGAAGCTCTCGGTGGTGATATAGCTGGAAACGGCCTTAAATAATTGCCACGGTGCTTCAAAGGGTCGCACTACAGCTGATCAGCTCTGTAGGCGGCTTGTAGACCAGTGCCTCTATTTTTAAAAAGGGTAGACCGGTGCCTCCCAAAAAAAGGCAATTAGTAGATTGGTGCCTCTATTTTTAAAGACGGTAGACCGGTGCGCTCCCAAGTTTTGTATACTTTATTATTTTTATTATTTATTATTATTGGCCATGCCCATTCAGTCTCCTGACCACCAAGCCATGGCCACCAATTAAGCCACGCCCACAGAACCAATCAATATCAATATCAATCATAAGGATGCAAGCAACAAAGTTACAGTCATGCAGTCATAAGTGAGTGGAGATGGGTTATAGGAATGATAAGAAGATTAATAGTAATAGTAATGCAGACTTAGTGAATAGTTTGACAGTGTTGAGAGTATTATTTGTTTAGCAGAGTGATGGCATTCAGGAAAAAACTGTTCTTGCGTCTAGTTTTTTCGTGTGCAGTGCTCTATAGTGTTGTTTTGAGGGTAGGAGTTGAAACAATTTATGTCCAGGATGTGAGGGGTCTGTAGATATTTTCACAGCCCTCTTTTTGACTCATGAAGTATAGAGATCCTCAATGGAAGGCAGGTTGGTAGCAATTATTTTTTTCTGCAGTTCTAATTATCCATTGAAGTCTGTGTTTGTCTTGTTTGGTTGCAGAGCCAAACCAGACAGTTATAGAGATGCAGATGACAGACTCAGTAATTCATTCCTCTGTAGAACTGAATCAGCAGCTCTTTGGGCAGTTTGAGCTTTCTGAGTTGGTGCAGAAAGAGCATTCTTTGTTGTGCTTTTTTGATGATGTTTTTGATGTTAGCTGTCCATTTTAGGCCTTGAGATATGATAGAACCTAGAAATTTGAAGGTGTCTGCTGTTGATACTGTTGATTAAGATGGATAAACAGTCTTACACATTCTTCATTCTTCCCTATCATTTTTCTTAGCTGACCTATGGCTCTACTCCAATCATGGATAAAGAGATGCAAGCAGCTTTCTTCCAACAAATGTTTCCAAATGAATCCCATCAACATAAGGGGCTCCTCCAGTTATTGCTCTATTTTAGGTGGATCTGGATTGGTGTTCTTGCTGTGAACAATGACAAAGGGGAGAAATTTGTACAGGAGGTGCTCCCCACATTTCCCCAGCAGGGCATCTGCTTTGATTTCATAGGAGAATTCCCTAATGTAGCTTTTTACAGTGATTTTATGGATGTGATGGAAGAAACCTACAAAACCTACTCTATTATTGCAAACAGCACAGCCAAGGTGATTGTTTTATATGGTGCAATGGAATCCATGAACTTTTTGAAAATGTTAGTGCAGTATTCAGTAGTGGAGGATATATCAGTCAATACAAAGGTCTGGATCATGAATGCTGAAATGGATTTCACATCCATTTCTATTCAAAGAGATTGGGACGTCAGTTTCCTTCAAAATGCTTTATCCTTTGCAGTTCATTCAAAGAAGGTGCCAGGCTTCCAGGAATTCCTTCTACTCAGAAATCCAACCACAGCAGAACACGATGGGTTTCTAAGGAATTTCTGGGAGCATGCATTCGAGTGCTTGTTTCACAGCTCTGACCTAGGTAATAAACATGGCACAATCTGTACAAGGAAGGAGAAGATGGCAACCCTTCCGGCATCGGTGTTTGAACTTAGCACAACTGCCCACAGCTATAATGTATACAATGCTGTCTATGCTGTAGCTTATGCTTTGGAGGCAATGCATTCATCAAAACTCAAGCACAACCTTATTGTGGGCAGGAGAGGTCCCAGTCTTCAGAATCAACAATTGTGGCAGGTAATGTTTAGAGCAGAGATATGCTGCAGATTGATTGATTGATTGATTGATTGATTGATTGATTTTGTCACACAGTATATATAAGCATAAGCATGAAATAACTATACAATATATAAGCATATATATAAGTATGAGTATGTAATAACTATATTAGTTGGATATAACGAAAGGAAACAATAGGACAGGAACAGTAGGCACGCTTGTGCTCTTATGCACGCCCCTTACAGACCTCTTAGGAATGGGATGAGGTGAATAGTAGACAGTTTTTGGTTGAAGCTTTGGGGATTTGGGGAAGAGACCGCAGAGTCAGGTAGTTTATTCCAAGCATTAACAACTCTGTTACTGAAGTCATATTTTCTGCAATCAAGATTGGAGCGGTTCACATTAAGCTTAAATCTATTGTGTGCTCATGTATTGTTGCAATTGAAGCTGAAGTAGTCTTCAACAGGAAGGACATTGTAATAGATGATTCTGTGAGCTAAACTCAGGTCATGTCGAAGGCGGCGTAGTTCTAAATTTTCTAAACCCAGTCTGGTGGCATAAGGTATTTTGTTGTATTCAGAGGAGTGGAGAACTCTTCTTGTAAAATATTTCTGGACACGCTCAATTGATGTCTGAAATGTGGTATGGGTTCCAGACAGTCGAGCTATATTCAAGAATTGGTCTAGCAAATGTTTTATATATGCTCTGGTTAGTAGTGCAGTGTTTTTGAAGAAGAAGCTACGCAAGATTAGGTTTACAACTCTTAAAGCCTTTTTTGCAATGTAGTTGCAGTGGGCTTTGGCACTTAGATCATTTGATATGAAAACTCCAAGACCTTTAACACGGTGGGGGTCATCTGTAAGATCTGCAAGTTCAGTCTATGGGCCAATTAGAAGACTTACTCTAAAGAAAAATAGGACATCAAAGGGCTATATATCTATCACTGTCCATTTTACACCGTTTTAGGACTACAGAGGACATAAGAAACAATTATATATTAACACTAGCTGATAACCTGGCATTGCCCAGTTATCTTGATGGACATTACCTTACAGATGACCCCCATCCCGTTTAACTTGACCTAAGTTTAACTCATAGAATCATCTATTGTAATGTCCTTCCTGTTAAAGACTACTTCAGCTTTAATTGCAATAATACAAGAGCAACCAATAGATTTAACTTTAATGTCAACCGCTTTAATCTAGATTGCAGAAAATATGACTTCTGTAACAGAATCATCACTGCTTGGAATATTTTACCTGATTCTGTGGTCTCTTCCCATAATCCTAAAAGCTTTAACCAAAAACTTTCTACTATTGACTTCACCCCATTCCTAAGAGGACCATAAGGGGCGTGCATAAGCGCACAAACGTGCCTACCGTTCCTGTCCTATTGTTTTTCTTTTCTTCTTCATATACATATATATGTATGTATGTAGGTCTTTGGTTATTCGGGTTCTCTCCCGCGTAAAATTGGAAGTGTCTTGGCGACGTTTCGACGAAGTCTCATTTGTCATCTTCAGGCTTCAGCTTCGTGCTTCTGGGAGCAATGTGTGATCGCAGCTGTTTCTTCCTTTTAACTGCTAGTGGGGGCTTGAACTGATTGGGTGGGAGCTTGGCTGTGCTCTGATTGGATGGGGTTTTTTTGTGCTCTGATTGGTGGGGGTGTGTCCTGTTTGGGTGGGGGCTTGGTTGTGCTCAGATTAGTCTGAGTTGCAGGGGGATTTGAGCTGATGAGCTGCATTGCTGTTGTTTGGCTTCGTGTTTGTGGTCGTGCTACATCTTCATAGTGGGTGTCTGCTTGTTGCATGTATGGATTGGAGGGGTTTGAAATGGCTAATGTTGCAGCTGTGGTCTGGCTTCTGGTCCTTGGTCGTGCTTCCTGATCAGTGTGGGTTTGGGTCTGCTTTTTGGGTGGATGTGTGGTGGTGACATCCTGTGTGGACCTCGTGAGTGTGGGTCTGGTGTCATTCCTCGTGTTAGGGACTCGTTTGTCAATAAGGGCAGGTTTCCAAATGGCTGGTAGGCGGGAGGTATCATCTCGTTTGTTCATGCTGTGTGGGCGTTTTTCTATCTCGATGGCTTCTCTGATTATTCTGTTGTTAAAGTGTTCAGTTTTGGCGATAGTTCTGGTCTTTTTAAAGTCAATATCGTGTCCTGTGGCTTTAAGGTGTTGGACCAGGGAAGAAGTTGGTTCCTCTTTTTTGACTGAGTTCTTGTGTTCTTCAATGCGTGCACTGAAGAGCACTGTTCTTCAATGCGTGCACATATATATATCAAAGAAATATATCAAAGAAGCCTTGATAGCTATCCAAAACAAATATAACCCCCCCAAGCACATCCTAGATCTGACCAACCACTGCCTATCCAACACATACTTCATCTATAATGGACAAAAATACAAACAAGTAGAAGGAGCACCCATGGGATCACCCCTCTCACCTGTCATTGCCAATCTCTACGTGGAACACTTTGAAACCAAGCTCTAGAAAAATCTGATCACAAACCCAAACTCTGGCTCAGATATGTAGATGACACCTTCATAATCTGGCCACATGGGAAAGAAAAACTTGATAACTTCCTCACACACCTCAATAGCCTACACCCCAAAATACAGTTCACCATGGAAACAGAAGTTAACAACCAACTTCCCTTCCTGGATGTCTTAGTCTACAGGAAACCCAATGGCTCCCTAGGACACACCATCTACCAGAAGAAAACACACACAAACCGCTATCTGCACGCACTCTCACACCACCACCCAGCACAGATCAACTCCATAGCCAAGACACTCATCTCCAGAACAAAATGCTTAGCTGACGAACAACACCTAAAAACTGAACTAGACACTCTCACTAACGTACTAACATCCAATGGATTCCAAAGAAATAAGATTACCAAGCTAATCCAAAAAGAACCCCCCACTAAAATCCAAGACAGAGAACAAGAAAACGGCACAGCCCTCCTCCCATATATAAAAGGCACCACAGACAGAATCAGCAAGATCCTCCACAAACACAACATCAAGACAGCATTCTGCACAAACAGAAAAATATCCACCATCCTAAGAAACCCCAAAGACAAAATTGAGTTAGAAAATCAAGGAGTATATGAAATCCCATGCACCGCCTGCCCCACCACATACATCGGACAAACCAACAGAAGAATAAGTGCACGTATTGAAGAACACAAGAAGTCAGTCAAAAAAGAGGAACCAACTTCTTCCCTGGTCCAACACTTTAAAGTCACAGGACATGATATTGACTTTAAAAAGACCAGAACTATCGCCAAAACTGAACACTTTAACAACAGAATAATCATAGAAGCCATTGAGATAGAAAAACGCCCACACAGCATGAACAAACGAGATGATACCTCCCGCCTACCAGCCATTTGGAAACCCACCCTTATTGACAAATGAGTCCCTAACACGAGGAATGACACCAGACCCACACTCACGAGGTCCACACAGGATGTCACCACCGCACATCCACCCAGAAAGCAGACCCAAACCCACACTGATCATGAAGCACGACCAAGGACCAGAAGCCAGACTGCAGCTGCAACATTAGCCATTTCAAACCCCTCCAATCCATACATGCAGCAGACTGACACCCACTATGAAGATGTAGCACCACCACAAAGCCAAACAACAGCTATGCAGCTCACGAGCTCAAATCCCCCTGCAACACAGACTAAATTGAGCACAACCAAGCCCCCACCCACACAGGACTCACCCCCAGCCAATCAGAGCACAAAAAAACCTCCATCGAATCAGAGCACAGCCAAGCTCCCACCCAATCAGTTCAAGCCCCCACTAGGAGTTAAAAGGAAGAAACAGCTGCGATCACACATTGCTCCCAGAAGCACGAAGCTGAAGCCTGAAGATGACAAATGAGACTTCGTCGAAACGTTGCCAAGACATTTCCAATTTTACACGGGAGAAAACCCGAACAACCAAAGACCTACACACACACACACACACACACACACACACACACATATACATATACATATATATATATATATATATATATATATATATATACATATACATATATATATATATATGCTTATACCTCCTAATATTTACTCATATATATGTTTTTTTGTTTTTTTTATTTGAATTTATATATGTTATTTATGCTTATATACTATATAATCTTTTTGTATGATGTTGTGACAAAATAAATAAAATAAAAATAAATAAATAAAAAATAAATTTATTTATCCCAATCCTGTATTAGACAGGAAGAGCAACTTCACCCTGAGCCCTGATTTCGGCAAGAATTAAATTAGTTAAAAATGTTTTCCCTGTGCCCCTAGAAGCGTCATGTAAAATGATACCCCCTTGTTCTTTTGCTAGCTGATCCATGTTCATTTGGTATGCTTTTTTCTGATCTTGATTTAGAAGTGGCTTCTTGTCCTCAATATCTACACTAAGCTGTTTGAAATTGTAGTTTCTTTTCTCGCATGTGATCTGCGTGAAGTAGGTCATGTCAGTCTCATAGTGCTGCAGGCAGGCTAAGTTGCAATAATGTTTTATTGATCATGGCGATATATTTGTCCTCAAGAATAATCAAAGCCTTGTTGAAAATGTCCATACCAAATGTAATTTCTAATGTTGGATTTTCCCCCTTACCAGACGGAGCCCCCACTGTGAAACCATTACCATGGCAATTCCACTGTGCTTCACAGTAGAAGGCATTTTAAGGCACAACAGGGTGTTAGGGGTGTCTTACCCCCACAGTATTTTTTTCCAGACAGTAAGTCATCTGTGAACCAAGTTTGGTTGAAATTGCTCGAAGCATTCCAGAGTTATGCTGGAACATACACACACATAGCCAGTTTTATGTACATAGATATCTAGAATTTTTAATTAGCTACTTCTTTAGTATTTATAATTTTCCTGGTCTTTGACTGAAATAAGCATATGATTTGACTATATTAACACTATAATCTCCTTATATAAACTAGACCATTGGTTTGATTGAAAATTGAAAAAAATAATTGAAGACACCCTCTGCATTTATAACACCTCTAGTGTCCTTCAAACAAAAAATATATATATCCAGATACTCATTACTACATATGGCTCACACCCCGAAAGAGAAAATGAACACATAATAATAAGAGCATAGCATTACATACAAATGTTTGGAAATTGATTCTCCTCCATGCTAAAGCTGTTGACAATACTTTAGAAATTAGGTCCTATAGTCAGGAATTCATATTCTCATATTATTCTCACTATTGCTCAGAAGGAATATCTGCTGGAGACAAATGCTTCCCTCTAGGCTGAAACTCATCAGGGGAAGAAAAACATTTTAACAACCAGAATACCCCCTTTTCCTTATGTGACATCTTCCAAGGCCTTCCATTACAAAATAATATATTGAAATATATCTATACATTTTCATGTGCTTAAGAAACTCAGAGATGAATAATGGAATATGATTTAAAAATCTAATAAACAAACTCCATATGAAATCGACTTTGACCAGAAATAGACTGATGAATGAATCTTTCCTATTTTTCATATCTTCCCTCTCACCCTTTTCAATTTAGCTTAATCTTTTCTTGAGAAGGGTCTCCTTTAACAACAGTGTTGGAGAAAAGATTTCATTTGACAAAGAACGGGAATTCATTGGTGGATTTGATATTAATAACTGGGTCACATTCTCAAACCGGTCATTTTTTAGGATCCAGGTTGGAAGGATAGACCCTATGGCTTCCCCAAATAAATTCTTCAATATTTCGGAAGATTCCATCATGTGGCAAAAAAGCTTAAATGAGGTAAGGACTGAGTAGCTATCTTTTCTTTTATTTAAACAACAACGTACCCCATGACTATCATTATGTGTTGTACCTTATGATTCTTGACAAATGTATCTTTTCTTTTTATGTACACTGAGAGCATATGCAGCAAAGGCAAATTCCTTGTGTGTCCAAACACACACTTGGCCAATAAAGAATTCTAATTCTAATTAAAAACATTCTGGAATGAAATATGTTTCTTAGCTCCTTCCCTGGAACCAGCGAATTCTCATTTTACATTAAATGCAAAATATGTTTACAATTTTTAAAGGCTGATTTCCCAGGAGCAGAAAAAGGATTCATATATGTCTATTGTTTGTAGATAGCTACCAAATATTTTACAAATTGCTACAATTTACATGACCAAAAAAGCTTCTTTTTGGCTCTAATTATTTTCTTAGTCATGCACTTTGAAAACTTGGTTTTGAAATTTAGGCTGCAATCGTATCTATCTATCTATCTATCTATCTATCTATCTATCTATCTATCTATCTATCTATCTATCTATCTATTATCTGTCTGTCTGTCTATTTATCTAGCATGATAGTGTATGAATGTATTGGGCTTTTTTTGAACTGTTTCCCCTACATATTCAAATTGAAATCCCCTATATAATATATCAGCATGCAGGTCCCATCATCCCCATACAACTCAGCCTCTATTTTCCTGGATAGGGATTATACATAATGTGTCCAAATAATCTAAATCACTGTTTGTTTATTTATTTATTTATTTTTTAAAAGCTTGATAACTTTAAGATCTGTGAAATCCAACTCCCATGTTGGCTGGGGAATTCTAAATATTAAAGTCTACACATCTTAATGTTGCCCACTTAAAAAAAACACACACAAAAACACAACCCACTGATCTAGAGGTAGGTTGGACAATGCAGTCAATTTTGTTTCCTAGTCAAAATGTACATAATTGGTTGACACATCACAAACAGGAGTTTACAGAAGTTTATTTCCCCTGAATTCATTCCCACACTCATCTAACTATTCATAAAAGGCCAAAAGCACAGTTAATAATGGAGATATGTTTTTAGAAATAAACAGGAAACAATAGAATAGAATAGAATAGAATAGAATAGAATAGAATAGAATAGAATAGAATAGAATAGAATAGAATAGAATAGAATTCTGTACTGGCCAAGTGTGATTGGACACACAAGGAATTTGTCTTTGGTGTATATGCTTCCAGTGTACATAGGAGAATAAAATACGTTCATAGAGAATAAAAAGATACACTTAGTGATTACTAAAGTTACTAATAAACTATCAAATTGTACTAGGAAACAAAAGCAATATAAATTGAAAGATACAAACAACATGGTTATAGTAATAAGTGGGAAGAGATAGATACTAGTAAGGAAGAGAAGAAGAATATTAATACAGTCTTAGTAAATTATTTGACAGTGTTGTGGGAATTAATTGTTTAGCAGAGTGATGACATTCAGGGGGAAACAGTCCTTGTGTCTAGTTGTTCTGGTGTGCAATGCCCTATAAGCGTCGTCTTGAGGGTAGGAGTTGAAACAATTGATGTCCAGGATGTGAGGAGTCTGTAGATATTTTCACAGCCCTCTTTTTGACTCATGCAGTATACACGGTCCTCAGTGGAAGGCAGTATAAAAGGTATAAAGATCTGAAAAGGTGATTTCTTTCAATGAAGCTTCAAATGAAACTTACCTTCATATGTGCAAAAAAACAAACAAACCCCAAAGGGTTCCCTCATTTGTAAGAGTAATGCAAGGTGATCCTGTGTTTTATCCTCTCAAATCTTCTTCCCAATACTCAAATATCAGGAGAGGTCAAAATCAATTTTTGCTTCCTTATTTCTGGTTGATCTGCTTCCAGGCTTACTGGCTTCAGCAAGTGTACAATGAAGATGGCTCTTTTGAGGCTGTCTCTATTTGCTGACGGTTTTTTAGGCTGGCCTGCTTTAGCAAACCCTGAAAGATGGCTTTCACCATGAACTAAAGACAGCCATTCTAAAACCTTTTTAGTATTTGCTGACATTCTGCCTGGTTGGATAGCTCTGGTGTGAACTTCAGGCATGCACTTAAGTCAACTGAAATAGAGCCATCTCTGCCTGCTTACCAAAAGGTTTAGTTAGGAGTATTGCTTGTCTTCTTTTGATAATACCAGGCTCTACAGGTAAGCCACGGCATATTGGCACATATACAAAAGTCACGGGGTACCAGATAGCGTTGCTTAGAAGTTTGACAGTTGAAAAGATGCTAAGAATCTTCTTTCTGGTAAAGGATCTCAGTTGAAAAGATCAACGGCATTCATGAGCTAGAAATCAAAGGATGAAGAATACTTTGGCTTCAGGACCCAGTTAAAGAAACTTTGGGGGACACATACAAAGAAGGGTGGATATTCCATTAAATCATTGCAGATCAAGTATTCTTTCCCAATAACATTATAATGGTTTGATGATATTTTTTTTACTCCATGTCTAAGCTTTAAATTCTGCAGCAAGGTAGAAATTACTCAAATGATTTTTAAAAATCTTAACAATATTCTCAATTTTTGGATAGACACATCCCCTTTCTTTGTGTAATGATCCTTGCCCAACAGGGCATAGCAAGAACAAGACAGAATCAAGACCGTTTTGCTGCTATGATTGCCATCCATGTCCAGAAGGGAAAATTTCAAACAAAGAAGGTAAACATTTTTGAGAAATAATGGAATAAGCTACCTTATTAACAGAGTTATTTATTTGGATTATTTATTTATATGACTACCAATGTCATACAAGTGACTCTGGGTAGTGTTCAAAGATTAAAACATAACCTCCCCTACTTGTGAAAATTTCCTTGCTTTTAAAGCTATTCACAGTGAAAAGGATTGTGAAAATACATTACATACATATTTGTAACCAAAAATGATATACAGATAATAGCATAGTATGCGATATCCAGAAGGGACACGGTGGCTCAGTGGCTAAGATGCTGAGCTTGTTGATCAAAAGGTCAGCAGTTCAGCGGTTCGAATCCCTAGTACCGCGTAACAGGGTGAGCTCCCTTATTTGTCCCAGCTTCTGCCAACCTAGCAATTCGAAAGCACGTAAAAAATGCAAGTAGAAAAATAGGAAACACCTTTGGTGGGAAGGTAAAAGCGTCCCCTGCTCCTTTGGCATTTGGTCATGCCAGCCACATGACCATTTATTTATTTTATTTATTTATTTATTTTTCACATTTTTATACCGCCCTATCTCCCTAGGGACTCAGGGCGGTTTACAGCCAGATAAAACATACATATAAATACAAAATAAAACATCAATTAAAAAACTTATTAAATAAGGCCGAATATTTAAAAATAGCAATACAAATAATAAAACCCCATTAAAACCAAATTCAAAATTTAAAATTCTAGTCCAGTCCTGCGCAGATAAATAGATGTGTCTTAAGCTCGCAGTGAAAGGTTCGAAGGTCAGGAAGTTGGCGGAGTCCTGGGGGAAGTTCGTTCCAGAGGGTGGGAGCTCCCACAGAGAAGGCCCTTCCCCTGGGTGTCACCAGTCGGCACTGCCTGGCCGACGGCACCCTGAGGAGTCCCTCTCTGTGAGAGCGCACGGGTCAGTGAGAGGCATTCGCTGGCAGCAGACGGTCCCGTAAGTAACCCGGCCCTATGCCATGGAGCACTTTGAAGATAGTTACCAGAACCTTGAAGCGCACCCGGAAGGCCACAGGTAGCCAGTGCAGTCTGCGCAGGAGAGGTGTCACATGGGAGCCATGAGGGGCTCCCTCTATCACCCGCGCAGCCGCATTCTGAACTAACTGGAGCCTCTGGGTGCTCCTCAAGGGGAGCCCCATGTAGAGAGCATTGCAGTAATCCAGACGAGATGTCATGAGAGCATGAGTGACCGTGCATAGGGCATCCCGGTTTAGAAAGGGGTGCAACTGGTGAACCAGGCGGACCTGGTAAAAAGCTCTCCTGGAGACGGCCGTCAAATGATCTTCAAAGAACAGCCATCCATCCAGGAGAACGCCCAAGTTGCACACCCTCTCCATTGGGGCCAATGACTCGCCCCCAACAGTCAGCCGCGGCTGCAGCTGACTGTACCGGGATGCTGGCATCCACAGCCACTCTGTCTTGGAGGGATTGAGCTTGAGCCTGTTTCTCCCCATCCAGACCCGTACGGCTTCCAGGCACCAGGACAGCACTTCGATAGCTTCGTTGGGGTGGCCCGGTGTGGAGAAGTACAGCTGAGTATCATCAGCGTACAGCTGGTACCTCACACCGAAGCCACTGATGATCTCACCCAGCGGCTTCATATAGATGTTGAACAGAAGGGGCAAGAGAATCGACCCCTGCAGCACCCCCAAGTGAGGCGCCTCGGGGCCGACCTCTGCCCCCCTGTCAACACCGTCTGTGAACAATCAGAGAGATAGGAGGAGAACCACCGATAAACGGTGCCTCCCACCCCCAATCCCTCCAACCGGTGCAGCAGGATACCATGGTCGATGGTATCAAAAGCCACTGAGAGGTCTAATAGGACCAAGGCAGAGGAATAACCCCTATCCCTGGCCCTCCAGAGATCATCCACCAACGCGACCAAAGCCGTCTCAGTGCTGTATCCGGGCTGAAAGCCGGACTGGAACGGGTCTAGATAGACAGTTTCATCCAGGTACCGGGGTATTTGACATGCCACCACACTCTCTACAACCTTCGCCGTGAAGCGAAGGTTGGAGACCGGACGATAATTACCTAATACAGCTGGGTCCAGGGAAGGCTTCTTGAGGAGAGGCCTCACCACCGCCTCTTTCAAGGTGGCAAAGATGTCATTGGAGACATCTTCGGACAGCACTGGCTGTTTGGCTTTGAAACGGAATGAGTAGCACATATGTGCGAGGGGAACCTTTACCATTTTTATGTGATATCCAAGGTAGAATGAAATGCGTGGCAGGTAAAAGCTTTGGGTATGGGCCAAGGTTTCTGGCCCTCAAATTTTATCTAATCCTCAGTAATCTTCAGTGAATATGATTTCATATTAAAATGGTTAAGTAGTTAATGTCACTGTTGATAACTAGCTTCTCTCTGAGAGTTATGCAACACTAAGATCTGATGAATGAAAAACAAGGCACAGAATCGCTGTTGTTGTTTTTCAGATATGGAAGACTGTTCTCATTGTCCAGAAGATCATTACTCAAACCATGACAAAGATGCATGCATTCCAAAACACATAACTTTTTTATCCTATGAAGAACCGTTGGGGATCAGTTTAGCTATTTGTGCTCTTTCTTTTTCTTTTATCACAGCTCTGGTGCTTGGGATCTTCATTAAACACAAATACACTCCCATTGTCAAAGCCAACAACCGGAATCTCACCTACTCTCTCCTAGTTTCTCTCCTCCTCTCTTTCTTTTGTGTTTTATTATTTATTGGGAAACCAGATAAGATTGTGTGTCTCCTTCGACAACCAGCTTTTGGAATCATCTTCTCCATGGCAGTTTCTTGTGTCTTGGCCAAAACCTTTGTTGTGGTCCTAGCTTTCATGGCCACCAACCCTGGATCTAGAATGAGAAAATGGGTGGGGAAAGGAATGGACAGTTTCATTGTTCTCTTTTGTTGCCTTGTTCAAACCACAATCTGCATCATATGGTTGGCAATTTTTCCACCATATCCAGATTTTGATGTGCACTCAATGCCTGAAGAAGTCATCATGGAGTGCAATGAAGGATCAGTCACCATGTTCTACTGTGTGTTGGGCTTTATGGGTTTCCTGGCTCTGCTTAGTTTCTCTGTTGCTTTTCTAGCTAGGAAGTTACCTGATACTTTCAATGAAGCTAAATTCATAACTTTCAGTATGTTGGTCTTCTGCACTGTTTGGTTGTGCTTTATTCCTACCTATATAAGCACAAGGGGAAAATATATGTTGGCTGTGGAGATCTTCTCCATGATCTCTTCCAGTGCTGGCTTATTGGTGTGTATCTTTCTTCCCAAGTGTTTTATCATTGTAATGAAACCTGAACTGAACAATAAGCATCAGCTCATGAAAAAAACATTTTAAACTTCAGCTATGTCAGCATCAAATTGTTATAAGCCCCCAATTGTAGACAACTGTAAAAAGAGTTATTTTATAAAATTGTTATTTTAGGCTGAACTGAGAAAATGGGGAGCCTTATGGTTCCCATTTATCTTGTTATTCCCAACTCCGTTATCATTTAGTGCTACAGTTTCCTTCCTTCCTTCCTTCCTTCCTTCCTTCCTTCCTTCCTTCCTTCCTTCCTTCCTTCCTTCCTTCCTTTTGACATGTGTCAAGAATTCTTATCCATAAATGGAATACAAGTTTTATTAATTCATAAATGAGCTGACTTTCATGATTTGCAACTTACTAATTGCATTTTAAAATAAAATATTTCAATTATTAATTAATAATTCTTGGTATTTTAAATAACCACTCTAATCCACCACTGTTTATCTCAATGGAAAGGCAAATCTTTAATAAATCAGTATGGTTTAGTAATTAAAATGCTGGACTAAAATTAGAGAGACGCATCCATTCACATCCATCCATTGACACAGAACCAGCCATGCTTCTCCAGCCAACTTATCTTATAGTTGTTGTGAAGAAAAATTGGAAGAGGCAATGCAGTCAACAGTACATTGAGGTCCTAGAAGCAATCTAACCAATACATAAATAAATAAGTCCTGTGTCAGTGTTCCAAGAAATGCACCCATAGAAAGCAGAACTCTGAGGCAAGTAAATTCATCAAAGAACAGTTTATTGAATACATCATATTCACACAACTGGTGAAAGCCGACTGTATTTATTTATTTATTTATTTATTTATTTATTTATTTATTTATTTATTTATTTATTTATTTATTTATTTATTTATTTATTTATTTATTTTTCGTATTTTTATACCGCCCTTCTCCGAAGACTCAGGGTACAGCAGAAATAAAACATAAATATCGGGGGGGGGAAATTAAAATACAATAAACAATTAAGAATCTGATTCAATAAGCTGAAGAATTAAAAATTTCTAGGTAAAAATTAATAAAATAGAATTAATTCCCTTAAAACCCCATTAAAACACTCAATTAAAAACTGTATCATTAGGCCAGACCTGCTTGGTGAAAAAAGAAGGTTTTGAGCTCGCGCTTAAAGGTCCGAAGATCAGGGAGAAGATGTAGCCCCACAGGTAGTTCATTCCACAGGGCCAGAGCTCCCACAGAGAACGCTCTCCCCCTGGGGGTCACCAGCCGACATTGTCTGGCCGATGGCACACTGAGGAGGCCCTCTCTGTGGGAGCGCACAGGTCGATGGGAGGTTACTGGCGGCAGTAGGCGGTCCCGTAAATATCCCGGTCCCATGCCATGGAGCACTTATAGGTGATAACTAGGACCTTGATTCACACCCGGAAGACCACCGGCAACCAATGCAGCCTGCGCAGGAGAGGTGTTACATGGGAGCTATGAGAAGCTCCCTCAATCCCCCGTGCGGCCACGTTCTGTACCAGTTGGAGCCTCCCCTCCTTCAAGGAGAGCCCCATGTAGAGAGCATTGCAGTAATCCAGACGGGAAGTAACGAGGGCATGAGTGACTGTGCGTAATGAGTCCCGATCCAGGAAAGGGCACAATTGGCGAATCAGGCGAACCTGATAAAAAGCTCCCCTGGCGATAGCCGTCAGATGGTTTTCTAAAGACAGCCATGCATCCAGGAGAACGCCTAAATTGCGCACCGATTCCCTGGGGGTCAATGACTCGCCCCCCCACAGTCAAAGATGGAGTTAAACGACTGTGACGGGACACCGGTATCCACAGCCAATCTGTCTTGGATGGGTTGAGTGGGAGTCTGTTCGTCCCCATCCAGACCCGAACGGCCTCAAGGCACTGGGTCATCACATCAACGGCTTCGTTGGGGTGGTTCGGGGTGGAGATGTACAGCTGAGTGTCATCAGCGTACAGTTGACAACTCACCCCGAAACCACGGATGATCTCTCCCAGCGGCTTCATGTAGATGTTGAACAGGAGAGGCGAGAGGATCGACCCCTGTGGAACCCTACAAGTGAGTTGCCTAGCAGTCGACCTCTGCCCCCCTGTCAACACCGTCTGCGAACGGTCGGAGAGGTAGGAGGAGAACCACTGAAAAACAGTGCCCCCCACTCTCAAACCCTCCAATTGTTGCAGCAAGATACCATGGTTGATGGTATCAAAAGCCGCTGACAGATCCAACAGGACAAGGACTGAGGAACAACCTCTGTCCCGTGCCCTCCAGAGATCATCAACCAACGCAACCAAAGCCATCTCCGTGCTATACCCAGACCTGAAGCCAGACTGGCACGGGTCTAGATAGACGGTTTCCTCCAGGTACTGGGGAAGCTGCCATCCCACCACACTCTCAACAACCTTTGCCACAAAGCGAAGGTTAGAGACAGGATGGTAGTTAGCCAAAATAGCCGGGTCCAGGGAAGGCTTCTTAAGGAGGGGCCTCAGCACCGCCTCTTTCAAGGCAGCTGGGAAGACTCCCTCCATCAAAGAAGCACTAATAATTCCCTGGAGCCAGCCTCGTGTAACCTCCTGAGTGGCCAGCACCAGCCAGGAGGGACACGGGTCCAGTAAACATGTGGTAGCATTCAGCCTTCCCAGTATCCTGCCCATGTCTTCGGGAGTCACAGACAATATTCTCAATATTCTTCACCCAAACAATATTCTCAAGACCTGCCTCCGTCATCCTGTCTGAATCAATCCAATCAGCGTCCAGCCCGTCCCGGATCTGAGCGATTTTATTGTGCAGATACCGTCCAAATTCCTCAGCACGACCCTGCAAGGGGTCCTCCCGAGCTCCCTGAAAAAGAAGGGAGCGGGTCACCCTAAACAGAGTGGCTGGGCTGTTATCTGCCAATGCGATAAGAGCGGAAAAGTATTCCTGCTTTGCCGTCCTTATCGCCACTAAGTAGGCCTGAATATGTGACCGTACTAGTGTTCGGTCAGATTCGGAATGACTGGCTCTCCAGGCGCTCTCTAGGCATCTTTTCCAGCGCTTCATCTCTCTCAGCTCCTCAGAAACCAAGGAGCTGGTCGAGAGCAGCGCCAGGTCAGAGGCCGCAAAGGCACGACGCGGTCCAAAGCCCCCGTTGCCGCCCTTTGTTCTTTGGCCAAGCCGTGGGCTAGATCCTCGGGGATCGGCCCAAGCTCCGTCAGGAACCTCATAGGGTCCATCATGCGCCTGGGACAGAACCAACGTACTGGCTCTGTCTCCCTGCAGTGTGGGTTTGTGGTTCAAAAGTCCAAGCGAAGAAGCAAATGATCTGTCCATGGCAAGGGAGTAATGGCTAGATCCCCCACTTCCAGGTCATTCAGCCACTGTCCCGAGACAAAAATCAGGTCCAGCGAGTGTCCCCCAGTGTGTGTGGGCCTATTCACTAACTGGGTCAGGTCCAAGGCTACCATGGAGGCCATGAACTTCCGAGCTGTCGACGATGTCTCGCCTATTGACGGCAAGTTGAAATCCCCCATGACCATAAGCCTGGGGGTATCAACTCTAGAGTTCCTGCAGCTTTCACCTAATTAAAAAGTAAAAGTTTCCCCTTTCCCCCAAGTCATTGGTCATGCTGTCCAATCCAGGTGCTGGCTGGATGCTTGATTACTTCATTCCTTCTCTGGCCAACCACCTGTGAGAATGTCCTTGGTTCCCACAGGAAAACTTTATTGTTTTGGCTACAAAACCCCATCTTTTTTCCCCTTCCTCATTGTATTGTATGGCAACCCTAAAGCCTCCAAGATGGCCTCAGTCAGCTTTGCTGTCTTAAAGTCTTAAAGTGGCCAAGGTTAGAGACCTCTGCTATAGGTGCACTTTCATGGACCACTGAAAGGAGGAAATGGCTCACATGCCAAGAGTGTAATAGGCAACAGTCTTTTAAGGGGCTGCTAGAAAGAAGGAGGGGGAGAAGTATTTTCCAAAGCACCAGAAGACAAAACAAGAAGCAATGGGTGGAAACTCAACAAAGAGAGAAGCAATCTAAAACTAAAAACAAACTTCCTGACAGTGTGAACCTATATAGGTTTCAGTCATAATTTCACATATAAAATAGCCATTCATATAATACAACCTGCATATTGTTCAAAACAAACATTAGTATTATGGCTGATGTTTGACAGCAAGCCTAAAATCCCCACTCCCTCCCCACTCCAGGGGAAGGTTACTTCAAAATCCCCATTTCCTCCCCACTCCACTAATCTGTTCTGGGAAGGAATCAAATTCCCCCCTCTTCATTTCCCAAATAAAAGGGCCTCTGGTGGCTCAACAGACTAATGCAGTCTATTATTAACACAGATGCTTGCAATTACTGCAGGTTCAAGTCCCACCAGGCCCAAGGTTGACTCAGCCTTCCATCCTTTATAAGGTAGGTAAAATGAGGACCCAGATTGTTGGGGGCAATAAGTTGACTTTGTATATAAATATACAATAAGTTGACTTTGTATATAAATATACAAATAGGATGAAGACTATTGCTAACATAGTGTAAGCCGCCCTGAGTCTTTGGAGAAGGGCGGGATATAAATGCAAAAAAATAATAATATTCCAGATAATTAAGGAATAATCAAGCTGCTAGCAAGGAACCTGCCTGGAATTCCACATTCCTGCCAGCTGCATAAAGGAAACTTTGTAAGCAGAAAACAGCTACCGGTTCTTAGAGATCATAAGAGCACAAACATGCCTACCCTTCCTGTCCTATTGTTTCCTTTCGTTATTACATACTCATACTCATACTCATATATATGCTTATATATTGTATAGTTATTTCATGCTTATATATACTGTGTGACTAAATCAATCAATCAATCAATCAAAATGGATTGATTATCTACAAAATAGATATCAGATTAAGAAATATCAGATTGCCTTTGAATAATTAGAAAGTTATTTTATGTAATGGGGAGGAGGTTGGGAGACGAAAAGCTTTGGATGTGGTTATTTGGATTGGAAGGGAAAATTTTATTCTATGTTTGGTTTATGTATAACTTTACCTTGTGATTGACCCGGGAAGCCGGGGGGTGGGGGAGGGAGGGGGGTGTTTTGTTTTGTTTTTTTGGGAGGGAGGGGGAAAAAAGGGGGGAAAATGTTTTTGTTTTTTTTTAAACTCTTTCAATAAAAAAAAAAAATCAATCAATCAATCAATCAATCCATCAATCATAGAAAGTGGAAGCCGGAAGTTCGGCTCCATTTACAAGCAGGCAGAAAACTCATTCAAGACAGGATACTTCACAATGAAAATTGCCCAAACCTTTTTAGAAACACAAAGCCCCAAAACTTCAAAAACTTTGAACCGTATAAGAATTCCTCCACTTATCAAATTTGTTGTTCAGCTGAACCAGAAAGGAGCTTCCAGCTCTGTCAATTTAAAATGACAACGTTTTCCCCCCACTTCTTCTTTGCCAAGCAATCTCCTGGCTGAGAAGCGAGCCAATCAGTTGGGAGGCTTCTTGGCTTCTCAATTTAAAGGCACGGTGTCTTGTTTTTTTTCCCTCTTCTTCAACAAGTGAGTCTTGATTTTTTCCTTCTAGCCGATCAGCTGGGAGTTGGGAGGCAGCAAGAGATTGGGGCCAGGCAGAATGTTTACTACCGGTTCTCTGAACTACTCAAAATGTTTACTACCGGTTCTTGCGAACTGGGGAGAACCGGTAGCAACCACTACTGATTCCCATGTCTGGTTAGCTTCTCTGCTGCTTTTCTAGCTAGGAAGTTACCTGACAGCTTCAACGAAGCCAAATTCATCACTTTCAGCATGTGATCTTCTGCAGTGTTTGGCTGTGCTTTATTCCAACCAAGCACAAGGGGAAAATCTGTGTTGGTTGTGGAGATCTTCTCCATGTTCTTTTCCAGTGCTGGCTTACTGGTGTGTATCTTTTCCCCAAAATGTTTTATCATTCTGATGAAACCTGAATTGAACAATAAACATCAGGTAATGAAAAGAAAGTTTTACACTTTGTCTCTTTGCCTCTGATTATTTATATGTACCCAGATATTTTGATCATGGTTGGAAATATGTCTTTGGGGAGAAGTTTTGTTAGGTAGAACTGATTAAATTATCAACATCCTCTCTTATTTTCTTCTCCTACTGCTTCTCCTTTCTGTGTCATTTTCTTTTCTCTTCCTTCTCCTTTTGCTTTCTTTACTACAAAGTGATTACTTTCACCATCCCCCATCAATGTTTTATTTCCCTGTTTTTCATTGAAAAAAATTTAGTAAGTTTTTTAGATTGATTTTTGGTGAGGATCATGAGAGGGACCCTGCTCTTATCTTCCATTTTGGTCAGATCATTCATTCATTCATTTATGCATTCATTCATTGTGTGTTTATGTGTCTGTGTAAACATATAAAACTATGTTTCATTGCATATAAAACTGTGATTTTCTTTTCCTCCAGATTCCTTAGATATTGAATATTGAAATGTCCTGTCCTACAAATCTTTCATAGGATATTTTATACTTCTATTTTTTATAGTAGATTTGTTGGGGAGATGCTGCATAGCCTTTCTATCAACTATCCTGAGAGACATGTTGTCAAGACATAGTTTACAAATACATCGTGTCCTCAACTTATGACTGGTAGCCTAGCTAAAACTTCTCAATGTCCTCTTCATTTCAGTCATTTTGTTGTTATTGCCATAATTATGCAATTCCTGACTCATATCATATTTCACATAGGCATTTCTTAAATAACTAATTCGCATGGCATTCAAATTATATAAGAAAGTTGCAAATAGGATCTTCCATTAGATATTTGGGCACATGTGAAGGACCAATGGTTTAATAAATTTCAGATATAATGTTGTTTTTTTAAAAAAAAATCATGTTTCACACTAGTGATCCACTTTCCAATAAATAAACAAACAACAACCAATCACCATTTAAAGGTTTTTGTTAGTTTGATGTACTGTACCGTATGTTTAAGCAATGATGTGGTATAGGATTGGTATAATTTAACACAAACAATTTACATATGTATTTAAACAAGATTTGTTAAGGGATAGGTGATTCCTGCTCCTAAAAAAATCTTTCCATTTAGGCATTTTAATGAAAAGGCTTAATTTCACTTAAGGGTAAACACTGCATTCCAGAATAAAATCTTATTACATCGATGATAGCAGCAAGGTCACAATTTGTTGCATCTGCACCAGGACATCTTGCCATCATTAATGGAATTGTGAATCCTGAACTGTACCAGCAAATTCTATAGGAAAATGAAAAGGTATACTATCCATGAAGTGAAACCCAAAAGAAAGTGAGTGATGCAGCAAAACACACAAATTGTTGTATAATCAAGGAATTGCTAAAGCAGAAGAAAGGTAATGTTTGGGAATGGCCAAGCTCAAATTCTGACCTTAATCCTAGTGAAATGCTATGGAAGGACTTGAAGCAGAATAGTTCATGCAAGGAAAACCACCAACATCTTTCTGTTGAAGCTGTTCTGTAGGTCCAGTGGGCTAAATTTCTTACAAGCCAATGTGCAGGATTAAACAACAGTTATAAAAAACATTTACTTGCAGTTATTACTACTCAAGGGTTAGGATTAGGGTTAGGGTACACTGGTTACTGAAAGCAAAGATTCTTATATTTTTGCCAAACACAAATATATAGCTTTGGATCATTTTTTTAAAATCTGGAACTGAACACACCCAAAATTGTAGAAATGGTGGTAGACTTTAGGAGAAACCCTTCCATACTTCCACCTCTCACAATACTTGACAAAAAAAACAACAACAACAAAAAAACCCAGTATCAACAGTAGAGACTTTCAAATTTCTAGGTTCTATCATATCATGAGATCTAAAATGGACAGCTAACATCAAAAACATCATCAAAAAAGGACAACAAAGACTGTTCTTTCTGTGCCAACTCAGAAAGCTCAAACTGCCCAAGGAGCTACTGATTCAGTTCTACAGAGGAATTATTGAGTCTGTCATTTGCACCTCTATAACTGTCTGGTTTGGTTCTGCAACCCAACAAGAAAGACACAGACTTCAGCGGATAATTAGAACTGCAGAAAAAATAATTGCTACCAACCTGCCTTCCATTGAGGACCTGTATACTGCACGAATCAAGAAGAGGGCTGTGAAAATATTTACAGAATCTCACATCCTGGACATAAACTGTTTCAACTCCTACCATGAAAACGACGCTATAGAGCATTGCACACCAGAACAACTAGACAAAAGAACAGTTTTTTTCCGAAGGCCATCACTCTGCTAAACAAATAATTCCCTCAACAATGTCAAACTATTTACTAAATCTAAACTACTATTAATCTTCTCATTGTTTTCATCACCAATCTCTTTCCACTTATGACTGTATGACTATAACTTTTTGTTGCTATCACTAAGGGTTAAATTGCAACCTATGATCATCATTTGTGTTGTAAATATTGTACCTTTGATGAAGGTATTTTTTTTCTTTCTTTTTCTTTTTCTTTTCTTTTATGTACACTGAGAGCATATGCACTGAAAAAAATTCCTTGTGTGTCCAATCACACTTGGCCAATAAATTCTATTCTATTCTATTAATTAGATTCTCTTTCTCTAATTTTAGCACTTGTGTGGAAAAGAGATTCATGCCAACTGGAAGGAAATTTGTCTTGAAACATTTAAAATAACCAAAATAATCAAGCTATGTCTTGAAAAGACATAGTATAATTAGTCTTGGTATAATTGGGATTGTTCAATATTTAGACAGTGGTCAACCAGAAATTCCAGGAATATAGCTACACAGTGATAGCTAATGTTTTCAGACCAAGTGCCCAAAGCATGCATGCCCGAACCCCCCAAATGCAATGTGCGTGAGGTCCCAGCGCATGCTCCCAACCACCCCATGATACCAGAAGAAGACAAAATTCTGATAAAAAGAATATAGGTAGTCCTCAACTTACAACAGTTTATTTAGTGACTGTTCAAAATTACAATGGCATTGAAAGTAGTGACTTATGACTATTTTCAAACATACCATGTAAATGTTAACTATACTTTATATTCATTTTTATTCCTGTATTTGCATCTTGTATCTTTTTTTTTCTTCTTTTATTTGCATTTATATCCCACCCTTCTCCGAAGACTCAGGGCGGCTTACACTATGTTAAGCAATAGCCTTCATCCATTTGTATATTATATACAAAGTCAACTTATTGCCCCCAACATCTGGGTCCTCATTTTACCTACCTTATAAAGGATGGAAGGCTGAGTCAACCTTGGGCCTGGTGGGACTAGAACCTGCAGTAATTGCAAGCAGCTGCTGTTAATAACAGACTGTCTTAGCAGTCTGAGCCACTCAAGGACCCTATATCTTTATCTATCTAGGCAAATTTTTCTAATTTTAATAAAAGTTTCTTGATAAGAATCACTGCATAGCATCTCTAGGGTACCTAGTATGTTTTCTTTTGAGATGCGATATACTTTTTCTGTTTCTCTTTTTTAAACCCATGAGATTGCAAGGCAAATGAAGAAATGAAGGATATTATTACTATTCCCCATGATATTCCAACCATGCTTGGAAACCACAAAGCTCTGTGAGTTTATTGAATAGCATGTTGCACTGCCTATTTCTGTCCGAAAAACAGAAGAAGAAGTCCGGGCTCTTGGAACTATTTGGAGACATTCAAGAATCATATGGCAGACAGGGGTATTTGTATACAGAAAGAAGCCATTCATGGAAGATGGTCATATTCCTGCAATCACTGTTTCTGTTAATGCCTCAAGTGGTGTGCAAGGAATCCACCCATCGTTGTGACTTGGATGAGCCGCTTCCTATTCATCACACATATCAACAGCTTGGAATTGTTAACATTGCTGGAATTATTTCTGTATTCTCAACATATTCTGATCCCATTGATTTCAGTCAACATCCTTCTCAGGGATTTCATGATAGACTTATGTAAGTACATCATCAATTTATTTTCAAGCCCTGGACCTTGCGGTTCAATCATATAATGTTCAAAATGTTCTCTTGTAATAACAAAGACTCCAGAAACGAACACATTAAATAGAATGCCTTGGTTAATTTCAATCAATTTCCATGTAAAGTTGAAAAAAAAATTAAGAAAGATGAATCTCTGTTATAACAAATCCCATCTAAATATTTATAAATAGAGATGTTGCTGCTGATTAATTTATAAATCTATAACTAAAACTGGGAGGTGGCTATATTTTTCCTGATAACTTTTATCATTTGAAACTTACAGTGTCAAAATTAATCAATTTCCTTGTAGATATAAACAGTTTTTAGAAGATGGAGTTTGAAATTGGGCCATTTTCATGTATTTAAAAATAATTCTTATAATTTGAAGACTATTCATCTTGTTTTAAAAAACTAAGTCCAGATTCTGGAGAGGTATATATGTGCTTTGCTTTGAATTTTCCAGGATTCTAGGCAAATAGGAAATATTTTGCAGTAAAATACATCAACTTATTATATTACTGACTGTTTAAACCTGTCATATTGTGAAACAGAACCTTTTTAAAGTATTATGTAATTTTTGCTACAGAATATGGTTTCAGAATTATCAGCACATCCTTGTCTTAGCATTTGCTATCAAAGAGATCAATGAAAATACCCAGATCCTACCCAATGTCACTCTGGACTTCCAGATTTATAACAGCAATTTCAGTCCAAGTTGGACTTACCTTGGCTCAATGAAGCTTCTCTTAACTCAGGGCAGATTCATCCCTAACTACAAGTGTGGGGTCCCATAACATCTGGCTGCAGTCATTGGGGGACCTGACATCTGTCTCCACATGGCAACTCTTCTGTGCATCTACAAAGTCCCTCAAGTAAGATACGTTGAGTATGTATGGCACTACCTGAAGAAGCATCGAGTGTTAGCTTTTATAATAGAGCATGGTTCAAATTCTATACAACCTTTTGATAGATGATCAGTTTTAGCTTGTTACTAAAATATTCCCAAATAATAGAAATAATGTTGGTAGAGTTCAGGAAGATTTAAAGATGACTAATAGTCGTTGTTGATGAACTAAACACATTTGGCACAGAACAAACCATGTAATTCAGCGAACAGTTATTACCACTAATAAAGGTACAGAATACAAGAAGTCGAATATTTTCTTGGGTTAATAGCAAAGGTTTAAGGCAGGGATGTCCTAACTTGGCCCCTTGAAGAGTGGTGGACTTCAACTCCCAGAATTCCCCAGACAGCATGAGCTATAAATATGAGCAAGTTGCTGGCTGGGGAATTCTGGGAGTTGAAGTCCACCACTCTTCAAGGGGCCAAGTTTGGACATTTTAAGGTATTCTAATGATCTAACTTGGGCAAATAATCCATTTGATTCAACACTCCAAATAAAAGTTAAAAAATAGAAAAAGGAAGAGTACCAATTACTGAAATAGGACAGGAAATGGATGGAGATATTCCTTGTAGATCTAATAAAGATTTAAAATGATCAGGCTTCCTAAAATTCCCAATAATTTATCTCGATAGTAGATATATATATATATAGTCACACAGTATATATAAGCGTAAGCATGAAATACATAGTATATATAAGCGTAAGCATGAAATAACTATACAATATATGAGCATATATATAAGTATGAGTATGTAATAACTATATTAATTGGATATAATGAAAGAAAACAATAATTGGATATAACGAAAGAAAACAATAGGACGGGAACAGTAGGCACTCTTGTGCTCTTATGCACACCCCTTACAGACCTCTTAGGAATGGGGTGAGATCAATAGTAGATAGTTTTTGGTTGAATCTTTGGGGATTTTGGGAAGAGACCACAGAGTCAGATAGTGTATTCCAAGCATTAACAACTCTGTTACTGAAGTCATATTTTCTGCAATCAAAATTGGAGCGGTTCACATTAAGCTTAAATCTATTGTGTGCTCATGTATTGTTGCAATTGAAACTGAAGTAGTGTTCGACAGGAAGGACATTGTAATAGATGATTCTGTGAGTTAAACTCAGGTCATGTTGAAGGCGGCGTAGTTCTAATTTTCTAAACCCTGGATTTCAAGTCTGGTGGCATAAGGTATTTTGTTGTATTCAGAGAGGAGTGGACAACTCTTCTTGTAAAATATTTCTGGACACGTTCAATTGTATTGATGTCAGAAATGTGGTTTGGGTTCCAGACAGTCGAGCTTTATTCAAGAATTGGTCTAGCAAATGTTTTATATGCTCTGGTTAGTAGTGTAGTGTTTTTGGAGAAGAAGCTACACAAGATTAGGTTTACAACTCTTAAAGTTTTTTTTGCAATGTAGTTGCAGTGGACTTTGGCACTTAGATCATTTCATATGAAAACTCCAAGGTCTTTAACAGGGTGGGGGGTCATCTGTAAGTTAATGTCCATCAAGCTTGTATTTAGTGTTTGGGTTCTTTTTTCCAATATGTAAGACTGAACACTTGCTGGTAGAGATTTGGAGTTGCCAAGTTTTAGACCATTCAGATACATGGTCAAGGTCTTTTTGAAGGGTAGCTGTATTGTCGGTGGTATTAAATAGTTTGACATCATCAGCAAAGAGAACACAATTACTTGTAATTTGGTCACAGAGATCATTAATGTATAACATGAAGATATGATATATAATATGAAGATATGAAGGTAGAGAGGAGAAATGAACATAACTCTAGATGGATGAATGGGGATCCTCTTCCTCCTGGTACAAAGTCCATTTTTCCTCTAAACTTTGGGAAAATACCCTGCATTTTTTCTCCAGCAACTCTGTATACTTCTCTGGAACAAAGAAATAAGTTTTGGCCGCTTGGAGAAGGAAACAGGTAACAGTAACAGAGTTGAAAGGGACCTTGGAGGTCATCTACTCCAATCCCCTGCTCACGCAGGAGACTTATACTAGGGATTCAAACCACCAAACTGCTGGACCTTTCTGATTGACAAGCTCAGTGTCTTAGCCACTGAGCCACCTAGCCAGGTATATACAGTTTATATACATTGAATACACTGAGTATAGTATTCAATGTATCTAGGTTTCCATATATGTTTTTTTCTCTCTCTCTCTTTTAATGTAATAGTTATTCAAAAGAAAGATAAAAGAATAGAAAAAAAGGCAGGAAAAAAGAAAATAAATATATAAAGAAGTGACTTATAGCTTTCATCACAATAAGTATAACCAAATTTAATAATAATTTCCCATTCTAATATCTCCATTTGTATATTACAACCAAAATATTTAGCCCACTTTATTGAACTTTTTTTTTTCATTTATACTTCTCTTTCAAATTTCAATACATTTTCATACATTCTACCAAATACCTGTTCATCATTTGTATTAGAAAAAATTGGAAGGTGGCACCAAGTTGCTCAAGGAATGCCAGGTTGAGAGCTCTTTTCACATCCCCGTTAAGTTACCCATTAAAGTGGTACCCATTTATCTACTTGCAGTAGCCCACATTCAAACTGCTGGGTTGGCAAAAGTTGGACCCTGTGATGGGAGTCCAACCCACACCTCAGCAGCAACCAGCTCTCAAACGCAAGCCTGCCGATCATCACCCCATCATCCTAATTTCATGAAAACTGTGAACTATGCTCCCTATCATTTGTAGGGAATTCTAGCTTCAAAAGGTGGAAAAATAATAATTTTTTTCATACTTCAAATATTCCAAATAATTGAAACAGATTATCTTCACCATTGATATCTATATCGGTCTGCCACTAGTTCTTCCCTTGATTTTTATTTTACATTCTCCTGGACAAAATTCTAGGACTTCATGATGAATGAGCCATTTGTGTTTTCCTGTTATTTCTATTGTTTCTGAGAACAATATGGCTTTGTATCTATTCCATAGTCTCAGCTATGTCTAACGTAATGATTTTTAAAAGATAAATGAACTTTAACTTTGTAATAACACAAATATCCATACCACCGAAATTTTAGGTCATATCTTTCAGGTCATAACTCCAAAAGTCATCTATTTTTCAGACTACAAAATCTTTCATCCAAATCAAATGACAAGCTGCAATTTCAAACCAGGAAATCCCAATCTTCTCCTTCATTTGCATTTTGTAACAATTTACATTTACCTTACTGTCTTTTCCTCTGACACAGAAATTAAGGTATCACCTTCTACCACTGTTTAAATGCTGCATCAGCTGTCAAAACAGGTACTGATTGAATATTTTTTTTTAAGAAAGACAATCATTTTTATAATTGAACTTCTCCTCAGTGTGGACAGTTGCTGCAAAATGCACAGGTACCGTATATGTGATACCTTGCTCAATAGTAGTACCTGTGAGAGGGATCTTGGAGTCCTAGTGGATAACCATTTAGATATGAGCCAGCAGTGTGCAGCAGGTACCGTATATGTGGTACCTTGCTCAATAGTAGTACCTGTGAGAGGGATCTTGGAGTCCTAGTGGATAACCATTTAGATATGAGCCAGCAGTGTGCAGCAGCTGCTAAAAAAGCCAACACAGTTCTGGGCTGCATAAACAGAGGGATAGAATCAAGATCACGTGAAGTGTTAGTGCCACTTTATAATGCCTTGGTAAGACCACACTTGGAATATTGCATCCAGTTTTGGTCGCCACGATGTAAAAAAGATGTTGAGACTCTAGAAAGAGTGCAGAGAAGAGCAACAAAGATGATTAGAGGACTGGAGGCTAAAACATATGAAGAACAGTTGCAGGAACTGGGTATGTCTAGTTTAACAAAAAGAAGGACTAGGGGAGACATGATAGCTGTGTTCCAATATCTCAGGGGCTGCCACAAAGAAGAGGGAGTCAGGCTGTTCTCCAAAGCACCTGAGGGTAGAACAAGAAGCAATGGATGGAAACTGATCAAAGAAAGAAGCAACTTAGAACTAAGGAGAAATTTCCTGACAGTTAGAACAATTAATCAGTGGAACGACTTGCTTGCAGAAGTTGTGAATGCTCCAACACTGGAAATTTTTAAGAAATGTTGGATAACCATCTGTCTGAGATGGTGTAGGGTTTCCTGCCTGGGCCGGGGGTTGGATTAGAAGGCCTACAAGGTCCCTTCCAACTCTGTTGTTATATATTATATTATAAAATAAAATAAACTATTTAAAGCAATAAAATTATGAATTATTGACTAAGCCAGCATAAGGGTAAAGGTTTGCCCTGTCCAATCCTGTCCATCACAAGGAGGTGCTCTCATCTCTGTTTGTTAGCTAAGAGAACCCGCATTGTTTTTTATTTATTTATTTATTTTGTCACAACAGTATACACAAGCATCAACATAAATCAGCAAAATATCATATAAGCATATATATATGAGCAAAAGTATGTAATAATTGTATTAATTTGATAAAATAAAAGGAAACAGTAGAACAGGAACGGTAGGCACTTTTGTGCTCTTATGCATGCCCCTTATAGTCCTCTTAGGAATGGGGTGAGGTCAATGGTAGATAGTTTTTGGTTAAAGCTTTTGGGAATTTGAGAAGAGACCACAGAGTCAGGCAGTGTGTTCCAAGTGTTAACAACTCTGTTACAAAAATCGTATTTTCTGCAATCAAGATTGAAGAAGTTAACATTAAGTTTGAATCTATTGTTTGTTCTTGTAGTATTGCGATTGAAGCTGAAGTAGTCTTTAACAGGAAGGACATTGCAATAGATGATTCTGTGTGTTAAACACAGGTTTTGTCGGAGTTGGCAGAGTTCTAAGTTTTCTAATCCCAGGATTTCAAGTCTGGTGGTGTAAGGTATTTTGTTGTTTTCAGAGGAGCAGAGAACTCTTCTTGTAAAATATTTCTGGACACGTTCAATTGTATTAATGTCAGAGATGTGGTGTGGGTTCCAGACAGGTGAGCTGTATTCAAGAATAGGTCTAGCAAATGTTTTGTATGCTCTGTTTAGTAGTGTAGAGTTTTTGGAAAAGAAGCTATATTCAAGAATATTCTTGAATAGGTCTAGCAAATTGTCTTGAATTGTCGGAAGACATTTCTGTGGTCATATGTCTAGCATGACTAACTGCCAAGGTACATGGAACCCTGGTACCTTCCCCCTGAAGTGCTACCTATTTATCTACTTGCGTATGAATACTGTAATGTATTTGAATTTCTGGGGGGAAATTCACGTTCCTGATTGGCTGGTGCCTCAGCCAAAAGACTATATAAAGAGAGCTGTTTGCCTGTTGTTTTTGCTGGGTTTTCGCAATAAACTAAAGAGCTGTTTATTTATTTTTATTTTATTTATTAAATTTTTATACCGCCCTTCTCCCGAAGGACTCAGGGCGGTGTACAGCCAACGATAAAACAAAATATATACAATTAAAACAACATTTAAAACATAGCAAATTATAAAGGCTGATAAATTAAAATTTAGATTTTAAAATTTTAAAATATTAATAAACCCCAAATTTAAAATTCTACACTATTATGCCAGTCCCGCCTCTTTGGTTGTCACCAAAGACTGTCTCCTACCTCTTCATTGCCCAAACTCAACAAATACTTTCAAACTGGTAGATGGATAGGATCCGGGACAAGGAGATGAGTTCACCCAGTAATGCAACATTTGAGTATCAGACCTGGGCTTTCAGTTTTCCATTGAGCCATTGCAGGTCCCCAAATCAACATAAAATTGTGAAAAAGAAAAAGGGGAGTATATTAAAATTACAAGAGGGAGAGATTATATTAATGAACTATGCAACCACACAAAAACTTTTTCATCAATATTATTCCATCTTTTACTACTGGTTCATAAGAACTTGAAGGAACCAGGAGCAACCCACCACTGGCCAAGGTATATGGAACCTTGTTACTTTCCCACTGAAGTGCTACCTATTTATGTACTTGCACATGAATGCTTTCAAACTGCTATATGGATGGGATCAGGGACAAGCAGATGAGCTCAACCAGTTATGCAACATTCGAGTATCAAACCTCTGCATTCAGCTTTCAACTGAGGCATTGCAGGTCCCCCGAACCTGCAACATATTCATGTATTTGTGCTATGTTCCTTCTTGTTTCAAACGCTCTACCATCATCCCAGTGCCGAAGAAGCCCACCATCAAGGAACTGAATGACTACAGACCAGTTGCTCTAATATCTGTAGTCATGAAAACCTTTGAAAGGCTAGTGCTTTCCTACCTGAAAACCATCACGAATCCGCTTTTAGACCCCTTGCAATTTGCATACCGAGCAAATAGATCAACAGATGATGCTGTTAATATGGCTCTGCACTACATCCTACAACATCTTGAGTCTCCAAAGACCTATGCAAGGGTCCTTTTTGTAGACTTTAGTTCAGCATTCAATACCATCATTCCAGACATTCTTCTAACTAAGCTAAACCAGCTACAGGTACCGGAACAGACTTGTAAGTGGATCACAAGCTTCCTAACAAACAGGAAGCAGCAGGTGAAGCTAAGCAAGATCACATCAAATACCTGTACAATTAGCACAGGGCCCACCCAAGGCTGTGTGCTCTCCCCACTTCTCTTCTCTGTATACCAATGACTGCATCTCCAATGATCCATTTGTTAAGCTACTGAAGTTCGCAGATGACACAACAGTGATTGGTCTCATTCGAGACAATGACGAATCCGCATATAGACGAGAGGTCAAACGACTAGCCTTGTGGTGCAACCAAAACAATCTGGAACTGAACACACTCAAAACCGTAGAAATGGTGGTAGACTTTAGGAAAAACCCTTCCATACTTCCACCTCTCACAATACTTGACAACACAGTATCAACAGTAGAAACCTTCAAATTTCTGGGTTCTATCATATCGCAAGATCTCAAATGGACAGCTAACATCAAAAACATCATTAAAAACGGACAACAAAGAATGTTCTTTCTGCGCCAACTCAGTAAGCTCAAACTGCCCAAGGAGCTGCTGATCCAATTCTACAGAGGAATTACTGAGTCTGTCATTTGCACCTCTATAACTGTCTGGTTCGGTTCTGCAACCCAACAAGAAACACAGACTTCAGAGGATAATTAGAACTGCAGAAAAATAATTGCTACCAACTTGCCTTCCATTGAGGACCTGTATACTGCACGAATCAAGAAGAGGGCCGTGAAAATATTTGCAGATCCCTCGCATCCTGGACATAAACTGTTTCAACTCCTACCCTCAAAACGACGCTATAGAGCACTGCACACCAGAACAACTAGACACAAGAACAGTTTTTTCCCGAAGGCCATCACTCTGCTAAACAAATAATTCCCTCAACACTGTCAGACTATTTACTGAATCTGCACTACTATTAATCGTTTCATAGTTCCCATCACCAATCTCTTTCCACTTATGACTGTATGACTATAACTTGTTGCTGGCAATCCTTATGATTTATATTGATATATTGACCATCAATTGTGTTGTAAATGTTGTACCTTGATGAACGTATCTCTTCTTTTATGTACACTGAGAGCATATGCACCAAGACAAATTCCTTGTGTGTCCAATCACACTTGGCCAATAAAATTCTATTCTATTCTATTCTATTTCCATTCACAAACATTATGAAAAGGAAAAAAAGGGAAGTGTGTTAAAATTACAAGAGGGAGAGATTATATTAATGAACTATGAAAAAAAAGTAGTTCATCAATGTTATTTCAACTTTCATAAATTCTTCCCTGTCGTTTTTCTTAGCTGACCTATGGCTCCAGTCCAGTCATGGATAAAGAGACTCAAGCAGTTTTCTTCCAACAAATGCTTCCAAATGAATCTCACCAACATAAGGGTCTCCTCCAGCTATTGCTCTATTTTAGATGGATCTGGATTGGAGTTCTTGCTGTGAAGGATGACAATGGAGAGAAATTTGTATAGGAGGTGCTTCCTGTGTTTTCCCAGCATGGTATCTGCTTTGATTTCATACAAGAGTTCATCAATGTTGCTTTTTACAGTGATCTTACTGATGTAGTAGATGAAGGAGTCCAAATATACCGAGTTCTGATGAAAAGCACAGCCAATGTGATAATCTTGTATGGTGAAAGTAGGTCCATGCCTACCCTGAGAACATTCCTCCAGTTTTCAGAAGTGGAGGATATTCCAAGGAAGAAAAAAATCTGGTTGATAACAGCTCCAACAGATTACACCTCCGTTTCCTTTCATAGATCGTGGGATATCCATTTTCTTCCAGGTGCTTTATCCTTTGCAATTCACACAAAGGAGATCCAAGATTTCCAGAAATTTCTTGAAAGTATAAATCCAAGGAATAATCAACATGATCATTTTCGGAAAGATTTTTGGGAACAGGCGTTCGATTGTTTCTTTTCCCCTTCTGTGGCAGAGAAGTCTGAGAAAAATGTACTGGACAGGAGAGGCTTAAGAGTCTGTGTTCAAAACACTCATGAGTGGCCAGAGCTACAACATTTATAATGCTGTCTATGCTGTGGCACATGCTTTGCAATCTCTGGATTTATCCAAGTCCAAACACAGAGCAATAGTGAAAGAGGGAAGAAAACAAATTCACTATCATGTCTTGTGGCAGGTAAGGCTTTCAGCAGAGAAATGCAGAAATCTGGAAGGATTTATATTCTTGCAGCCAACTGGTCTTTTTAATTTAAATCCTCCCATCCTCCACCATTCACTGAAGAAGCTTCTTGGATGAGAAGAAAAAACAACAAAGTCCAGTTGTCTTTTGAAAAAGCACCTTTAGGACAACTATGTCCGGGATGACTAAGAATCTCTATAGTCAATAGAGACCCCTGTAAGGGTCTCAAAATTAGGTTTAAAAGTTAAATGAAACAACGTCTTAACCCACTGAAATATTTATATCGTTATATTGAAATCATAAAAAGCATTCTACAAAATTATAAACACAAGTCTTAGAATTTGCTTCTGTCCATTAAAGTAACCGCCTGTCGTGTCCCACTCCTCTGCTGATAGCCGGGTCAGGGAAATCCGAATCAGGCGTGCCTCTGCAGCTCTGCCAAAGTCCTAGCAAAGTTCTCAAGGCAGGCAGGAGACCAGGAAGTGACTTCAGCAAGATAAGGTAGACTTTGCCTGACTCAGAGAATGCCAGAAAGCAGATCCTTTATATAGGCCATGGGGTGTGGCTCCATGACTCAGCACTTATCCAGGCCTGCCCCTCCCTTCCTTCTGTTGCCGCCGCCTATCAATTCTCCTGAAGCGAGGGTCACTCCAGTCTGCAGCTGTTGGTAATTGACCTTCCTCAGGATCACATGCTGTGGGGGAGGGGGAGGGTCTAGTTGCTCCGTTTGCCTGGGCATGGAGCCAGGGCTGGGGGCTGGAGGCACTTCTTCTTCTTCGGCCTGTCTGGGCATGGAGCCAGGGCTGGGGCCGGGAGGCATGCTAGGACATTCCTCAGCGTTCGGAAGCAGATAAGACGGGCCCGGCTGCGGGGAAAGCGGACGAGGCACAACACCGCCATTGCAGCTTGTAAGTAAAGGGAGATATTAAGTAAGTAAGTAAATGCTACCTCTAGATCAGGGGTAGTCAACCTTTTTATACCTACTGCCCACTTTTGTATCTCTGTTAGTAGTAAAATATTCTAACCGCCCACTGGTTCCACAGTAACCGTCATTACCGAGCATGCCTCTTGCACATCGTGGATTGGGTTTGAGGGGGAGGGCACCAGCTACCAGCTCTGCTTGTCTGTTACACCTGGCTGATGTGGGGTCAGATGCGCTGTTGAAGGCTACTTCAGCTTCAATCGCAACAATACACGAGCACACAATAGATTTAAACTTAATGTGAACCGCTCCAATCTTGATTGTAGAAAATGTGACTTCAGTAACAGTTGTTAATGCCTGGAATGCACTACCTGACTCTGTGTTCTCTTCCCAAAATCCCCAAAACTTTAACCAAAGACTATCTACTATTGAACTCACCCCATTCCTAAGAGGTCTGTAAGGGGTGTGCATAAGAGCACCAGTGTGCCTACTGTTCCTGTCCTAATGTTCCCTTTGATTGTATCCAATTCATATGGTTATTTCATGCTTATACTTATATATATTGTTGTGTTTGACAAATAAATAAATAAATAAAAATATTCTGGGATGAAGCTCTTTTGTTTGCAGTCGCACTATAGCGCCATTTAGTTTCACTTATGTAATGTGAACTAAACTTATGTGCGGGTGATACATATAGTATATTTTCAAAAATTTAAATTGTCATGGGGAATTTTTTGAAAATCTAATGAAAATGTTTTTAAATAATGCTATGAAAATTTTTAAAAAGTCAATTAAATTTTTTAAAAAAGGAAAGTTCTTCAGTGTCAGACAAAACCCCTACCGTCCACCATGAAAGCTGGAACGCCCACTAGTGGGCAGTAAGGATCAGGTTGACTACCGCTGCTCTCGATCATGGGTGTCAAACTCACGGTGTCATGTTTCCATCATGTATCGTGACATTTTGCCCTATCATGGAACTGGGGTGAGCATGTCCTGCACATGATGCATCTGGTCCGTGGAGCATCAGTTTGACACCCCTGCTACTCTAAATCATTCTTTTGTTCTAAATGTTTTGCTTTTGAATGCTTGCATTTAGTCAGCACAGTTCTTTCGACTGTTGAAAGTATACTCATGCCCTTATTTTAAGGCATTTCCTGAGGAGGATCTTCTCATGCAAACCCTAAGTGGAAGAGGAAGGACTGATAATATTTTGACATCCCTACTTAAGGAAGAAGCAGGATTCTGGAGTTGTCCTTTTTAATCAGGGATAATGGTTCATACACTATTTGAGACTCACCTGCATATCTACACTCAACTATTCACAACAACAATGTATAATTTTAGAAAGGGACGCAGTGGCTCAGGGGCTAGGATGTTGTGTTTGTTGATCGAAAGGTCGGCAGCTCAGTGGTTCGAATCCCTAGTGCTGCCGTGTAATGGGGTGAGCTTCCGTTACTTGTCCCAGCTTCTGCCAACCTAGCAGTTTCGAAAGCACGTAAAAATGCAAGTAGAAAAAATAGGGACCACCTTTGGTGGGAAGGTAACAGCGTTCCGTGCACCTTTGGCATTGAGTCATGCTGGCCACATGACCACGGAGACATCTTCGGACAGCGCTGGCTCTTCGGCTTTGAAACAGAGATGAGCACCGCTCGCTAGAGTCAGCAACGACTAGCACGTATGTGTGAGGGGAACCTTTACCTTTAGCTAATTTTAGAGCAAATGAATGAAAAATAAATGGAGCAAGCTTATAGAACCTTCCAGAAATGAGGTTCTAGAACAGGGGTGTCAAATTCAAGGCCCACGGACCAGCACCGTTTTCGCTGGGAGAGGGTTGCAGGAGGCCATCCCAGCTGAAAATGGAGCTTAAGAGCCTGTTTTGCTGGCACAGCACTCAGGCCACAGGTGCTTCTGACACAAGTGACATCAAGCTGGCCATGTCCACGCTGGCCACTTCCACTCTGGCCCTCCCCCAGGTCAAACACAACCCTGGCGTGGCCCTCAATGAAACCGAGTTTGACACTGCTGTTCTAGAGGAAACAAGGGAGGGAGTGAAGGTATTTTTTTTAACATTTCAGGGTCTTAATAAAAGAGGAGCAGGGGAGGATGTTGTGTTTGTTGATCGAAAGGTCGGCAGCTCAGTGGTTCGAATCCCTAGTGCTGCCGTGTAATGGGATGAGCTTCCGTTACTTGTCCCAGCTTCTGCCAACCTAGCAGTTTCGAAAGCACGTAAAAATGCAAGTAGAAAAAATAGGGACCACCTTTGGTGGGAAGGTAACAGCGTTCCGTGCACCTTTGGCGTTGAGTCATGCTGGCCACATGACCACGGAGACATCTTCGGACAGCGCTGGCTCTTCGGCTTTGAAACAGAGATGAGCACCGCTCCCTAGAGTCGGCAACGACTAGCACGTATGTGTGAGGGAAACCTTTACCTTTAGCTAATTTTAAAGCAAATGAATGAAAAATAAATGGAGCAAGCTTATAGAACCTTCCAGAAACGAGGTTCTAGAACAGGGGTGTCAAATTCAAGGCCCACGGACCAGCACCGTTTTTGCTGGGAGAGGGTTGCAGGAGGCCATCCCAGCTGAAAATGGAGCTTAAGAGCCTGTTTTGCTGGCACAGCACTCAGGCCACAGGTGCTTCTGACACAAGTGACATCAAGCTGGCCATGTCCACGCTGGCCACTTCCACCCTGGCCCTCCCCCAGGTCAAACACAACCCTGGCGTGGTCCTCAATGAAACTGAGTTTGACACTGCTGTTCTAGAGGAAACAAGGGAGGGAGTGAAGGTATTTTTTTTAACATCTCAGGGTCTTAATAAAAGAGAAGCAGGGGAGGATGTTATTGTGGGCATGTGTTGTGACTCCAGCCCCTGAACCTGGCCCCATGCCCGAAAGTGTCTCCGAGAGTGAGGGGGAAGGGCCAGTAAGGCTTACCTCGGGAGCACCGATGCCTTTGGCTTGGCTCCAGGAGCCAGAACCAGGCCAGTCGGAGGACATAATGAGGCCGACATCCCCTGATTCCTCCCTTCCTCAGGCTACGCCTTCAGACCCAGCTGATAATAATAATAATCAAGCTTGGATTAACCCACGCTTCAGAAGATTAGAGAGGCAGCATCATCAAAGGATATACAAGGAGCTTTGGGACTGCTCGCACTTCACGGGGAGCAAAAGATTAGCTGAACTGTTTCAAAGAGAGCTGAAGTCTTACTCTGTAAGTCATTTGTTTGAACTTTGGCAGGCAGCTGCGATTTCTCTGCCAGGACTGATAAGAGCCATGAATCCACTGGCTGAAGGCCAGCTCGTTGCTCCGAAGTGGGGAAGGAGACAGAATAGCATGCCTCTTTGCAGATATATGTACTCATATGGGGTGAAAGATTCTATAGATTCCAAAATGGAATTTAGGCCATCAAATCCAACCCCTGCTCCGGGCAAGATTTCAAATTCCATCACCATCAACAGATGTTGACTCTGCCTTTTCTAAAAAAAATAAGCAGCAAAGAAATGCCCTTTTGTCATCAATTTGTACCGCTGAACGTCTTCTATTTAGATATAATTTCTTAGTTAGAATAAAATTTCTATTCCAATCTAGGTTTCCAAAATTATTTTCTAAGGAGAGAAGCAACCTACAGCTAAGGATAAATTTCCTGACAGAACAATTATCCAGAGGAATAGTTTGTCTCCAGAAATTGTGGATGCTCCATCACTGGAGATTTTTAAAAAGAGACTGGACAACCATTTGTCTGGAATAGTATAAAGCCTCAATATAGAGTCTATAATATCAAACTACAACCTTATACATACTAGTATTTTTAATATATTTATATGTGATCATCTGGCTTAACTAATTATAGCAGTGAAATGATGGATTGCAGTTTTATAAAATTTTCACTAGGGTTATATTTTCTAATCAAATATTGATAATATTTTAACTTTATTTCAGAAATGTGAAATTTTGGAATGATTGTGGAATTATTTGATTTTTAAAAAAATGTTTAAAGAAACATACTCTAATTTGTCTCTTTCTCCCTCTTTACATCTGTACATTTCAGCTTCATTCTTTTCTGAAAGGCATTACATTCAATAACAGTGTTGGTGAAAAGATCTCCCTTGATAAAAATGGAGAATTCATTGGTGGATTTGATATTATCAACTGGATCACATTCCCAAACCAGTCCTTTCTTAGGGTCAAAGTTGGAATGGTAGATCCTACAGCTCCAGCAGAGAAGTTCTTCAATATTTTCGTAGATTCCATCATGTGGCCAGCAGGCTTTAATCAGGTTAGCTGTTTGAATCTAAATTGGTCAGCATTCATTTATGTAGCATAAAATATCTTTAACAATGAAATTCCCATAGCATCAGTTTTAACTACCGTATATACTCGAGTATAAGCCGAGTTTTTCAGCACGTTTTTTGTGCTGAAAAAGTCCCCTCGGCTTATACTCGGGTCTATACGGCTTATACTCGAGTTTTGTTTTTTTTTTAAGCCCCTCGGCTTATACTCGAGTATATACGGCTTATACTCGAGTTGTTGTTTTTTTTTTCACATTTTACGGACGGTGGGGAAGCCCTGCGGTGCAGTGAGAGGCGGGCGGGGAGCCGCCAGCCTTCTCAGCTGAGGAGGAGGGTTTCCAACCGGTGGTGCCTCATTCCACCTCGCTTATACTCGAGTCCCCAGTTTACCCCAGTTTTTGGGGTAAAATTGGGGACCTCGGCTTATACTCGGATCGGCTTATATTCGAGTATATACGGTAATCTAAATACAAATAACCTAGGGAAGGAAAAAAATATATATGCAAGAATGCTTAATTCCTAATGGCTGGTTTACAATACTTCACCTTTTATTTTGTTCCCCTGTTAATTATTATTTTTTATTTGCATTTATATCCTGCCCTTCTCCAAAGGTTCAGGGCGGCTTACACTATGTTAGCAATAGTCTTCATCCATTTGTATATTATATACAAAGTCAACTTATTGCCCCCAACAATCTGGATCCTCATTTTACCTACCTTATAAAGGATGGAAGGCTGAGTCAACCTTGGGCCTGGTGGGACTTGAACCTGCAGTAATTGCAAGCAGATGTGTTAATAACAGACTGTCTTAGCAGTCTGAGCCACCAGAGGCCCTCTGGTGCCTCTGGTGGCTCAGACTGAACTGATTATGGATAATCAGTTCACTGGTTTTGATGTAAAAACTGTAGTTCAATGTATTAAGGTAAAAGTTCCCCTCGCACATAGTCATTCTCTGTTTCAAAGCCGAAGAGCCAGTGCTGTCCGAAGACATCTCCGTGGTCATGTGGCCGGCATGATTAAATGGCAAAGGCACACGGAACGCTGTTACCTTTCCACCAAAGATAGTCCCTATTTTTCTACTTGCATTTTTTATGTGCTTTCAAACTGCTAGATTGGCAGAAGCTGGGACAAGTAACAGGAGCTCACCCTGTTACGCAGCACTAGGGATTTGAACTGCTGAACTGCTGACCTTTCGATCGACAAGCTTAGCGTCTTACCCACTGAGCCACCAGTTCAATGTATTGTATGTATCAATCTAGTGGCATCAAAATTTAACAAACTGAGAAAAATTATTTTCATCAGTATAGAAATAGCTTTTAGAGGGGTGAGGATGATGGTTAGAGAAAAGCCACCAATGCCAATCATCATAGATATTCAATGAATTTGTTTCAGAAAAAAAATACAACTCAAAAGAATGTCATCACACTACTTCTGCTTATCAATATATTTTTATTCTGTTGATTCCACATTAAGAGTATCTCTTCAAGCACTTCCTTTCCCCTCTGCATCTTAAAATATTTTTCTCCATTTATTGATAGGCATTACCTCTATCTTTATGTAATGATCCTTGTGAGACCGGATACAGCAAGGCGAAGAAAGAAGGGGAGTCATTTTGCTGCTATGATTGCCAGCTGTGTCCAGAGGGAAAAATAACAGAGGAGAAGGGTAGGAAATTTCAAAGTATTATGGGTACAACAAGGTGCATAATCCACTATCTCAACTCCACTGTGTTCTTTTTCAGACATGGATGATTGCTCTCTGTGTCCAAATGATCATTATTCAAACCTCCATCGAAATACGTTTATTCCAAAGCGGATCAGCTTGTTGTCCTACAATGAGTCTATGGGGATCAGTCTAACTATTCTTTCCCTTTGCTTTTCATTGAAGACAATTTTGGTGCTCACAATCTTTGTTAAATATAAAAACACCCCCATTGTCAAAGCCAATAACCGGAATCTCACTTACACTCTCCTTGTTTCCCTCCTGCTCACTTTCCTTTGTGCATTTTTATTTATGGGAAGACCTGGTAAGATTGTGTGTCTCCTTCGACAATCAGCTTTTGGACTCATCTTCTCTGTGGCGGTTTCTTGTATATTGGCCAAAACCTTTGTTGTGGTACTAGCCTTCATGGCCACCAAACCCGGGTCCAAACTGAGAAACTGGGTGGGTGGAAGAATAATCAGTTACATTATTCTTTCCTGCTCTCTTGTTCAATTAAGCATTTGTGCTGCATGGCTGATAATATGCCCACCATACCCAGATTTTGACGCATACTCAATGTCTGAAGAAGTCATCCTGGAGTGCAATGAAGACTCCTTCATGTTCTGCTGTGTTTTGGGCTTTATGGGTTTTCTTGCTCTGCTTAGCTTCTCTGCTGCTTTTCTAGCTAGGAAGTTACCTGACAGTTTCAACGAAGCCAAATTTATCACCTTCAGCATGTTGGTCTTTTGCAGTGTTTGGTTTTGCTTTATTCCAACCTATCTAAGCACAAAGGGAAAATATACATTGGCTGTGGAGATCTTCTCCATGATCTCCTCCAGTGCTGGCTTACTGGTATGTATCTTCTTCCCCAAGTGTTTTATCATTATGATGAGACCTCAATTGAATAATAAACATCAGCTCATGAAAAGAAAGTTTTAAACCTTTGTCTGTTTCCCACTGATTATTTTTATGTATCTAGATATTTTGATCATCCCTGGAAATATTTTTTGGGGGACAATTAGTTTTTTAGGTAGAACTGATTAAATAAGCAACATTCTCTCTGTTCTAGGTTTTTGAAACTTCACCAGTGTCTCATATTTCACATGTACTCTACTACAAAGTAATTATTTGAGAACTTATATTTTCTCATTTTTCCATCTCATGCTGTTTGATTCACAAGTTCAGGTTCATATTCTTGAGGAGCAATCCAAACTCCTTCACACTGAAGGTTTATCTTCTAAGACCTGTGGGATAGACATTACTGCATTGCTGTTAACCTGAACAGCATTTCCTTAATGCCATTTGTACAAATGGTGAATAAGAAAATTGTGAATGTACTTTAGAAAAGAATGGTTCTTAACGACCCTCTGATTGTATCCTCCTTTTCTAAAGAGATCATCCAAACACCCACAACATTGTGTTATATCATCCAAGAAATGTAAGTGACCTGGATCTTTACTCAGAAAGCATCTGCCGTAGGAAGAAGGGGAAAACTGCAAGATGTGAATGCATGATGACTCCTCCTCCTCCTCCTCCTCCTCCTCCTCCTCCTCCTCCTCCTCCTCCTCCTCCTCCTCCTCCTCCTCCTCCTCCTCCTCCTCCTCCTCCTCTATTCTTCTCCTATTGCTTCTCTTTCCTGTATCATTTTTTTCTTCTCTCTCTTCTCCTTTTACTATCTTTACTACAAAGTGACCATTTTCACAATAGTTTACAAAAAAAGGTTATCCCCTAACTTATGACTGGTAGTTAAAACCACTCAATGTCCTTTAATTTCATTCATTTTGGTGTTATTTCCATAATTTTTAATTTCATGACTTTCATGTCGTATTTCACATAACCATTTAATAAATAAATCAATCCCATGACATTTAATTTACATATAAAGGTTGAATATATATTTTAAAAATCATTTTTACATTTGTGGTCCACTTTCCAATAAATAAAAAAAAATCACCAATTAAAGGTTTTTGTTAGATTGATGTACTGTATGCTTGTGCAATTGTGTGGTGATAAAAATGGTATAATTTAACAGAAAAAAGTTAAATCTGTGTTTAACTAAGATTTGTTAAGGGATAAGCAATCCCTATTCCCATTTTTTTCCCACCAATTTAGGTATTTTAATTAAAAGGGTTCAACAAAGGAAAACGCCGCTTTTCAAGGGGGAAAAATCCATCCACGTTGGCAACAAGGTTATGATTTGCTGCATCTCCACCAGGACATTTTGCCATCATTAATGGAATTGTGAATCCTGAATTGTACCAGCAAATTCTATAGGAAAATTTAGTTAGTTAGTTAGTTAGTTAGCTAGTTAGTTAGTCAAATACATATTAAATAATATATATAAGTATAAGCATGAATTGAATACCTAAAATGAATACAACTAAAGGGAACATTACGAAGGAACGGTAGGCACGCTGGTGCTCTTAAACACGCCCCTTACAGACCTCTATAAAATGACAGGGTATCTGTCCATGAAGTGAAACCCAAAAGAAAGTGGATGGTGCAAGAAAACACACAAGTTGTTGTACAATCTAGGATTGGCTAAAGAAGAAGAAAGTTAATGTTTTGGAATGGCCAAGCTCAAATTCTGACCTTAATCTTAGAGAAATGTTGTGGAAGGACCTGAAATACAATGTTGAGTTGAAACTGTTCTGGAGGGTAGACTAGGCTAAATTCCACCAAGCCAACGTGCAGGATTAATTAACAGTTATCAGAAACATTTACTTGCAGTTACTGCTAATCAAGGGTTAGGATTAGGGTTAGAATACACGCCGGTTACTGAAAGCAAAGATTCTTATATTTTTGCCACACACAAATATAGAGCTTTGGATCATTTTCTTCAATAAATACATGGATAAATATAATGTTTTTGATGAATTTGTTTAATTGGATTCTCTTTCTCTAGTTTTAGGACTTGTGTGGAAAAGAGATCCATGCCAACTTGAAGGAAATTTGTCTTTACATTTGTTTTGTAATATTTTTTTAAAAACCCAAATAATCAAAGTTATATCTTGAAAAGCTCGCTATATTTGGGATTGTTCAATATTTAGACAGAGGTCAACCAGAATTTCTAGGAATATAGCTTAGACCAGTGATGGCTAACCTTTTCCGGACAGAGTGCCTAAAGTGTGCATGCCCGAATGCCCAAAATGCAATGCCCCGGTGCATTGCCCGCCCCCAAATACCAGAAGAAGAAGATGAAATTCTGATAAAGAAGAATATAGGTAGTCCTCGACTTACAACAGTTTATTTAGTGACCACTCAAAGTTACAATGGCACTGAAAGAAGTGACATCACTGTTTTTACACATACCATGTAAAAGTTAACTACTTTATATAAATTATGATTCCTGTAGTTGCATCTTGCATTTGTATCAATCTAGGCAGATTTTTCTAATTTTAATAAAGAATTATTGGTAAGAACCACTGCATATCGTCTCTGGGGTACCTGGGATGTTTTCTTTTGAGATGCAATACACTTTTTTGAGTGGAAGAGCTCAGAATTTGGGGTTGTTATTACAATTAAACACGGGTTACCTGTTTCTCTTTTTTAAACCCACGGGATTCCAAGACCAATGAGGAAATGAAGGATATTATTACTATTCCCCATGATATTCCAACCATGCTTGGAAGCCACAAAGCTCTGTGAGTTTATTCAGTAGTATGTTGCACTGCCTATTTCTTTCTGAAAAACAGAAGAAGAAGTCAGGTCTCTTGGAACTATTTGGAGACATCCAAGGATCATGTTGCAGGCAGGGGTATTTGTATACAGAAAGAAGCCATTCATGGAAGACGGTCATATTCCTGCAATTATTGTTTCTGTTAATGCCTCAAGTGGTGTGCAAGGAATCCACCCATCGTTGTGACTTGGATGAGCCGCTTCCTATTCATCACACATATCAACAGCTTGGAACCGTTAACATTGCTAGCATTATTTCTGTATTCTCAACATTTTCTGATCCCACTGATTTCATTCAACATCCTTCTCAGGGGTTTCATGATAGACTTATGTAAGTAAACCATCAATTTATTGTCAAGCTATGGACCTTACAGATAATCATATGATGATCAAAATGATCTTTGTAGTAACAAAGATTCCAGAAATAAACACATTAAATAGAATTTTCAATCAATTTACATGTAAAGTTGGGGGGAAAAAGGTAATGCTGAATCTCTATTATAATAAATCACATCTAGATATTTATAAAAAAATATATGTTGCTGCAGATTAATTTATAAATCTATAACTAAAACTGGGGGGGGGGAGGCTATATTTCCCATGATAACTTTTATCATTTGATACTTCCAGTGCCAAAATTAATCAATTGCCTTGTGGATATAAACAGTTTTTAGAAGATGGAGTTTGATATTGAGCCTTTTTTATGTATTTAAAAATAATTTGAAGACAATGTTCATCTTGTATTAAAAAAAAATAACTCCAGATTCTGGAGGGGTTTATATGTGCTTTGCTCTGAATTTTCCAAGATTCTAGGCAAATAGGAAATATTTTGCAGTAAAATACCGCAAAATATTATACTACTGAAAGTTGAACCCTGTCATATTGTGAAGCAGACCCTTTTTAATGTATTATGTAATTTTTGCTACAGAATATGGTTTCAGAATTATCAGCACATCTTTGCCTTAGCATTTGCTATCAAAGAGATCAATGAAAATACCCAGATCCTACCCAACGTCACTCTGGGCTTCCAGATTTATAACAGCAATTTCAGTCCAAGTTGGACTTACCTTGCCTCAATGAAGCTTCTCTTAACTCAGGGCAGATTCATCCCTAACTACAAGTGTGGAGTCCCAAAACATCTGGCTGCAGTCATTGGGGGACCTGACATCTCTTTCCACATGGCAACTCTTCTGTGCATCTACAAAGTCCCTCAAGTAAGATACGTTGAGTATGTATGGCACTCCCTGAAGAAGCCCAGAGTATTAGCTTTTATAACAAAGTGCATGGTTCAAATTCTATACAACCTTTTGATAGATGATCAGATTTAGAATTTGATAGACAGGTGTTTGAAGAATTCTAGCTTCAAATGGTGGAAAAAAACTTACTTCTTAATAGTTCAAATATTTCAAATTATTGTAACAGATTATTTATAGATCTTCACCATTGATATCTCTATCCTGCTGCCAATAGTTCTTCCCTTGATTTTTATTTTACATTCTCCTTAAGAAAATTCTAGTGCTTGGCTTCCGGTGGTTTCGTTTTCCCCGAGAAGGACGCCTGGAATGGCGTCCCGAACTGAGATTCTGTAAAAGCTGGTGAAACAGCGGGAGAACGACTGTTAGCCAGCTTCAAAGCTTTTCTCTGGGTGAAAGAGAATTAGCCAGAGCGGCTGGATAGCAGAAGATTGCCCCAGGGGCTCTGCTTTCTTATGCAGAGTCTCGGACGGCTGCCTGCATAACCCAGCCCCCTCCAGACTCGGCTCGATCCTGTTAATTAAGCAGGACAAGAGGAAAACGCCCACCTCTGCTCAATTGATTCCGTTTTGAATAACTTCAAGCAGACGGGGACAAATACAAGCGATCGATTACTGGGGAAGCAAGAAGAGAGCTGACTTCTACTCCTTTTAAAAGGGAAAACTTTTCTCACTTGAACTTAGTGAAGGAAGAAATGGCGTCTGAAAGGAAGTGGATTGGAGGCTGCTTGTGAGAGAAAGCGAAGTTTGTCTTTGTGGATTTTAGCTGAATAGAAGCTTTCCAGAGGAGGCAAGGTGAAAGTTTTATTTTACAACTTTAATTGGAGACTTTTGAGACTTTGAGATTTACTAATTTTAATTAGAGACTTTACTTAAATTAAAATGGCTTCTAAGCCACCAAAAGCTCCCATGACGAGAAGGGGTCTGAAACTAATTTAGAAGATATATTAAAGGAACAGAACAGAGTTTCTGAAGAGCGATTTAAAGAAATTATGAATAATATTCATGGTGTGAAGGATCAACTTAGGGAAGAAATTAAAGAGACTAATAAAAAATTAGAGAAGATTTATTGATGGTTTTCAAGGTTTGGCAAAAATTTGGAAGTAATGGAGGATAAAGTGGAAGTAATTAGTCAAGCAAATCAGTATTTGGATAATAAAGTTGAGAGCTTCAAAATAAAGTGGATAAAAATGAGGATCATGTGGTGGTATTGCAATATAGAGCATTGGAGAAGGCTTTGAGAATTAGGGGTCTTCAAGACCGAAGGAAGAAGACCTCAAAAAGTTATATCAGAAGCCGTAGCTGAAATGTTAGGCATGGACCCTCGAAGTTGATTTTCAAATTGATAAGGCATACAGGGTTAATTCTTGGGTAGCGAGGCAGAAAAAGCTCCCAAGAGATATTGTAATTTATTTTTTAACTTCTACAATAAGAAATCAGATTTTGCAAGCTACATACCAAAAGAAATTGCAAATAGCAGAACAGGAGGTGTTGGTTTTGAAAGAGATCCCTGCTAAAATGTTAAAGGATAGAAGGATTTTAGGTTTTTTACACAAGAGCTTAAGAAGCATCAGATTCAATATAGATGGGAGGTTCCAATTGGTTTAACAGTATTTTTTCAAGGCAGGAGATATCGAATTGATACTGAACTGAAAGCAAAAGATTTTCTTTTTAATGTATTGAAAGTGGATGTAGAAACAGTGGATAAAAGTCTTCAAGAGAAACAGAGTGGGGAAGCTGAAACTGCACCTGTGATATCAGTCCCTCAAGAACAATCTCAGGAACAAAGAGTGACAAGGGGAGCTATTAGGCGTAAGGAGATGGAGGAACGACTTCAAAGACAAGAATGGGATTCTACTACTGAAGCTGTGGGAGGAGCCAAGCCAAGAGTGAGGGTCTTCAGCTAATTGCTCAGAAGCTTCAAGAGGCCAGAGATGGCAAATAAATTTTTGACATGGAATGTTAATGGTTTAAATTCAGCACAGAAAAGAAGAAAAATATTCCATTATTTGAAACAATTTAAAAATGATGTGATATGTTTGCAAGAGACACATATAAAATTATCAGATCAGAAATATTTGATTAATTCGAAATTAGGTAAACATTTTGTTTCTTCTGCTCCGAATAAGAAAAATGGTATAGTTATATATTTGAAGAAAAATATATCAAGTAAATTAATTGAAACGGACATTCAAGGAAGATATATTGCTATTGAATTGATTTTAGAAGGAAAAAAGACACTTGTGATTGGCATATATGCACCTAATCAACAACAAGAAAAATTTTATAAATTGTTACATGAAAAATTGACTTTTTGGGATTATGAGATTTACTAATTTTAATTAGAGACTTTACTTAAAATAAAATGGCTTCTAAGCCACCAAAAGCTCCAATGACGAGAAAGGGGTCTGAAACTAATTTAGAAGATATATTAAAGGAACAGAACAGAGTTTCTGAAGAGCGATTTAAAGAAATTATGAATAATATTCATGGTGTGAAGGATCAACTTAGGGAAGAAATTAAAGAGACTAATAAAAAAATTAGAGAAGATTTATTGATGGTTTTTCAAGGTTTGGCAAAAAATTTGGAAGTAATGGAGGATAAAGTGGAAGTAATTAGTCAAGCAAATCAGTATTTGGATAATAAAGTTGGAGAGCTTCAAAATAAAGTGGATAAAAATGAGGATCATGTGGTGGTATTGCAATATAGAGCGTTGGAGAAGGCTTTGAGAATTAGGGGTCTTCAAGACCGAAAGGAAGAAGACCTCAAAAAGTTATATCAGAAGCCGTAGCTGAAATGTTAGGCATGGACCCTCGAAGTTGATTTTCAAATTGATAAGGCATACAGGGTTAATTCTTGGGTAGCGAGGCAGAAAAAGCTCCCAAGAGATATTGTAATTTATTTTTTAACTTCTACAATAAGAAATCAGATTTTGCAAGCTACATACCAAAAGAAATTGCAAATAGCAGAACAGGAGGTGTTGGTTTTGAAAGAGATCCCTGCTAAAATGTTAAAGGATAGAAGGATTTTAGGTTTTTTACACAAGAGCTTAAGAAGCATCAGATTCAATATAGATGGGAGGTTCCAATTGGTTTAACAGTATTTTTTCAAGGCAGGAGATATCGAATTGATACTGAACTGAAAGCAAAAGATTTTCTTTTTAATGTATTGAAAGTGGATGTAGAAACAGTGGATAAAAGTCTTCAAGAGAAACAGAGTGGGGAAGCTGAAACTGCACCTGTGATATCAGTCCCTCAAGAACAATCTCAGGAACAAAGAGTGACAAGGGGAGCTATTAGGCGTAAGGAGATGGAGGAACGACTTCAAAGACAAGAATGGATTGTACTACTGAAGCTGTGGGAGGAGCCAAGCCGAAGAGTGAGGGTCTTCAGCTAATTGCTCAGAAGCTTCAAGAGGCCAGAGATGGCAAATAAATTTTTGACATGGAATGTTAATGGTTTAAATTCAGCACAGAAAAGAAGAAAAATATTCCATTATTTGAAACAATTTAAAAATGATGTGATATGTTTGCAAGAGACACATATAAAATTATCAGATCAGAAATATTTGATTAATTCAAATTAGGTAAACATTTTGTTTCTTCTGCTCCGAATAAGAAAAATGGTATAGTTATATATTTGAAGAAAAATATATCAAGTAAATTAATTGAAACGGACATTCAAGGAAGATATATTGCTATTGAATTGATTTTAGAAGGAAAAGACACTTGTGATTGGCATATATGCACCTAATCAACAACAAGAAAAATTTTATAAATTGTTACATGAAAAATTGACTTTTGGGACTATAAAACATTTATTATATTAGGGATTGGAATGGTGTAATGGACATTAGAAAAGATAAAAGAACTCTTTCTAAGAAAATTCCTATGCATGCAAAATTGCCTAAATCTTTTTGATTTGATGGAAGATTTTGAGTTGAAAGATATATGGAGAAGGCAGAATTTTGATGATAGAGATTATACTTATTTTTGGATAGGCATCAATCTTTTCACGTATTGATTTTATATTAATTACCAATGACTTGCTTTCTAGGGTTAGGAAAACAAAGATATTTCCAAGGTGTTTAACTGATCATAGTCCGGTATGGATGGAGTTGCAATATGAAGGTGGAAGAAGATCATGGAGAATAAATGAAAATTTGTTTAGATATGAGGATAATGTAAATCAATGTAAAAAACAAATGAAAGAATTTTTTGATTATAATTTGGGAAAGGAACTTGATAGAAATGGTGTGGGACGAGCAAGGCCTTTATGAGAGGAAACTTGATATATATTAATAGTAGACAGAGGAGAAAACTACAAAAACAGCGTAGGGATTTAGAAGAGGAAATTCAGAGGAAACAACAATTATTGGTATATAATCCACATGATTTAAAAACTATTGAGGCGATAAAGATATTACAGAGTCAATTTAATAAGTTAATGGCAGATCAGGTGGCAACCAATATACAATATGCTAAACATAATACTTTTTGTAATGGCAATAAATCAGGAGGTGGTTGGCTTATATGTTAAGGAAAAGACAGAAAGCACGTACTATTGAAGGAATTGAATACAAGGGTAAAGTGCGATTCCAACAGGATAAAATTAAAAAAGCTTTCTTGGAATATTATACAAATTTATATGCCAGGGATACAATATTGAATATGGATATTGATAAATATTTGAAAGAATATAAGGTTAAAGGTTTAACTAATGAACAAAGGGAAGAGTTGAATCGGCCTATAACTTCTGAGGAAATTATTTGGGTAATAAAGCAATTAAAATAGGAAATCCCGGGCACAGATGGACTTACAGCAATATATTATAAAAGTTACAGGATGAGATAGTTGGTCCACTTATGGAGTTATTCAATCAGATATTGAGGGAGGAGGAGTACCACCATCATGGAGGACTACTTTTATTTCATTGATACCAAAAGAGGATCAGGATTGTACTAAGCCTGGGAATTATAGACCAATTTCTCTTGAATAATGATTATAAGATTTTTGCAAAAATAATGGCAAATAGGTTAATGGAAATTGTACAACAAAGGATCCACACTGACCAGTCTGGTTTTATAAAAGGGAGACAAATGAGGAATAACGTTAGGCAGATAGTGAATATATTGGAATACTTGGAAAAGAAAAATCAGATTCCGGCAGCGTTTATATTCTTGGATGCAGAGAAAGCTTTTGATCGTTTGCATTGGGAATTTTATTTAAATTAACAGACAAAATGCAATTTGGAAATGGTTTTATACGAATACTTAGGGCAATTTATGGAGAGCAAACAGCTCAGATAATAATTAATGGTAGTTTGACAGATAGTTTTAAAATTGCGAAAGGAACAAGGCAGGGGTGTCCTTTATCACCTTTATTGTTTATTTTATCTTTGGAACCTTTATTGGATAAGATAAGAGAGTTAAGGGAGATAGAGGGTATTAGAATTAGAAGATATGAATATAAAGTCAGAGCATTTGCAGATGATTTGGTTGTTATGTTGACTCAGCCTATAAATTGAGTGTATATTAGTTGGAAGTAATTAATCAATATGGAAGGGTCTCAGGGTTTAAAGTGAATCAAAATAAAACAAAAGTGTTAACCAAAAATATGATTAAGAACCAGAAAGAAAAACTAGAGGAAATAACAGGATTTGAAATTGTAAAAAAGGTTAAATATTTAGGAGTCTTTCTTACATCATCAAATGGAAATTGTATAAGAATAATTATGATGTGTTATGGAAAAAAATTCAGAAGGAAATGAATACTTGGAAAAAATTACAATTATCTTTGTTAGGGAGAATAGCAGCTATAAAAATGAATGTTTTGCCTAAATTCTTGTTCTTGTTTCAGATGATACCAATAATTAAGAAAGATAAAAATTTGGATGAATGGCAGATTGGAATTAATAAATTTATATGGGAAGGGAAAAAAGCGAGAGTCAAAATGAAAATAATGCAAGATACACGGGAAAGAGGAGGATTAAAAATGCCTAATTTAAAATTGTATTATGAAGCAGTTGTTCTTTCGGTATTAAGTGATTGGTTTAATTTGACGGAGGAAAGGATTTTGAATATAGAAGGTTATGATTTATTATATGGTTGGCATGCATATTTATTGTATGATAAGAAAGTAGATAAAGCTTTTAAGAATCATGTGTTGAGAATTTCTCTTCATGTGTCTGGAAAAAATATTATTATAAGTTAAATTACAAAATTCCTATATGGGCATGTCCTAGGCACGCAGTAGAGAATATAAATATAGAACAGGAACAAGAAATGATTACTTATAAAGATCTTTTATACAATGAGAGTGGAAATTTACAACTAAAATCTTTGGATACATTAAAAGAAGAAGGGAGGAATTATACTTGGTTTCAATATGGACAGTTAAAGGCTAGATGGAAAGAAGATCAGAAAATTGGTATCATTCAAAATGAAGAAAATTTGGTTAAACAAATTAGAAATCAAACTCAGGGGCATATAAAGAGATTGTATACTGTGTTGATAGAAATAGATTCTGAAAGAGATTTAATAAAGGATTGTATGATAAAATGGGCACAGAATATTCAAGAACCAATAATGTTGGAAACATGGGAAAAATTTGGGTTAGAAATGTTAAATTTACATAGCGCAGAATTTAAGGAAAATTTTTATAAGATGTTTTATAGATGGCATTTAGATCCTAAGAAAATTATCATGTATGTATCCAGATATGCAAGCGAAATGTTGGAGATGTAATTGTGATGATGCTACATATTTTCATGTATGGTGGACTTGTAAGAAAATTAAGTCTTTCTGGATAAGAATCTGGTGGATTATGCAGAATGTTTTGAAGAAGAAGATAAAGTTCTACCGCAATTTTTCCTTTTGGGAATAACAACGGACTGTACAGTGATTGAGACTAAGTTGATTTTGAACTTAATAACAGCAGCACGACTGTTGATTGGACAATATTGGAAGAAAAAAGAATTACCCACAATAGAAGAATGGATATTGAAAGTTTCCAATTTGGCTGAGATGGCTAAAATCTCAGCCTTCTTGAAAGACAGTACTCAAGAAAAATATTTAAATGAATGGAAGAACTGGATTGATTATATTCAAAATAGATATCAGATTAAGAAATTTCGGATTGCTTTTGAATGAAGGATGTTATTTTGATTTTAATGGAAGAAGTCAGGTTATGTGAGAGAAAGATTATAATTGTGTTAGATTTTAAAAATTTAATGTATGAATGTTTTGTTTAAGGAACTATACCTTGTGTTTGCTCCGGGAAGTCCGGGGGGGGGGAGGGGGGTTTAGGAGGGAGGGGGGGAGGGGGAAAAAATTTAATTGTTGTAAAACTATTTTAATAAAAAAAAAAAAAAAAAAAAGAAAATTCTAGTGCTTCATGATGAATTAGACATTTGTGTTTGCCTATTATTTCTCATCTATAATATCATGTGGTGACAGACACGAAGGTGTTTCTGAGAATATGGCTTTGCATCTATTCCATAGTCTCTAATATGTCTAACATGCATCTGATGTCAAAACAGATAGTGATTGCAACAACAACAAAAACCCTCTTAAGCAAGGCATTCATTTTTATAACTGAACTTCTCCTCAGTGTGGACAGTTGCTGCAAAATAAAATAAAGTATGTAAAGTAACCAAATTATGAATTATCGACTAAGCCAGCATAAGGGTAAAGATTTGCCCTGTCCAATCCTGTCCATCACAAGGGGGTCATACTCATCTCTGTTTCTTGGCCAAGAGAGACAGCATTGTCTAAAAACATTTCAGTGGTCATGTGTCTAGCATGACTAACTGCCAAGGTATATGGAACACTGTTACCTTCCCACCGAAGTGCTACCTATTTATCTACTCGCATATGCAGGCTTTCAAAGTGCTAGATGGATGGGATCGGGGCAGGGGTGAAATCCAGTAGGTTCTGGAGAACCGGTAGTGGAAATTTATTTAATTTATTTTTTATTTATTTTATTTGTCACAACAGTATATATAAGCTTAAGCATGAAATAATTATACGATATATAAGCATATATATAAGCATAAGCATGGAATAACTATATGAATTGGATACAATCAAAGGAAACAATAGGACAGGAACGGTAGGCACGTTGGTGCTCTTATGCACGCCCCTTACAGTCCTCTTAGGAATGGGGTGAGGTCAATGGTAGATAGTCTTTAGTTAAAGCTTTGGGGATTTTGGGAAGAGACCACAGAGTCAGGTAGTGCATTCCAGGCATTAACAACTGTTACTGAAGTCATATTTTCTGCAATCAAGATTGGAGTGGTTCACATTAAGCTTAAATCTATTGTGTCCTCATGTATTGTTGCGATTGAAGCTGAAGTAATCTTCAACAGGAAGGACATTGTAACAGATGATTCTATGAGTTAAACTCAGGTCACGTCGAAGATGGCGGAGTTCTAAATTTTCTAAACCCAGGATTTCAAGTCTGGTTGTAATCAGAGGAGTGGAGAACTTTTCTTGTAAAATATTTCTGGACACGCTCAATTGTATTAACGTCCGAAATGAGGTGTTGGTTCCAGACAGGCAAGCTGTATTCAAGAATTGGTCTAGCAAATGTTTTATATGCTCTGGTTAGTAGTGTAATTTTTCTGGAGAAAAAGCTACACAAGATTAAGTTTACAACTCTTAAAGCTCTTTGCAGGCGTTCAAATTGCTAGATGGATGGGGTGAAATCCAGCAGGTTCTGGAGAACTGGTAGTGGAAATTTTGAGTAGTTCCAAGAACCGTCAAATACCACTTCTAGCTGGCCTCAGAATGGGGTAGGAATGGAGATTTTCCAAGATTCTTCCCCCAGGAGTGGGGACGGAATGGGGATTTTGCAGTATCCTTCCTCTGCCATGGCCACGGCCACCATGCCATGCCTGCTAAGCCATGCCCACAGAACCGATAGTAAAAAAAAAATGAATTTCACCACTGGATTGGGGACAAGCAGATGAGCTCAACCAGTCATGCAACATTTGAGTATCAAAGCTGGGCTTTCAGTTTTCAACTGAGGCATTGCAGGTCCCCAAACCAGCATAAAATTGTGAAAAGGAAAAAGGGAAGTATGGTAAAATTACAAGAGGGAGAGATTATATTAATGAACTATGCAAAAAAGTAGTTCATCAATGTTATTTCAACTTTCATAAATTCTTCCCTGTCGTTTTTCTTAGCTGACCTATGGCTCCAGTCCAGTCATGGATAAAGAGACTCAAGCAGTTTTCTTCCAACAAATGCTTCCAAATGAATCTCACCAACATAAGGGTCTCCTCCAGCTATTGCTCTATTTTAGATGGATCTGGATTGGCGTTCTTGCTGTGAAGGATGACAATGGAGAGACATTTGTACAGGAGGTGCTTCCCGCGTTTTCCCAGCATGGCATCTGCTTTGATTTCATACAAGAGTTCATCAATGTAGCTTTTTACAGTGATCTGACTGATGTAGTAGATGAAGGAGTCCAAATATACCGAGTTCTGATGAAAAGCACAGCCAATGTGATAATCTTGTATGGTGAAAGTAGGTCCATACCTATTCTGAGAACATTCCTCCAGTTTTCGCAAGTGGAGGATATTCCAAGGAAGGCAAAAATCTGGTTGATAACAGCTCAGTCAGATTACACCTCAAATTCCTTTCACAGATCGTGGGATATCCATTTTCTTCAAGGTGCTTTATCCTTTGCAATTCACACAAAGGAGATCCAAGACTTCCAGAAATTTATTGAAAGCATAAATCCAAGGAATAATCAGCACGATCATTTTCGGAAAGACTTTTGGGAACAAGCGTTCAATTGTTTCTTCCACCATTCTGTGGCAGTGAAGTTTGAGAAAAAATGTACTGGACGGGAGAGGCTTGAGAGCCTTCCTACGTCTGTGTTTGAAACGCTCATGAATGGCCAGAGCTACAACATTTATAATGCTGTCTATGCTGTGGCACACGCTTTGCAATCTCTGGATTTATCCAAGTCCAAACACAGAGCAATAGTGAAAGAGGGAAGGAAACAAATTCACAATCATGTCTTGTGGCAGGTAAGGCTTTCAGCAGAGAAATGCAGAAACCTGGAAGGATTTATATTCTTGCAGTTATCTGGTCTTTGTAATTTAAATCCTTCCATCCTTCACCATGCAGTCAGAACTGAAGAAACATCTTGGATGAGAAGCAAAATGCCTTCAAGGAACGTTTTGAATAGTTATCCAAAACAACAATGTATAATATAACAATGTATAATTTTAGAGCAAATGAATGGAAAAGAAATGGAAAAGTTTTATATGCTCCCAGAAACAAGGTTCTAGAAAAAACAAGGGAGGGAGTGAAGGTATTTTTTTCTTAACATCTCAGGATCTTAATAAAAGTGGAGCAAGGCAGGATGTCATTTTGGCCATACCTCTTTTCAGACATTCAGATTAACGAGGGAAAGGATCATAGATTCCAAAATGGAATTCAGGTCATCAAATCCAACCTCTGCTCAGTGCAAGATTTCAAATTCCATCACCATCAACAGATATTGACTCTGCCTTTTCTAAAAAAAATAACCAGAAAAGAAATGCCCTTTTGTCATCAATTCTTATTGATGAACATCTCCTACTTAGATATCATTTCTTAGCTAGAAAATTGTTTTCTAAAAATATTTTTTAAGGAGAGAAGCAACCTAGAACTAAGGAGAAATTTCCTGACAGTTGGAATAATTATCCAGTAGAACCTCACTGGAGATTTTTAAAAAGAGACTGGACAGGGGAACCATGTGTCTGAAATGATATAGTCTCAATATAAAGTCTGTAGCAGGGGTGTCAAAGATTCCGCCCAAGAATGGTTAAATCTGACCCACAGGACTGCCCTGGAAACCACAAAGGACTTGCCTGCGATGCTTCGGCCTAGCCCAGGCTGACTGGGTTCTGATCTATAACCTGGTGGGAGCCATTTTCATTGGCAAAGTGCTGCAGGAGGCAGTTGCAGCTGAAAATGGAGCTTGGAAGGGTACACGTAGCCATCCCGCGCTCCATTTTCATTAGCAGAGTGCTGCAGGAGGCAGTTGCAGCTGAAAACAGAGCACCCCTTCCGAGCACTGTTTTTGCTGGCAGAGTGCTAGCCAAACAAACTTGCTTATCCTCCACTTCATAGGGCAGTGGACAGCCTGTGCTGCCATGCAGGGGTCTTCTGCGTGGCCCAGGAAAGACAGCAAGGCTCCTCTGGAAGACAAGGGTTTGATGCTCTCCCTGGTCTTACCTTCCTCCACTAGAGAAAATGGATCGCTCCCAGCCCTGCCTAGGCCACCACAGAAGTCCCCAACATAAGTGTGGCAATGCCTACCCCAGCCACGCTCACCTGACAATGACCCCTACCCCGCTGAGTTCAAAGACAACCCTGATGCGGCCCTCAATGGAATTGAGTTTGACACCTCTGGTTTATAGTATCAAATTATATATGTTGGGGGCAATAAAAGTTGACTTTGTATATAATATACAAATGGATGAAGACTATTGTTTAACACAATGTAAGCCACCCTGAGTCTTCGGAGAAGGGCGGGATATAAATTCAAAAAAAATATATAAAAAAATAAAAATAAAATGTGATCAGCTTACTTAAACTGATGATAGATTGCAGTTTTATAAAATTTTCACTATTTATATTTATACAGTTATATTTTGTGATCAAATATTAACAATATTTTAATTTTATTTCAGAAATGTGAAATTTTGGAATGATTATGGATTTATCCACAATCAATTTTTTAAAACATTTCTTTGTTTAAAGAAACATACTCTAATTTGTCTCTTTCTCCCTCTTTACATCTCTATATTTAAGCTTCATTCTTTTCTGAAAGGTATTACATTCAATAACAGTGTTGGTGAAAAGATCTCCCTTGATAAAAATGGAGAATTCATTGGTAGATTTGATATTATCAACTGGATCACATTCCCAAACCAGTCCTTTCTTAGGGTCAAAGTTGGAATGGTGGATCCCACAGCTCCAGCAGAGAAGTTCTTCAATATTTCTGTAGATTCCATCACCTGGCCAGTAGGTTTTAATCAGGTTAGCTGTTTGAATCTAAATTGGTCAGCATTCATTTATGTAGCATAAAATATCCTTACCAATCAAATTCCCATAGCACCAGTTTTAACTCATCAAAGTATAAATAACGAGGGAAGGAATATACATATATTTACAATACTGCACCTTTTCTTTTGTTCCCTGTTAATTATGAATAATCAATTCACTGATTTTGATGTAAAAGATCCAGTTCAGTGTACTAGATTTCAATATCCTAGTGACATCAAAATTAGCAAACTGAGAAAATTTATTTAATCAGTATAGAAATTGCTTTTAGAGAGTGGGATGATGATTAGAGAAAAGCCACCAATACCAATCATCATAGATATTCAATGAATTTGTTTCAGAAAAAAATACATCTCAAAATAATGTCATTATTCTACTTCTGCTTTTCAATCTATTAAAGTTTGTTGATTCTAAAATAACAGTATCTCTTCAAGCACTTCGTTTCCCCTCTGCATTTTAAAATATTCTTCTCCATTTATTGATAGGCATTACCTCTATCTTTATGTAATGATCCTTGTGAGACCGGATACAGCAAAGCGAAGAAAGAAGGGGAGTCATTTTGCTGCTATGATTGCCGGCTGTGTCCAGAGGGAAAAATAACAGAGGAGAAGGGTAGGAAATTTCCAAGTGTTATGGGTACAACAAGGTGCATAATCCATTATATCAATTCCACTGTGTTCTTTTTCAGACATGGATGATTGCTCTCTGTGTCCAAATGATCATTATTCAAATCTCCATCGAAATATGTGCATTCCAAAGCGGATCAGCTTTTTGTCCTACAATGAGTCTATGGGGATCAGTTTAACTGTCCTTTCCCTTTGCTTTTCATTGAAGACAACTTTGGTGCTCACAATCTTTGTTAAATATAAAGACACCCCCATTGTCAAAGCCAATAACCGGAATCTCACTTACACTCTCCTTGTTTCCCTCCTGCTCACTTTCCTTTGTGTGTTTTTATTTATGGGAAAACCTGGTAAGATTGTGTGTCTCCTTCGACAATCAGCTTTTGGCCTCATTTTTTCTGTGGCTGTTTCTTGTGTATTGGCCAAAACCTTTGTTGTGGTACTAGCCTTCATGGCCACCAAACCCGGGTCCAAACTGAGAAAATGGGTGGGTGGAAGAATAATCAGTTACATTATTCTTTCCTGCTCTCTTGTTCAATTAAGCTTTTGTGCTGCATGGCTGATAATATGCCCACCATACCCAGATTTTGACACATACTCAATGTCTGAAGAAGTCATCCTGGAGTGCAATGAAGACTCCTTCATGTTCTGCTGTGTTTTGGGCTTTATGGGTTTTCTTGCTCTGCTTAGCTTCTCTGCTGCTTTTCTAGCTAGGAAGTTACCTGACAGTTTCAACGAAGCCAAATTTATCACCTTCAGCATGTTGGTCTTCTGCAGTGTTTGGCTGTGCTTTATTCCAACCTATCTAAGCACAAAGGGAAAATATACATTGGCTGTGGAGATCTTCTCCATGATCTCCTCCAGTGCTGGCTTACTGGTGTGTATCTTCTTCCCCAAGTGTTTTATCATTGTGATGAGACCTGAATTGAATAATAAACATCAGCTCATGAAAAGAAAGTTTTAAACCTTTGTCTGTTTCCCACTGATTATTTTTATGTATCTAGATATTTTGATCATCCCTGGAAATATTTTTGGGGGGACAATTAGTTTTTTAGGTAGAACTGATTAAATAAGCAACATTCTCGCTGTTCTACATTTTCAAAAACTGGTGTCTGTGTGTGTTTTCTAGGATCAAACCAAAATACGAAGCCAACAAAATATACAGAACATGTTCATTTACATGTGTCACATATGCCTGGGCAGGGGGTTGAACTAGAAGGCCTCCAAGGTCCCTTCCAACTCTGTTGTTGTTGTTGTTGTTGTTGTTGTTGTTGTTGTTGTTGTTGTTGTTGTTGTTAAATGCAAAGTCAGCAGATAGAAATGAAACATCACCAGTATCTTATATTTCCCATCTACTCTACTACAAACTAATTATTTGGGAACTTATATTTTCTTATTTTTCCATCTCATGCTATTTGGTTCACAAGTTCAAGTTCACATTTTTGATGAGCAATCCAAACTCCTTCACATTGAAGGTTTATCTTCTATGACCTGTAGGATCAACATTACTGCATTGCTGTTAACCTGAACAAATGCTGTACAAATGCTGAATAAGAAAATGTGAATGTACTTTAGAAAAGAGTGGTTGGTTATGACCTTCTGATTGTATCCTCCTTTTCTAAAGAGATCATCCAAATTCCCACAACATTGTGCTATATCATCCAAGAAATGTAAGTGACCTGGATCTTTACTCAGAAAGTATCTGCAGTAGGAAGTAGTGGAAATTTGCAAGATGTGGCAGCTGTCCTTTTAGTGAATGCATGTCTCCTCCTCCTCCTCCTCCTCCTCCTCCTCCTCCTCCTCCTCCTCCTCCTCCTCCTCCTCCTCCTCCTCCTCCTCCTCCTCCTATTTTCTTCTCCTACTGCTTCTCCTTTCTGTATCATTTTCGCTTCCTTCTCCTTTTACTATCTTTACTACAAAGTGACAAAGTGACAAATACAGGTTGTCCCCTAATATGTGACTGGTAGCTTAGCTAAAACTTCTCAATGTCCTTTCATTTCATTCATTTTGGTATTATTTCCATAATTTTTAATTAAACAATAATTAAAGAATAAACATCATCTTACAAAAGAAAGTTGTAAACATTTATCTGTTTATATCTGATTTTCTATATGTTCCCATGTATACTAGAGAAGGAAATGGTAACCCACTCCGGTATCATTGCCATGAAAACCCCATAGATAGTACAAAAAGATATGATCCCAGAAGATGAGCACCTCAGGTCGGAAGGTGTCCAATATGCTACTGGGGAAGAGTGGAGGGCTAGTACTAGTAGTACCAGAAAGAATGAAGTGACTGGGCCAAAGCCGAAAGGATGCTCAGCTGTGGATGTATCTGGTGGTGAAAGGAAAGTCCAATGCTGTAAAGATTTTTTCTCCTGGAATGTAAGATCCATGAATCAAGGCAAGCTGGACGTGGTCAAACAAGAGATGACAAGACTGAAAATGGACATCTTAGGAATCAGCGAATGGATAGGAATGGGTGGATTTAATTCTTCATTTATTCATTTAATACTGTGGGCAAGAATCCCTCAGAAGAAAAGGAGTAGCTTTCATAATCAATAAAAGAGTAGGAAAAGCAATACTGGGATAAAATCCCCAAAATGACAGAATATTCTCAGTTCGAATCCCAGGCAAACCATTCAATATCACAGTAGTCCAAGTCTATGCCCCAACCACTGGTGCTGAAGAGGATAAAATTCACAGTAGTCCAAATCTATGCCCCAACCACTGGTGCTGAAGAGGTTAAAATTGACTGGTTTTATGAAACCCCACAGCACCTTATAAAATTAACACCAAATAATAATGTCTTTATCATCATAGGGGACTGGAATGCAAAAGTAGGAAGCCAAAAGATAACTGGAATAACAGGCAAGTTTGGCCTTGGAGTTCAAAATGAAGCAGGGCACAGGCTGATAGGATTCTGTCAAGATAATACAATGGTCATAGCAAACACTCTTTTCCAACAACCCAAGAGATGACTCTACACATGGACATCACCAGACGGTCAACACAGAAATCAGATTGACTATCTGCTCTGCAGCCAAAGCACATATAAGCTCTATACAGTCAGTAAAAACAAGACCAGGAGCTGAGCGTGGCTCAGATCATGAGCTTTTCCTTGCAAAATTTAGGCTTAAATTGAAGAAAGTAGGGAAAAGCCCCAGGCCACTCGGGTATGAACTAAATCATATCCGTGATGAATATACAGTAGAGATGACAAATAGATTTAAGGAGTTAGATCTGATAGACAGAGTGCCTGAAGAACTATGGACGGAGGTTCACAACATTGTACAAGAGGTAGCAACTAAAACCATTCCAAAGAAAAAGAAATGCAAGAAAGCAAAATGGCTGTCTAAGGAAGCTTTGCAAATAGCTGAGGAAAGAAGGGAAGTGAAAGGCAAGGGAGAAAGAGAAAGATACACCCAGTTGAATGCAAAATTACAGAGAATAGCTAGAAGAGATAAGAATGCATTCTTAAATGAAAAGTGCAAAGAAATAGAAGAAAACAATAGAATAGCGAGGACCAGAGATCTCTTCAAGAAAATTGGAGATATGAAGGGAACATTTCATGCAAAGATGGGCATGATAAAGGACCAAAGTGGCAGGGACCTAACAGAAGAGATTAAGAGATTAAGAAGACGTGGCAAAATTACACAGATGAATTATATAAGAACGAGATTAACATCCCTGATAACCATGATGGGGTGGTCACTGACCTTGAGCCAGACATCCTAAGTCAAATGGGCCTTAGGAAATTGAGCAACAACAAAGCTAGTGGAGGAGACAGTATTCCAGCTGAGCTATTCAAAATCTTAAAAGATGATGCAATAAAAGTGCTACACTCAATTTGTCAGCAAATTTGGAAAACTCAGCAGTGGCCACAGGATTGGAAAAGATCAGTTTACATTCCAATTCCAAAGAAAGGCAATGCCAAAGAATGTTCAAACTATTGCACCATTGCACTCATTTCACATGCTAATAAGGTTATGCTTAAAGTCCTACAAGTTAGGCTCCAGCAGTATGTGGATTGAGAACTACCAGAAGTTCTACCAGAAGAACTACCAGGCAGAATTTTGAAGAGACAAGGAACTAGAGATCAAATTGCCAACATACGCTGGATTATGGAGAAAGCTAGGGAGTTCTAGAAAAAAAAATCTACTTCTGCTTCATTGACTATGCTAAAGCCTTTGATTGTGTGGATCACAACAAATTATGGCAAGTTCTTAAAGAGATGGGCGTACCAGACCATCTCATTTGTCTCTTGAGAAATTTGTATGAGGGTCAAGAAGCAACAGTGAGACCTGGACCCGGAACCACTGATTGGTTCAAAATTGGGAAAGGAGTCCAGCAAGGCTGTATACTATCACCCTACAGGTGATAGTATATGCAGAGTAACTTATATGCAGAGCACATCATGAGAAAGGCGGGGCTGGATGAATCAAAAATTGGAATTAAGATTGCCAGGAGAAATATCAACAACCTCAGATATGCAGATGATACCACTCTAATGGCAGAAAGCGAAGAGGAACTAAAAAGCCTTTTGATGCAGGTGGCTTAAAATTCAACATTAAGAAAACTAAGATCATGGCATCCGGCCCTCTCAATTCCTGGCAAATAGATGGGGAAGAAATGGAGGTAGTGACAGATGTTATTTTCCTGGGCTCCAAGATCACCGCAGATGGGGACTGCAGCCAAGAAATTAAAAGATGCTTGCTCCTGGGGAGGAAAGCTATGGCAAATCTAGACAGCATACTAAAAAGCAGAGACATCACCCTGCCAACAAAAGTGCGTATAAAGCTATGGTTTTCCCAATTGCAATGTATGGCTGTGAAGGTTGGACCATAAGAAAGGCTGAGCGCCAAAGAATTGAGGCCTTTGAACTCTGGTCCTGGAGAAGACTCCTGCAAGTCCCTTGGACTGCAAGGCAATCAAACCGGTCAGTCCTAGAGGAGATCAACCCTGACTGCTCTTTAGAAGACCAGATCCTGAAGATGAAACTGAAATACTTTGGCCACTTAATGAGAAAGAAGGACTCACTGGAGAAGAGCCAAATGCTGGGAAAGATTGAGGGCAAAAGAAGAAGGGGACGACAGAGAATGAGGTGGCTGGATGGAGTCACTGAAGCAGTAGGCATGAGCTTAAATGGACTCCAGAGGATGGTAGAGGATAGGAAGGCCTGGAGGAACATTGTCCATGGGGTCGTGATGGGTCAGACATGATTTCGCAACTAACAACAACAACCCATATATTTTGATTGAGCTTGGAATATTTATTTTGGGAGAATTTTTGTTCGGTAGAATTGATTAAATATACAGTATTCTCTCTGTTCTATGTTGTCCAAAACTGGTGTGTGTGTGTGTGTGTGTGTGTGTGTGTGTGTGTGTGTGTGTGTGTGTGTGTTTTAGGAGGAAACAAAAATATTTAGTCAGCAAAATATACAAAAAAATCCTAATTCACATCTGTCAACTACGGCTGAAAGAACTGAAATGTCATCAGTATCTCATATTTCCCACATACTCTACTAGAAATTAAATAATTGGGAATATATGTTTTCTAATTTTTCCATCTCATGCTGTTTAGTTCACAAGTTTTAAAATTTCTCAAGGTATCTCAAATGGTTCTCTTGATATTCATGTTTAACTTTTTAAAATAATTTTTTAAAATTTTAAATTGATGTGCATTGTTGCTTCTTGATCTGAGAAGTTTTCCTGACAATTGCACTGAATATTTTATTAGTTGCAAAGTTGAAAAAGTTGAACATATAGTTATCTCCTGTATAATTATAAAATTAACTATGATTATCTATGCACCTGTTCCAAATCCCACAGGACCTCAAACCCATGTTGTAAAATTTGATTACTGTTCCAATGGCAATCCAATTTATTTGTCAGTTGATCGCTGATAAATAGGCAATAAAAGCATTCTTTGATGGAGTTGAATGACATTAAGAGGATACTGTATCCACGCATGGTCACACTCTGAATGAAGGATTCATTCCTTAATTATTTATCCGCACAACTGGATGTTCTGCATTTCACAGGAAATTTATAGGATTTTAAGGCAAGGTCTTGTAAAATTGCAGTTCAATGTTCTGATGAACGAGAAGAAGTAAATAGACAAAGAAGTTGATTATTGGAGTATCAACTATAATTGTTTTCTTGGTGTTGTTACTAGTAACAATGCCTCAAGCAGCACACACGGTTCCTGATATTAATTGCAATGTTGATGATCCTCTTCCTATTCTTCACAAGTACTCTCAGTCTGGAGATTTGACCATTGCTAGTATAATTTCTCAAGTCTATACTTTTTCCAGTCCAATTCTTTTTGATCGTCACCCTTCCAGCGAACTTCAGGATGAAGTAATGTAAGTTGTTCGTTTCTTCCCAGATAAGATTTCTACACCACCATTAATTCACATGGCACAAAGGACAATTTACTTTGAACTGCTAGAATACACTGTATTCATATATACTGCATCTTCAGCTTTGTAAAAAGGAGAGTTTGTATCATTCTTTATTTTGTTATTCAATTTCTATGATTGTTCCAGTATGACTTTCTCCCAAAAGTCAACATTCTAAGAGTTATGCTAACAATCCACGAATGAATAAGGGCAAGATCTATTTCTAACAATTCTTAGGTGTTGTTCCTAAGCAAAACTTCCTGGAATAGTTTTGTATGGCTTAATATTTAGTTCATTGGGGCTTGGTTTTCACTGAAATCAGAAGATCCATAGCAAGAAGTCAATTTTTCACTGAGTTCATACAAGTACCTCAAGCATCTCTGTTGATTATTTGGGGAACATGAACCCGGGTATAACCTAAAGAATTTCCAAATGATAACCACTGTTGTTCAGAAATGCAGATTTGTAATTTTTATTTTTCCATTTTATTTTTTCAGTGATAAGCAAAATTATATTTGTATCACACTTTATGAAGTAATGTGATGTAGAACTGAAACATAACAGTCTTTAACAAAGGATGTAATTTTCACGACAGGGTTGTATTTCAGAGTTACCAATATGTCCTGGCCCTGGTTTTTGCTGTAAAACAGATCAGTGAAAATCTCCAGATCTTGGCCAATGTCACCCTTGGGTTCAACATCTATAATAGCAATTTTAGTCCAAGCTGGACCTTCCTTGCCTCAATGAGACTTCTTTCCATGCACAGCACATTCATCCCAAACTATAAGTGTGACATGGGGAACATTCCCATTGCAGTAATTGGAGGACCTGACATCTGTCTTCACATGTTGAACCTTCTGTCTCTCTACAAAATTCCACAGGTATTCCCAGGATCATATAAATTTCTCTCAGTTCCCATTATAACTAGTTGCAATTCTTTAGAAGCACTGTGTTTGGGACAAGGGAAATATTTCAATATGAAGTTAGGCTTTAGGGGGGTTTAATGAATTCATTAAAAGAAATGATTCATGAAGTGTAATAGAATGGACAAACATCTCTCTTTATGAATCATTAATGAATCAGAACCTGCTCAAGGCACAGTATTTGCGAAGTATCTGTTTAAAAGAAGAATAGAATAGAATAGAATAGAATAGAATAGAATAGAATAGAATAGAATAGAATAGAATAGAATAGAATAGAATTTTTTATTGGCCAAGTGTGATTGGACACACAAGGCATTTGTCTTGGTGCATACGCTCTCAGTGTACATAAAAGAAAAGATATGTTCATCAAGAATCATAAGGTACAACACTTAATGATAGACATAGGGTACAAATAAGCAATCAGGAAACAATATCAATATAAGTTGTAAGGATACAAGCAACAAAGTTACAGTCATACAGTCATAAGTGGAAAGAGATGGGTGGTGAGAGCGATGAGGAGATTAATAGCAGTGCAGATTTAGTAAATAGTTTTTTTTTAATTTAGTAAATAGTTTGACAATTCGTATGGTTATTTCATGCTTATACTTATATATACTGTTGTGTTTGACAAAATAAAGAAAGAAAAAAGAAAGAAAGAAAGAAGGAAGGAAGGAAGGAAGGAAGGAAGGAAGAAAGAAAGAAAGAAAGAAAGAAAGAAAGAAAGAAAGAAAGAAAGAAAGAAAGAAAGAAAGTGGTGAGGGAATTATTTGTTTAGCAGAGTAATGGTGTTCAGGAAAAAACTGTTCTTGTGTCTAGTTGTTCTGGTGTGCAATGCTCTATAGCATTATTTTGAGGGTAGGAGTTGAAATAGTTTATGTCCAGGATGTGAGGGGTCTGTAAGAATTACTTTTTAAAATATGTGTAGAGCTTCTTGAAATATCTTCAGTATCCTTTTTAAAAAAAATAAAGATTGGCATTCATTTAGAGAAATCATGGTAAAGTACACATCCTAACTCAATAACTGTGTCTGCCTAGGTGTGACAGAGAGCCTCCCCCCAGCCCCAATTTGGGAAAGGTGGTTAAGAGGTTCATTGGAGTGAAATGACTTTAGTCATTTGCAATGCAGAACTGGTCATTTTTCAACCTTAATCTCCCTATACACATTTTGCAAAAAATAGTCTCCAGAGCATAAAAGGATGGCTAACTGCCTTATTCCATACTTTGCATGTTTGATACAATGACCCCATTTCAGAGTCCTCTGGAAGCTTATATTATATTAGTTAGTTGTTCTTCCACTTGAAGTTGTAGGTATTAGTCTCCAAATCTGAAAGTGTCTTAACAGAACAGAGTATGAGTATAGTGAAGAGAACAGTAGTGGCAATGCTAGTGGAAAATATCAAGAATGTCCCTCTAACTTAGAATATATGCCAAACATATATAGATACCAATTGTCCAGCTGCTTGCTGTCTGGGTCACCCTTATTTGGCTCAGATGGGATGTTGAAGCCTCTTGCCCAAACTCTTTGCACATTCCAAATTCAAGCCAAGCTCTGAATTGAAACCTGGGTTTGAGCTTTCTTGGTGTTTAGAAAGCAGCAATAAAATTCAGAAAACATAATTTTATTCAGACCAAGTAAAAGGAGACATTAACATGACTTTTGGTTTGATGTGGTTTCTTTTACAAAATTCTCTAGCTCACGTATGGCTCTGCTCCAGTAATGAATAAAGAAACCCAAGATGTATTTTTACAACAGATGTTTCCCAATGAGGCCTTACAACACCAAGGAATCCTTCTGTTGCTGTTATATTTCAGGTGGACCTGGATTGGTCTTCTTTCTGTGAAAGATGAAGCAGGAGAGAAGTTTGTACGGGATGTAGTCCCCAAGTTCTCTCAGCATGGAATCTGCTTTGATTTTATGGAATGGTTCCCAAATGTAGCTTTCTACAGTGATTTTATGGAAGTGATGGATAAAGGACTTGAAATATATAAAGTTCTCATGAGAAGCACAGCCAATGTGATCATTATTTTTGGTGACCTTCGGACCATGTTAATTTTAAGAACACTTCTCCGTTTTTCAGAAGTAGAAGATTTAGGACTGAGAGAAAAAATCTGGATTATGCCAGCAGAAATGGATTTTGCATCAGTATCCCTTAACAGAAACTGGGATATATGTTTCATCCATGGTGCTTTGTCCCTCTCCTCTACGTCAAAGAAAGTGTTGGGATTCCAGGAATTTCTTCGGAGCAGAAATCCAACAACGGAACCACATGATGGCTTTATCAGAGACTTTTGGGAGCAGGTGTTTGATTGCTCATTTCCCAAGTCTAATAAACGAATTAAAAGGCCTGAGAATCTCTGTACTGGAGAAGAGAAATTGGAGACGCTTCCTACTTCTGCTTTTGAACTTAACATGAGTGGCCATAGCTACAATGTGTACAATGCTGTCTATGTCGTGGCACATGCTGTGCAGTCATTGCATTCTTCTAAATACAAGCAAAGAAATTGGGTGAATTTGGAGAAGCAGAAGTTTCAGAACCTACAATCATGGCAGGTAAGTCTAAAGCAGAAAACATCAAAACAATGTATAGTATTTATATTTATAACTTTTGACTTAGATCTTGGAAAAATTCTCCATAACAAAATCTACTTGGTCTTTTTCTTTAAATTCAATCTGCAAAAGACACTCAATATTCCCAATACAAACCTATAGGATATAATTTATAATTTATTATAACAATAAATTATTATATGCATACCCAAACAAACAAGCCATAATAGGCTGTGGAGAAAAGCAAAGTTTTATATTAAGACAGGAAAAAACAAAGATATAGATATGATTAGGGGAGACCTGGCTCAAAAACGGTAACTGTGAAAGGGAACTTTGAGTCCTAGTGGATGATCATTTGAATATGAGCCAGCAGCAGCCACCGCCAAAAAAAGCTAATACTATCCTGGGTTTTATAAAGAGGGATAGAATCAAGATCACATGAAATATTAGTACCACTTTATAAAACCATAGTAAGACCACACCTGGAATATTGCAATCAATTTTGGTCACCATACTACCAAAAAAAATAATGTTGAGACTTTGAAAAGAGCAACCAAGAGAAGAGCAACTAAGATGATCAAAGGCCTGGAGGCTAAAATATACGAAGAACAGCTGCAGGATTTGGGTTTGGCTAGTCTAAAGAAAAGAAGATTTAGGAGTGACACGATAGCAGTGTTCAAGTATTTGTGGGGCTGCCACAAAGAAGAGGGGGTCAAATTATTCTGCAAAGCACCAGAAGGCAGGACAAGAAACAATGCTTGGAAACTAATCAAAGAGAGAAACAACCTGGAATTGAGGAGAAACTTCCTAACAGTGGGGACAACTAACTAATGGAACAGTTTGCCTTCAGAAATCTTGAGTGGTCCATCACTGGAGATTTTTAAGAAGAAACTGGACAGTCACTTATCTGAAATATTATAGGTTCTCCAGCTTGAGCAGGGGATTGGACTAGAAGACTTCCAAGGTCCCTTCCAGCTCTATTCCTGTTTCTGTTCCTGTTCCTGTTCCTGTTCCTGTTCCTGTTCCTGTTCCTGTTCCTATTCCTATTCCTATTCTATTCTATTCTATTCTATTCTATTCTATTCTATTCTATTCTATTCTCAGATGTACTGAACAAGGGGCCGGAATAGCTCAGGCTGTTAGAGCCTGTTATTAGAACACAGTAGCCTGCAATTACTGCAGGTTCAAGCCTGGCCCAAGGTTGACTCAGCCTTCCATCCTTTATAAGGTAGGTAAAATGAGGACCCAGATTGTTGGGGGGGCAATAAGTTGACTTTGTAAAAATATACAAATAGAATGAGACTATTGCCTTATACACTGTAAGCCGCCCTGAGTCTTCGGAGAAGGGCGGGATATAAATGTAAACCAAAAAAAAAAAAAGGACTGAAAATTGTCCATGAAGGAAAAACCTCCTTTAGTTTAGTTTAGTTTATTTAGATTTTTATACCACCCTTCTCCCGAAGGACTCAGGCGATTCACAGCCAAAATAAAAACAATAATAATATACATAATAAAAACAATTATTAAAAATCTTATTACATATCAGGCCAAATTAAAACTATTTAAAACTATAAAACCCCAAATAATTTACAACAATATATTAAAAACTGCTAAAAATTTCTATGCCAGTCCTGTGCGAATAAATAGGTAAGTCTTCAACTCGCGGCGAAAGGTCCGAAGGTCGGGAAGTTGACGGAGTTCTGGGGGAAGTTCATTCCAGAGGGTGGGAGCCCCCACAGAGAAGGCCCTTCCCCTTTGGCAGACGGCACCCTATTTGGCGGACAGCACCCTGAGGAGTCCCTCTCTGTGAGAGCTCACGGGTCGGTGGGAGGCAATCGGTAACAGTAGGCAGTCCCGTAAGTAACCCGGTCCTAAGCCATGGAGCGCTTTGAAGGTAGTAACCAAAACCTTGAAGTGCACCCGAAAGACCACAGGTAGCCAGTGCAGTCTGCGCAGGAGAGGTGTTACATGGGAGCCACGACCGGCTCCCTCTATCACCCGCGCAGCTGCATTCTGAACTAACTGGAGCCTCTGGCTGCTCTTCAAGGGGAGCCCCATGTAGAGAGCATTGCAGTAATCCAAGCGAGAGGTAACCAGAGCATGAGTGACCGTGCATAGGGCATCCCGGTCAAGGAAGGGGCGCAACTGGCGAATCAGGCGGACCTGATAAAAAGCTCTCCTGGAGATGGTCGTCAAGTGATCTTCAAAAGACAACCGCCCATCCAGGAGAATTCAGTTTCCATCAATGCAAAAATGCATGTTCTCATCCTGTCATGTCTGAAGAAATACAGCTCATCCCAGCTTAAATGTGAATTGTGTAGTTACTGTTTAAGCAATAGCAATAGGATGGAACACCCTTTTCAGTTCCTACATATCAACTGGAGATTTAGCAGAAATGAAATAATTTTACCTTCCTTTTATGATTTTTTTTGTTTCTCTCTAATCTAGCTTTGCCCTTTTCTGAGAAGTGTCTCCTTCAACAATAATGTGGGCGAAAAGATCTCTTTTGATAGATATGGAGAATTTATTGGAGGACTTGATATTATAAATTGGATCACTTTTCCAAACAGGTCATTTTCTAAGGTAAAAGTGGGAAGAATAGATCCATTTTCTTCTCCAGACAAAATCTTCAATATCCATCTGGAGTTCATCACATGGCCAGAAAACTTTAATCAGGTAAGAGGATTTAGGTCATCTGTCCTAAATCTTTTCAACAAATTTAAAACAAAATAAATCAAAATCCTAAGCCTTTGTTAAAAGTTATTTCTTAGCTTAATCATTGGGTCACACTCAACTTCCTGGTGCATTTGTTTCCTCTTGTAAGAAGAACAGTCTTGACATTAGGATAATATTTTAATATAAATAGATATGAAGAGTGAAATATAAGCATTAATTGGAAAATTAGAGATTGAATGATGGTATTATTAAACATGCATAAAAATATTATGATTTAATGTAAACACGTGTATTAATAGTAGAATCACATGGATTGGATAATTGGAAAGAACATGAATAGATTTATTCTATATGTTTAAATGATTATGATTGGTACTAGAAGCGTACATTGAAACTTTAATATAAATAGATGTGAAGAGTTAAATAAGGGGAATATGAATAACAAAGCAGGTGAAAGATGAAAGATAGAAAAGAAACATCTTTGAATATTATGGTGACATGGGAAAAAAGCTAAAATAGAGATAGAGATAAGAGGGGAGTGGTAGTATATCAGGGGTGAAATACTCCCAGTTCAGACCGGATTGCGCGGTCTGGTAGCGATGGGGGCTGGTAGTTTGGAGAACCTGTAGCAAAAATCTCTGGGGGCCCCTGCCCACGCCTTGCTGTAAACGGCCTTAAATGACTGCCGCAGCACTTCAAAGGGCCGCACTACAGCTGATCAGTGCTATAGGCAGCTAGTAGACCAGTGCCTCTATTTTTAAAGAAGGTAGACCGGTGCCTGCCAAAAAAGGGCACTTGGTAGACTGGTGCCTCTCAGTAAAACACAATTGGTAGACCGGGGCCTCTATTTTTAAAGAAGGTAGACTGGGGCCTCTCAATAAAAGGTAATTGGTAGACTGGGGCTGTCGTGTCCCACTCCTCCTCTGACGGCCGGGTCGGGGAAGTCCGTATCAAGCGTGCCTCTGCAGCTCTGCCAGAGTCCTATCAGAGTCCTCAGGGCAGGCAGGAATCCAAGGTGTGACTTCAGCAATCCAGATTAGACTTTGCCTGACTCAGAGAATGCCAGAAAGCAGATCCTTTATATAGGCCATGGGGTGCGGCTCCATGACTCAGCACTTATCCAGGCCTGCCCCTCCCTTCCTTTTGCTGACTTCGCCTCTCCATTCTCCGGAAGCGTGGATCTCTCCAGCCTCCAGCTGTTAGTAATACCATCTCATGACTGGCTTCATATTCCTCAGGGTCACATGCTGTGGGGGAGGAGTTTAGTTGCTCCGTTTGACCGGGCATGGTGCCAGGACTGGGGACTAGAGGCATGTCAGGCCATTCGTCTTGCTCGGACTGTCCAGGCATGGTGCCAGGACTGGGGGCTGGAGGCATGCCAAGACATTCTCCTGTACTATCAGTGTCTGGCAGGAGATGAGAAGGGCCCGGCTGCGGCGAGGGGGGCGAGCAAGGCACAACAGGGGCCTCTATTTTTAAAGAAGGTAGACTGGTGCCTCCCAAGTTTTGTATACTTTATTATTTTTATTATTTATTATTATTGACCATGCCCATTCAGTCACCTGACCACCAAGCCACACCCACCAATTAAGCCACACCCACAGAACCGGTAGGGAAAATTTTTAGATTTCACCCCTGTAGTATATGTATATATTAACATAACAAGATATATGCAGTAATAAGAGGGAGGTCTAGAAATCAAAGGGTGGCAGTATTAGGTATGTTTAAACAATATGAAACAATGAAAATGAAATATAATAACTATGAATAATAATTGTATCAAAATGTATGATACTCAGGTATCACACTATTCACACATTGATATATATCTAAATAATATAAAATAAAAAAAACTTGGAAAAAAAAAAGAACAATCTTGGATATGACTTGTGTGATCTCACATAATGCTCAAAAGTTCTCAGGCTTGAAACCAACTCTAGAGATTAAGCAGCAAATTCTTGATTTGAATTTTGATAAAGCCTGAGCAAAGTTCTGTAGTAAATAGTTGTCTCTCGATAGCTCTTTCTCTATCCCTGATGATTCCCATGGCCTTTTTTTCACTCCATAGAAGACAGCATTCATCCTTACAACACTTAATATTTTACTATCCATATTCTGGCAATGAAAGTTTATTAACAGTCCTCTTCTGAATTGCCTAAATTCAGGCTTGGATGGATTGAGAGACAGATTTTTGAATATTGTTATCATCCATCTCATATCACTATTAGAGGTCTGATTCAGTACTTGTCACTTAAAGAAGACAGCGGTATTTTTGTAATGGCAAACTAACTTTACTGAAATTGCTAGGAAAAGTGACAAATTGGAATGAATTGGGATTGCTATAAAAAGTTACGGTTTAGGTTTGGACATTCTTATCTATCTATCTATCTATCTATCTATCTATCTATCTATCTATCTATCTATCTATCTATCTATCTATCTATCTATCTCTTATATTTAATCCTGCATGAAAGGTTTGTTACCAGATCAACTCTTACTTTGTTTAATTAGATTGGATTGTTGCTGAAATATTTCAATTATTGATCAATCAGTTGATCTTTTTATCAACTCTAAAGCAAACCTGCTTTTGTGAATGTGAATTCTATGTGTCATCACACCCTGCATGTTTTAATTTCATGCAAAATTCCTGATCTGAACTGCAATCTGTAAGTTGTATAAGGGCATTCTAGCCATGATTTTGGAATAAAGTATAAAGTTCTTATGTTCTTGTTTTTTTCTTATGCTTTGCTACCTTCCAATAGTGTTAGGCTGCAATTATAGCTCCCATGTTGCCCTAACCATGATGGCTAGATATTGATGTACTAATACAGTACATGGGTTGATGGATATAAAAGTCTATTATAGATTTTCACTTATCTGAAACACCAACTTTTTCATTCACTCATCATTAATTCATTCATTCCATATAGCTGACCATCTCATCAGAATGTACTCTGGGTGGTATAGTGCAATTAAGTAAAACTACAATATAAAAAGGGATTGATGGCTCAATGGTTAAAGATGCTGAGCTTGTCAGCTAGAGAGCTGACAACCTCGGTTCAAGACCGAGCACAGTGTAATGAGTGAGCGCTTGTTCCTACCCCAGCTCCTGCCCACCTAGCAGCTCGAAAGCATGCAAATGCAGGTAGATAAATAGGTATGACTTTAGTGGGAAATCGACAACATTCTGTACTCCTTTGGCTACAGATGGAACCTGTAGCGTGCCCTCTCTGTTGAATCTTTATACTATATACAGTACTTTATGCTGTAATGAGACCCTGAATTTTGAATATTGTCATGCCCAATCCTTGGAACCAGGGGTGGTATTTACTTACCTTTGCTACCGGTTTTCAAATGTGAGTGTGCATGCCTCCTCCACACATGCGCAGAGCCTTCTGTGCATGCGGAAAAGGTTAAAAACAAGATGTGGTGACATTTGGACAGGTGGGCAGAGCCTCCCACCACTGGTGCTACTGTATCGCGCGATCCGGATAGAGCCAACTGAATTTCACCACTGCTAGAACCCTTCAAAGGAATCTTAACATTTTTGTGTGATAACTTTTTTGTGAAGGGGTTGCATGATATGTTTCATCAAGTGTAAATTACATTGAAAGGCATTTATTCAAGATGACAGCTACCTTTGACCAAAATATTTATCATGCACATAATTTTTTCCCCAAGAACATTGCAGGTTCTAACAGCCATTTTGCAATTCTTTGATTATTAAACCAATAAGTCTTATCAATATTTGTCATGCATCCATTTGATTTTGCAGCGTGGAGTAAATCTCAAATCTGTCTATCCTTCTATCCATTTGAATGCTAATATATTATTCTTATTTTTGCGGGAATAGGCGTACCCTATTTCTTTGTGTAATGGTCATTGCCAGAGAGGCTTTCGGAAGACCAAGAAGGAAGGGAGGCCATTTTGCTGTTATGATTGCCTTCCGTGTCCAGAAGGGAAAATTTCAGCTGAAAGGGGTAAGAGATATCATGTACAGAGGGTTCTTTTAAGAGAAAACTAAGTAACGGAAGTGAATCAGCTCCTGAGGAGTTGGCTAGACAAGCAGCTGTGGGTTTTCAATATTCTTATCACTGGTTTGCCATGCACGTACACACTTGTTTTGTGCACACACCTTCTGTGTCTGCGCCCGGCCTTCCATGCATGCGCTTTGCTCGCTCGTGCACTTTCCATGCATGCTGCTGGCCTAGAAAACGTGCTTAAATAGGACTTCATAGAGCTGCGTGGGCTCACCCACAGGAACTTCTACCAGTTCACCTGAACCAGTACAAACCGGCTTAATATCACCTCTGTAGACAGGAATGCAATCCTCTTACTTGTGAAATTATTCATAATAAAAAAGTGCATGAATTGATAGATACACTTCAGATATAAGCACAAGGGAGATGCAGAAATTCGTTATGAAGTATAAGGAGAGAATGGGACATAAAATAGATAGCAATAGCACTTAGATTTATATACCACTTTATAGTGCTTTGCAGCACTCTCTAAGTCAGTGGTTCTCAACCTGTGGGTCAGGACCCCCTTGGGGGTCGAATGACGATTTGCCAGGGGTCGCCTAAGACCATCGGAAATATGGGAAGTATACTTGCGAGTCGAAGAATCGCGCTCCAATGATTGACTCCACAAGCCAGCTGCAGGCTCTTCAAATCACTAGTGGAATTTGGTTTCAGGCGCCATGAATTAAAAAAGAGAGAAATCTTTGCTCTGATGTCTTCCTCTCAAGCCAGCTGCAATCACTCCCAATCGCTAGCCAATATGGCTTCAGGCGCGATAAATTCAAAATGAAAATAATTTTATGGTTGGGGCCGCCACATCATGGGGAATTGTATTAAAGGGGAATTGTATTAAAGGGGTCACAACACTATAAAGCTTGAGAACCACTGCTCTAAGTGGTTTACAGAGTCAGCATTTTGCCCCCAACAATCTGGGACGTCATTTTATTGACCTTGGGAGGATGGAAGGCTGAGTCAACCTTGAGCCAGTCAGGCTAAAAGGACTCGAACTCCTGGCAGTGAGCAGAGTTAGTTTACAATACTGCATATTAACCACTACGCCATAGAGCTTTGAGCTTTGAATTTCCTATTGAGATCTCAGTGCTTGGATTCTTCCCTGACCAGCATGGAGTAAATTTCCATTTTAACCAATCTTTACTTCTGCTACATGGATAGATGCATATATTTTTGGCAATATCTGTGAAGTGGTTTGATTGTATCTTCTTTCTGAGACTGAGAGGCAGTGAATGGCCCAACATCACCCAACTATTTTTCATCTCAAAAGGGAGGACTGGAATTCACATTTTCCCTACTTCTAGATAATCCATCTTTAAGCACTTCATCAAATTGATCATCAAATCAAAGGTCCCTAGAGTATTAAGTGAATAAACTTGTATTTGACCAGTGAAGTGTCTGGATCAGAACCTTCTAGTATTATAGTCCTTTTCAATCATCCCTGGCCAAAATGTCCTTAAATCAGAGTTTTTCAATATTATAGATTCTGTACCAATTGTACAAACACACAGTTTTGTGTCTGGTTGCATACAATTTGGACAAAAGGATAGTTTAGCAGGACTATTTTTTATTCCTCCCATTGATGCCATGGTTATTGGGAGACTGAGACATTATTTCCCATGTTACTTCCAGCAGATTTTGTTTGGGGCATTTGTATGTTTTATTGGTCTCATTTTCATTTTCACATCTCCGCCTGAGTGCCTTGTCATGTTCTGTGAATGGTTTGTTTAGGCACAGGTAACTGTTCTCACGTTCAAGTGTGATACAATGCAATGCAAAGTACGTCATGAACCTGTTCCGTCAATACAATGGTTAGTGTAACAGATTGTAAACTGAATTTTGATTGTTGTTTTTAGATACATCTGACTGTTCTCCATGTCCAGAAGATCAATACCCAAATCATAACAAAAATTCCTGCATTCCAAAAGTCATAACATTCTTATCATATGAAGACTCTCTGGGAATAAGTTTGGCTGTTTGTGCTCTTTCTTTTGCCTTCATCACATCTTATGTGCTCAGGATCTTCATTAAACACAGGGACACTCCCATTGTCAAAGCCAACAACAGGAACCTCACCTACATTATCCTCATCTCCCTACTGTTCTCTTTCCTTTGTGTCTTGTTATTTATTGGGAGACCAAATAAACTTGTATGTCTTCTTCGACAGCCAGCTTTTGGCATTATCTTCTCAGTGGCAGTTTCCTGTTTATTGGCCAAAACCATTGTGGTTGTCCTAGCATTCATGGTTACCAAGCCTGGGTCCAAAATGAGGAGATGGGTGGGGAAGAAAATGGTGAGCTCCATTGTATTTTTCCGCTCTCTTGTTCAAGTCATCCTTTGTGTTTTCTGTCTGATGACATTCCCACCATACCCAGGTTATGATAAGCATTCAGTGTCTCAGGAACTTGTATTAGAATGCAATGAAGTGACCATATTTACTATGTCTTGGGTTTTATGGGCTTCTTTGCCATTGTCAGCTTCTCTGCAGCTTTTCTGGCCAGGAAATTACCTGATAGCTTTAATGAGGCCAAATTCATCACCTTTAGTATGTTTGTCTTCTGCAGTGTTTGGTTATCTTTTGTCCCCAGCTACTTGAGTACCAAAGGAAAATATATGGTGGCTGTGGAGATCTTCTCCATCTTATCTTCCAGTGCTGGCTTGTTGGGTTGTATCTTTGCCCCCAAATGCTTTATCATCCTGTTCAGACCTGAACTGAACAGCAAGCATTTGCTCATGAAGAGATAATTTTTAACTCCTGAAAAATTATTCCCAGTAACTAATGCAAATTCTGTTGGAATGGGATGAGGTCAAACAATTGAAAGTCCATCGACTTGTCATCATAACATATTGTGCTGCTACAAATCAAAGTACTTTTACTACAATTTGATCAGCTCTATTATATTTATTATTGTGCAGAAAAAATATAATCCTTGACTTAGAACCATTTGTTTAGTGATCATTCAAGGTTATAACAACGCTGAAAAAAAGTGACTTGCAAGTGATCCTCCAACTTACTACTGTTACAGCATTCCAGATCTTCCCAAGTAGTTTCTGACAAACATAGTCTATGAGGGAAGCTGACTTAATTTAACAGCTTCACAACTGGGATGATTCATTTAAGATCATGGCAAAACTGAGAGTAAAATTGGGAGTGACTCACTTAGCAACTGCCTTATTTAAGAATAGAAGTTTCACTCACGATTATGGTTGAAAATTGAGAATTAGTTGCAATGTGACTGCTCTAAACATATTTACATTGATTTTCAATATTCTAAGTAGTGAAGATAATAAGGCATTTTCAAAGTCTGATAGAATTCTAATGCCACTATAGATATTTTATCTCTGGAAGGCATCAAGATATTGTCCATGTCTGCACTAATTCAGAAGTATCAGAAGAATTAATTTATGTTCCAATTGTAAAGTATGCACTTATATAAAGCACTTGACTTTTGTATATCACAATGGGAAAATCAACTTTGTAGTATGACTTTTGCCTGTATTAAAGCTGCTTACAATTTTCCAAAGAGCTGGATTAATGGAAACAGACTCTTAAGCATCTTGAAGTCAGGATGCTTAAGAGTCTGTTTCCATAAATCCAGATCCAGATTTAATTAAATAAAAAATAAAATAAATTGAGCAAAACTCAAAAAATTTGCAGTGAAGTGAGAACATGTAGAAAAAAGAGCACTATTTTATTTGTCCTTTCTTGTAGTTTCAATCTCCAGAATTGAGAATCAGTACTTAATTCTTTGGAAAGCATATGTCTGTATTGTAAACAACTTATTAAGTTTACATATGGGCACACATGCTTGCTTTCCTTGTAAGTTATCATTTGAGATATTGAAATATCCAAGATATAAAAAGGTTCTCAAGATTTCCTCCCTCAGGGAAGGCTTCAAGCCATGGTTTTGAAAAGAATCCCACATCCCATTTTTCACAATCTATCTTCTAGATATACCAGGTTATGGCTATAACTACCAACATGGCATAGCAGTGATAATCATTATCCGCTGTACATGCAATAGACATAATTCTAGTTTATTGTCAATCTACATCTCTTTCCAAATGAAATCATTACGATATTATGCTGCTGGTCATTAAGCCATTTCAAAGCGATAGATTCTACAAAATGATTGACACCCCTACAAATTGTTATTTTTGTAATTCTCTTTCTTCACTTAATACATCTCTATAGTGATATACTGCCCAACTTTTGTTGTTGCTCTAAATCAGGGGTATCAAACTCACAGCGTCACATCATCATGTGACATATCACAACTTCCTCCCGTTTGCTAAACCCGGGGGGAAGGGGAGTGTCCAGCGTGTGACATATCTGGCTCCCGGGTTGCAAGTTTGACACTCCTACTATTGTTGGTTAAAGTCTCTGTCAAGTCTGGGTCTAAAATGAGGAAATGAATGGAGGAAGTGAGGTCCATTGTATTTTACTGCTCTCTTTTCAAGCCACCATTTGCGCCTCATAGCTGATCACATTCCCATCATTCCCACATTTTTATCAACATTCAATGTCTCAGGAAATTGTAGTGGAAGGCAATGAAGGATTTCTGGTCATGGTTTATTGTGTTTTGAAATTCATTTGTTGACTTCAGCTTTTCTAGCCAGGAAATTACCTGACAGTTTCAACATAGCCAAATTCTCTACTCTCAACAATCTTTTGTTCTGCAGTGTTTGTTTTTTCTTTACTCAAGTCTACTTCTTCATTGTGTTTGGACCTGAACTAAGCAAGAAGCATCTACTAAATAAAAGAAGGTACTGAAAACTAAAATGTTGTCATGAACCAAAGAAAGAAACTGAAACTTCACAGTCATATTGAGAAGGATTTTTTTATATCCTGAGGAAATTTTAGGCTAATGGTAACCAAAAATAAACTTTTCATCCCCATTCACAGATTAACCAGAGTCCTCTTTATATTCTTTGAATTTCAACTCAGCTAGATAAAACTGAGAAGATCATTGAGATCTTGTTTCCTTTCAGAAAAGCTGAATAGGAGCATTTTGTTAAGGCTGCTTGGCTAGGAAGGGTGGCCTTTCTCACTTCTAAGAATAAAATAGAAGACAACTATTGCTTCATCCTGCCTTTCCAATTGCCTCATCATTTGACTGTGATTCCTCTGCCATGTTTGTTATATTTCAGAGTTTGAAATATTCTGGTCCCATCTACCCTCTAAAATGACACAGATACAACTTTAGTACCATTCAAAATATGTAACATGAAAGCAAGCTTCTCACTTAGCATACATTGTTTTGGTTGCTTTCTACAGGAATAAACTTCTTATTCTTGTTCTTCCTTAGTCCAATGTCACACAAAAATGACATTTGCTAAGGTATAATAAACACGTTTTCTTTTTTGATACCTCTTTGTAAAACCTCTTATGTTAATCATAAGAAACATAAACATGGTGTTTCTTATCATTATCAAATTAACATCAAACTTAGTTCTTTCTGTGTCTCACGAGAGCTGCCATAGCCATCAAAACTGCAAATCAAAACTGAACTGTGTGTAATTCCCAGCTAGACATGGAGATAGAGATAGAATAAACATTTCTGTAAGATTTCAGAGAAGTTGTAATTATAAACACATAAATTACCTTTCAGGTAATTATCAAATCAATCCCAATTATTTCTACTTCTTTTACAAGTCCCTGGACCAGTGAGATAGGTCAAACAAAATTGTAATCAAAGACAAAGGTGTTACCATTCTTGATCTGGAATTGAAGAAACTTCATTTATTTTTTATTAAAAATGCTTATTTGACTACAAAAGCCACCTAAACCAGCAAAGTAGTCTTTAAAATGAGGCTATGCTATTTAGCAAAGAAGTCAATAAGAGATCATGTGAAGTCAAAGAAAGTGATAAAAAAACCCGGAATTATGTCATGCAAGTTTTCTATCCTGGTTGTCACGTTTTTGCCTCACGTGCTCTGCAAAATTCCTCACATGAATTGCACCATCAGTGATCCTCTTCCGATTCTTCATAAATACTATCAGTTAGGAGATATTATCCTTGGTGGAATTTTGTCTCAGATCTACATATTTTCAAACACGATTACCTTTCAGGAACGACCTTCTACTGACCTTTTCTATGAAACTGAGTAAGAGACATAGAAAATGTATTTGTGAAAGTATTGCTCTGTTCTGCCTGAACCTTCTTTTGCTAATCTTTCCTCCTACCTTCTTTCTCTCATAAAGGCACAGATGACTATGCAAGTCCCCGTTCATGAACATGGCAATTGCTTAAGAATGTTTGGATTATGAGATCCAAGCAAACATTTGGATGTAAAATTGCGTGCAGTCTCACCATGTATATACAGCATGATTAAGTTGATTAAGTTTTGGATATTTGTGGTTTAGATGGTGAATTTCTCTGCTCACTCTTTGGTATGGTTTAAACTATTTTATATGTATGTAGTTGGTGAACATTGACAGGATCACCTTGAACCATGAGATCAGTGGCAAATAAATTTGATAAATAAATGAAAGATTGAATAGAACAGAATAACAGAGTTGGAAGACACCTTGGCGATCATCTAGTCCAACCCCCTGCTTAGACAGGAAACCATACACCACTTCAGACAAATGGTTATTCAACATCTTCTCCAGTGTTGGAGCATTTACAACTTCTGGAGGCAAGTTGTTCCACTGATTAATTGTTCTAACTGTCAGGAAATTTCTCCTTAGTTCTAAGTTGCTTCTCTCCTTGATTAGTTTCCATGCATTGCTTCTTGTTCTACCCTCAGGTGCTTTGGAGAATAGCTTGATTCCCTCATTTTTGAGGCAGACCCTGAGATATTGGAACACAGCTATCATGTCACCCCCTAGTCCTTCTTTTCATTAAACTAAACACACCCAGTTCCTGATATATGAATCAATATTTATTCAGGGTTATTAAAATTAGATAAAATGGCATTTATTAGCCAGAAATCTTATTGCTTTGTAATATATGCCATCTTTTGATCAAATTCTCCACAAGTCAGCCTTTAAATTTCATTTCAGGGTGGTGACTCAGCTCTACCAACACATTTTGTCTTTGGCATTTGCTGTAAAGGAGATCAATGAAAATCCTCATATTTTGCCCAATTTCACTCTGGGCTTCCATATCTATAACAGTCATTTTATTGCAAGCTGGACCTATCACGCCTTAATGGAACTCTTCTCAACACAAGGCAAGTTCATTCCTAACTACAGGTATGATGCAGAGAACAATCCAATCTCAGTCATTGGTGGTCCTAATTCAGAAATCTTTATCCACATGGCAGCTATCCTGTCTGTTTACAAGGTTCCACAAGTAAGGTATTTTCTTTTCTTTTTAAATTTTATTTTCAAATGCTATCGTTCATAAACACACACACAACTTTAACTGTTCCCTCCCTCTATAAAGGCAGCATCCCAGCAGAGGGAGGGGACGGTTAAGGTTTCTACGAAGGCTGCGCAGTACATGTTATTTGTGTATTCACAGTGGAAGTGTTTTTTTTTTTTAAAAGGACTTGTTCGCGAAAGAGAAGAGTGAAGAAAAATGGCCCGTACCAAGCAGGCTGCCCGCAAATCCACTGGTGGCAAAGCTCCACATAAACAGCTAAGAAAAAGCTGCTAAGAAAAGCACCCTCTCTATTGGTGGAGTCAAGAAACCTCATTGCTACAGACCTGGTACTGTGGCACTGGATGAGATTCACCGTTACCAAAAGTCAACAGGACTTTTGATTTTCAAGCTTCCATTTCAGAGGCTCGTAAGGGAAATTGCCCAAGATTTCAAGACAGACTTAAGGTTCCAGAGTGCAGCCATTGGCACACTGCAGAAGGCCTATTTGGTGGGTGTGTTTGAAGACACAGATCTCCATGCCATCCATACCAAGAGAGTTACCATTATGCCCAAAGACATCCAGTTGGCTCATAGGATATGGGGCGAGAGGGCTTAAAAGGAAGCAGTTCTTACGGTGTTTTGTAGTAAATTCTGTTTCAATTTGTGACCTTTTTTTTGTATGAAATTGTTTATAATATGTCACATTTGTACATTCCATCTTTCACTCAGGATGAATGCTAGCAGTGACTTTTCACATAAAACTCAGTGATGTGAGCCCTGTTGCTCAGTTGTGACAAATTGCTCATGTGCAGAAGGAATGGGTGATCTTTCATTCTTTTCATAGGTGTTTCTGTATGGTTTTTTCTTTTTGCAATTTTTTAATTTTTTTTATAAACATAATAGTAAAAAACATCATTGTGAACAGATTGTCAGTCAAGTACATGCTTAAACCCATTTCAAATTTCATCCTTCATTGTATTCTATACATTTCCTTCTTCTTCATTCAAATTAATAGTTTTTGCACATCTCTAGTAAATGTTGTGTTCCATGCCGTTGAAATTTTAAATGAAGTCTAGTCCCCATATTTAAATTCCCTAAAACCTCATTAATAATTCTTCTATTAGCTTCTTAAATTCCACAAATTTAAACATATCTAGATTACTTTTAATCAGAGGTCAGACCATCTAAAAATCTTTTCATAAAGCTGCCCTGCAATCACATAGACATTTCCATCATTCTTAGGATTAGTCCTGAAATCACAAAGACTATTCCCTCTTATCAACTTCCTCTGCCTCTAAGTAACATATGTTTAGGTGTTTTTGTATGTTAATGACTTGTTGGGTGGCTAAAAGTGTAAGGTACGAGAATTGATATAATTGTGTACAGGGTCCATTTGCAGCTGGTTATAACTTGATTCAAGTGTTTCACAGCTGGAGCCGTTAAGTCTGACCATAAATCACTGTGTCACAATGTGGACTTTCTGAAGGGGTAAAGTCTAAGTCTTAACCACAGCGTAACTTACAGTTTCCTTAAAAATTTTTTTTTAATCTGGCAGCTATAGAATACACTATGTGCATTTATAATAGATATTTTATATATCATAGTGTCAGCATTTTTAAGTTAAACGTTTTACATAAAAATAATAATAATAAAAAACCACACACACACATACTGTTTTTGGCATAAAGCTAAGTAGTCACCTGAATAAGTGCTCTAATTAAAATAATGACACTTTTATTTTTGTTGTTGTTGTTAGTTGCAAAGTCATGTCCGACCCATTGCGGCCCCAAGGACAACATTCCTCCAGGCCTTCCTATCCTCTACTACCCTCTGGAGACCATTTAAGTTCACACCAACTGCTTCAGTGACTCCATCCAGCCACCTCATTCTCTGTCGTCCCGTTCTTCTTTTGTCCTCAATCTTTCCCAGCATTCTCCAGTGAGTCCTTCCTTCTCATTAGGTGGTCAAAGCATTTCATTTTCATCTTTAGGGTCTGGCCTTCTAAAGATCAGTCAGGGTTGATCTCCTCTAGGACTGACTTGTTTGTTCGCCTTGCAGTCCAACAGGAGCCTTCTCCAGCACCAGAGTTCAAAGGCCTCAATTCTTTGGCGCTCATCCTTTCTTATGGTCCAACTTTCACAGCCGTACATTACAACTGGGAAAACCAGGTTTTCTTTTTATTAATATAAATAAAAACATATTCAAAATCCATATGGACAGTGTTTTGTCTGGTTGCAATTCTTTTGAGTAATAAGCATCACAGTAATGATAATAGTATTCTCTAATAGTAGTCTCATAATAACAGTGCTTTTCCCTCATAACATCAATACATATTAATTGTTAATACTAATCAAAATGAATAAGTAACAGTAAACAATCCTAATAATAAGATTAGTCATTCTCTTATGGATTTTGACATTCTAACTAATGACACCTTGATCTTTCAGCAACGAGGAAGTATTTATTAAAATATTTTCATATTAAAAATAGTTCTGAAGGAGTCCTTGGTCCATAGCTTTTGATATTAGACAGCGCAGGATTTGACTCTGCTATCATAAATAATGATTTGGGTTTTGGGTCAGTGAATAAACTTGATTGGGGGCGTGATGGCTTAGCAGTTAAAGATGTTCAGCTTGTCAGCTGGGTTCGAGACCCAAGTGCCATGCAACAGAGTGAGCTCCCATTCCTGTCCCAGCTTCTGCTCACTTACCAGTTCGAAAGCATGCAAATGCAAGTCGATTAATAGATACCACTTCAGCGGTAAGGTTACAATGTTCCATGATCCTTTAGCATATAGCCATGCTGGCTACATGACCACAGAAAATGTATTCAGACAACACTGGCTCCCTCAGCCAAGAGATGAGCACCATGCCCTAGGGTTGGACATGACAGGGTAGGGAAACCTTTACCTTTATAAAGTTGATTAGCAAAATAGCATCGAATTCAGGATAAAATGTGGTACCCAAGAGTCCCCTAGTAGAGACATCCTGGAGCTTTTCTATTTTAGCTCACAGTCTAACCAAAGTTAAGATTTGTCCCTAATATTGACTGACATGACAAAATCAGAAATAACTTGAACTTGACCTCTAGGATTTGTCTGTAGGAAAAATACATGTAATTTGGGACAGAGCTATGTGATGCACACAGGCATGATTGACATGCCTTTATATATTAATTATTCTAACAACTGGCCCCTGGTCAATCAGATACTTCCTGCCTAAGGCAAGACTACAACTCATGGCCTCCAGGTTTACAGCCTGGTTCCTTTACCACTACACCAAACTGGTTATCTAGGATATTTCAACAATTTATAGACACTCCAAATGGAATAATGACCTTCATTACCAAATGGTATAGCCAGTAACCCTCATTCATCCGTACTCACTGAATCTAACTGAAATTGAAATATTTAATCAATTTTCAGATCTCTGTCCCATGCCCTCTTTTTTCTTTCTTTCTTTCTATTTTAGTTCACCTATGGTTCTTCTTCTGAGTTAAGTAGGAAAGCTCAGATTGCTTTGTACCACCAGATGTTCCCAAATGTCAACAGACAATGCAGAGGAATTCTTCAGTTACTCTTACATTTCCAATGGAGGTGGATTGGGGTATTATATGACAACGATGACAACGGAGAGAGATTTGTCCAGAAAGTTGTTCCCATGTTTTCTCAGAAAGGAATTTGCTTCGATTTCATTGAAAGATTCCCAGTAATCACTTTTGTTGATCACATTGACAAGATGGTGACGGAAGGATTTCAAACATACCATGCTGTAACGGAGAGCACTGCTAATGTTTCTGTTATTTATGGTGATATTAAGACCATGGTGTTTATTAGAATGTTTCCCACCATACTAAAATATGAGAACATCGCAGCAATAGCAGTGTGTAAAGTCTGGATTATGTCAGCTCAGATGGAGTTCACATCCCTTCCCTTTCAAAAGCATGAGAATATAGACTTCCTCCATGGCGCCCTCAGCTTTGCAATCCATTCAAAGGAGATATTAGGATTCCAGGAGTTTCTTCATATGAGAAAACCTATCTTGGAAAAGGGAGAGAGAAATGGTTTTATTCGGCCCTTCTGGGAAGAAGCATTTGAATGTTTGTTTCCTGGATCCACGCTGGACAGCCAAGCAACAGTGACCTACACAGGTGTGGAGAAGCTGGAGGCACTTCTTTCATCTGTTTTTGAGATGAGTATGACTGCCCATAGCTACAGCATCTATAATTCAGTCTATGTTGTGGCACATGCTTTATACGCTATGCTTTCCTTGGGAGTCAAGAGGACAGCAAGGGTCCATAAAGGAAGAGAGATCCTTCTCAATCAATTTGTCTGGAAGGTAATAATCTGTGCAAACTGATATGACTAAGTGGCTCAGCAGCTGACTGGGTGGCTCAGTGGCTAAGACACTGAGCTTGCTGATCAGAAAGGTCGGCAGTTCGAATCCCTAGTACAGGTCTCCTGCGTGAGCAGCGGGTTGGACTAAATGACCTCCAAGGTCCCTTCCAACACTGTTACTGAGGGAAATCATCTTTTTTTTTTATAAAAAAGTTTTATTTTTACATTCAAATCCAACAACTCATCCAATGTACAGTCATATACAATTAGTCGGGCTTGCCCAGTCACCACCCCCTCCTTTTAACTCTCTTCCCTCTTCTGCTACTTTCCAGACCTTCCTTCCCTTCTCTTATCTACATCCTCTCCTCCCTCCACCCTACACCTTCCTTGTCCCTCTTCTACCCCTCTTTCTTCCTCTTCTCCTCTTTCCTACCTCCTCTTTTCTCCTCCTTTCTCCCTCCCCACCATTCTAAAATGGTAGCTGGGCAGACCCGACCCTACATTAATTATATTTATACATCTTCAATAATCCCTGTATATTAACCATCACTCCATCCTCTACCCTCATCCCCCCAATTCCCTCCCCTTACCCCGCCCCCACCCTGACTTCCCAGAACAAAATGCGGGGTATCAAAACTAATAATCATAATCCAAAATAAATCTTAAATTATAATCTCTAGTCACTCCACACATAATCACACTCTCAATTCCCCTTTCCTTCAAAAAATATATCTAATACAGGGTGTCAAACTCATTGTGAGCCAACTATGACCATGGGTCAGTTTTATTGGCCTGCAGCAAATTCTGAAAATATAATTTTTTTTTTATAAAAAAAGTTTTATTTTTACAATCTTATCAAATAATTCATCCAATGTACAGTTATATACAATTAGTCGGGCCTGCCCAGTCACCACCACCCTTTTTAACCTTCTTCCCTCTTCTACCTTCTTTTACTTTCCAAACCTTCCTCTCCTTCTCTTATCTACCTCCTCTCCTCCCTCCACCCTACACTCTTCTCCCTCTTCTACCCCTCTTCCTTCCTCTTCTCCTCTTTCCTACCTCCTACTCTCTCTTTTTTCCCTCCCCACAGTTCTAAAATGGCAACTGGTCAGACCCGACCCTACATTAATTATATTTATACATCTTCAATAATCCCTGTACATTAACCATCACTCCATCACTAACCTCAACCCCCAATTCCTTCCCTTTACCCCCACCCCCCCCGACTTCCCAGAACAAAATGCAGGGTATCAAAACTAACAATCATAATTTAAAATCCTAAATTATAATCTCTAGTCTCTCACGCTTATTCACACTCTCAATTCCCTCTCCTTCAAAATATATCTAATACAAATTATTTCCTAAATTTACTCATATGCTATTTGATATTTTTTTATCTGATACTTATTTTGAATATAATCAATCCACATTTTCCATTCTAAAATATATTTTTCTTGTGTATAGTCTTTCAAGTAAGCAGAGATTTTTGCCATTTCTGCCAGATTTGATACTTTAAGAGTCCATTCTTCAATTGTAGGTAATTCTTCTTTCTTCCAATATTGAGCAATCAAAAGTCTTGCGGCTGTTATTAAGTTCAGAATCAATTTAGTCTCTATAGCTGTACAATCCATAATTATTCCTAGTAAAAGAACTGCGGGTAAACTTAATCTTCTTTTCAAAATATTCTGCATGATCCACCATACTTTAATCCAAAATGCTTTAACTTTTTACAAGTCCACCATATATGATAATAAGTAGCATCTTCACAATCACATCTCCAACATTTAGCCTGTACATTAGGATACATACATGACAATTTTTGGGGTCTAAATGCCATCTATAAAACATCTTATAAAATTTTCTCTCATATTTTGCGCTTGTGTAAATTTAACATTCCTCACCCAAATTCTTTCCCAAGTTTCCAACATTATTGGTTGCTGAAAATTTTGTGCCCACTTAATCATACAATCCTTAACCAAATCAGTCTCTGAATCTATTTCTACTAATACATTATACAACCTCTTAATATGCTGTTGACCTTGATCTCTCATTTGTTTTAACAAATTATCCTCAATTTGCTTAACACCTATTTTTGATCTAATTTCCATCTAGCTTGTAATTGTCCATATTGGAACCATGTATAATTTTTCCCTTCTTCCCCCATCTTTTCTCTAGATTTTAATTGTAATTCCCCCTTTTCTATACAAAGAAGTTCTTTATAGGTAACTACCTCCATCTTTTGATATATATTTATATTTTCTATCATGTGTCTCGGGTTTGCCCATATTGGAATCTTTCCATCTAATTATATTGATATTTCCTCCAAACCCTCAATAATGCATTTCTAATTATATTATTTTTAAATATTTTATCAACTTTCTTATCATATAATAAATAGGCATGCCACCCATATAACAAACCATAACCTTCTATATTCAGAACTCTTTCCTCAGTTAAATTAATCCAATCAGTAATTAATGATAAAACAACTGCTTCATAATACAATTTTAAATTAGGCATTTTAAGACCCCCCCTTTCCCTTATATCCTGCATTATTTTTAATTTTATTCTTGGTTTTTTGCCCATCCATACAAATTTACTAATCCCCTTTTGCCATTCCTGTAATTTAATATCATTCTTAAACACCGGTATCATTTGAAACAAAAACAAAAACCTGGGCAAAACATTCATTTTTATAGCCGCTATTCTTCCCAGCAAAGATAGTTGTAACTTCTTCCAACTCTCCATTTCTTTCCATACCTTCTGCCACAATACCTCATAATTATTTTTGTATAATTTAACATTTGAAGCTGTAATATATATTCCTAAATATTTAACCTTTTTAACGATTTCAAAACCTGTAGTTCTTTCTAACTCTTCTTTTTGTTGTATATTCATATTTTTAGTTATCATCTTTGTCTTTTGCTGATTCACCTTAAATCCAGATACTTTACCATACTGACCAATTATATCTTTTAAACCAGTTACTGAGTATATTGGTTGAGATACAGTAACAACCAGGTCATCTGCAAAAGCTCTTAATCTATAATCTTGATGTTTAACTCTAATTCCCTTTATTCGATCGGAACCACGTATGTTATTCAGAAGAATTTCTAAAGTTAAAATAAAAAGTAATGGGGACAAGGGACATCCCTGTCTCGTCCCTTTCTCAATTTTAAAAGTTTCTGTTAACCCACCATTTACTATTATTTGTGCTGTTTGCTTCTGATATATTGCTTTAATTGCATGGATAAAATAATCCCCAAATTGCATTTTTCTATTACTTTAAACAAAACTGCCAATCCAATCTATCAAAAGCTTTTCAGCATCCAAAAAGGAATGCCGCTGATACTTGGTTGTTTCGTTCCAAATATTCAAGTAAATTTACGATTTGCCTCACATTATATCTCATCTGCCTACCCTTAATAAATCCTGACTGATCATTATGAATTATTTGATTCATCACTGGCATTAATCTATTAGCCAATATCTTGGTAAATATCTTGTAATCAGTATTTAAAAGTGATATAGGCCTATAATTCTCTGCTTTAATACCATCTCGATCTTCCTTCGGTATTAACGAAATAAAGGCTGTCCTCCATGAAGGGGGAACATCTCCTCCCATTTGAATTTTATTAAATAACTCTTTAAGTGGTTCAACCATCTCATTTTGTAAATTTTTATAATAAACAGCTGTTAAACCATCTGTTCCTGGTGCTTTACCGATTTTAAGTTGTTTAATTGCTAACAAAATTTCCTCTGAAGTAATTAATTGATTCAGTTCTTCTCTTTGGTTTTCTGTAAGCTCACAAATATTTTGTTGTTGTAAATATCTTTCTATCTCTGTATCATCAATCATATCCCTAGAATATAACTTACTATAATACTCTAAAATGCTTTTTTAATCAAGTTCTTTTGATAAACTTCCTTACCCCTATATTCTATTTTATCAATCATTCGTGATTTCTGTTTTTTCCTTATTAAATAGGCAAGCCATCTTCCTGGCTTATTGGCATTATTAAACGTATTATGTTTTACATATTGTAAATTAATTGCTACTTGATCTGCCATCAACATATTAAACTGACCTCTTAATATATTTATTGATTCTTTTATTTTACTATTTCCTGGGCTATTTATCAATAATTGTTCTTTCTTTTAATTTCCTCTTCCAGTTCCTTTTCTTTTCTGCAATTTATTTTTGTATTTAATATTCATTTGTATAAGATTTCCTCTCATATAAGCCTTACTGAGTCCCAAATCATCTCTATAGATGTCTCTTTTTCATATTCATAATAAAAATTCTTTCATTTGCTTTTTACATTCATTTACATTTTGTTCATATTTAAACAAATTCTCATTCAACCTCCATGATCTCCTAGCCTCCTTTTCCCGATCAAATTCAATCCAAACCGGACTATGATCAGATAAAGTTCTTGAACAAATCTTAGTCTTCTTCACTCTAGAATACAAATCATTAGTAATCAAAATAAAATCAATCCTCGAAAATGATTGGTGCCTGTCAGAAAAGAAGGTAAAATCCCTCTCTTCTGTATTATGTTCTCTCCAAATATCTCTTAACTCCAAGTCCTCCATCATTTCAAAAAAAACCTTTGGTAATTTTACCGGCTTGATATCTTCCTTAAACTTTTTTTGTCTTTTTGAGTATCCAACACACCATTCCAATCACCCATTAATATATATGATTTATAATCCCAAAATACTATTCTTTTATGTAAAAACTTGAAAAAATTTTCTTGTTGTTGATTCAGCATAAACTCCTATTAATAATGTCTTCTTTCCTCCAACAAGAGTTCAATAGCAATGTATCTTCCTTGCTTATCCACCTCAATTAATTTTGCTGATATATCCTTCTTTATATATATAACTAAACCATTTTTTCTCCCCAAAGAGGAGGCAACAAAATGTACTCCCAGTTTTGAATTTATCAAATATTTCTGGTCTAAAGATCTAATATGTGTTTCTTGTAAACAAGTAATGTCATTTTAAATTGTTTCAAATAATGAAATACTTTCCTTCTCTTCTGGTGAATTCAAACCATTAACATTCCAAGATAATAGTTTAATTGCCATTATCGGCCAAAGGAAACTTTTGGAACACTAGCCGCAGATCACATTTTGCTTTAGGCCTTGCTCCTCCCACTGTTTCCGTTGTAGTAGTTGCCAGTTGTTGTTGTGCCTTCATCTCTTGTTCCTTGCGTTTAGCAGCAGCTCTTGTCAGCCTTTGTTCTTTTGAATCTGGACCCGTCATAGGTATTTCCAACACTTGTAATAAATCTTCTTCCATCACAATCTGTTCTTGTACCTGCTTCACTTCTCTTTCCTTCACTTCAGTCTCCTTTCTTCTAGCATCCAGTGGAGAAGACTTCCAACTTTAATGCCTCAACATAAAATTCTCTCGCTTTTCCAACTGTATTGAGACGATGTACTTTCCTGCATAATATACTATTATACCAGTTGGAATATCCCATCTATATTCAATCTGACGTTTTTAAGTTCATTCACCAGGAAGGCAAATTCCTTTCTAGCCCTTAACATTTTGGTGGAATTTCCTTTAATATTAAAATATCTGACCAGCAATCTGAATCTTCTCCCCTTATATGAGGCTTGCAAAATCTGATTTCTCACTGTTCTATTTGTAAAATAAATAACAACATCCCTTGGCAACTTTTTTGCCTTGCTATCCAAGAATTCACGATATATTTTATCAATTTGATAAGCCACATCTGCTGGACGAGCTGCTAATATCTCAGCAAATACTTCAGAAAAATTTCCTTAAATCCTCTTCTTTATTCTCTTTCAGACCACGAATTCTTAGAGCAAATTCCATATTTCTGTATTGTATCAAAACTATTTCATCATCTGTTTTTCCATTTTACTTTGAAATTCAGCCATTTTATTTTCTAATTTTGAATTATGTTGCTTAATTTCTTCAACCTCCTCTTCTAATAAAATCACATTATTTGCCAAACTTTGTACTGCAATTACAAATCCTTCCTTAACTTCTTTATTTCCACTTGAATTTCTGATATCTGCTCTTTCATTTCAGACATCTCATCAGTTATTACTTTAAATTTTCTTGCATAAAGTCTTTTAAATTCTCTTGTACGCCTCTAAGTTCAATGTTCTAGTCTCTGCTGTATGAGCTGGAGAGGCACCAGCTGAGGAGATTCCAGAGCCCTTTGTTACAGTAGACTTTAATTGTTTGGCTGCCATCTTCTATAAAATTATTTATTTATTTCCAACTTAATATTCAGTTTAAATCTTCTTAACCTCTGGGAAACACAGTCTTTTAAAGCTTTTTAAAGCAATATTTAAAAGAAAATCTCCCTAGATTCTAGGCAGCAAAGAGTTAAAGAGTTAAAGCAGCAAGTAACATGCAAATTACCAACTGCAGACAAACGCTGAAAGTATCACTTTCGCTTTTCCACTCGTTAACTTGTTAACAATTCGCCTCCATTTTCTTGCTGTTTTCAAACTTGTTACAAAGTATCGGGAATCGGCAGCTACTTGCATAAAGTTCTCCCACTTTCGTTCTGTCCGGTATAATCCTTTATTGTCCAAAATAAATCTCGGCGTTTGGTCGTGGTGATTGGTTCCGCCCAAGCAGAAGAATCTCTCGGATCTGGAGCTCTTGGGTTGCTGGAGGAACTTAACCCTTCAAACCCCTTTTTCTCAGGGCTTTAGGGAAATTCAACCTCTGCCCTCAGCTCACCCCTCCTCTTCTCCCGAAGAGGGGTTTCAACCGCTGGACAGCAGATTTAAGCTGTCCTAGCGATTCCACAAAATCCAGAGGTTGGTGATCGTAAAGATCACCGCCATCACCTACGGTGCCAAACCGGAAGTCAATTCTGAAAATATAATTGAATATGGCCCGCACATGGCTAATGTGACCAGACGTCCCGCTCACCAAAAAAACTTTGGACACCCCTGCCTTAAGAACTGCCGTCTAATTCCTGGCTTCCCCAGGACTGAAACAGGAAGACCTTTGGGAGCAAGGAACGACTTGCCGAAGCCACTGGCGTCTCTGGCGGGATTTCACGTCCAGCATTCCGCGCCTGGGAGCCTCTTGCCCGCTTTTCTAAGAATTTCCCTTTGGGCGGAAGTTGTTTGACGCGAGGCAACGCCCTCCACCGCAGCCCCGTCTCCGCCCGGCGGGGTCCCTGGGAGGGCCCGACACCCGCTCGGTGGACGGGGGGCCGGCCCCCATCCTGGCCCCCAAGGAAGCAGCCGCTTGCCCGGTCGCAGATGCGGGAGGCTCCGCTGAGGTGACCCCCGCCCACCCGGGGCTGCGGGCCGGCCATTCCGCCACTGGGCTGTAGGGGGCGCCCGGGACATCCACGGCTCCAGCCCGGCCCACCAGACAGAGGAGGAGGCGGGCGGGCAGGTGGCAGAGCTGCCGGCGCTGCTCTGGGCGCCCTCGGCTCGTGGCGCCGCGCAGGTAGGCTCTCCAGGCGGGTCGGCAGAGCAGGGCTGGATGGGCGGGGGAGCGGAGCGGAGGAGGATGGGAGGGTCGAGCTGCTGAGTGGGCCCTGCTGCCGGGGCTGCCGAGGGTCCCAGCGGGAACGGGACGCTTCTGCTCCCCGGAGAACCTCCGGGCGGGGGGCAGTGAAGGCGGGTTGTCCCTCTCCAGAGAGCCGAAGAGACCCCCCCACCCCACCCTGCCCCCCGCGGTGTTGCCACAGCTGGGGAAGATGGCAACGTCCTGGGATGCCGGGATGCCTAAGGGGGATGAAGCCCTTCCTCGCAAAGAGTCTTTGGGGCCCAAGGCAGCTTGGCTGGCCCTGTGCCCCATGGGGCATTGCCAGGTCGTTTCTCCAAGGGCCAAACTCCTGGCTGACCCACAAGGCCCTCGGAGGGAGAACAGCCGGCCTCCCTACCACAGCGCTGCCTCTTCCCAAAAGGGAAGTTTGTTTGTTTGTTTGCCTTTGAAGGTGTCTCTCACCCACTTGGCTTGTTTCTGTTTCATTTTGTCTGCCTCTGAGAAGGACTGGCTGGCTGCAAAACTCTTGTGGCTTGAGGCTATTGGCACTCACTGGTCTCCTGCCTCTTTATTGCCCGAATTTAACAGGGGGCGTGATGGCTTAGCAGTTAAAGATGTTCAGCTTGTCAGCTGGGTTCGAGACCCAAGTGCCATGCAACAGAGTGAGCTCCCATTCCTGTCCCAGCTTCTGCTCACTTACCAGTTTGAAAGCATGCAAATGCAAGTCGATTAATAGATACCACTTCAGTGGTAAGGTTACAATGTTCCATGATCCTTTAGCATATAGCCATGCTGGCTACATGACCACAGAAAATGTATTCAGACAACACTGGCTCCCTCAGCCAAGAGATGAGCACCATGCCCTAGGGTTGGACATGACAGGGTAGGGAAACCTTTACCTTTATAAAGTTGATTAGCAAAATAGCATCGAATTCAGGATAAAATGTGGTACCCAAGAGTCCCCTAGTAGAGACATCCTGGAGCTTTTCTATTTTAGCTCACAGTCTAACCAAAGTTAAGATTTGTCCCTAATATTGACTGACATGACAAAATCAGAAATAACTTGAACTTGACCTCTAGGATTTGTCTGTAGGAAAAATACATGTAATTTGGGACAGAGCTATGTGATGCACACAGGCATGATTGACATGCCTTTATATATTAATTATTCTAACAACTGGCCCCTGGTCAATCAGATACTTCCTGCCTAAGGCAAGACTACAACTCATGGCCTCCAGGTTTACAGCCTGGTTCCTTTACCACTACACCAAACTGGTTATCTAGGATATTTCAACAATTTATAGACACTCCAAATGGAATAATGACCTTCATTACCAAATGGTATAGCCAGTAGCCCTCATTCATCCGTACTCACTGAATCTAACTGAAATTGAAATATTTAATCAATTTTCAGATCTCTGTCCCATGCCCTCTTTTTTCTTTCTTTCTTTCTATTTTAGTTCACCTATGGTTCTTCTTCTGAGTTAAGTAGGAAATCTCAGATTGCTTTGTACCACCAGATGTTCCCAAATGTCAACAGACAATGCAGAGGAATTCTTCAGTTACTCTTACATTTCCAATGGAGGTGGATTGGGGTATTATATGACAACGATGACAACGGAGAGAGATTTGTCCAGAAAGTTGTTCCCATGTTTTCTCAGAAAGGAATTTGCTTCGGTTTCATTGAAAGATTCCCAGTAATCACTTTTGTTGATCACATTGACAAGATGGTGACGGAAGGATTTCAAACATACCATGCTGTAACGGAGAGCACTGCTAATGTTTCTGTTATTTATGGTGATATTAAGACTATGGTGTTTATTAGAATGTTTCCCACCATACTAAAATATGAGAACATCGCAGCAATAGCAGTGTGTAAAGTCTGGATTATGTCAGCTCAGATGGAGTTCACATCCCTTCCCTTTCAAAAGCATGAGAATATAGACTTCCTCCATGGCGCCCTCAGCTTTGCAATCCATTCAAAGGAGATATTAGGATTCCAGGAGTTTCTTCGTATGAGAAAACCTATCTTGGAAAAGGGAGAGAGAAATGGTTTTATTCGGCCCTTCTGGGAAGAAGCATTTGAATGTTTGTTTCCTGGATCCACGCTGGACAGCCAAGCAACAGTGACCTGCACAGGTGTGGAGAAGCTGGAGGCACTTCTTTCATCTGTTTTGAGATGAGCATGACTGCCCATAGCTACAGCATCTATAATTCAGTCTATGTTGTGGCACATGCTTTATATGCTATGCTTTCCTTGGGAATCAAGAGGACAGCAAGGGTCCATAAAGGAAGAGAGATCCTTCTCAATCAATTTGTCTGGAAGGTAATAATCTGTGCAAGCTGATATGACTAAGTGGCTCAGCAGCTGACTGAGTGGCTCAGTGGCTAAGACACTGAGCTTGCTGATCAGAAAGGTCGGCAGTTCGAATCCCTAGTACAGGTCTCCTGCGCGAGCAGGGGGTTGGACTAGATGACCTCCAAGGTCCCTTCCAACTCTGTTACTGTTACTGAGGGAAATCATCTTTTTTTTAAATAAAAAAGTTTTATTTTTACATTCAAATCCAACAACTCATCCAATGTACAGTCTCATACAATGTACAGTCATATACAATTAGTCGGGCTTGCCCAGTCACCACCCCCTCCTTTTAACTCTCTTCCCTCTTCTACCTTCTGCTACTTTCCAGACCTTCCTTCCCTTCTCTTATCTACATCCTCTCCTCCCTCCACCCTCCACCTTCCTTGTCCCTCTTCTACCCCTCTTTCTTCCTCTTCTCCTCTTTCCTACCTCCTCTTCTCTCCTCCTTTCTCCCTCCCCACCATTCTAAAATGGTAGCTGGGCAGACCCGACCCTACATTAATTATATTTATACATCTTCAATAAAGACTGTACATTAACCATCACTCCATCCTCTACCCTCATCCCCTCCCGTTCCCCTTACCCCCCACCCCCCACCCCTGACTTCCCAGAACAAGTTTTGGGGTATCAAAACTAACAATCATAATCCAAAATAAATCTTAAATTATAATCTCTAGTCACTCCACACATAATCACACTCTCAATTCCCCTTTCCTTCAAAAAATATATCTAATACAAAATATTTCCTAAATTTACTCATATGCTATTCGATATTTTTTTATCTAATACTTATTTTGAATATAATCAATCCACATTTTCCATTCTAAAATATATTTTTCTTGTGTATAGTCTTTCAAATAAGCAGAAATTTTTGCCATTTCTGCCAGATTTGATATTTGTCCATTCTTCAATTGAGGGAAATCATCTTGAGGGAGGTACTCTTTTCCCTTTTGGCATGTCATTATGAGATTGCAGGTTTTTCACACCCTTTTGAAATGGATCAGATTAGGGAGAGGGTTCTAAATATAATACTTCTATTTTAATGTTCCAGTAACAATCTTGAAAGTACGAGTACGTGTCTTCCGCTGCATAGATTACCCCTGTGACTATGTAGGGCAGACAGTGTCAGGCGTGCCTCCATTCAAAACCCAAGAAAGAAAACCCCCGACTTCATGTTTGTAGAGAAAAGGATTTTTACTGAGTTTGAAATGATAGCAACGAAAGAAAAGCAAGATCTGAAGCAAAATACGCGAAAGTTACATATTGAAATCCCTCCCCCCAAGGACCCAGGCTGAATGTCCCATCCCCAACCCATATGGTGTCACGTGGGGAGCATCTTCAGGTGTTTTCGCCCATCTGGTATTCTGGAACAGTTGACCTTGACTGGGTATAAACAAGTCCATTCAGCTACGCAATAGATCATGAGAGCAATGCTCTCTTTTCGTTCACACAGAGCATCTCTCTCCAGCTCACTTCCCCACCCAAATGCCAATCTTTCCCCCTCCCCATTTCTATGGCAGCCAATAGCAAGCAAGCATCATAGAGGCTGACAGACAGGGAGAAAGATAACCACCAAATTGCAAGAACACAAGCAAGCAGTCAGATGAGGAGACCCAAACTCATTGGTAGCCTCACACTGCAATGAAAAAGGAGATACATTCAATCTTGCAGTTACTAAGATTGTTGGACGAGCAGGCACAAAGCAGCCAGGGAAGTGAGTGAAACCTGGCAAACCTCATCGGTCAACAGGAGTGCTGATTTACCACCAGCTTATCAAATACTTAGGAGTCAAGGGCTTGGCAGCACAAGCAGATAGCAACCAATGACTTAATAGCCAGCCATCAACACCCCAATCAACATCTAAAAGCCACATACAACAGGTACCATATAAATACCACACATAGTACAGCCCAAAGCATACACTCTGCTAGAGAGAAGTTCCCTGAAGGTGGCTCTCCAGTATGAGTCTGAAAGCTTGGAAGACTAAACCTCTGGTCAGGTGACCGACCCAAATTGGATTATATAACATTATCCTGGGACATGTCTATTCGCCTTCATTCATTTCTTCCCATGCTCACTCTATTTATCTTTGAGACAGCCAGAGTCATGTCTGAGACATTTTCTACTACTACTACTACTATTTACTTATTCATTAGACATGAAACTCAGTCAACTGAGCATTCAGAAATATATCACAAATACCATTGACTGGTGCTAATGGTTGATACGGGTTGCTGCCAGCATCCTAGGTATCAAACAAGTACCTTCTTAAGATGTACGATGTTCCAAGTAGCACAGTTTTTTGCAGTTCCACTGGTGTTATTGCAGGAAGCTGCAATTTGTTGATGTATCTTATAAAATTCTTTGACATGGTACCAAGTGCCTCAGAGACAATGAGTATCACTGTTACATGTTTCATCCATAGCCGCGTAGTTTTGATGGCCAGGTTGCATTATTTCATGATTTTTTCCAGTTCTTTTTCTTCAACTCTGGCATCTCCTGGTACCGCGATGTCAATAAATTGCACGTTTCAGTTTTTGACAACTGTGATATCTGGTGTGTTGTGTTCCAAGTGACGATCTGTCTGTATTTGAAAGTCCCACAAGATCTTCACCTTCTCATTTTCTAGAACTTTTCCCACTTTATGTTTCCATGATTTTTCTTGATACAGGCAAGTCGTATTTTTTATATAATGACCAGTGGATTAATTTAGCAACTCGGTCGTGTCTAGCTTTGTAATGAGTTTGTGCGATTTTGCTGCATTCACATATTAAATGTGAAACAGTTTCGACTTTGTTGTTGCAAAGTCGGCAGTTTGGATTGTCGGTGGATTTTTGTATCTTTGCTTTCATGGCATTAGTTTGTAGTGCTTGTTCCTGAGCAGCAAGCATTAAACCTTCCATTTCATTCTTGATGGTTCCCATCTTAAGCCATGCCCATGTCAAGTTGTCATCACATTTTTTTTCAAGTTTTTCAAGTGCTGCCCATGCAAATTTTATTATTATTATTAATATTTACCTCAAACTCAAATTTCTTCTATCTGACCACTGTCTTGGTTTTGGCTCTTCCTCCTTTTCCTTCAGGATATTTCTATTGTCCATTATAAAGACATGGATATAAGTCAATGACAGTCACCAGGGGTGGTATTCGCTATTGGTTAGCAAATGTGAGTAAGCGCACTCCGACGCATGCACAGAACGTCAAAAACGTCCAGGCCAGGTGGACGAAGCCTCCCGCTTCTACTGCTACCGGTTCATTCGAACTGAATAGAATCAGCTGAATACCACCACAGACAGTCACCCTAGAATGTCCTAATGTATAATGTCTATTCAAGGGGTCAGGCCTAGTATTCCTGAAAAAGTGTTTTTAATTCATGCTTCATGATCATTTCCTTTCATTGCATTACCATTCTGATTCATGTTACTTTATTTATTTATTTATTTATTTATTTATTTATTTATTTATTTATTTATTTATTTTGTCACAACAGTATATATAAGCTTAAGCATGAAAGTAACTATATAATATATAAGCATATATATATAAGCATAAGTATGTAATAACTATATTAATTGGATATAATGAAAGGAAACAATAGGACAGGAACAGTAGGCACGTTTTTGCTCTTATGCACGCCCCTTACAGACCTCTTAGGAATGGGGTGAGGTCAACAGTAGACAGTTTTTGGTTAAAGCTTTGGGGATTTTGAGAAGAGACCACAAAGTCAGGTAGTGTGTTCCAAGCATTAACAACTCTGTTACAGAAGTCGTATTTTCTGCAATCAAGATTGAAGCGGTTAACATTAAGTTTAAATCTATTGTTTGCTCTTGTATTGTTGTGATTGAAGCTGAAGTAGTCTTCAACAGGAAGCACATTGCAATAGATGATTCTATGAGTTAAACACAGGTCCTGTTGAAGGCGGCGTTTTCTTCTTCTGTTTAACATGGAATAGATCTTCTTTAGGGAGATCAAATTCAAATGGGGAAAAATTAATGTCCTTTATTATATACTGATGAAATGGTCCCTTCCCTTCCCTTCTTTTTCCCCTTCTTAAGTTGAACTATTTTGTGAGACATGTCTTCTTTAATAACAGTGTTGGGGAAACACTTTACTTCACTCCAAGTGGGGAACTGGAAACTGGATTTGATATTATCAATTGGGTTATATTCCCCAACCAATCCTTCTTTAGAGTCAAAGCTGGAGAGCTACAACCCCTGTCTTCTGAAGAAGAAATGTTCACTATTTCAGAGAAAACGATAATGTGGGCATACAGGTTTAATCAGGTAGGCTTATGTCTCATATTGCCCTCTTCTTCATATGCATGGCAATGTGCCTTCCACCTGTTTTTGATTTGGGAGGAAAGTATATTAATATGAAAAATAGTGCTCCCACATTCTATATTTATTCTGACTTGGAAAAAGCTAAGTGTTGCTTGCCACATGAATTGTAAGGGGAACAAGAAGTAGAATCTCTTCCTTCTATTACCCTTCCTATCCACATGAAAATTAATTTTCAATTGCTCTGCTAGAGCTTAAGACACATCTATTTATTTGCGCAGGGCTAATTTTTAAATTTAGTTTTTAATGGGGTTTTATATTATTTTATTCTAGTGATATTTTTAATTCGGCCTAATTAATAAGTTTTTTAATTGTTGTTTTTACCTGTATTATTTGCATGTTTTTATCTGGCTGTGAACCGCCCTGAGTCCTTCGGGAGATAGGGCGGTACAAAAATTTGAATAAATAAATAAATAAATAAATAAATAAATAAATAAATAAATAAATAGAGAGGGAGATGAGACAAAGAAGTATATACCAGTGAAGGCTAACCTTTGTTGTTGTGTGCCGAAAGTGCACGTGGACGCCCATCCCATAATGCAATGCGCTTGCAACACCCCTTGAGTGTACTGCCCCCTGTGCATGCGTGCGTGATTCCCCTGCGCTCCCCCTGCGCTCCCCCTGCACCCCATTTTGGGCCTAGTAGGTCTCCCTGCATCCTTCTGGGAACAAAAATGGACCGTGGGGGGGCCTCCCTGCATTTATAGCTCATGTATAACCCAGTAGTCCTTCCTGCACTTATAACCCATAATGCAATGCATGTGTGATTCCCTTGCATGTGCCCTGTCCATCCACACATGCACACACTCCCCCTGCCCCCCATGCATGTCTCCCAGATGCCCACTGTGCATGCGCGTGCATTTCCCACATGCTCCCTAAAAGGTAAAGGTTAAGGTTCCCCTTGCACATATGTGCTAGTGGTTGCCGACTCTAGGGGGCAGTGCTCATCTCCATTTCAAAGCCAAAGAGCCAGCACTGTCCGAAGTCATCTCCATGGTCATGTGGCCAGCATGACTCAATGCCAAAGGTGCACGGAACACTGTTACCTTCCCACCAAGGTGGTCCCTATTTTTTCTACTTACATTTTTTTGAAACCGCTAGGTTGGCAGAAGCTGGGACAAGTAACAGGAGCTCACCCCGTTACATGGCAGCACTAGGGTTTTGAACCGCTGAGCTGCCGACCTTTCGATCAACAAGCTCAACGTCCTAGCTCCTGAGCCCTTACATGCTCCCTACACATGTGCAAATGTCTCCCACATGCGCCCTGCACCTGCACATGCATGGCAGAGACACAAAAATCAGCTGACCTGTGGGAGGCATGCGCGCATGTGCAGTGGAGCTGAGATGGGGTTACAACTCGCGTGCCCGCAGAGGGGGCTCTGCATGCCACCTGTAGCACGTGTTGACATAAGTTCACCATCACGGGTATATACTTGGGTCAAGAGTTTTGCTAAACTGAGCTTGTTACAATTATTGTCTCTCCTTTGATAGACTAAAACCAGTCAGCACAAAGCACAAAGAAATTTTATAGATGCATGAATACAATTTGAATCCTGCTGCAGAAATGTTTTCTCTTTTTGGGGGATATAAATGTGAATCATGTTGCATTTTTCTAAGAAATACATAAGCACATCAGCCTTTTAATGTTACTAGGAGCAGACATTTTTTTAAAAAAAAAAACCTGCATGATTTCTATCCTCAAAGAAAAATGCGGGAATCAAAGAAGCATTGAAAAAAAGTCAGTCAGAGTTCTAGCAAAAATGATTCCGATTACAGTCATAGCCAATTCATATTATAGAAATTCATCCCTTCTAAGGAGATTAGAATTTTTCTGAATTGGAAAAAAATAGTGATATTGTTGGTAAAATCCTACATGTGTGATTTTACATCAACTCATTAATGTCTCCAGAAACACTTGAAAGGGATTTTAATTTTGTGTACCAATGGGACCTATATTTACATTAAATATTATTTATATTAAGTTATTTAAAACAAAACAACATATTTGTCAGATTCAGGTTAATGTCAGGGTCCCAAGTAACACCCCCAACAAAAGAAGACTCTGAGGTTTGAAGTTCCTCAAAGTTCCATTTTATTAGAGATGTCATATTGGCACATCTGGGAAAACCTGAATCTGAAAGCTTCTAGGTTTTCCCCACCCAAAGGAAAGTCCAAGTCCCTGACCAGCACCCACAAGTCCATCACATAGTCCAATCAAAGCACCTTCCCAACTGGAGATACCTCCCAGTTCCAGTCCCCCAGGTGCAGGACAAGATGTCATTGACTCGCTGAGAAAAGAATGTTATTATGACTATATATCACCCATGCTCCATACAATCCCCCCTCCCAGTTTCCCACAGTAATAAATTTGGCAGGCCTGAAGGCCCAATGCAAAAGATGGCTTCCAGGCCTGACAATATTTATTCATGCAATTTTATTCTCAAAAGACTTTAAATTTGATATGTGGAGTTAGAAAGCCTAAAGAATTTCCTTCTAAGAAATTACAGACAACGAGAACTAAAGATACTGTTGATATACACATTTATTATTTATTTATTTATTAATTTGATTTCTATACCGCCCTTCTCCCAAAGGACTCAGGGCGGTTTACAGCCAGAATAAAACAACATTAGCAAAAATTAAAACATTTAAAAAACTAATTCTAAATTTGGCCAATAAATTAAAACTATCATAAAACCCTCATAAAATCCCCACATTTAAAATTACATTAGGCCAGGCCTGCACGGTGGAACAAAAAGGTCTTAAGCTCGCATTTAAAGGTTCGGAGGTCAGGGAGTTGACGCAACCCCGGAGGCAGCTCATTCCAAAGACCAGGAGCCCCCACAGAGAAGGCCCTCCCCCTGGGGGTCGCCAGTCGGCATTGTCTGACTGACAGCACCCTGAGGAGGCCCTCGCTATGGGAGCGCACAGGTCGGTGGGAGGCTATTGGTGGCAGTAGGAGGTCCCGTAAATAACCCGGTCCTATGCCATGGAGCGCTTTAAAGGTGATAACCAACACCTTGAATTGCACCCGGAAGACCTCCGGCAACCAGTGCAGCTTGTGCAGGAGAGGTGTTATATGGGAGCATTGTGTTGCTCCCTCTATCACCCACGCAGCCGCATTCTGGAACAGTTGGAGCCTCCTGGTGCTCTTCAAGGGGAGCCCCATGTAGAGAGCATTGCAGTAGTCCAGGCGGGATGTGACAAGGGCATGAGTGACCGTGCATAGAGAATCCCAGCCTAGGAAGGGGCGCAACTGGTGCATTAGGTGGACCTGATAAAAAGCTCCCCTGGTGACGGCCGTCATGTGTTCTTCTAAAGCCAGCCGAACATCCAGAATATAACAGAAGAAAAATGTTTTTATGTCTTTTCTGAACAGACACAGCCCTCTTCTCTTTGCAATCCCAGTTGCCATTCAGGCTACAGCAAAGTCAAGCAAGAAGGAAAGCCATTTTGCTGTTATCATTGTATACCTTGTCCCAAAGGGAAGATTTCAAACCACAAGGGTAAGCAATACTATGGACAGAAATGACTCCCAGTCTGTCCTCCGGGCAAAAATCAATTTGGACTTTGTAGACTAATATTGCGGATATACACTTAGCAAATCTTTGATACTTGCACAACTCTCAGAGATTTTAAAATATCTGAATTTATCTTCAAATGTCCCATGAGAGGAAGCCTATGGAGATTCTCTATCATCCAAGTTATGGTTGTCCCAAAGGTGCTTTTCAAAAGACAACTGTTCCTCTCACCAAGAAAGTCCAGTTTCTTTTTGAAAAGCACTGTGGGTCACGAGAAGAAGCTTTTGTAGATAAGTGACTAAAATGGAAAAGGAAAGGGGAAGAAAGTTGCTAGGTTAGACCTTAGATAATTTCCCAATCCAAGTTAGGCCATCTGATCTTCTTTTACTTATTTAAAATAGACATTCATTTAGTCTGACTGTGGAAGTTCATGAATGATATGAAACATTCATGAACAGCTAACATTCATGAAACATTCATGAACAGCTAACATCAAAAACATCATCAAAAATGGACAACAAAGAATGTTCTTTCTGCGCCAATGCAGTAAGCTCAAACTGCCCAAGGAGCTGCTGATTCAGTTCTACAGAGGAATTATTGAGTCTGTCATTTGCACCTCTATAACTGTCTGGTTCGGTTCTGCAACCCAACAAGAAAGACACAGACTTCAGAGGATAATTAGAACTGCAGAAAAAATAATTGCTACCAACCTGCCTTCTATTGAGGACCTTTTATACTGCACGAATCAAGAAGAGGGCCGTGAAAATATTTACAGATCCCTCACATCCAGGACATAAACTGTTTCAACTCCTACCCTCAAAACGACACTATAGAGCACTGCACACCAGAACAACTAGACACAAGAACAGTTTTTTCCCAAATGCCATCACTCTGCTAAACAAATAATTCCCTCAACACTGTCAAACTATTTACTAAATCTGCACTACTATTAATCTTCTCATCGTTCCCATCACCAATCTCTTTCCACTTATGACTGTATGACTATAACTTTGTTGCTGGCAATCCTTATGATTTATAATGATATATTGACCATCATTTGTGTTGTAAATATTGTACCTTGATGAACGTATCTTTTCTTTTATGTACACTGAGAGCATATGCACCAAGACAAATTCCTTGTGTGTCCAATCACACTTGGCCAATAAAAGTTCTATTCTATTCTATTCTATTCTATTCTATTCTATTCTATTCTATTCTATTCTATTCTATTCTATTCTATTCTAAGCAAAGAGACAAACAAATAAATTGCTCAGAAGAGAAGAAGGAGGGTCAGTTTCTTTATTTGGCCCCATTTTTAAGCTGAGTATTGTTCAAGGTTTTGTAAAATCTGAATTTGATTGGTTTAATACAATATTCTAGTTCTGGCTTTGTTTGTTTTTTTCCAGACATGGACAAATGCTTTCAGTGTCCACAAGATCATTATCCCAATGAGGAGCAAAATTTATGCGTTCTAAAATATGTAACATTTTTGTCCTATGAAGAAACTTTGGGGATCACCTTCATCAGTTTTATTATTTTCTTTTCACTCCTTACTATTTTGATGCTCTGGCTCTTCATTAAACACAATGACACACCTATTGTGAAGGCCAACAATGAGACCCTCACCTACATTCTTCTCATCTCCCTCCTGCTCTCGTTTCTCTGTGCTTTGCTATTTATTGGCCAGCCTCATCAATGGACGTGCCTTCTTCGGCAAGTTACTTTTGGCATCATCTTCTCCGTGGCAGTTTCTAGCAAAGACAATCATGGCAAAGACTATCATTGTAATTCTTGCTTTCATGGCTACCAAGCCAGGATCCAGAATTAGAAAATGGATGGGGAAGAGACTGGGTCTTTCTATGGTCCTTTCTTGCTCTTTTATTCAGACCATTATTTGTGCTATATGGCTATCAACCTCTCCCCCATTCGTAGATGTTGACATGTATTCCATGCCAAAGGAAATTGTCTTGATGTGTAATGAAGGGTCAACTGTCATGTTCTACTGTGTCCTTGGTTTTATGGGTTTCCTAGCAACTATCAGCTTCATAGTGGCTTTCCTGGCCCGGAAGTTACCTGACACCTTTAATGAAGCCAAATTCATCACTTTCAGCATGCTGGTTTTTAGCAGTGTTTGGCTCACCTTTGTTCCCACATACCTGAGCACAAAGGGGAAATATACGGTGGCCATGGAGATTTTTTCTATTTTGTCCTCCAGTGGTGGACTACTGGCTTGTATTTTCTTCCCCAAATGTTATATTATGATAAGGAAACCAGAACTGAACAGTAAGAAACAACTAAGAAGAATAACAATGGATCAACTCAAAAAAGTTCTGATTTGGTGATGAACAAACAGTGTGTAACCATGGGATACAACTTGCAAATAGCTTTGTCATTGTTAAAGTGGATTTTAAAAAAAAAACATTTTAAAACATTTTTTTAACATAAGTAGTAAAAGCTAATTTATTTATTTAGAAAATTTTATATGGGCCGCCACTCACTCTCTGTGAATCTGGAAAACTTACAAAAAATACAAACTTAATATACAACATATCTGTCAGCCTCCGCTAGCTGGTTTTATTGTTTTATTGCTCAGCTAATTGCTTTACAGCTGTCTTTAGTGCTAGGCATTGTAAAGGGGTAATGTATCTTTAAATATGGGTTCGCTGCTTCGGCTGTCATAGGATGGGGGAGGAGGGGGCTAATGCAGAAATGAAACTTATGAATTCAAAGAGTAATGAAACCATCTGAAGATGACCTCACGTGATGCCTGAGGAAGACGTGGAGTGGACACAATTGCCTGACCTTTGGAGGGAGGAGGGATTTATGGGGGAACTTGTATGTGTAAGACACACCTATTATTCAGAACTTGCTTTACTTTTGTTGCAATCAGTTCCTTATCAGTAAAAGATACCTTTCTCTACAAACAATGGAGTTGGGTTTTTCTTTCTTGAGTTTTGAAAGGAGGAACACCTGACATAACATATCTATCGAGATTCCCAGTTATTTAGGTCATGGTTGTCCCAAAGGTGCTTTTGTTTCAAGAGGTAACTGGGCTTTCTGGTTTTTTATTTATTTTTATTTATTTATTTTTTATTTATTTATTTATTTGTCACAACATCATACAAAAAGATTATATAGTATATACACATATAAACATATATAGGAAGAAGAAAAGAAAAACAATAGGACAGGAACGGTAGGCACGTTTGTGCGCTTATGCACGCCCCTTATGGTCCTCTTAGGAATGGGGTGAGGTCAATAGTAGAAAGTTTTTGGTTAAAGCTGTTAGGATTATGGGAAGAGACCACAGAGTCAGGTAAAGTATTCCAAGCACTGATGATTCTGTTGCAGAAGTCGTATTTTCTGCAATCTAGATTAAAGCGGTTTACATTAAGTTTAAATCTATTGGTTGCCCTTGTATTATTGCAATTAAAGCTGAAGTAGTCTTTGACAGGAAGGACATTACAATAGATGATTCTGTGAGCTAAACTTAGGTCTTGTCAAGGCGACGGAGTTCCAAGTTTTCTAAGCCTAGGATTTCAAGTCTGGTGGGATAAGGTATTTTGTTGTTTTCAGAGGAATGGAGAACTCTTCTTGTAAAATATTTCTGGACACGTTCAATTGTATTGATGTCAGAGATGTGGTGAGGGTTCCAAACAGGTGAGCTGTATTCTAGAATTGGTCTAGCAAATGTTTTATATGCTCTGGTTAGTAGTGTGGTGTTTTGGAAAAGAAGCTGCAAAATTAGGTTTACAACTCTTAGAGCTTTTTTTGCTATGTAGTTGCAGTGGGCTTTGGCACTTAGATCATTTGACATGAAAACTCCAAGGTCTTTAACGGGATGGGGGTCGTCTGTAAGGTAATGTCCATCTAGTATGTACTTAGTTTTAGAGTTCTTTTTTCCTATATGTAAGACTGAGCATTTGCTGGTTGAAATTTGGAGGTGTCAATTTTAGACCAAGCGGTTAGATGGTCAAGGTCGTTTTGAATGATAGAAGTGTTGTCTGTGGTGTTAAATAGTTTGACATCGTCAGCAAAGAGAACACAATTACTTGAGATATGGTCACAAAGATCATTAATGTATAGAATAAAGAGTGTTGGTCCAAGGACGCTGCCTTGAGGAACGCCACTCTTGACAGGAACAGGATTTGATAAAGCATTGCCAATTTTGACCACTTGTTGTCTGTTAGACAGAAAAGCAGATATCCATTTGTGGAGGGGTCCTGAGATGCCATAGGATGTTAGTTTAAGGAGAAGTTTATCGTGTACTACTGAGTCAAAAGCTTTGCAGAAGTCTATGTAGATTGCATCTATTGATTTGCCTTGATCTAGATTTGAAGTCCATATGTTTTTGCAGTGGAGAAGTTGTAAGTTACATGATAACTTTTTCCTGAAACCAAATTGTTTGTTGGAGAGTAGGTTGTTAGTTTCTAAGTGTGAGGTAATGGATTGATTGATGATAGATTCCATGACTTTGCAGGTGACGCAGCAAAGGGAGATCGGTCTGTAGTTTTCGACTAAGCTGGGGTCTCCTTTTTTGAAGATGGGGATGACTGTGGCTAGTGACCAAAGTTTGGGAAGAGAACTGGTAGTGAAAGCTTTATCAAAGATAATACTTAGGGGTTCAGCTATATTAATGGAAAGTTTTTTTTTTAGGAATATGCACATAGACCATCAGGTCCAATAGAAAGCGATGGTTTTAAGTTGTGAAGAGCTTTACCAACGTTGTCTTCTGTGAAATCTATATGAGTTAGATCATCATAGTCATTTTCTTTGAAGATGTTTCACTTCTCATCCAAGGAGCTTCTTCTTTTTCAAATCACTGTTTGAAAGAAGGATTAAAGAAGCCATCTATGTCAAAACTGAGGGGCCCTCTCTCAACAGAGGAGGAGGGATAAGACCTTGACTTTGTGTCAGAATGGTCGAAAACCTGGCAACTCCAAATCTCAACCAGCAAATGCTCTGTCTTACACATTGGAAAAAAAGAATCTAAACACTAAATACAAACTCGATAGACATTATCTTACAGATGACCCCCACCCTGTCAAAGACCTTGGAGTTTTCATATCCAATGACCTAAGTGCCAAAGCCCACTGCAACTACATTGCAAAAAAGGCTCCCTAATCTTAACCCTAATCTTACGTAGCTTCTTCTCCAGAAGCACTACACTACACTACACCAGAGCATACAAAATATTTGCTAGACCTATTCTTGAATACAGCTCACCTGTCTGGTGAGTACAGCTCACCTGTGAATACACCTTGAATACAGCTCACCTTGAATACAGCTCACCTGTCTGAAACCCACACCTCATTTCAGACATTAATACAACTGAACGTGTCCAGAAATATTTTACAAGAAGAGTTCTCCATTCCTCTGATCACAATAAAATACCTTATGCCACCAGACTTGAATTCCTGGGATTAGAAAATTTAGAACTCCGCCACCTCCGACAAGACCTGTGTTTAACTCATAGAATCATCTATTGCAATGTCCTTCCTGTTAAAGACTACTTCAGCTTCAATCACAACAATACAAGAGCAAACAATAGATTTAAACTTAATGTTAACCACTTCAATCTTGATTGCAGAAAATATGACTTCAGTAACAGAGTTGTTAATGCTTGGAATATACTACCTGACTCTGTGGTCTCTTCTCAAAGTCCCCAAAGCTGTAACCAAAAACTGTCTACTATTGACCTCACCCCATTCCTAAGAGGTCTGTAAGGGGCGTGCATAAGAGCACAAATGTGCCTACCGTTCCTGTCCTACTGTTTCCTTTCATTATATCCAATTTATATAGTTATTATATGCTTATACTCATATATATGCTTATATGTTGTATAGTTACTTCATGCTTATGCTTGACATTATGCTGTTATGACAAACAAACAAAAAATCATTTATCTTGACTCTACAACACAGTCCTTTCAACAGGCTCCACACCATTTGCACCACTCAGGTGACCCTGATGACACAGATAAACCTCCTGGTGGCCTTAACAACCCGCTAAAAGAATGGAAATGTCCAGCTGTCTACAAGGAGTATAACTCCTTCCATTCCCCACCATCCAGTCAGAGCTAAAGAAGCTTTTTGGATGTGAAGTGAAACATCTTCAAAGGAAAACCAGAAAGTTCAGTTGCCTCTTGGAAAAAAACCACAACTTTATATCAATATACACAAGGGTGGGATTCTACTGGTTCAGATCAGTTTCGGTGAACTGGTAGCTCCGACGATCTACCTGGGAGCAAAGTGGTTCGCTCCGATGATCAGGTCAGCCGCCACGCCCCCGCCCCTGTGCTTTACATATCTTTATCTTCTCAGCTGATTGGCAGAGCAGAGTGGATTTCCATGCCTCAGCTGTGTTACTCCCAAGTGGTAACACAGAAGGTTAGTGTGCACGCATGCAAAGCATGCGATCGCTGGACCGGTTGTTAAACCAGCAGCACCCCACCACTGAATATACAGCAATAAAAACAATAACCCCCCAATCATTCCACCTCAAAAGGAACATGGTGGCTCAGGGGCTAGGACATTGAGCTTGTCAATCGAAAGGTTGGCAGCTCAGCGATTTGAATCTCTAGTGCTGCCATGTAACGGGGTGAGCTCTCATTACATGTCCCAGCTTCTGCCAACCTAGCAATTCGAAAGCACATAAAAAATGCAGGTAGAAAAATAGAGACCACCTTTGGTGGGAAGGTAACAGTGTTCCGTGCACCTTTGGCGTTGAGTCATGCCAGCCACATGACCATGGAGACATCTTCGGACAGCGCTGGCTCTTCAGCTTTGAAACAGAGATGAGCACCGCCCCCTAGAGTCAGGAACCACTACACGTATGCGCGAGGGGAACCTTTACCTTTTACATTCCACCCTGGCAACAGCAAACAGACAAACAAGCCACTTGATGGGCTCTATCCTACTCTGGTTCCTCAGGCCCATTGGCAAAACCAGGTCTTTAGGGCCTTGCAAAAGAGTCTCAAATTGAGGCCAAGTCTAATCTGTGTGGGAGAGAGCTACCATAGAAAAGGCCCTTCTTCTGGGTCCCAGAGTCCCCCTTTTTAGGAGACAGGGCCCACAATTATTCCCTGCCTCCCCAGTCTGGCAGGTCAGGTGAACGTAACTAATGCAAAATAAAGTATGAGAAAATAGAAAAATAAAAGTTCAGAAGCTACAGGAAAATGAAAAAGAAAGAAATTGAGAAAAAGAAAAACAAGAACAAAGACAACTAAGGAGAAATTTCCTGACAGTTAGAACTGTTATATTCGGGCAATAACGAGGCAGGAGACCAGATGAGTGACAACAGCTCTTTAGTTTATAGTGAACCCAGCAAACACATGCGGCAAAACCCCTCTTTATATACAGTTTAGGCTGAGGCTTCAACCAATCAGCAACGTGCTATTTCCCGCCCAAGTTTCCCTCCAAAACTTTTAAAGATACATTACACTCCTTCCCTCCCAGAACGCATTGTACCATATTTACATATTTTTAGCATCTTATTTCTCTACGTAGTCACGCAAGTAGACAGGGCGTCTCCTAACCCTTTCGGACCTGCGCAGTTCATTCTCTGGGAGTGAGTTGAGCTGGCCGGAGGGACTGTGAGTTCCTCCCAGCTCCTCCTCTAGGCCATCCGGCCCTGGACTATTTGCAGCGTCATCCCTGCGGTCATCAGGAGGAACCGGTTGGTGTCGCTGGACTTCGTCGGATTCAGATAAGTCCCGCGTTTTTTCTCGGTTTGAGTCAGCTGTGGATTCAAACATGTGGTAGTCAGGGCTTGTCTGATCTGTTTCTGGCTTACTTCGTTTCCTTATTTGGTCTATGTGGCGCTTCCAAACCCGGCCATCCTCCATATCTATCAGATATGATTTGGGTCCGGTTATCTCAAGGATTGTCCCTTTTAACCACGTTGGGCCCTCACTATAATTGTGTGCCCATACTGAGTCGCCTACTGCCATTTCTCTCGTTTTACCGGGTGCCCCCTTGTACCCATCTGGGGTGTAGGCTGGGTTTAGGCGGTCTAATGGGCACCTGAGTTTCCTGCCCATCAATAACTCCGCCGGGCTGCGGCCAGTTGTCACACAGGGGGTTCTATGTTGGACGGCTAGGAATGTGTCTATTTTTATTTGCCAATCGCCTGGCCTTAATCTGGATAATGCTTCTTTCGCACTCCGAACGAAACGTTCTGCAAGTCCATTCGTCGCCGGGTGGAAAGGCGCCGAGAGGACATGTCTGATGCCCTCCTCCGCCAAGTACCCCTCAAACTGGGTTGCCGTGAATTGCGGCCCGTTGTCGGAAACTAGGGTGTCGGGTAAACCATGGGTGACAAACAGGTGTCTCAGGACTGAGATCACGGACTCGGCCGTCGTGGATCTCATAAGAATGATTTCTAGCCATTTGGAGTAGGCATCAACTATCACTAGAAAGGTTTGCCCATGGAACGGGCCAGCAAAATCGATGTGAATCCTAGACCATGGCCCCTGGGGTTTCTCCCACTCTCGGATTGGGGCTGTAGGGGGTAGTGGCCTAGACTCTTGGCAGGCTTGGCATTTCGCTACCCTGTCGCTAATTTCCTTGTCCATCAAGGGCCACCACACATAGCTCCTCGCTAACCCCTTCATTCTCACGATCCCCGGGTGGCCTTCATGCAGAAGTTCTAATACCTTTTTCCTTAACTTTTCCGGAATCACCACCCTATCCCCCCATAACAGACACCCCCCTTGAGCCGATAGCTCCTCTCGTTTCTTTACAAATTCCCTGAAACGCTCACCCGGCGCAGCGGGCCATCCCCTTTGTACCCAACCAGTCCGTATTGTAATGTCCTTGTAAGATGCCCTGGCCACTTCCTTGGATGTGACCGGACCCGAGTCCAAAGAGTCAATTAGCAGGATGGGTGCCCCCGGGGTAGGGTCTTCGATGGTCTCCGGTAATGGGCATCTGCTCAGGGCGTCCGCATGCCCTAACTCCTTCCCCGGCTGGTGAAGCAATTTGTAAGAGTAGGCTGCTAGGAAGATAGTCCATCGGGTCAGCCTGGGTGAGAGAGCCACGGGCGTTGGGCGGTCGCCTGCCAATAGGCCTAGTAGGGGTCTATGGTCCGTAACTATCTCGAAGTCACGACCGAATACATATCCGTGAAATTTCTTTACCCCGGAGACTATAGCCAGTGCTTCCCTATCTAGCTGACTATAGTTCCTCTCAGCCGAAGACATTGTTCGGGAGTAATACGCTATAGGGGCTTCTGTCCCATTTGGTAATCTGTGGCTGAGCACAGACCCCACCCCGTAGGGAGATGCATCACAAACGAGCACTAATGGCAACGTGCCGTTGTATTGAATAAGGAGGCTATCACTGGATAGGAGATTCTTCACTCCTTCGAATGCCTTAGCTTCCGCCTTCTCCCATGACCATACAGCTGTCTTCGCTAGTAATTTGTGTAGTGGTTCAGCGATGGTCGCCTTGTTCTTTAAGAACACTGCATAGAAGTTTACCAGGCCCAAGAATGCCTGCAATTCCGTTTTGTTTTGGGGAGTGGGGGCCTTCCTGATGGCCCTTACCTTGCTCTCAGTAGGGTGGATCCCTTCCCTGTCTATCTGGTAGCCCAGGAATTCTACGGACCCTACCCCTATCTGGCATTTGTTCAGCTTAACCTTAAACCCGGCAGACCGGAAACTGCCCAAAACCTTTCTAAGCCTTACCCCCAATTCCTCTAAATTCTCAGCCGAAACCAAGACATCGTCAAAGTAGGGCACCACCCCGGGTAGTCCCTGCAATAGCCACTCCATTAGGTTCTGGAATAACCCAGGAGCCACACTAACCCCAAACTGTAGCCGGGTGCATTTAAAAGCACCCCGGTGCGTGACGATTGTTTGCGCTTCAGCTGTGCTGCTATCTACGGGTAACTGCTGATAGGCTTGGGCCAAATCTAACTTGGCGAAAACTTGCCCTTGTCCCAACGAGTGCAGTAAGTGTTGTACTACTGGGACAGGGTATGCACTCTTCTGCAACGCTTTGTTTAGCGTTGCCTTGTAGTCAGCGCAAATCCGGACCGATCCGTCCGGTTTGACTGGGGTGACTATGGGTGTCTCCCATTTTGCATGATCAACGGGCACTAGTATCCCCTGGCTTACTAGCTTGTCCAACTCCCGATCGATCTTAGACTTTAGGGCAAAGGGAACCCTCCTAGCTTTCAACCGGATGGGGGCAACTTGTGGGTCTAGGTTAAAGGAAATAGGGGTCCCCTCGTACTTGCCCAGGCAGTCTTTGAAAACGTCCTCAAACTCCTTCATAAGTTCATGTTTGAGGTCGACTTCATTCCTGAAGACCCCGGTCACTCCCATGCCCAAAGCTCGGAACCAGTCCAGTCCTAACAAACTTGGTAAGGTCCCGTCAACTATGGTGATTGGCAGGGTTTTCCTGAACTGTCCATACTTGACTTGGACGAACGTTACCCCTCGAACAGGGATCCGATTTCCCTGGTAGTCCTGCACCCGCAGCTTCTGGGCTTGCAGCTTGCGCTTCGCGATGGCAGGCAAGTCTCTCACGAGGGTGTCCCAGGACATAATCGTGATCGATGAGCCGGTGTCCACTTCCATTTGGCACGGCACCCCTTCAATGAATGTCCTGGTGAAAATCTTTTCCTCTAGTTTCGTTGATGCGTGACCCACCCTCACGGCAGTCTGGTTTAGTTTCGCGCCCTTTTTGAATGGACCAATCCCGGGCCGCTTTGCTGCTCCCGCGCTCTGATTGGTCGGTTTGAATTTTTGGCGCGAAGGTTGGGGGGCTCGGCAGGCCTGCGCTATGTGGCCTTTCTTTTCGCACCGTCGGCAAACCGCGTCCTTAAACTTGCAGTGTTGTCGTTGGTGTTGGCCCCCCGCAGCTCAGGCATTCGCTCCGGTCCTCTCTCTCCGGCCTCCCGGTGTGGAAATCCTCATCCTTTTCCTCACCCTCCGATTCGGCCTGGACTTCCTCATTGTGCACCAGGGTTGTTTTCGCTCCAACCCCTGGCGCATTCGGCATTTGCAGGGTCTCCGCCGCTTTGGTGGACATTTCGTGAGCCCTGGCCTCGTCCAGGGCTATCGCCAGCGTCAGGTTGCTTCTCGACAGCAGCCGCCGTCGCAGTCGGATGTCCCTGACCCCACAAATGAGCTGGTCGAGCAATGCGTCTTCCAAATCCCGGTATTCACAATGGTTCGCGGCTTTTCTCAATGCCGCCATGTACACACTAATCGATTCACCCTCGCGCTGTACCCGCTGTCGCAACTCGAACCGTTGGACGAACTTGGAGGGTGTCGGTGCGTAGTGTGCTCGAAGTGCCGTTTGCAGAGTTTGCCACGGTACCGACTGTACCGGCGTTGGCTCTGAAAGCGATTCTGCGGTGTCGAAAACCTCCGGACCGCAGTGGCTTAGGAAGTACGTTCGCTTCCGATTGTCCGAGACTCTTTGGAGTTCGTTCGCTTCGAGGAAGCACTCGAAACGAGCCATGTACGACCCCCATTTCTCCTTGGCTGGGTCAAATGGCGCTGGCGGTGTGTAGCTGGACATCACTGCTTTCCGCCCCTTACTGTCTGGGTTCGTGAATTCCTGGTTAATTCAGCTCTTTCGTGTGATCTCGCTGCCTCGAGATCCCACCTTCGTCGCCAGTGTTATATTCGGGCAATAACTAGGCAGGAGACCAGATGAGTGGCAACAGCTCTTTAGTTTATAGTGAACCCAGCAAACACATGCGGCAAAACCCCTCTTTATATACAGTTTAGGCTGAGGCTTCAACCAATCAGCAACGTGCTATTTCCTGCCCAAGTTTCCCTCCAAAACTTTTAAAGATACATTACAAGAACAATTAATCAGTGGAACAACTTGCCTGCAGAAGTTGTGAATGCTCCAACACTGGAAGTTTTTAAGAAAATGTTGGATAACCATTTTTCTGAAATGGTGTAGGGTTTCCTGCCTGGGCAGGGGGTTGGACTAGAAGGTCTCCAAGGTCCCTTCCAACTCTGTTGTTGTTGCTGCTGTTGTTGTTGTTGTTGTTGTTGTTGTTGTTGTTGTTGTTGTTATTATTATTATTATTATTATTATTATTATTATTATTATTATTATTATTATGTGGCTTCTAACCTCCATTCTATTGAGCATGAGATACTATAAGAACCTTTCACCCTCTGTTAAAGTTAGAACTATTTTTTAAATGTAGATTGCATAAATATTGTGATGTCCATCCAGTAATTTTAACCTGACAAAGTAATTTTTATTCAGTGCTTCTTGCATCTGTGTTCAAACAAATGTACAGTATACTACAAAACAATGTTCCCTAGAGAAATTCAAGAAAGGAAAAGTCAGTGGGGTGAGTCTGACTTTATAGTGGGATGTAGGAGTGGTCACAAGAAATCAAGTTCTTTAGCTCTTCATGTATAGTAGCCTGGCTAGGTGGCTCAATGGCTAAGACACTGAGCTTGTCGATCAGAAAGGTCAGCAGTTTGAATCCCTGGTATAGGTCTCCTGCATGGGCAGGGGGTTGGACTAGATGACCTTCAAGGTCCCTTCCAATTCTGTTACTTATAGTGACAAAATTTGAGGTAATTTGATGATTCGCCCCATGCTTATGATATTAATCTAAACAATGAAACACATTTTAAAGACAGTTTTATTTTCATAGAAAAAAAGATTTGTGTTATTCAGTTCTGACAGATTAGTTTATAATATTATGTAAAATATTTAAAATTAGAATTAGAATTAATTAGAATTAGAATTATTAGAATAGAGCTGGAAGGTACTTTGGAGGTCTCCTAGTCTAGCTTTCTGCTCAAGCAGGAGAACCTAAACTATCTCAGACAAGTGACTGTCCAGCATCTTCTTAAAAACTTCCAGTGATGAAGCGCTCACAATTTCTGGAGGCAAGCTGTTCCACTGGTTAATTGTCCTGACTGTTAGGAAGTTTCTCCTTAACTCCAGGTTGCTTTTCAATTCATGTTTCACTCCAATCCCATTGAAAAGAAAATGAAAATCCCCAAAGTTTGATATGGAACACTAAGGAATACCTTGTATTTTTTTATTTATTTATTTCTAAGGACCTGTGAGTCTTTTGCTAATCCAGGGAGAATGGATGGAGATGGCTTGTGGTGAAAGGTGATGAATATATTCCTGCGATATATCACAGGATTTGTGGTCTTGAATAGGTGGTTATTTTTCTGGTAACTATCCAATTAACTCCAATTACTTTTGCTTCATCCCCAAATCTCAAGGGAATTTCATTAATCACCAGAAAACAGAGACAGAAGCACCTTGTCATTATTTGCTCTATAACGTAAAGAAGCAGTGTATATGCTGTATATATGTTGCTGCTGTCCTTTAATGCATTGCAAAGATGCTATAAACCAACCGAGTGGTCATTCAGGTTAGGCTATGCTATTCAGCCAAGACAAAATTGGGCAAATGAAAGACTGCAAAGAAGAAATTCTATCATGAAAATTGATGAAGCTTTCTGTATTCTCTTAATACTTTTGTCCAGGGTACTCTCAGGGATTCCTAACATGAACTGCATTGTTAACGATCCTGTTCCAATTCTTCATCAATACTATCAATCAGGAGATGTCATTGTTGCTGGTATTTTGTCTCAGATCTATATATTTTCAAACACAATACACTTTCATGAAAAGCCTTCTACTGACCTTTTCTATGATACTGAGTAAGATGTTCCTTAATCTAAAACTAATTATTGGGAATATGACTTTCACGGATTTGTGCTGGTTCTATATTGTATTAACCCTTTTACGTGAAGACTGAAATTGTTTAAGAATTCCCAACCACAATGTTGGTTGTGAAAGTCAATTCAGCATTCTCATTCATGTAGATGAATTCGTAATTCTGATAGCAATCTTTTATTTTATTTTTTATTTATTTATTTTGTCAAACACAACAATATATATAAGTATAAGCATGAAATAACCACACAAAATGAATACAACCAAAGGGAACATTAGGACAGGAAGGGTAGGCATGCTGGTGCTCTTATGCACGCCCCTTACAGACCTCTTAGGAATGGGGTGAGGTCAATAGTAGATAGTCTTTGGTTAAAACTTTGGGGATTTTGAGAAGAGACCACAGAGTCAGGTAGTGCATTCCAGGCATTAACAACTCTGTTATTGAAGTCACATTTTCTACAATCAAGATTGGAGTGATTCACTTTAAGTTTGAATCTATTGTGTGCTCGTGTATTGTTGTGGTTGAAGCTGAAGTAGTCTTCGACAGGAAGGACATTGTAGCAGATGATTTTATGAGTTATACTCAGGTCATGCCGAAGGTGGCGGAGTTCTAAATTTTCTAAATCCAGGATTTCAAGTCTGGTGGCATAAGGGATTTTGTTGCGATCAGAGGAGTGGAAGACTCTTCTTGTAAAATATTTCTGGACATGCTCAATTGTATTAATGTCCGAAATGCAGTGTGGATTCCCAAATATCTTCCCAAATATTTTAAAATATCTTTCATCTGATCATTTACGCTCAGATATAAAGTTGCTCTGATTTCACAGTGTCTAAAATGAACATCAACAGATTGAATTTATTATCAATAATTTCCTGGGAATTTAATTATTCATAATAATATCTTATGAATTATCTTATCTATCTTATCTGCTTATCTATCTATGTATCATCTCTCTATCTATCATCTATCTCTCTGTCTCTCTGTCTGTCTAAATTGTGTATGGAACTCAGTAGTATACTTGCGTTCTTGGCAATTTTCTGATGTTAAACAATTATTTTTTAAATTTAATAAAATGCCTGTACATGTGTGAAGATAACAATCTTATCAAATATTTTAAAATATCTTTCATCTGATAATTTATACTCAGATATAAAGTAGTCGCCTCCCCCCTCCCTCTCTCCCCATTTCTCTATCTATCTATCTATCTATCTATCTATCTATCTATCTATCTATCTATCTATCTATCTATCTATCTATCTATCTATCTATCTATCTATGCAGTGGTGGGATTCAAGTAATTTAACAACCGGTTCTCTGCCCTAATGATTTCTTCCAACAACCAGTTTGCCAAACTGTTCAGACAGTTAACAACCGGTTCTCCCGAAGTGGTGCGAACTGGCTGAATCCCACCACTGTATCTATCTATCTATTGTATAATAAGCGTGATCCCACAGTGGTTAGAATGCAGTACTGCAGGCTAACTCACTGCTCTCTCTCCAGGAGTTCAATTCTGAACAGCTCAAGGTTGACTCATCCTTCCATCCTTCTGAGGTCAGTAAAATGAGGGCCCACATTTTGGGGGGCAATATGCTGACTCTGTAAACCACTTAGAGAAGGCTGTGAAGCACTATAAAGTAGTATATTAGTCTAAGTGCTAGTGCTATTTCAAATTTTGCAAGACCACTATAGCTAGGAAAAACTGCTGCTGCTGTTTCATACTTGCAGAAAGGTGCTGCCGAATATAGATATAATTACAGCATGAAGCACAAAGGCAGTAATGATATTTAATTGTGTATGGAACTCAGTAGTATACTTGCATTCTTGGCAATTTTCTGATGTTAATGTTTTTAAATCAGTATTCAATAACGTTCATCAGCAACCATATGAGGGTAATTATGAGTTCATTATGTTTAAAGCTGTGAGTTGAATGAAAATGTCCTACCTTTCTATTCCCGAAATCAATGTACTCAAGTTGTAATTTTCATTTCAGGGTAGTGACTCAGCTCTACCAACACATTTTGTCTTTGGCATTTGCTGAAAAGGAGATCAATGAAAATCCCCAGATTTTGCCCAACCTCACTCTGGGCTCCCATATCTATAACAGCAATTTTATTGCAAGCTGGACATATCATGCCTCACTGGAACTCTTCTCAACACAAGGCAAGTTAATCCCTAACTACAACTGTGACACAGAGAACAACCTAGTGTCAGTCATTGGAGGACCTAATTCTGAAGTTTGTATCCACATGGCAGTCATCCTGTCCATTTATAAGATTCCACAAGTAAGAGTTTCCTCCCAGATTTTAACTCAGTCTGTATGTCTAATTGCTGTCTTTCATCTACGTATGTTTCTCACACTGAAACATGCACAGAGATAGTTTTGTTCACTAAAAATTAAAAATGACATTTGAATAAATATCTTATAGCAATACAAAGAAGCATCACTTTTTAAAGGACAAATTATTTTGAAAAAGATGATTCTTTCTTTTGGTTATTAAATTATGACCATTCACTGAATGGTAAAATGCAATTTTTACCAACCTATGAATTGCTTTTTGGCGTACATCAATAATAGCCTCAATGACGCTAATTTATATATTCTGAGATATATTTTATTCTTTCCATTCATTACGTTTATATCTTAAATCCCCGAAACACAGCTATCAACTGCACAAAATCTTCATTCAGCATCACTTTTTTCTTTTTCTTTCAATGAGAAATAATGTATTTATTTAATGTATTTCAGATATTAATTCATAATTTTTTGAACAATTACATGTTAAGCTCTATTGCAGTTATTCACAATAACTCTAATCTTTCATAAAATGGTCTTATAGATATGGATCACTGTTGAATTTAGTTAATCAATGTGTTTTTGGGATACTTGTTGTTTGAAATTGTGATAAAGTGCATTTGCATTAGAGATTACTATAATTAAGCATTTTTATTTGAGATGTTTTCTAAAAATTTAAAAACAGCTAATGTTCTCCTATGGCTTATGTAATGATCGAAACACTATGAGGAGAAAAAAGGATTAGCAAACTTGGGTTCATAATCTTTTTACGTAAAAAGGAAATTTTATCCCAGTCAAATTCATGTAAAAAAATCAAAATAAAGATTTATCTAGATATAAATACTTTAATACATTTTTCTTTAATTTCTATAGTTCACATATGGCTCTGCTTCTGAGATGAATACGAAAACTCAGGCTATTTCCTCTCACCAGATGTTTCCAGATGTACACAGACAATATAAAGGGATTCTCCAGTTACTGTTGCATTTCCAGTGGACCTGGATCGGAGTGGTATATGACAATGATAACAATGGAGAGAGATTTATCCAGGATGTCCTTCCTATCTTTTCTCAAAGAGGAATCTGTTTTGATTATATTGAAAGATTCCCAGTAATTACATCAGTTACTGACATTGATAAGATGGTGACAGAGGGGTTAAACATGTATGAAGTCATAATCAAAAGTATTACTAATGTATGCATTATCTATGGTGAAATTGAGACCATGATATTTGTCAGACTGTTTCCCATGGTATCAAAACATGAAGATGCAGCCATAAGGGAGAGAGGAAGGGTTTACATTATGACGGCACAGATGGAATTCACATCGTTCTCCTTTCAAAAGAATGAAGACATAGACTTGCTTCATGGCGGCCTGTCCTTAGCAGTTCATTCAAAGGAGGTCCCGAGATTCACTGAATTTCTTCAATTGACAAATGCTACCAATGAAATAGGAAATAGCTTTATTCGGGCTTTCTGGGAAGAGGCGTTTGGATGTTTCTTTTCTGGATCTACAGTAGACAGGCAAGAAAGGTTTCCCTGCACAGGTGAGGAGAAACTGGAGAGTCTTCCAGCATCATTGTTTGAAATGAGCATGACCTCCCATAGCTACAGTGTCTACAATGCAGTCTACGCCGTGGCATATGCTTTGCATAACATGCTTTCATTTCGATCAAAAAAGAAAAACAGTGTCCATGAAGCTACCCAAAGCCTACTGGCTCAACATCTGTGGAAGGTAATGTCCTGGACAAACAGGATTTCAGTGTGGTTCATGGAAGAGATCCTAGATTAACTAGAAAAGTCGTATACTTCCATATTTCTTAAGACCATAAACATTGTAAAATAGCTGATACCAGCCATGAAAGCTAGCATTGCTTCACAAGTGAACCCTATTCTCACAGTATATAACATGGTTTTCCTAAATGGGATAAATTTCGATTTAACTCTTCCATAGTAGTTCTATACAGATTGAAATTGTGATTCCAAGCCGCTCCAGTTTTGTGCGGAGAAATCTGCCTGATGAGCCATAGATGAAATATTGTATGCAATGTTGAAGCTCTGACAGGCTATTTGTCTGAGAGTTTCCTATGAACTTAACCATATAGACACAATTAACATTCAACTAGGGATATGTATGACCTTGCATAGCAACATCTATCAAGCAATCAAAAACCTTCTCAGAAGATGCATTTATTCATCTTAATTTCTCCTTTTTCTCTTCATTTCTCTTATTCTAATCCCTGTTTTCTGCCTATTTGTTTTACACGAAACAAAGTTAAATGGAAGAGAGCAATGTCATTAAATATATCCTGATATTTCATCTTCTCTCTTCAGCTCAACCATTTTGTGAAAATCATTTCATTTAACAACAGTGTTGGGGAAACAGTTTTCTTCAATGAAAATGGAGAAATGGAAACTGGATTTGATATTATCAACTGGGTAACATTCCCAAACCTTTCCTTCCTTAGAGTCAAAGTTGGAGACATACAACCCTTGTCTCTCACAGAAAAAACATTTACTATTTCAGAGGAATCCATAATTTGGCCAAAGTGGTTTAATCAGGTAGGTCCTGTAGCTCTTTGAGTTCTTTTTGAGAATTAAACAGGTTGAAAAAGAATGTTTTTTGATGTAACTCTTCTGCCAATATCTCAGGAAGCTGTCTGAAAATAAAGAGCAAATGTAGAAAGAAATGTCAGATGATGATAACATAGGAGAAAGTATCCAACAAAACATGAAATGTTCAAATATTTCCTTTTGCACAGAGTACCAATATGCAGGAATCATATATTTCAGGATCAGCATGTCACCTCTCCTGGCTTAACATGCAGGAATGTCACATTTATTAGATTGCATTCATTTATACCACAGTTTGTATCCAAAATAATGATTTAGATATAATTGGCAGCTATATTCATTCATGAGTCAGTACCTACAATTGAAGAATTTCTCATTGTAAACGTGACAGGAAAATCTAAGAAATTCAAAATGTGACATTTAATAAAATAGAATAGAATAGAATTTTTTATTGGCCAAGTGCGATTGGATACACAAGGAATTTGTCTCGGTGCATATGCTCTCAGTGTACATAAAAGAAAAGATACATTCATCAAGAATCACAAAGTACAACACTTAATGATAGTCATAGGGTATAAATAAGCAATCAGGAAACAATCAATATCAATCTTAAGGATACAAGCAACAAAGTTACAGTCATAAGTGAAAAGAAGTGGGTGATGGGAACAATGGGAACAATTAATATAGTTGGAAGCTATACTCATTCATATGAGTCATTGCGTACAATTGAAGAACTTCTAATTGTAAACATGGGAGGAAAATCTAAGAAATTCAAAACGTGACATTTAAATGGCATTCGATTAGTGCTGACATATGTCAGATTACTTATTTTTTTTCCTCTGATTCACTGCCTACTATCTATCACTCTGTAGATGAACTTTTGGATCTGCAGAAACAATTGATAAATGATTTTCCCTAAAATATTCTGCATTATAAATGACCATTTAATGAATGATTGATTCATTGATTCATCTGAATGATTCATCTGTGAAAGCACTTACCGCTATGATTATTTGTATATATGCACATTTGCAAGATGGAGAGGATTCTTCTCTTTCTTTTATATTTAGACACAGCCTTTTTCTCTCTGCAATGATCATTGTCATCCAGGTTACAGGAAGGCCGAGAAGGAAGGGAAACCATTTTGCTGCTATGACTGCCTTCCTTGTCCAGGAGGGAAGATTTCTGATGAGAAAGGTAAGTGATCATTTGTAGAGCAATAGTTGTTTACTGGTCGGCTGCGATAACACCTGACCATCTGCTGAGGGACTCAGATTGATTGATTGATTCAATTTCTCTAGTTACCCAACTCAACCGAGTGAGTCTGGGAGGCTTACAATTCTAAAATTTAAACAATTTAGAAAACATTAAAATGATAAAAACACTCTACTAGCCACAGCTACCACCTGCTGGTTGTCCATCATGCAGTAGTGTACATGTTTAAATAATTAATTAGATGCGATTATTTCAGTATCATTTTCATGAAAGCTGTTTATAAAATAGAATAGAATAGAATAGAATAGAATAGAATTTTTATTGGCCAAGTGCGATTGGATACACAAGGAATTTGTCTCGGTGCATATGCTCTCAGTGTACATAAAAGAAAAGATACATTCATCAAGAATCACAAAGTACAACACTTAATGATAGTCATAGGGTATAAATAAGCAATCAGGAAACAATCAATATCAATCTTAAGGATACAAGCAACAAAGTTACAGTCATAAGTGAAAAGAAGTGGGTGATGGGAACAATTAATATAGTTGGAAGCTATACTCATTCATATGAGTCATTGCGTACAATTGAAGAATTTCTAATTGTAAACGTGACAGGAAAATCTAAGAAATTCAAAATGTGACATTTAATAAAATAGAATAGAATAGAATTTTTTATTGGCCAAGTGCGATTGGATACACAAGGAATTTGTCTCGGTGCATATGCTCTCAGTGTACATAAAAGAAAAGATACATTCATCAAGAATCACAAAGTACAACACTTAATGATAGTCATAGGGTATAAATAAGCAATCAGGAAACAATCAATATCAATCTTAAGGATACAAGCAACAAAGTTACAGTCATAAGTGAAAAGAAGTGGGTGATGGGAACAATGGGAACAATTAATATAGTTGGAAGCTATACTCATTCATATGAGTCATTGCGTACAATTGAAGAACTTCTAATTGTAAACATGGGAGGAAAATCTAAGAAATTCAAAATGTGACATTTAATAAAATAGAATAGAATTTTTTATTGGCCAAGTGTGATTGGATACACAAGGAATTTGTCTCGGTGCATATGCTCTCAGTGTACATAAAAGAAAAGATACATTCATCAAGAATCACAAAGTACAACACTTAATGATAGTCATAGGGTATAAATAAGCAATCAGGAAACAATCAATATCAATCTTAAGGATACAAGCAACAAAGTTACAGTCATAAGTGAAAAGAGGTGGGTGATGGGAACAATGGGAACAATTAATATAGTTGGAAGCGATACTCATTCATATGAGTCATTGCGTACAATTGAAGAATTTCTCATTGTAAACGTGACAGGAAAATCTAAGAAATTCAAAACGTGACATTTAATAAAATAGAATATAATTTTTTATTGGTCAAGTGTGACAGGACACACAAGGAATTTGTCTTGGTGCATACGCTCTCAGTGTACATAAAAGAAAAGATACATTCATCAAGAATCACAAAGTACAACACTTAATGATAGTCATAGGGTATAAATAAGCAATCAGGAAACAATCAATATCAATCTTAAGGATACAAGCAACAAAGTTACAGTCATAAGTGAAAAGAGGTGGGTGATGGGAACAATGGGAACAATTAATATAGTTGGAAGCTATACTCATTCATATGAGTCATTGCGTACAATTGAAGAATTTCTCATTGTAAACGTGACAGGAAAATCTAAGAAATTCAAAACGTGACATTTAATAAAATAGAAGACTGCTTTTCTTTTTTCACAGACATGGACAAATGTTTTCAGTGCCCACAAGATCATTATCCCAATGAGGAGCAAAATTTATGCGTTCTAAAATATGTAACATTTTTGTCTTATGAAGAAACTTTGGGTATCACCTTCACCAGTTTTATTATTATTTTTTCTATCATTACTATTTTGATGCTCTGGCTCTTCATTAAACACAATGACACCCCTATTGTGAAAGCCAACAATGAGACTCTCACCTACGTTCTTCTCATCTCCCTCCTGCTCTCCTTTCTCTGTGCTTTGCTATTTATTGGTCAGCCTCATCAATGGATGTGCCTTCTTCGGCAAGTTACTTTTGGCATCATCTTCTCCGTGGCAGTTTCTAGCGTTTTGGCAAAGACTATCATTGTAATTCTTGCTTTCATGGCTAAATATTTTTTTTAATTTAATAAAATAGAAGACCGCTTTTCTTTTTTCACAGACATGGACAAATGCTTTCAGTGTCCACAAGATCATTATCCCAATGAGGAGCAAAATTTATGCGTTCTAAAATATGTAACATTTTTGTCCTATGAAGAAACTTTGGGTATCACCTTCATCAGTTTTATTATTATTTTTTCTATCACTACTATTTTGATGCTCTGGCTCATCATTGAAAACAATGACACCCCTATTGTGAAAGCCAACAATGAGACCCTCACCTACGTTCTTCTCATCTCCCTCCTGCTCTCCTTTCTCTGTGCTTTGCTATTTATTGGTCAGCCTCATCAATGGAAGTGCCTTCTTCGGCAAGTTACTTTTGGCATCATCTTCTCCGTGGCAGTTTCTAGCGTTTTGGCAAAGACTATCATTGTAATTCTTGCTTTCATGGCTACCAAGCCAGGGTCCAGAATTAGAAAATGGATGGGGAAGAGACTGGGTCTTTCTATGGTCCTTTCTTGCTCTTTTATTCAGACCATTATTTGTACAGTATGGATATCAACCTCTCCCCCATTCGTAGATGTTGACATGTATTCCATGCCAAAGGAAATTGTCTTAATGTGTAATGAAGGGTCAACTGTCATGTTCTACTGTGTCCTTGGTTTTATGGGTTTCCTGGCAACTATTAGTTTCATAGTGGCTTTCCTGGCCCGGAAGTTACCTGACACCTTTAATGAAGCCAAATTTATTACCTTTAGCATGTTGATATTTTGCAGCATCTGGCTATCATTTGTTCCATCATACTTGAGCACAAAGGGGAAATATATGGTGGCTGTAGAGATCTTCTCCATTTTGTGCTCCAGCGGGGGGTTATTGGCTTTTATCATCTTCCCAAAATGTTACGTTATTCTGATGAGGCCTGACTTAAATAACAAGGAACAGCTAAGAAGGGGAAGAATTTAAGAATTTAACATTGGGTGCAATTAAGTAGATTTCCATAATGCTATTCCATTTTTAAGTAAACATCTTGTATTTTATACAGCTTGGTTTTTGTGTTCTCGTCATATAACCTCCTACTCTACAACTGAAATTGAATAAAATTTGTTAATTACCAGAGAGATAATCAGTGTGGTTTCGTTCTTTTCAACCAGCTATCTGTAAAAAAATTGATAACTCTTCTGTCATCAGTTGACAAGCAGCAGCACGTAATCATCACCTTATGGACTGTAGGTGTCACATGTCAAAAGTGACGTACACCCATAACTGTCCAGCCACAACTGTCCATGTAGAATGAGCTGAAAATTTGAATACTCTCCATGGATATAGATATAAATTGTGTTGCAGCAATCCATTCAAGAAATGACTAAGTCATGTGCTGGAATTCTTCCCTTTTTTATATTACAATGAATTAAGGAGGTTTCTGCCTGATTTACTTCCAAGTGTTATCTCATCCCTCTGAATTTTAAAAAAATCAATTCTTTATGCAGTTTTGTATATTTCTCTTAAAGTATTTTCCTTACTCTCTATATTACTAGTAGTTCAGAACCTTCTACCACTATACCACATGAGCTGTCATGTGAAATGGCATTTAGTATAATGTGAATAATGTTGCACACATGACAATGAATGTACAGTTGGGAGACTTGAAAGGTGAGATTAAAGGTTGTTATAATGGAGGAAATCTATCTATGTAGTCAATATGAGTCGAAAACAACTTGACTGCATATCAATCAGTCAATCAATCTGTCAAAATCATGAGCTTCCTTGTCAGGTATTTGCACCAAAGCTTTCTAATACTAAAACCTTGCTCATCCATCCCTGGCCAATAGACATGCATTCATAGTAGCATCATACTGATGGCCTCTGGTGGCTCAGACTGGTAAGACAGTCTGTTATTAACAGCAGCTGCTTGCAATTACTGCAGGTTCAAGTCCCACCAGGCCCAAGGTTGACTCAGCCTTCCATCCTTTATAAGGTAGGTAAAATGAGGACCCAGATTGTTGGGGGCAATAAGTTGACTTTGTATATAATATACAAATGGATGAAGACTATTGCTTGACATAGTGTAAGCCGCCCTGAGTCTTCGGAGAAGGGCGGGATATAAATGCAAATAAAATAAAATTTAAAAAAAATTGAGATGATGGGATAAGAAAGCACGTTTGTATCTATTCCACACAGATGCTATTGGCAGATGGGGAGCTGACTTCCCATATCTCAGTAGATATTTTGTAGGCATGATTTAATTGTTTTCTGTAAATTTGTTTCTTTGGCCTTATTTTCATCTTCATGTTTCAGAATAAGTACCTCGTGGCCATGCTCTTATCAATAGAGGACTTGTGTAACAGATTATAAATTGAATTTTGATGGTTGTTTTTAGATACAGCTGACTGTTCTCCATATCCAGAAGATCAATACCCAAATCACAACAAAAATTCCTGCATTCCAAAGGTCATAACATTCTTATCATATGAAGACTCTCGGGGAATATAATTGGCTGTTTGTGCTCTTTCTTTTGCCTTCATCACATTTTATGTGCTCAGGATCTTCATGCAATGCAGGGACACTCCTGTTGTGACTCCAGCCCCCATACCTGGCCCCATGCCCGAAAATGACTTGTACCCATCATTGTCCACTCACAACTGTCCATGTTGTATGAATTGAAAATTTGAATAGTGTGCAAGTGGTGTAGGGTTTCCTGCCTAAGCAGGGGATTAGACTAGAAGACCTCCAAGGTACCTTCCAACTCTGTTATTCTATTCTATTCTATTCTATTCTATTCTATTCTATTCTATTCTATTCTATTCTATTCTATTCTATTCTATTCTATTCTACTCTACTCTACTCTACTCTATTCTTTTTATTCAATTCTATATAGCAGTGATGGCTAACATTTTTTTCTTGAATGCCAAAAGCGTGCATGCACATGCTATTGCATGTGCACTTGTGCCCACACCCATAATGCAATGCCCTTCTGCATGCATCACCCCCTGCACATGCGCATGTGACTCCCCACGCATGCACGCGTGCCCTCCCATACATGCAATCCTGATCCCTCCCCCTATGCATGCATATGCGACCCCCCCTTTTAGCCTCACCTCCCAAAACAACTGGGGGGGAAGCCTTCAAAAACGGCTGAGAGGGGGAAAAAGCCTCGCCTCCAAAACAGCACTGGGAGGGGAATCTCTGGAGATCTGAGAAGGTAGAGGCAATAGAAAGTGAGGAGAAAGGTAGGTCACTCATTGTTCTGTCGCCCCCCCCCCGCCACCTCACCTAAGAAAACACAAGCGCCGAAGGATGTCTGCCAGCAAGTTATTTACAAGTTGGCCTGGTTTCCTTTGGCAGAGGAAAGTTCTGGCAGCTGCTCTCCAAGTGCCAACCAAGTTTCTTATCAAGAGTCAGCATGTTTACAGTCCATTGCCGGAGCAACCAGGAGTCTAAAGAATGGTCAAGTGTTAGTCATGAAACCCCAAGCCTTAAATCCAAAAACTGTCTGAAGTTTGAGCTGGCATGCTAAAAAAAAGCTGTCTGAACTGAGCTGGCATGCTAAATCTAGGAGGCTTAGGGGATTTTTAGTTAATTGTTTTAACCGTTTTTTAAGTGGGAGTTTTAATGGAAATTTTAAGGGGAGGAACCACGGGTCTGGGTTGGGGTGGGTGGGAGGGTTAGGGTGGGGATGGGGGTGGGAGGGTTAGGGTGGGTGAGGGGTAGCCCGTCGGGAGGAAACCAGTTCCAGCGCATGCTCGTGGCGACTATCAAATGGGTTCGGAGGTTATGGGGGTGTGTTCCTTTGTGTGAGGTGAGTCTATTTGCACGGTAAGTGGGAGGGGCAGATATGGCGGAAGGGGGATCGTGTCGACATAGGGGTCACGCGTTCGATGTCTGCAGGCGATCGCGTGCCCGATCCCCAACTTCTCCCGTTCCCCGGATGGTCAAGACCCTCAGAGCCTGGGCCTTCGTCTGATGTTATGCAACGCACGGTCCGTGGCCAATAAGGCCCCCCTAATACATGATCTGATTCAGGGGGGTGCCGCGGATATTATAGGCGTTACGGAGACCTGGTTGGGCACTGAAGGGGGTGTGCCCCTGGTCGAGATGTGCCCACCGGGTTTCCGTGCATTCCATCAGCCGAGGGCCCAGGGTAGGGGTGGAGGGGTGGCGGTTGCTATTAAAGAGAGTCTAGAGCCGAGGGAGACCACTGTACCTCAGATTGCCGGGTGTGAATCCCTCTTTGTGAGGTGGGGTCATAGATGTCAGATGGGCTTGCTGGTCGCGTACCTGGCTCCTTGCTGCGTGACAGCTGCCCTGCCCGAGCTCCTGGAGGTGCTAGCCGGGGTGGCAGTGGAGACCCCCAGACTTTTAGTCATGGGGGACTTTAACTTGCCATCTGCCGGCTCGTCATCGACGGTAGCTCGGGAGTTCCTGGCCTCCATGACGGCCTTGGACCTGACTCAAGTAGTGGATGGCCCCACTCACATCGGGGGAGGCACACTGGACCTGATTTTTGTCTCTGGTCAGTGGTTGAGAGATCTGGACTTAAAGGAAATAGTCATTGAACCTTTGTCATGGTCAGATCACTCTCTCCTTCGCCTGGACTTTCTGACCGCTACCCAACACCGCAGGGAGACGGAACCATTACGGTGGTACCGTCCCAGGCGCCTGATGGACCCAGAGAGGTTTCGGACGGAGCTTGGGCCACTTCCTGAGGGTCTGGCTCACGGCACGGCAGAGGAACTAGCTGCAGCCTGGGAACGGGCTGCGGCTGGGGCTTTAGACCGTGTCGTGCCTTTGCGACCTCTGACCCGGCGCAGATCCCAACCGGCTCCTTGGTTCTCCGAGGAGCTGAGGGGATGAAACGCCGGAGAAGGCGCCTAGAGAGTTTCTGGAGGTCCAGCCGTTCAGAGGCTGATCGGACACTAGTTAGATCCTATACCAGGACCTACCTAGTGGCACTGAGGGAAGCGGCGTTCTCGCCTCCTCCCTCATTGCGTCGGCAGATAACCGCCCAGCTGCCCTGTTTGGTGACCCGCTCCCTCCTTCACCAGGGGGCGGGATGACCCGTGCGGGACGTGCTGAGGAGTTTAACGGTTATCTATCGATAAAATCGTTCAGCTTAGGGACGGTTTGGACCAAAATTGTGGCGATTCAGGCGAGGTATCTGAGGCGGTCTTGGTGATGTTGTGTGGGATGAGTTTGACCCTGTGACTCCGAGGACATGGACAGGTTGCTGGGTAGATTGAATGCCACCACGTGTTTACTGGACCCGTGCCCCTCCTGGCTGGTGCTGGCCACTCAGGAGGTGACACGAGGCTGGCTCCAGGGGATTACAAGTGCTTCCTTGTTGGAGGGTGTCTTTCCGGCCGCATTGAAAGAGGCGGTGGTGAGGCCCCTCCTCAAGAAGGCTTCCCTGGACCCGGCTGTTTTAGGTAATTATCGTCCGGTCTCAACCTTCGCTTGGCGAAGGTTGTAGAAATATGGTGGCATATCAGTTTCCCCTGCACCTGGAGGAAACTGTCTATCTGGACCCGTTCCAGTCCGGCTTCCGGCCGGTTACAGCACTGAGGCGGCTTTGGTCGCGTTGGTGGATGATCTCTGGAGGGCCAGGGACAGGGGTTATTCCTCTGCCCTGGTCCTATTAGACCTCTCAGCGGCTTTTGATACCATCGACCATGGTATCTTGCTGCGCCGGTTGGGGGGATTGGGAGTGGGAGGCACCGTTTATCGGTGGTTCTCCTCCTATCTCTCCGACGATGCATGACGTGTTGACGGGGGCAGAGGTCGACCCGCGGCGCCTCACTTGTGGGGTGCCGCGGGGTCGATTCTCTCGCCTTCTGTTCAACATCTATATGAAACCGCTGGGTGAGATCATCAGTGGTTACGGTGTGAGGTACCAGCTGTCGCTGATGACACCCAGCTGTACTTTTCCACACGGGCCACCCCAATGAAGCTATCGAAGTGCTGTCCCGGTGTTTGGAAGCCGTCGGGTCTGGATGGGGAGAAACAGGCTCAAGCTCAATCCCTCCAAGACGGAGTGGCTGTGGATGCCGGCATCCCGGTACAGTCAGCTGAGTCCGCGGCTGACTGTCGGGGCGAGTCATTGGCCCGATGGAGAGGGTGCGCAATTTGGGCGTTCTCCTGGATGAGCGGCTGTCTTTTGAAGATCACCTGACGGCCGTCTCCAGGAGAGCTTTCCACCAGGTTCGCCTGGTGCGCCAGTGCGCCTTTCTGCCGGGATGCCTTGTGCACAGTCACTCACGCCCTTGTGACGTCTCGTCTGGATTACTGCAATGCTCTCTACATGGGGCTCCCCTTGAGGGGCATCCGGAGGCTACAGTTAGTCAGAATGCAGCTGCGCGGGTGATAGAGGAGCCCTCGTGGCTCCCGGTGACACCTATCCTGCGCAGGCTGCACTGGCTGCCTGTGGCCTTCGGGTGCGCTTCAAGGTGTTGGTGAGCGTCTTTAAAGCGCTCCATGGCATAGGGCCGGGTTACTTACGGGACCGCCTGCTGCTACCGAATACCTCTCACCGACCCGTGCGCTCTCACAGGAGGGACTCCTCAGGGTGCCGTCGGTAGCGACAGTGTCGTCTGGCGACACCCAGGGAAGGGCCTTCTCTGTGGGGCTCCCGCCCTCTGGAGCGAACTCCCCAGGACTTCGTCAACTTCCGGACCTCCAGACCTTTCGCCGAGCTTAAAACTTACTTATTTATCTCGCTGGCCTGGGTTAGTTTTAAGTTTATAGGTATTTTAATGGGTTTTAGTCTCAAATTTTAATTGTGGCCAATTTTAATAAGTTTTTTAATTGTATTTTAATTGTATTTATATTGTATTGTCTATTTTACTTGGCTGTGAACCGCCCTGAGTCCTTCGGGAGAAGGGCGGTATACAAATTTAATAAATAAATAAATAAATAAATAAAGTTCACTCATAGTAGCTTTTGTCCATCACAAGGGCCCAATGGCAACCCCACCCACTTTTATCCCCTGTGGAGTGTGGCTCAGTGACTCAGCACTCCCTGGGCCTGCCACACCTCTTCCTCTGCTATGCACGCCTCGCTTTCCGACACTGTCTAGGGTCAATCCAGGATTGATCCTCCTCAACCTCTATCTGTGGGGGCTCTGACATGCCTTTTTCCTGGCCTTCCGCCGGCACTTGTGGCATTGCCAGGAAGGAGGACCAGGAGAGGGAGGCTCCTCTCCCTCACTCCCCGAGTCATCCTCCTCCATGAGGACAGGCTCGGGGGCCGGAGTCACGACACCCATGCTTGCGCATGTGTCTCTTGCTTGCAGGGCAGACCCAAAAATCAGCTGGGTGGCAGGAAGTGTGTGCGCATGCACAGTGGAGCTGAGCTGGTTGACAGCTTGCGTGTCCACAGACAGGGCTCCATGTGTCACCTGTGGCATGCTTGCCATAGGTTCACCATCACGACTATATAGATATAAATTGCATTGCAGTAATCCAGTTAGGAAATGACTAAGGCATGAATAACTATGAGCGGAGCCTCCCAGTCTGGGAATAGGCATAACTTATATAGGCACTCAGACTTATATACTGCTTCACAGTGCTTTTACAGCCTTCTCTAAGTGGTTTATAGAGTCAGCCTATTGCCCCCAACAATCTGGGTCCTCATTTTAACAACTTCAGAAGGATGGAAAGTTCTCATCAACCCTGATGAGATTCGATATGCCAAACTGCTGGCAGCCGATGATCAGCAGAAGTAGCCTGCAGTACTGCACTCTAACTACTGCGCCACCGTAGCTCTTTTTGGTAATATTTCCACTGCAATTACTAATTTAACTAGTTTTATTTTATGCTATCTCTTAACTCCAAGAGAATTCTTGTACCCAATCAGATAGGTACAACTATCACCTTGTTCTCTGAAAAAAAATTAAAAATAAAAGATGTCCAATGGAGTTTGGGGAAATAGCCAATGCATTTTTCTATTCATGATTTTGTTTTATCTATAGAGACTCAGTTAGGGATTCCTTCCCTACAATTATCCATTTAAACACGACAACTTCTGAATTCCCCAGAGATCTCATATGAGTTGCAAGAACTGCAAACCCAGAAAAGCAATAGAACAAAATAAAAAGACACGAGGAAACACAAGGTGGTATTCTAAACTGGGGTTAGAATTCTGAATTTTGACCTTTGTGTTTACAGCGGGACCTGTATCTGAATTAATGAAATACAGTTTGAGTGGAATGAATTGGCTTAAAGAAAAAACTGCTTCATTCAGGATTGTGGCATTTGAAGCATTAATTATAGTGCTTTTACCCCGAATGGTGTGCATGATTCCCAATGCTAAATGCAGCATAAGTGAACCTCTGCCTTTTCTTCACCAGAACTATGAACCTGGAGACTTCATCGCTGTTGGCATTTTGTCTAAGATCTACATATTCTATACAGTGATGGACTTTAGTGAAGCACCGTCTAGTAATCTTTTTGATGAAATCCTGTAATTTTATTTGAAACACAGAGACATTTGTTCATTTGTTATCTTATCTCATATAGTTTCCTCATAGGCAATGAATAACGTTCTACATAATGAGATAAAAAGATTATGTATAATGTGTATTTATTGAGCTGTGATTTCCATCACATTAACATTTTGTGGATCCAAGAAAGACTTTCAAAAGTGTGGGGGAGGGGAATAAGATAGGTAATAAATTATATTTTATGCAACGCCAACAAATGTTCAACACATTTGGGCTAATTTCCATAGGGTTTTTAAAAAGTCTGGCACCTTTATCAACTATGTTATTTACATGTTTCCATATTTTTACTGTAATAAGGTAAGGATAAAATTAAAAACCAAAGAGATGAAATTAAAAAGTTTGAGTAAATTGTGTTTTCATGGTAGCGAGCAGAAAAATGAAGAAGAAAAATATTTTTAAAAAATTGCAAAAAAACAAAACAAAACACTGCATTGGACAGCATGTGCTTTAGCATAATTGATTTCAAATATTTCAGACTCCAAAGTCATTTTGTCTTGAAAATCGTATTGTTGTTGTTGTTGTTGTTAGTTGCGAAGTCATGACTGACTCATTGCGACTCCATGGACAATGTTCCTCCAGGCCTTTCTGTCCTCTACCATCCTCTGGGGTCCATTTATGGCTACAGTGACTCCATCCAGCCACCTCGTTCTCTGTCGTCCCCTTCTTCCTTTGCCCTCAATCTTTCCGAGCATTAAGCTCTTCTCCAGTGAGTCCGTCCTTCTCATTAGGTGGCCAAAGTATTTCAGTTTCATCTTCAGGATCTGGCCTTCTAAAGAGCAGTCAGGGTTGATCTTTTCTAGGACTGACCGGTTTGATCGCCTTGCAATCCAAGACTCGCAGAAATCTTCTCCAGCACCATAGTTCAAAGGCCTCTTTTTACAATTTTATAATTGTATTACAAAATAATATATTGAAAAGAGACAGAAATCATTCTTTTCACCAATATATTTATAATATATTTAGAGTAGTAGTAAAAACTGGTGAGAAATATCCAGCTGAAGTACATCTTTTATGTACTTTAAAATACGTTGTAATAAACTCTATTAAATGTCATACCTTGAACAGTGTGAAAAAAATATATAATTTTCCTTTCAGAGTGATGACACCCATCTATCAACAATTCCTAGCTTTGCAATTTGCAGTCAAGGAGATCAATGAAAACCCCCACATTTTGCCCAATCACACCCTGGGCTTCCATATTTATAACAGTTATTTCACTGCAACATGGACTTATCGTGCCTCATTAGAGCTGTTCTCTACCAAGGAGAGATTCATCCCTAACTACAGGTGTGATATAAAGAAACGACCAATAGCTGTCATCGGAGGACCAACATCTGCAGTTGGAGCCCACCTGAGCACCATCCTGTCCCTCTACAAGATGCCACAGGTACAGTGACTACATGGAAAACAAGCGCTTTTGAAGTTTATTATGTCTTTCTTCTGGGTTATCTATGGGACCGCCTACTGCCACCGATAGCCTTCCATCGACCAGTGCGCTCCCATAGGGAGGGTCTCCTCAGGGTGCCGTCGGCCAGACAATGTCGGCTGGCGACCCCCAAGGGGAGGGCCTTCTCTGTGGGGGCTCCAACTCTCTGGAACGAGCTACCACCAGGGATCCGCCAACTCCCTGATCTCCGGACCTTTCGACTCAAGCTGAAAATGTTTTTATTCCATCGTGCAGGACTGGCCTAATGGGTTTTTAAATGGGGTTTTTTATTGGATTTTATTGTTTTTAGCCAATTTGAATATTTGTCTTTTAAATTTGCTCTTAATTTTTGTATTTCGTTGTTTTTACTCTGGCTGTAAACCGCCCTGAGTCCTTTAGGAGAAGGGCGGTATAGAAATTGAATAAACTTAACTTAACTTAACTTAACTTCCAGTAGTGGGTGCTTCTCATGGGATGAAGGTAGGATGAGAGGTTTAGGGAGTAAATGGACCCATTGGATCCTGCAAAGTCTTTAGCTGTTTATTTTGCTTGAGTTAATTAGTTACATATTATTTATTTGGTTTGTCTAATGTGCAACCATTGTTTTTAGGGTTAGAGCTGCTTTGGCTTCTGGTAGTCTGTCTTAATTGATATTCCTTTATTTTCACGTCTGCTTAAATTTCAGTGGTTATGATTGTTGTTATTGTTGCTATTGAAAAGACAACACTTGCTCTTTATAAAAGGAAGAAAAAGAAAAGGAAAACTTTGTATGCTTTGTAAATCAAAAGGGAAATTGTAGGGAAAGAAACCAGATAAAATTCAGAGGGTATCCATTATACCCACTGGACAGCCTATTGTCTTAGACAGTGGTGGGATTCAAACTTTTTTACTATTGGTTCTGTGGGCATGGCTTGGTGGGCATGGCTGCGGAAGGAAACTAAAATCTCAATTCCCACCTCAATCCAGGGGAAGGATCCTGCAAAATCCCCATTTCCTCTCGATTAGCTGGCACCCGGGAGAAAGAGAATAGAAGGGGGCAGGGCCAGTCAGAGGTGGTATTTACCAGTTCTCCGAAGTACTCAACATTTCTACTACTGGTTTTCCAGAACTGGTCAGAACCTGCTGAATACCACCTCTGGTCTTAGACCATAAACATGTTAATATACTACACCAGAACAAGCTATGAATAGAGCCAATTGAACCAGTTTGTTATTTCTGAAGGTATTTTTATTTTTCAGCATATATCACATTTGATACTACAGGGTGGATTGTAAATTCTGCTTTATCAGTAAAATATAGCTGTTTTATGAAATGCAAAGATGATCTGATGGAAAAATTAGCATTTGATAAGAGCCTCGGTGGCACAATGGTTAGAGTGCAGTACTGCAGTACTGCAGGCTAATTCTGCAAACTGCAGGCTAATTCTGCAGTACTGCAGGCTAATTCTGCATTCGAACTGTTGAATTCAACAGTTCGAATGCCACTAGGCTCAAGGATGACTCAGCCTTCCCTCCTTCCGAGGTGGGTCAAATGAGGACCCAGATTGTTGGGGGCAATATGCTGACTCTGTAAACTGCTTGGAGCGGGTTGTGGAGCACTTTGAAGTGGTATATTGTGCTAAGTGCTATTGATATTGATCAATTGCACCAAAGCAACCCTACTTATGATGAAAGTGACCCACTATTTCAACAAATAATGAGTTTCTAGATACATTCTGTACATTTCTTCCCACTGAAAAATAGATAATTCATTGCATCTCAGCTACTTTCTTTAATATTTTCTAAATTCACATGTAAACTATGAATGGAAGTTTGAAATCACAATTAATTTTTCATTTTTAATTCCTGAGCTTTTGTTTTCTCTAATGTTTTCTTCATAAAATTGAAAACTGTTATTTTTTTTTCCCAATCCCACTTTTCCATCTATTTCTTCAGTTCATCTATGGCTCAACTCCAGAGATAAATGAAAAAACACAGGTGGTTTTATACCAACAGATGTTCCCAAATGTGCATCACCAATACAATGGAATTCTTCAATTGATGCTCCACTTCCAGTGGACTTGGATAGGTATGGTCTATACAAATTGTGAGAATGGTGAAAAGTTTGTACAAAATGTGGTTCCTATGTTTTCCCTGAGTGGCATTTGTTTTGCTTTTATTGAAACTTTGCCAGCAATTACTTATTCTAATAATATTTTGGCTTCCGTGGAAGCTGGGATTGAAACTTTCAAAGTTATTATGAGAAGCTCCACTAATGTAGTGTTAATCCATGGCGAAGCTGAAGATATGATTATTTTGAGGATCATTCCCACCATATCCCAAGTGGAAGATATAGCATTACTGGCCAATGTTAAAGTGTGGGTGCTGACAGCTCAGATGCATTTCACATCACTTCCCTTCCAAAGGAATGACGACCTAGACTTCCTCCATGGTGCTCTCTCCTTTGCAATTCACTCAAAGGAGGTGCTGGGATTCCGGGAGTTTCTTCAGATGAAAAAGCCTAACATGAAAAAAGAAGATGCTATTATCAAGCTCTTCTGGAGAAATGCATTTGAATGTTCGTTCTCCAACTCCATGCTGGAGGAGAAAGATGCAGGCATCTGCACTGGTGAAGAAAAACTGGGAAATCTTCCTTCATCTGTATTTGAAATGGACATGACTAGCCACAGCTACAGTGTCTACAATGCAGTCTTTGCAGTGGCCCATGCTTTGCATGACATCCAGGCATCCATATTCAGATACCAAGCAGGAGATCATGAAGCCAAACTAAGCCTGCTGGAACAACGTCTATGGAAGGTAAAGTCCTAACCAAGCAAACTGTAAATGACAATTGGGTTGACCATATTTGCAGGTATAAACTATTAGAACCTAGACTGGGGAGGGTCACTATTCTCTTAAGTTTTAAAATTAAAATAATTAAAATTAAATTAGATAAGCACACCACACTGCCATCATGTGAGATGTGTCCAGGGGTGTGTTTTTTTTTTAATTCGCATTTATATCCCGCCCTTCTCCGAAGACTCAGGGCGGCTTACACTATGTTAGCAATAGTCTTCATCCTATTTGTATATTTATATACAAAGTCAACTTATTGCCCCCAACAATCTGAGTCCTCATTTTACCTACCTTATAAAGGATGGAAGGCTGAGTCAACCTTGGGCCTGGTGGGACTAGAACCTGCAGTAATTGCAGGCAGCTGTGTTAATAACAGACTGCATTAGTCTGTTGAGCCACAAGAGGCCCTTATTCACTTACCTTCACTACTGGTTCGCAAATGTGAGTGCATGTGCCAGCTCTGTGCATGCATAGGACCTTCTGCACATGTGCAGTGTCAAAAATGGTACGTGATGACATCTGGGTGGGTGGGCGGAGCCTCCCGCAGCAGCCCCTACCAGTTCACCTGAACCAGTTAGAACCAGCTGAATTTCACCACAGGATGTTTCATAATTCCCATTATTAATATGACACCGTTCCTAGGAATTATTAAATTCCAAATTCTTTGGAATGAAATCCTTTTAACAAAAGAGAATAAAGAAAATGAGTATCTACTTAATGCTAGAATGAAATCGAAATATGTATTTATCCTTAGCTGAACTCAAAAAAGGAATTGGATAGGAATTCCTAGGAAAAGCCAGTTTGGTCTAGAGATTAAAGCCCAAGGCTAGAAACCAGGAGACAGTGAATTCTAGTCTTCCTTAGAAATGAAAGCCAGCTGAGTGATTTTGGGTCAGTCACGCTCTCTCAGTCCAACTCATCTCACAGGGTTGTTGTCAGTAAAAGAGGAGGAAAAAAGAGCATTATGTATGTCCTTTACCTTGACTTATTTATAAAAGTAATGACGGTGGGATAAAAATAAGAAGACAAAAATAGGTGTTGTATACTGATTGGGAACTTGAAAAATAGCTTCTATATTAATAGCAATAGCATTAATATATGCTATTATACAGTGGTGAAATCCAATTTTTTTTTACTACCAGTTCTGTCGGCGTGGTATGTCTTGGTAGGCGTGGCCTGGCAGGGGAAGGATACTGCAAAATCTCCATTCCCATCCCATTCTGGGGCCAGCCAGAGGTGCTATTTGCCGTTTCTCCGAACTACTCAAAATTTCTGCTACTGGTTCTCCAGAACCTGTCAGAACCTGCTGGATTTCACCCCTGCTATTATATACTGCCACATAGAGCTTGACAACACCCTCTGATTGGTTTACAACATCAAAACCTTGTTTGCATATTGCAAATAATATTGCATATTGCCCCCAAGGATCTGGGTCCTCATTTTACTAACATTGGAAGGATGGAAGGCTGAATCAGCCTTGAGCTCTGTCAGGCTCGAACTCCAGACTATGGGCAGAGTTTGCCTACTTTAAGCATTGCACTACCAGGGCTCTTGTAATTTAGAACCGAACCGAACCGAACCGAACCGAATCGAATCGAATCGAATCGAATAGAATAGAATAGAATAGAATAGAATAGAATAGAATAGAATAGAATAGAATAGAATAGAATTTTTTATTGGCCAAATGTGATTGGACACACAAGGAATTTATTTATTTCATTGAACATGTCCCATTGCTGCATTTATTATTACTGTAACTAAGCCCATAAATCTTACTGTTGGTCTTCTTCTTTCAACTTTATCTAACATTAGAATCCTTATCTATAATTCGTATATTATCCTCCACAAAAAGAAACAGTGATATTTTCATCAATTCATAAGGAGTTGAACTTATCTTCAAGGAAATGCTGACTTTATTTTTTTTAATCCATAGAAAGTTGAGATATTTAAAGCTTCAACTTTAAACGTAATTGCAATTTTTTTTCTCCTTACCCAAATACGATCAAAAATAATCATTTTAATGTTTTCCTGAAATAAAATGAAAAACAGGAGTTTCTTATACAGTTTTCATGCAATCGTTCTTCATGGATGTGTATCTTTTATTAATTGGTGCTGCTTCTTATATGTTTTATTCTGTTTGGAAGTGATAATTGTGCTAAAGAAGACAAAGAGGAGAGAACATTATTCTTAATGTACTGGAATGTTTACTGTACTCTTTTTTTTTTTTAATTCTTCTTCTTTTTTCTTACATCTAGCTCAACCAATTTGTAAGGAGGGTGTCTTTCAATAATAGTGCAGGGGAAAAAGTTTCCTTCAGTCAGAACGGAGAGTTAGAGGTTGGATTTGATATTATGAACTGGATCGTATTTCCAAACCAGTCTTTTCTGAGAGTCAGAATTGGAGGGATCAATGAAATGGATTCTCAACAAATAACGTTTTCTTCTCCTGAAGAATCCATTGTGTGGCCTAGGAGATTTAATCAGGTATGGTCCAATTACAGTTTAGATTATCTTTCATTGTTATTCCATTGTTAGAAGTATTCACAGATCCAACATCCCAGCCTCCTGTTACCTTCAGAAATAAAACCCTCCGTGGCTTTTTCCTACTCCCATACATTTTCCATGAGTCATTGTGTGTATGGAGACATATGAATATTTGAAAAAGTATGGTGGCCAAAGGTCCAGATCCAGCAGGTTCTGACAGGTTCTGGAGAACTGGTAGCGGAAATTTTGAGTAGTTCAGAGAACTCGCAAATATCACATCCGGCTGGTCCCAGAGTGGGGTGGGAATGGAGATTTTGCAATATCCTTCCCCCAGGAGTGGGGAGGGAATGAGGATTTTGCAGTATCTGTTGTGTCTCGCCCAATCTCACCACAGCCGGGGCCTTCTTATCTGCTTCCGAACACGGAGGAATGTCCTAGTGTGCCTCCCGGCCCCAGCCCTGGCTCCATGCCCAGACAGGCTGAAGAGGAGGAAATATCTCCAGCCCCCAGCCCTGGCTCCATGCCCAGGCAAACGGAGCAACTAGACCCCTCCCCCTCCTCCACAGCATGTGAGCCTGAGGGAGGTCTATTGCCAACAGCTGCCGACTAGAGTGACCCTCGCATCAGAAGACTTGATAGGCGGGGGCAACAGAAGCAAGGGAGGGGCAGGCCTGGATAAGTGCTGAGTCATGGAGCCACACCCCATGGCCTATATAAAGGATCTGCTTTCTGGCATTTTCTGAGTCAGGCAAAGTCTAAACATATCATGCTGAAGTCACTTTCTGGTCTCCTGCCTGCCCTGAGGACTTTGCTAGGACTTTGGCAGAGCTGCAGAGGCACGCCTGATTCAGATTTCCCTGACCTGGCCGTCAGCGGAGGAGTGGGACACGACAGTATCCTTCCCCTGGAGTGGAGTGGGAATGGAGATTTTGCAGTATCCTTCCCCTGTCATGCCCACCAAGCCACGCCCACAGAACCGGTAGTAAAAAATTTCAATGTCACCACTGATGGTGGCATATGTGAATTTGATAAGAAGATAGTTTGGGATCTCATAAGTCACATGTTATCCAAAGACCAAAGAAGAAGAAAAAAGATAATTAAAAGGTTTAGAATAACTTTTTATTCTAAAGGTTAAATAGTTTAACAGACAAAATAATTTCACAAATATCACACAAAGCCTTAAGAGATAATGAGAACAGCTCATTAGGAGTTCAACAATATCCATTTATATCTGCTTTTTTTCCTCCTTTTATATATAGCAACTCTGATTTATTGAAATAACTTACTAAACTGGACTATCATAGTCAACTATCTAAAGATGATTCTGCCATTTTTTACAAAAAGTTGTGTTGTGTTCCAAAAAAGGGAAACAATGGGATAAAAAGACATACAAAAATATCTTCCCAATCTGTTATGAGATATCAGGGGAACATAGAGAGAATGTTTTCTGTAGTGTTCCTAGTGTGTAGAACATCCTGTCCCGGGATGTTTTGGGACATTTGAAATGAAATCTTCATAGTGATTTATACTATGTTTTCTTTCTGTCTACTGTGTTTTCCTGAATTATGACTTGGAATTACCGCCCAATATAAGCCCTAACCCAAAATAAGACCTAATTAAGACCCCCACCCATTCCAGGGTGCAGAGGGTGAGGCGAGGTGCACAGGTAAAAATTAAGCTAAGGTGGGGATGGGGTGTGTGGAGCTGCCCTGCTTACCAGATTTTGCTGACTCCGACTCCTGCCTTGTTGTGTCTGCACCCCCTGAGCCAGGCCCCCTGCCGGAAAGTGACTTGGAAAGTGAGGGGGAAAGGCCATCAGGACTTACCTCAGGAGCACCGACTTCCCTGGCTCAGCTCCAGGAGCAAGAGGCAGGCCAGGTGGAGGAGATAACAAGCCTCCATTCCCTGACTCTTTTCCCCCCAAGCCACACCTCCAGACCCAGCTGATGGCAATCAGGCCTGGCTGGACCCTAGGTTTCGTAGGCAGGAGAGACGGGAACAACAGAAGCAGGGGTGGGACAGGCCTAGGAAGTGCTGAGTCATGGAGTCACACCTCACAGGATATAAAACCAGCGAAGGCTGCTATGCCTCTTTGTAGCAGGCAAATCAACTGCTTAACTAGAGCTGAAGTACTGTTTGTTCCTGGGTGACTCATTGGCATCAAGGGAGATAACAGAGACACTTGGCAGATGCTCGCTAGTTTCCTTCCAGAGCTGATAGTGCCAGCTAATTAAGCCATTACTTGGACGGAGGCGAGGGGGGGACAGAACATGCCTTGACTTTCAGGCCCACTTCTTCTGTGGCCATTTGCCGCTGCTCACATGCATCACCCCGGCCCCCAATTTGCCATCAGAGGCTTTCCGGATGGCCCTCTACATGCAACCAAGAAACGAGGTCCGGATTGACGCATGGGGACTTCCTGGCCTCATTTTGCCATCAGAGGCCTTCCTCAGCAGCCAATAATAAAGCTCCAGTGCTTCCTGGCCTTGTTTTGCCATCAAAGGAATGCTTTCTGCAGCCAATAATAGAGCTCCGGAGCAATCCAGAACTCTGTTATTGCTTGCAGAGGGCTTTGCAGAATGTCTCTAATGGTGAAAGAAGGACTGGAAGGCACTGTGCTTGTCAATCCGGAATCCATTTCTTGGCTGCAGAGAGCTTTCTGGGAAGCTTCTGATGGAGAAACAGAGGCCAGGGATGATGCACGTGAGTGGCAGCAAGCGGCCACAGAAGAAGTGGGCTGGCAGCAGGATCCTTCTGGGTGGGGCTGTCATTACTGCCTCTATGAGGTGAGTCAGTAATTAGACCCCTCCCCCCCAAAAAAATAAGACCTGGTGCCTTTTTGGTGGCAAAAAATAAATAAATAAGACCAGGTCTTATTTTTAGGGAAACACAGTAGTTATTTTAGTCTTGTTTTAGTGATTCTTAATTGCTTATCATGTATCACATGATTTCATACTTAGCTGATATTTCCATTACAAACCACCAGGAGCTACTCTTGATTGTGTCAGTATAAAGTGTTGTAGATTCAAAAGACAACATTGAGGAAAATGATCACTCCTTATTAGAAGCCATGATCATTGGGTTCCAGTTCATAGGAGAAATGGGAATGGGAGCAAAAGAATGTGAAAGACTTCGATGGGAGCGCAGGAAACCTTTGGGTTCTTATTTGCTGGAAGTTATCTAGTGTCACAGAGGGTGGGTCCAATTATTTTTACTTTATGAAAGGAGGGAATGTTCATATTTTTACTAAGGAGAAATAGCACTTAGACTTATATACCACTTTACAGTGCTTTACAGCCCTCTTGAAGCAGATTACAGAGTCAGCCTATTGCCCCCAACAATCTGGGTCCTCATTTTACCCACCTTGGAAGGATGGAAGGCTGAGTCAACTTTGAGCCTGGTGAGATTTGAACTGCCAAATTGCAGGCAGGCAGCAGGCAGCAGGCAGCAGAAGTAGCCTGCAGTACTGCACTCTAACCACTGTGCCACCTTGGCTCATAAATCAGTGTTTGGAAATGGTCTGTCCATGCTAACGAGTGATGGGGGATTTAGGTGCATGCTCTTAATCTAGAACTGGAAGGTCTGTGAATTTTCACCCAACTACACTGTTGCAATTTCCTTAGCGGGCCTGCTGCTGAGTGTTTGCAAAGCCTGAGTCCTCATTATCTTTTGTTGGTTGTGAGTGAGTGATAACTTCTTTTCTGCTGGCCAGTTTAGTTTTAGGACAGAAATATCTGACTGGATTACATAAATAAGGGAGGCATGAACCCAATCTTGTTGTTGAGGCCCTGGGAGCAGTGGTGGGATTCAATTTTTTTTTTTACTACTGGTTCTCTGGGCATGGCTTGGTGGGCATGGCCTGGCTTGGTGAGTGTGGCTTGGTGGGTGTGGCAGGGAAAGGATACTGTAAAATATCCATTCCCAACCCACTCCACGGGATGGATAATGCAAAATCCCCATTTCCTCCCTATCAGCTGGGACTCGGGAAGCAGAGAATAGATGGGGGTGGAGCCAGTCAGAGGTGATATTTACCGGTTTTCTGAACTACACAAAATTTCTGCTACCAGTTCTCCAGAACTGATCAGAACCTGCTGAATACCACCTCTGCCTGGGAGGTATCCTCCATTTCTGGTTTGCCACAAGAAAGTGTAACAATATGCAAATAAATAGTAGTAGCACAATCTTGTCCAATGAAGAGCATTCTCTCCTTTCTTAATGGACAGGTCCAGCCACTTTCTCTATGTAATAACAAATGTCGCTCAGGATACAGTAAAAAAAGGATAGAATCAAAGCCATTTTGCTGCTATGATTGCCTTCGATGTCCTGATGGGAAGATTGCTAGCCAGGAAGGTAAGAGATGTTGCATAGAAAGCTGAAAGATATATTGACAGCAATACTCAAAGGCATGCCTTCTTTTATTATCCAAAAGGAGTTGATGATCACAATACTTTAATTCTTCACAGAATATCACAGTATTAAACAAAGACCAGAAATAGAATCCCTGTTGGATTTTCTAAGTTTCCTTTGCTTGCTGCAGATGTTTCATTATCAAGCTAGGGAACATCATCAATGCATGGGGGAGCTGTAAACCACATACTGTACGCTAAAATGGGATTGTCAAAGTCGATTTCATTGTGGGCCACATCAGGGTTGTGTTTGACCTGGGGGGGGAGCGTGGCCAGGGTTGGTGTGGCTAGCTCGACGTCATTCATGTCATGGACACCTGTGTTGGCCTGAGTGCTCTTCCAGAGAAAATGGGTTCCTGAGCTCCGTTTCATCTGTGATGGCATCCTGCAACCCTCTGCCAGTGAAAACAGAGCTAGGAAGTGCACCCCACAGGCCTCAGAAGCTTTGTTTTTGGCTGCAATAGCCTCCTGCAACCCTCTGCCAGTGAAAATGGAGTTGGGAATGCCACCCGTGGCCCTCAAGAATTCCATTTTCAGCTGCAATGTCCTCCTGCAACCCTCTGCCATCAAAAACAGAGTTTGGGAGTGCCACCAACGGCCCACGAGCCACACGAGCTCTGTTTCTGGCTGTGATGGCCTCCTGCAATCCTCTGCCAGTGAAAACAGAACTCGGGAAGGCTGCACGCAGCCCTCCCAACCTCTGTTTTTGCTGGCAGAGGCATTGTGGGCCGGTCCTTCACTGTTTCCAGGATGGCCCCAGCAACCCATGGGCTGGAACTAGCCCCTCAGGCCTTTTGTTTGACACCCCTGCTCTAGAAGTAATCAGCAAACTGTCAGGCCTGGAAGCCATTTACCCTTGGAACCCTGACACAAACTTCTTCTCTGAGAGAGTGATAATGTTACTCAGCCTGGTAATGAAATGTCTGCAGGAACAGAAGATAGCTCAGAGAACCACAACAACCGAATCACATAAACAGCTGGAATGGTAAACTGGACATACACAAAATTAAAAGCCCTGGATAGGAAAATCAGAAAAATAGTAGCAGTGAATCTTGCCCTTCACCCATGAGGTGATATTATGCAATTCTACTTACTAGGAAAATAGGTGACTACGTAATCTACGTAACCAATAATAATAGGTGCCCTGGGTTCACCACTTAAACACCACTGAGAAAATCACCATTGGTCAATTGCAAAAGGCAAGTTTACTCAAAACAGCTTAAACCCTTGACAATACCTCTAACATCATCAAACATCAACATCTGCCTTTTCCAAGTCCACAGAAAAAACCAATAGAGGGACAAAAATCCCAAATGCAATCAAAATATGTGGCTATTTGATTGTTATTAATGACATTGTTTGTGGTTATTTTATTTGTGGTATAACTGGATATAACAATTTTGTTTTCTCAACTGTTTTAGAAATAGACATATAAAATTGGTCATGCAAATTAAAATAAAAGCAGAGATCACACTGAATTTCTTGGCCTCTTTCCGAACTCATAAATAGTAAAATCATTCTTAATGTTGTGATTATTATTTTATGAGTTAGGACCAATTAATTGATAACATTTGGAGGTCATTTATTGTCAAACTTACCTGCATCTGGTAGCATCATTAGAAAGGGTCTGCAAATGGTCTCAAGGTGTCACAACAGTTTTTAATCTTCCTTTGAAAATTAAAACGATCAGTACTGTAAAAAAAAGTGCATATTTATTTGCAATTGTAATAATTTTAGACTCTATCTCCATGATCCCCAGCTGTCAATTTTTAATGTGTGATTTTCAACACTACAAGTGAGACTTCAAGCTAGAAAGCCAAGCAAAAACAGAATATTTTCAGATTACAAAATAAAATTCCAGTTACAAATTCCAACTGCAAATACCACAAGTTCACAAACCACGGGTACACCACGTCTGCTTTTTAATATACAAGAAGCAAATAGAATAATTTTGTTTGGTTGCTTTTTTGTTCTGAAGAAAATTTTGAGAGTTGCCTAGGAATTGCATTTATTTGAAATGCAACACATGTCCTGACTTATTAGTCATTTCTGGTGATAGACCTTTATGCAAATAGTGGAAAGTTATATGGTTCTCAAATTCTAACCACCGTATTTTTGGAGTATAAAATGCAGCTTAGTATTTTTTTGGGGGAAATAGGAAATCTGCCTACCAGGTATTCATCTAGCTAGCATCCTTAGTCTGGTCAGCTTCAGCACATTAGTTTGCTGGTTTTATCTCCCGCTTGGGAATAAAAAACATCTTCTAAAGCACAACTGATCTTTGGAGTGAGAAGCAATGAGAAAAGCAGGCAACCACGGAGATTGCTTCACTCGCTAGCACCTCATTAGGGCTGAAAAATACCTTCTAAAACACAGCTGAGAGTCGGAGGGAGCAGGCAAAGCGCTTGGAAGATCACTAGCACCTCGTTAGGGCTGAAAAAAAGCTAAAACACAGCTGAGAGGTGGAGAGAGCACACGGAAGATCGCTAGTGCCTTTTTTAGGGCTGAAAAAAGTTTTGAAAAAGCTACATTCAGAGTATAAGATGCACCCACATTTTCAACCTGTTTTTTTTTGGGGGGGAAGTGCATCTTATACTCTGAAAAATATAGTAATTATCATTTGATGATGGTCACGTTCACATTTGATTAGTGAAAAGAATTTCAGAACCACCCTATATTTAAACTAATCGTTTCTTTTCTAGATATGGATGTCTGCTTTCATTGTTCAGAAGATCAGTACCCAAACAACAGCCAAGATCTGTGTCTCCCAAAAGTGTTAACATTCTTGATGTATGAAGAACTTTTGGGGACCATTTTAGCCAGCTCTGCTATTTTCTGTTCTTTCATTACAGCTGTCATCTTCTGGATTTTTATTAAACATCAGGATACTCCTCTAGTCAAAGCCAATAATCGGAACTTGACCTATGTTCTCCTGGTTGCTCTCTTGTTATCTTTTCTTTGTGCTTTGCTATTTATTGGCCAACCATCCAAGATGACATGTGTTCTTCGTCAAACTGCTTTTGGGGTTGTCTTCTCAGTGGCCATATCTTGCATTTTAGCCAAAACTATCATTGTGGTTCTGGCTTTTATGGCCACCAAGCCTGGGACCAAGATCACCAAGTGGGTGGGGAAAAAACTTGCTATGTCTGTAGCATTTGGCTGTTCCTTTGTTCAAGGGATTATATGCACGGTGTGGCTGATAACATCTCCCCCGTTCCCTGATGCTAACATGAGTTCAATGGTAGAAGAAATAGTCCTGGAATGCAATGAAGGATCCACCTACATGTTCTACTGTGTCTTGGGCTACATGGGTTTCCTTGCCTTTGTTAGCTTCACACTGGCTTTCCTAGCAAGGAAATTGCCTGATGCTTTCAATGAAGCCAAGTTTATCACTTTCAGCATGCTGGTCTTCTGCAGCGTCTGGTTGTCCTTTGTTCCAACATACCTGAGCACAAAAGGAAAATACATGGTTGCTGTGGAGATTTTCTCTATCCTAGCCTCCAGTATTGGAATATTGATTTGCATCTTTTCCCCCAAATGTTTTATCATTATATGGAGATCTGATCTAAACAAGAAACAAAAGCTAAGCATAAAAACACCCACATAAGAATGTAAAGCTGGATGATCCCTAATCCTTCTGCATTAGTAAATAGAGTTTACTAATGTATTTGATATGTTTGTATGTGTCAGTGTGTCTATATCTGTTATGAAAGCGTAAGAGTCACAGCCCGTAGTGCTCCTATCAACACTGGTACCAATTTGCCTTTTATTTTTCACATGCTTTCTCATTCCTCCTTCAGGCTCTGATACTTCTCCAGCTTCTCGTATTCCTTCTTCCTGATGTTGTGTCTTTCTGCCATTACATCTGATCACTTCCTCTATATTCTCTTCCTTGTCTTTTCCCATGATCTATTCGCTGCCTCCCGAGTCCCAGCTGATCGGGACACAGGAGAATGGAGTTGGAAAGCAGGCTAGTGGGGTGGGGTGGGAATGGAGATTTTGCAATATCCTTCCCCTGTCATAGCCACCAAGCCACACCACGCCCACCAAGCCACGACCACAGAACCGGTAGTAAAAAAAATTGAATTTCACCACTGCCCTAACCCTCCCCACCGCTTCCCTTCTCTTCCTTTCCTTCCACTTTCACTTACTTTGTTTGTTTTTTCCTAACATTCTTACTGGAGTGACAACTATGATATTGCTCTTAATAAGACCTTTCTTATACTATTATTATAACAGTGGAGAATATCAGGTCAGGAGAGATGTGACTAATACGTTGCCTCCTATGTTTTATTAAATTCTAAATTGGACATTTCTCCTTTGTAATTACCAAGATATTTTTCAATTGCATGTTCTAATCCCAAATGAGTTCTTCTACTAGCTATGGTACCTGCCATTTCTTGTTACTTCACTGGAAGAGCATAAACAATATTTGTACAGAAATATAACCATGACATTTTCTCATTTATGATTTATTTATTTATTTATTTATTATTTTTTTTTATTTGCATTTATATCCCGCCCTTCTCCGAAGACTCAGGGTGGCTTACACTATGTAACAAGTTTGGTTGATATTGCTCAAGGCATTCCAGAGTTATGCTGGAACACACACACACACACACACACACACACACACACACCTATTTATATATAGAGAGAGATTAGGCAGATAGTTCATTGAGTGACTGTTGCTAGGAAATCACATTAGATGGGATTCAGTTCTGGAAAAATTGGGAGGGGAATAGCAATAGTGAATAGTCTAGCTTAAGAGAACTCAAAGAGGTTTTGTTGTGACTCCAGCTCCCGAGCCTGTTCTCATGGAGGAGGATGATTCTGAGAATGAGGGAGAGGAGCCGACAAGGCCTCCCTTTTCATGTCCCTCCTTTCTGGCAATGCCACAGGTTCCAGCGGAAGGCCAGGAAGAAGGCGTGTCGGAGCCCCCACAGATAGAGGGAGAGGAGGATCAATCCTGGATTGATCCCAGGCAGCATCGAAAAGAGAAGCGGGCACAGCAAAAGAAGTGGTGTGGCAGGCCCAGAGATTGCTGAGTCACTGAGCCACACCCCACAGGGGATAAAAGCGGGTGGAGTTGCTCCGTAGGATCGGTTGGTTTTGAGTTAAGGCTTGGACTGTGTGAAGGAATTTTTCTGTGAACTCTTGGCTGCCCCGGCAATGGCTTCTGACACGTGGACTCCTGTCTCTGCCAAGTGATAAGTAACTTGGCAGGCCTTTGAACTGCAGCTGCCAAGTCTTTTATCCACAAAATGAAATTCAGGTCGGTTGTAAATTTAATGACTGTTAGATGCTCACTCATGCATTCTTATTTGTGAGGTGGGGAGGGGTACAGAACAGGTTTGTTGCAGTGGTGAAATCCAGATTTTTTTATTACCAGTTCTGTGGGCATGGCTTGGTGGGCATGGTGTGGCTTGGTGGGCATGGCTTAGTGGGTGTGACAGGGGAAGGATACTGCAAAATCCCCGTTCCCTCCCCACTCATGCGAGAAGGATATTGCAAAATCTCCATTCCCACCCCATTCTGGGGCCAGCCAGAGGTGGTATTTGCCGGTTCTCTGAACTGCTCAAAATTTCCACTACCGGTTCTCCAGAACCTGTCAGAACCTACTGGATTTTACCCCTGGTTTGTCCCAGGAATGAGCAAAACAGCTGAGAGCTTTTATTGAGGAAGGGACTTCTAAAAACTGTGTTTTTGAGCTTTGGGTTTGATCATAGTATGAACTGTGCAGAATCATTACATGAAACTACAGAAAACACATCTTGCAATGTCAGTTTGTAACATTATGGAGAATGCACAAATAAACCAGTTTGTCTGGACCAAATAATTGATTAAGTGATTGAAAGCATTTATTTACTGTGGACTTCACAAAGACTCTCCCTTCTTTCATGTCTGAATTTTCTTCTTTTTCCATCCTTGTTGGGTTGTTGTTGTTTTTTTGTTGTTGTTTTGTTTTGTTTTGTTTTGAGACTTGCTATAGCCTTTGCAAATTTCTTTCTTTCTTTCTTTCTTTCTTTCTTTCTTTCTTTCTTTCTTTCTTTCTTTCTTTCTTTCTTTTTCATATTTTTATACCGCTCTTCTCCGAGGACTCAGGGTGGTGTACAGCATAAATAAAACATAGATATCAAAAAAATTTTAAATACAATATTCAATTAAAAATCTGATTCAATAAGCTAAATATTAAAATTACTGAATAAAAGTTACTAAATAAATTAAACCCCTTAAAAAACCCCACTAAAAAACCCTCAAATTAAAATTTATCATTAGGCCAGCCCTGCTTGGTAAAAGAAAAAGGTTTTGAGCTCGCACTTAAAGGTCCGAAGATCAGGGAGAAGACGTAGTCCCACAGGTAGATGATTCCACAGGGCCGGAGCCCCCACAGAGAACGCTCTTCCCCTGGGGGCTGCCAGCCGACATTGGTTGGCCGACGGCACCCCAAGGAGGCCCTCCCTGTGAGAGTGCACTGGTCGATGGAAGGTAACTAGCGGCAGCAGGCGGTCCCGTAGATATCCAGGTCCCATGCCATGCTTGGGTAGCTTATTGCTTATTGGTAGCCAGAAAAATATTTTTTCTGAGGAATGATGGAAAAAAAATGCTCATTCTTGTTAGTGATTACCTCAAATCTAATGACTAGTATTAATTATGATTGTCAGGAGACATGGAGATACCTCCAGTGAATCAAAAACTGTTAATGCACTGTGCTCCATTCCTATCTTCAATTAAATTTAGCCAATTATTTCTGCCTTAAAATCTAAATTTCCCATCCTCTTCATACACACATGCACACACACATGCAGACCAAATAGTATTTTTGGGGGGGTTCTTCAATTGAAAAATCTAGTAACACACGGACACAAAAGCTGGGTGTGAATCCTGAATGAATTGTTTCATTTTATGCGGTGTGTCTTCCGCATTCCTGGCAATACTTTGGCCCCAAGTCATATGTAACATTTCTCACAGTAAATGCAGCACTGCCGAACCTCTGCCTATCCTTCACAAGCAATACCAGGCAGGGAACATCAACATTGCTGGCATCATTTCTCAGATCCACCTGTTTTACATGATGATGGACTTCAAGAAACCTCCTTCTAGTGACCTCTTTGAAGATATTTTGTAAGTGTTCAGTAATGGCAAGATGCATGCATGTAAAGCAGATGTGATTGTGAGTAAGAGTTAAGAGCATTCCTTCAATTGTATCACATAAGCATCATGCTCACATCTAGGTAGATATCTAGCATAAAGGGTGGCATTTGGCCTTGAATATAAGGCCGAGTACTTTTATGTAGAGTATAACATTTTATTTTATGTAGAGTATAAAATAATTGCGGATTATGTAATATATGCATGGACTGTATTCACTGGCTTTGCATATACATATACGTAATGATTTGATGGCATTTATATTTTCTATATAATTATAGCCTTCATCTATTTGATAGATCTTGTATCGCCAAACAAGGAATGTTAGAAAACAGATATTTATCTTTATTGAGGTAATCATTAGAATGCCCCTTTCCCATTACCTAAATGTCATAAAAGTTAGATTTAGCCAGGGTCTAGTCTCTGGAGATATTGTACCATATACTCAATTTAATTATATTTTTGTATAGACAAATTTATCCAAAGAGTACCTCCTCTGTCATAATATAAAAACTGAATGAAGGGAGTTACAAGCAAAATTTTCTTCCTTAATAATCTTTCTGTCTCTCTCTGCCTCTGCTGTCTCTCTTTCTGTCTCTCTCTCTCTCTCTCTGTCTGTCTGTCTGTCTCTGTGTGTGTCTCTCTGTCTGTCTGTCTGTCTCTCTCTCTCTCTCTAATATTTATTTACTACTTATCTCTTTTCAAGGTGCCTCTGGGTGGCTTACAATCCTTAGAATCCAATAAAATCTTGAATAATAAATATTCCTAATAGCAGTAACAAATTACATTTACAAAGATAAAGGGAAGAGAGGGAATGGACATGGGGTGGGGAGGAAGATTCTTCTCTTAATCCATCAACCACAGTTGATGAACATCCTAAACTAATTAAACAAGGAGAAATATTCTATTCATGCCATGTAGATCTTTCCAGAGAAAAGATGGAATTGAAGAAAATTGAATGACAAAGAACTCCATGTTGATCTCACTAGCAACAGCCATAAAAAATGGCTCACTGGCATGCTAAAGCCTACATAATACACTCCTAGAACAAATGTATTGGAATACCAGGCAGGAGCAGTAGAAACCTGGTTAATCTGATGATAATCAAATATTTTTAAAAGAAGTGCTTTGATTATTCTAGGAGTGGCATGAATGAAACCTATCGTTTCATACACATATACCACACCTTGTATTATCGCTGAAAGGATAGACAAAATAGATAACATATTCTGAGTTAAATATATTATAGCAGTGCATGTAACTCTCTCTTCAGAGTCATAACTCAGATTTACCAACACAGCCTCGCTTTAGTATTTGCTGTCAAGGAGATCAATACTAATCCCCAGATTTTACCCAATGTTACACTGGGCTTCAAAATCTATTTTATTTCAAAATGGATGTATCATGCATCAATGGAACTCCTTTTGTCTAAAGACAGATTAATCCCTAATTACAACTGTGACATCCATAAATATCCAGTAGCAATCATTGGAGGACCTGACACAGAAGTATGTCTTCATGTGGCCACCAATCTGCATATCTACAAGTTTCCTCAGGTAACCATGTACATGGAGTACATATACAATCTGGTGAAATATAACATTTCTTTTAAATAACACTTGGTGCCTGGGAGAAAGTAAACCATAAGTAAAATCAAGCAGAATATTTTTCTTTTATACCTATTTTGAAATCTATGAAACATACATTGTTAATGGCTGCTCCTTTTTCAATTGCATGCGTAATAATATTGGAAAACCTCATGATAGTAACAAAACCTAGAAAGTTCCCGATGTACCAAATGTTACTGGATACATTCACAGAACATACTTAATAACTGAATTTAGCCCTGAGTTCATACAATAGACTGAACTATATGTCCAGATAGGAAGAGACAAAGAAATGTAAGCAAATTTAAGACTAGCAAAGATTGATTACTGTGCACAATTGATCTTAAAAGATTATGGTTGAAAGTGTTCAAGGAACTCAACTGCCAAATCTAAATCTGTTATTACAAAATAAGACTAAACTTTTGTGTTGTGCACTATAATTAGAAAAAAAAATATTGACATACTTTTTCTAAAAAAAAATCAAAGCTTATTGTCTCCTTTTAAATTGTCTCTCTATATTTTCTATAGTTGATGTATGGTTCTGCTCCAGCAACAAATAAGCACAAACGGGATGGTTTCTCTCACCAAATGTTTCCAAATATGGATTTTCAGTATAAGGGGATTCTTCAGTTACTGAAGCCTTTTATGTGGACATGGATTGGGGTAGTATGCGTGAATAATGACAACGGGGAAAAGTTTGTACAAAATGTGATTCCCATGTTTGCCAAGAGTGGAATCTGCTTTGACTTCGTTGAAAGATTTTCCTTAATTTCTTATTCTACTGACATTCACGCTATGGTGAAAGAAGGGATGATAATGTACAGTATTGTGATGAACAGCACTGTCAATTCAGTGTTGATTCAAGGTGAAATTGATATAATGATAATTTTGAGAATGATTCCTGCGGTGTCAAAATATGAAGAGATACCATTACAAGGAAAGAGTAAAATCTGGATTATGACAATGGATTTCACATCTCTTCCCTTTCAGAGATGGGAAGACCTAGATTTTCTCCATGGTGCTCTATCCTTTGCGTTCATTCAAGAGAGATGCTAGGGTTTCAAAAATTTCTTCGGATGATAAAACCAAACTTCAACCAAGAAGATAGTTTTATTCAGGTTTTTTGGAAGGAGACATTTGGATGTGTATTCCCAGACTCCATAGTGGAGGAGAAACACAACTCCATGATGGAAAATCAACCAATCTGCACTGGGGAGGAGAAGCTAGAGACCCTCCCAGCATCTATTTTTGAAATGGACATGACTGGACACAGCTATAGCGTCTACAATGCAGCCTATATTTTGGCCCAGGCAATACACACTGTTCAGTTGACCACCTTCAAATACAGAGCAAGGATAGGCAAACTAAGACTTACTGAGCTTTTGAAACTTCACCCATGGAAGGTAATGTCTCAAGGGCACTGTGAGGTGTCAAGTATATAGCTTTATAGCTTTATCTCTATATCATCATAGCAGTCAAATTATATACATAGTTCAATGTTGTTTTGCTTTCGGTCACAGATTTCCTCTTCATTTAAATAAGATTTTGTTTTCTTGACCCTATCCTTTGTTTAACATCTTTTTATGGATTTCAGAATAGTTTGTTTACTGCTTTTAATTATTCAGTGGTATTTCCCCCCATAGCAATGTACCATATCCTTGTAATTACTGTATTTTTCAGAGTATAAAATGCACCTTTCTTCCCCAAAAAAGAGGGTGAAAATCTGGGTTTGTCTTATACTTCGAATGTAGCCCTGCCCAGCTTCTCAAATGGAGGTTTCAGAGGCTGAAAAAAGCATCAGAAATGAAGCTTCAGAAAAAAAGCCCCCAAACAGAGCTTCACAAAAGAAGCCCCCAAACAGAGCTTCAGAGGCTTTTTTTTTCTGAAGTTGTTTCGGAGGCTTTCAGAGGCAGAAAAAGAATTTTTTTTTTCTGAAATGGAGTTTCAGAAGTTTCAGAGGCAGAAAAAAAAAAGCCAAAAAGAAAAAAAAAGCAAGGCACAGAGCTCACAACCAAGGAACCTGTTGCTAAAATTCACCTCTGGGAACAGCTGATTGGGAGTATTCCGGGAGGCCAACCCACCTGCCAATCAGCTTTTTCCTTATTTTCCTCCCCAGAAACTAAGGTGCGTCTTATACTCCGGTGCATCTTATACTCTGAAAAATACCGTATTGATAAGAAAAGTATTTCTATAAAGATCTTTTTCTGTTAGCTTTCTCATGGGCGTGTGTGTAAGGGGAACTTTTCAGAATTGTCCAAGTGACAGTGTGCAAGAATCATCTGGTGAACTTTACTTTCCCTTTTATATCGAACATTTAATAATTATAAGTACGCTGGTTTATCTAGAAGTGTAATTCTTTCATATAAATAGCTCTGCAGACAACAGAGGAGCTCTTTGCTAAATGAGATAAATATTTCTTCTTTCTCCTTCTAACTGCCAAAGAGATTAGAAATTAATTTGTTATTGTTCTCATATTTGTTACCAGAGTGTTACCAGAGTGTTGGGGTGTGGGTGCGTTATTGATTTTTCATTGTTTTTGTAATGGGCTTTTATCCTTGTTGTTACAGTGTACCATTGCAGGCAAACTTTGCCCACAGCCTAGAGTTTGATTCAGTGCTCAAGGCTGACTCAATCTTCTATCCTTTCAAGGTTGGTAAAATGAGGACCCAGATTATTGAGGGCAATATGCAAATAATGCAACATTGAAAACTGTCTAGAGAGTGCTATAAAATGCTAAAATACTATTGCTATTGCTATTGTAAGTTACCTAGAGTCACTGAATTGGGCAACCATATAAACTTTCATGAATAAATAAATATTACTTAAATATCTTTCATGGAGGAGCTTCCTTCTGCATCTGATACTGCTTAAAGTGAACTTTGCTTTCTAGTCATCTCCATTCTAACTAGTCTCTTCCTGAAAACTCCTTAGATCATTCTAACTTCCTTCCTTCCTCCAACTCTTAAAACTCCCACAAACTACAATGTCTTTTTTCTAGCTCTTTGCCAGACTCAAATTGTCAATTTTGAATAAGCTTCTTGTATGACTTTGAAAATTTGTAACAGAATGATAGCAAGCATTTATCTCCTCAGTTAAGATATAGCACTTAGCAATAACACTAAGTATTTAGGACTTTCATCAGGTGCATGGGTATAAGATTATAGCAACAGCACCTAGACTTATATACCACTTTACAGTGCTTTACAGCCCTCTCTAAGCAGTTTACAGTGTCAGCACATTGCCCCCAACAATTTGCATCCTCATTTTACCCACCTTGGAAGGATGGAAGGCAGAGTCAACTACATACAAAAACATTTATTTCTGAAATGAAATAAGACTTTCACTATTTTCTAGACCTTGACCAATTGCTTTTTTTAAATTTGCATTTATATCCCGCCCTTCTCCGAAGACTCAGGGCGGCTTACACTATGTCACGCAATAGTCTTCATCCATTTGTATATTATATACAAAGTCAACTTATTGCCCCCAACAATCTGGGTCCTCATTTTACCTACCTTATAAAGGATGGAAGGCTGAGTCAACCATGGGCCTAGTGGGGCTTGAACCTGCAGCAATTGCAGGCAGCTGCTGTTAATAACAGACTGTCTTACCAGTCTGAGCCATAGAGGTTTCTTCTGTTTCTTACTTTAGGTTTTTGTTTTGTAGCTCAATGAAATTGTAAGAAGCATATCATTCAATCATACTAAAGGAGAAACACTATCTTTCAATCAAAATGGAGAACTAGATGCTGGATTTGATGTCATCAGTTGGGTCACATTCCCAAATAAAACCTTTTTAAAAGTAAAAATTGGTGGAATAGGATCTACGACTTCCCAAGAGGACACATTAATGATCCATGAGGAAGCCATCATTTGGCCAATCAGATTTAACCAGGTTGGGCTGAAATTCATATTTAGATAATCCAGGATAACATTACCTACTAGGCAGAATAGATGTGAGATGTGGAATATTTGTCTCCTGAAGCTGGACTAAGAGATGCACTAGGGATATCTTGTACTGATTAATATTATAGGGAAGGATGTTTATCAATATTGCTTCCAAGTTACAAAAAAGTTCAGAAGTGATATAATAACATAACCATTTGAATAAAGCTTTTATATAGTTATATAGTATTGAAAAAGGTAACTAATTCAATGTAACCGATAAGGATCTACGAATCAGAACAAATACCTCTCTTTCGAACCTACTTCCTTATTCCATGATGACCTTTGCAGAATACAATCCACTCCATTAATATAATCATATATTGCCTTAAATCACAGCACATGCCAGCAATCTAACAGACTTTAATTCATATGGAAACAAGCTCAGTCAAATGGTTGGGTTTATTAGTTCCCACAATACCAAAAAAAAAATAAAAATGAAAATATCCCAAGGGTGTTGAAAGTAAAAATAAATAAATAAACCCACAAAGAAGACAAAGACAAAATTCCTCCATTCCATTCTAAAACTACACAACTATTCTTGTGTTAGCAGAAGATGAGCTTGGCTCAAGGAGATTTTTATTTTAGTTTCATTTAAAATACACGACAAACAATCTGAGTGGTAGCTTTCAACATCCCATAGCATTTTCCTTGCCTTGCCTCTTCCCACCAAACCTGATAGATTGTGGAGTTTTGTCAACCCTGAAGCTGACATATGTGTAGCCATATTTTATTGTAGATTTTTTTCTATTTTTTTTCTTAGCTTTCTTTAGGTTTTCTGCAAAGGAATTTAATGGGGCTTCAGGCTCGCCACATTCTAGCACCAGGAAGCGGGGTTGTAGAGATAAGGGGGAATGTTATGGCTAGATGGCATTCCTTCCCATGGGAACTGAGAAGTTGCCTGCAGCTCGAGGAAGGTGGAATTTGGAGTTATCGGGTTGGGGGACAGTGAGCTGATTGGAGACTGTGACTAAGGGGGAAGTTTCAAACTTTTGCTTTTATTGTTATGTGTGGAGTGACTAGAGATTATAATTTAAGATTTATTTTGGATTATGATTGTTAGTTTTGATACCCCGCATTTTGTTCTGGGAAGTCAGGGGTGGGTGGGGGGTAAGGGGGACGGGAATTGGGGGGGGGTGAGGGTAGAGGATGGAGTGATAGTTAATGTACAGGGATTATTGAAGATGTATAAATATAATTAATGTGGGGTCGGGTCTGCCCAGCTACCATTTTAGAATGGTGGGGAGGGAGAAAGGAGGAGAGAGTAGGAGGTAGGAAAGAGGAGAAGAGGAAGAAAGAGGGGTAGAAGAGGGAGAAAGAAGGTGTAGGGCGGAGGGAGGAGAGGATGGATGGAGGGAGATAAGAGAAGGGGAGGAAGGTGTGGAAAGTAGAAGAAGGTAGAAGAGGGAAGAGAGTTAAAAGGAGGGGGTGGTGACTGGGCAAGCCAGACTAATTGTATATGACTGTACATTGGATGAGTTGTTGGATATGATTGTAAAAATAAAAATTTTTTATATATAAAAAAAACTTTTGCTTTTATTGGGTGTAATTCCGGAGTCTGGCCAGAGTCGGAATTACACCAAGACCTTCCCAATTTGATACGTTCCTAATAAATGGGCTTTGATGAAAAATCCCCCCCCTTGGATTTTTATTCTGGGGACATATTACTTGGAATCTCCTTCCACTTATGATTGTATGACTGTAACTTTGTTGCTTGTATCCTTATGATTTATATTGATATTGATTGTTTCCTGATTACTTATTTGTAACCTATGACTATCATTAAGTGTTGTACCTTATGATTCTTAATGAAGGTATCTTTTCTTTTATGTACACTGAGAGTACCAAGACAAGGAAAAAATTATTTGTGTGTCCAATCACACTTGGCCAATAAAAAATTCTATTCTATTCTATTCTATTCTATTCTATTCTATTCTATTCTATTCTATTCTATTCTATTCTATTCTATTCTATTCTATTCTATTCTATTCTTACATCTGCAACTTCCCATCTAATTTTAAGATTGGAGAGCTGGCTCCATTTTTAATGTTTTATGATATGCCTCACCCAGAGTTGTATAGATGGGTGGTATAAAATTATGTTAAATAAATAATAAATAAACAAATCTCAAAATAGAATCAAGTCTGTGATTTCCATGAAAAGGGCAAACACTTGAATGTTAATAAATGCCATGTAAGTTCATCTCTCTGTTGTGCATCAACATTCTGGAGTTTAATTTTGGTCACTGCTTCTCTCACATCATCAATCCATTTCCAAGTGCTGAAGGACACCACAAATCTTTGAGCTTTTACATGCTTAAGAATTATTTTAAATTTCTGAATTAAGATTGCATCATATATATTTTTTTTCATGAGTGAGAAAGAGGTAGGGAAGTTTCTTCAGAGATTGTAAAATATTAGCAACGGAGCCTTTCCTTGCCATCCCCAGGCACTGGAGGCCCTCTGGAGGCCAGAAACAGGCCCATATCTGGCCTTCCCAAACTTCCGGTAAGCCCATTTTTTCCATCCCCAATTGTCCGTGTGTGCCTTGCACTTATCTGCATCCAAAGTGGGGACTCCTGGAAGGCAAGGGATGGGATCGGAGGGGCCAGCCAGGAGCAGAATTTGGGGTTTCTCCAAACTGCACAGAATCTTAGCTAGAGGTTCTTCTGAACCCCTGTGAACCCTCAGCAGCCCACCCATCAGTATTTACCTATTCTTTATATAATGGTATCCACCATCAATCTGAAACAATTCTAAGTGGTATTATAATTCAAATGAAGTTACTTCCCTTTACAATAATAGGCCTCTATCTGCAAAATGTTATATAGTCCCTAGAGCACTGATGAATGACTCATCTAAATCTCATAGATGCAGAGCATGCTTGCCATAAAGACAGCAGCAGTAGGACCCTAAATAACAGTAACTACATTTACTCTGGGCATCACTCTTGTATTTAGATATTAAATATTCTGGTGTAAAGAGAAGTGCTAATAAAGCAAATTCTTCTAAAGGTAAATTCTTCTATTCCTGTCATTCATGTCCAAATCTAGGGAGCAGTGCTCATCTATGTTTCTTAGCTAAAGAAACCAGCATTGTCTGAAGAGAATTTCTGTGGACATGTGGACATCATGGTTATATGCCAAAGGTACACAAAATGCTGTTACTTTCCCATAGAAGTGGAACCTATTAATCTTTTTGCATGTTCATGCTTTTGATCTGCTAATTGGGCAGGAGCTGGGCCAAAGAATGGGAGCTCACCCCATTGTGTGGAGCTTGGGTCTCAAACTTTGACTGTCAGCTCTTCAGCTGACAAGCTCAGCATCTTTAACCACTGAGCCATTGCACCTTTATTTATCATGTCTATTTTAGGTATAAATTACTGTCCACGACACGGAACCTGAAAGTTCCATCTTTGGATTTTTAATAATTGTCTTTATGGCAAGTACAGGATACAGAATAGAAGTTCTGAGTTATTGCAACAAGTTAAAGCATCAGGTATCTTCTTCAGAGCATGACAGGTGAATCAGATTGTAGATTAAGAGAAGCATAAAATATATATCTTATTCTTTAAGGTAGATTTTGTGTTCCAAAGCATAAAGGAAACAGAAATCAAAATGTTTGCAAAGAATTTTTTTTTTATTTTAAATATTATTTCAGTGTTGCTTTACTGCTCTCAAATAATTGGTGATAACTCTTAACAGGCATTCTAGGCATATGGTGAATTTCCCAAGCAAACTACAAATGTTTACATTTCAAGGGTATGTGCTTTATAAATGTCTTTTTCCAGTATAAAGGAAATTAGTATAATCTCATTTATTACTTCAGAGAGCTCTGTCCCCAAACACCGGCACAGTCAGCTTACCCCATTGCTGACTGTGGGGGGCGAATCGTTGGCCCCCAGGGAATCGGTGCGCAATTTAGGCGTTCTCCTGGACGTACGGCTGTCTTTAGAAGATCATTTGACGGCCATTGCCAGGGGAGCTTTTTGTCAGGTTCACCTGATTCGCCAATTGCGCCCTTTCCTGGATCGGGAGTCGTTATGCACAGTCACTCATGCCCTCGTCACTTCCCGCCTGGATTACTGCAATGCTCTCTACATGGGGCTCCCCTTGAAGAGCATCCGGAGGCTCCAACTGGTACAGAATGCGGCCGTGCGGGGGATTGAGGGAGCTCCTCGTAGCTCCCATGTAACACCTCTCCTGCGCGGGCTGCATTGGTTGCCGGTGGTCTTCCGGGTGCGCTTCAAGGTGTTGGTTATCACCTTTAAAGCGCTCCATGGCATCGGACCGGGATATTTACGGGACCGCTTGCTGCCACCAGTTCCCTCCCATTGTCTGGTGCGTCCAGTGCGCTCTCACAGGGAGGGCCTCCTTAGGGTTCCATCGGCCAACCAATGTCGGCTGGCGGCCCCCAGGGGAAGAGCGTTCTCTGTGGAGGCCCCGGCTCTGTGGAACGAGCTGCCAGTGGGACTCCATCTTCTCCCTGATCTTCGGACCTTTAAACGCGAGCTCAAGACTTTCTTTTTCCACCAAGCGGGGCTGGCCTGATTGATTGATTTTAATAATTAGGGATTTTAGTGGGTTTTTAACAGGGGTTTTATCTTTGTATTTTTATTTAATAGTTTTAAATATGCAGCAGTTTAATAAGTTTTTTAATTTTGTTATGGTATTTTAAATGGTTTTTGTATTATTGTTGTTTTATTTGCTGTACACCGCCCCGAGTCTTTGGAGAAGGGCGGTATAAAAATGTGAATAATAAATAAATAAATAAATAAATAAATAAATAAATAAATAAATAAATAAATAAATAAATAAAAATAAAGAATGACTTACAGATATTTACAATACATGGCTCAAAACATCCAATTAAGAATTTTTAAATTGGATTTTGATTTTTTTTTTACTTAATTATGGCTCTCATATACAGATTTTGTGGGAAGGAAGGAAAGAAGGAAGGAAGGAGGGAGGGAGGGAGGGAGGGAAGGCAGGAGGATTTCTCAACATCAAGAATTTATTGTTAATATGGAAATCATGGACTTGATTCTATTTCAATATTTATTTTGAATTTATTTATCATTACTTTATACCAAGTACCTATTCAACTCTGGGTGTGGCATGTCAAAAATGGAATCAGCTTTCCAATCCTAAAATCAGATGGGAAATTGTAGATGTAATCATACCAATTGCAACTGAATTCCCGTTACTTGTCCCAGCTTCTGCCAACCTAGCAGTTCGAAAGCATGTAAAAGAATGCAAGTAGATAAAATAGGGACCACCTTTGGTGGGAAGCTAACAGCGTTCCGTGCATCTTTGGCATTTAGTCATGCCGGCCACATGACCATGGAGATGTCTTTGGACCATGCTGGCTCTTCAGCTTTGAAACGGAGATGAGCACCACCCCCTAGAGGTCAGGAATGACTAGCACACATGTGCGAGGGGAACCTTTTACTTTTACCTTTACCTATGGAAGTCTGGTGAATTATTTCTCTTTGTTATGTTAAACTTTAGTCTTTTATTCATGTCAGAATATTGGCGTTACTTTATATTTGCAAAATGTGGATGTGTCACAGTTGAAAGTTAAGATATGGAATGTTTCTCTGAATGGGATAAGTTTTTGTTTGGGGAGGTTTTCTTTGGAATTGTTTATATTTGGAATGGGAAAAAAGTTATTGAATAATCAATAAAAAGATTTTAAAAGATTTAAAAGTTCCATATGCTGGAAAGAAACACTTATTAATATTAATCTGTCTTTGTATGGTAACACTTAGACTTTGCCAGTTCTAGTTTGCGTCAGTTTCGATTCTGGAATATTTGAAGTTCAGAGGGATATTAGAATCATACTGAAAATGTAGTTTTCTCATTGATAATGTTGTCTCACGATCTATGCAGTTGTAGTTAAATTCTTTGAAATCCAAATCATGCTCATTCTGGTAAAAGATTTATGTCTTTCAGAAAAGTAGGTGTACTTTTGAATTGCCATTTTTCTCCCTCCATTCCTAAATTGTCCATCAAATCAAGGAAAACATAGTTATTTATCTTGAGTGATTTTAATATTTTTATCATAACTATTGTCAAGTTGTGAGGACATCACTCCCTATCAAACCCCAATTTTCATAAAAGAAATTTATTAGTATCTCCATACATCGTTTACATACTTTATACTCTCTGCCTCAATTGGGACAGAAGGACTATATAATTTTGGCTGCAAAGATGAAATGTCTCCTGAAAAATAAGGATTGGTGGGATATTATTGTTAATCCACCCCAGGCACCATTAGCAGCTGCAGATCAGGGACATTATGATAAAGCAATGGCTTATATTATTTTGAGTTTAGAAGAAGAACAAATTATCAATGTCCTGAGTCTTCGGAGAAGGGCGGGGTATAAATGTAAAACAACAACAATGTAGCTGATTTAAAGATTGCACAAGAAGTCTGGCTGAAGTTGAGAAGTGTGCATGTGAGTGTGTCAGCATGCAATATTGTACAATTATCAAGAAAATTATACAGAGCCCACCTTGAAACATATGATTCTATGGAGCAGTATTTTATACAAATACAAACTTTATTTGTGGAGTTAGAAAAGTGTGGATTGAAGTTTCCTGAATCTCAAAAGGTGCTGTTGATGTTAAACAGTCTGGATGAAACATGGGACATTGTTTCAGCAGTATTTGAGTGCAAACCAGAGCAGGAATTGTGTTTGAAGGCCTCGAAGACTTATCTGATTGCTGAAGAGAACAAGTGCCATTTTAGGAGAAGCCATGAGGAGAAATTCGTGAAATGGGGTCCAAGGAGCAGAGAGATAAAAGCAACAGAAAGTTCCACATACTGGCTGTCTTCAGAGACTAGAGCAACAGACAAGATGTCTGCAAAGATAAATGTAGCAGCAGAAGAGATCAGATTATAGCCTAGCAAAAGCAGCAGTACTTCATTTGTGGTAAAAAGACACATTTAAAGAAAGACTGTTTGCAAAGAAAAAACTATTTGCAAGACAGAAACTATTTGCAAGGAAAACAATTAGCTGATGGACAAGTTATTGTGGCAAAAGTCAGCTATTGCAATAACCGAGACAAATTGTTGATAGCAGGGGTGAAATGTAAAATTTGTTACTACTGGTTCTGTGGGTGTGGCTTGGTAGGGGGGTAATGTGACTGGTTGGGCATGGTCAACTTTTTTTTTTTTACTTTTAAAAGCATTTTTTCCTAAAACCTTTTTGGCCGAAGTGGTTGTAAAAAAATACTTTTAAAAGCCTCTGATGATCAGACAACTCAGCTGGGATTGCCAGAGGATCCTTTTAAAAGCATTTTTTTCTACAACCTCTTCAGTTGAGGTTTGTAGAAAAAATGCTTTTAAAGGGTTCTGACGATCCCAGCTGAGCCTCATGATCAGCAGAGGCTTTTTTTTTTACTTTTAAAAGCATTTTTGGCCGAAGAAAAAATGCTTTTAAAAGTAAAAAGAAAAAAAAACATCTGATGCTGCGGCTAGTTCCTCTGCCGTGCCGTGAGCCAGACCCTCAGGAAGTGGCCCAAGCTCCTGGAGCTGAGCCAGAGAGGCCGGCCCTACAGAGGGGAGCCCTGACGGCCCTTCCTCCTCACTCTCTGAATCACTCTCTGGCAGGGGGCCAGGGCCGGGGGAGGGGGGGCTGGAGCCACAACAATAGCACAAGGCAGTTCGCCCTCCATATGTGAGCCATTCCTAAATTGTCCATCAAATCAAGGAAAACATAGTAATTTATCTTGAGTGATTTTAATGTTTTTCTCATAACTATTATCAAGTTGTGAGGACATCACTCCCCATCAAACCCCAATTTTCATACGAGAAACATACATTGTTTACAGAACAATACTCTATGCTCATTTGAGGCAGACATTTTTTTCTTTTTATGACTCTTTAATCCCTTTGTGTTGGGGTGACTGAGCTGAGCTAGATGGATACCCTTCCTGATGCCTACATAGAGTTCATAGCAGATATTTTCTCTTTGTGCCCTCATAGCCGTACGGGTCTGGATGGGGAGAAACAGTCTCAAGCTCAATCCCTCCAAGACGGAGTGGCTGTGGATGCCGGCACCCCGGTACAGTCAGCTGCAACCGCAGCTGACTGTTGGGGGCGAGTCATTGGCCCCAACAGAAAGGGTGCGCAACTTGGGCATTCTCCTGGATGGACGGCTGTCATTTGAAGACCATTTGGCGGCCGTCTCCAGGAGAGCTTTTTACCAGGACTGCCTGGTTCGCCAGTTGCGCCCCTTCCTTGACCAGGATGCCTTACTCACGGTCACTCACGCTCTTGTCACTTCTCGTCTGGATTATTGCAATGCTCTCTACATGGGGCTACCCCTGAAGTGCACTCGGAGGCTTCAGTTAGTTCAGAATGCAGCTGTGCGGGTGATTGAGGGAGCCACACATTGCTCCCGTGTAACACTGCTCCTGCGCAGTCTGCACTGGCTACCTGTGGTCTTTCAGATGCGCTTCAAGGTGTTGGTTACCACCTTTAAAGTGCTCTATGGCTTAGGGCCCGGGTACTTACGGGACCTCCTGCTGTTACCTTATGCCTCCCACCGACCCGTACGCTCACACAGAGAGGGTCTTCTCAGGGTGCCGTCCGCCAAGCAATGTCGGCTGGTGGCCCCCAGGGGAAGGGCCTTCTCTGTTGGAGCACCTACCCTCTGGAATGAACTTCCCCCTGGTTTGCGTCAATTACCTGACCTTCGGACCTTTCGCCGTGAATTGAAAACGCACTTGTTTATCCAAGCGGGACTGGCTTAATTTTTTAAACTTTTGAATTTTAATAATTTTAATTGGGGTATTTTATGACTTTTATGGGTCAAATTTGACGGTTTAAAATTTTTGGCCATTTATAGAATATGTTATTTTAATTTTTGTTTTAATTTGTATATTGTACTGTTTTTTAATCTGGCTGTACACCACCCTGAGTCCTTCGGGAGAAGGGCGGTATAAAAATCTAAATAATAAATAAATAAATAAATAAATAAATAAATAAATAAATAAATAAATAAATAAATAAATAAATAAATAAATAAATAAATAAATAAATAAATAAAATTAAATAAATAGAGAAACATCTGCCGCTGCCTAGGATCAAACTCACAACCTTCCGAAAGGAGGCAAGCATCTTCATGTTTAGGCCCTCTCTCGCTCTTTGGAGGCATAAATTCTGAATATAAAATTCTTACTCTAATGAAAAATAACTTCAGTTCCAACAATTCTAAATGATGCAAGTCAGCTTGCAAGCATTTCTTTGTTTGTTTGGTTTTTCCTTCCTTCCTTCCTTCCTTCCTTCCTTCCTTCCTTCCTTCCTTCCTTCCTTCCTTCCTTCCTTCCTTCCTTCCTTCTTTCTTTCTTTCTTTCTTTCTTTCTTTCTTTCTTTCTTTCTTTCTTTCTTTCTTCCCTTTTCTCTGGCCTCTAAGAGGAGTCATTCAATATCACTGAGCACAGTATCCTTCATCTCAGCTTTGGTGGTTTGGAGTTGGGGAGCATCATTTTACAGAAATTCTCTTCCTTCTTTGGAGCCTGTTCCAATCAATGTTGTTTTTTGAAGAAGAGGCCACTCCCTACCCTCTGCTTTGTTTGGTGTCATAGGACTTTCTCTTTTCCCATTCAACATCTATATGAAAAGGTTGGGTATGGTCTTCTGCCAATATGAGGTTTTGTGTCGTCAGTATATTTATTTATTTATTTATTTATTTATTTGATTTTTATACTGCCCTTCTCCCGAAGGACTCAGGGCGGTGTACAGGCAAAAATAAAACAGACAGTACAATATACAATTTAAAATGCAATTAAAAACTTATTTTAAAATTGGCCTGAAAAGTAAAAATATGCAATGAACTAAAACCCCATTTAAAATTAGTAATAAGAATTTAAAATTTAATAAAATTCAATTTAAGCCAGCCCCGCGTGAATAAAAAGATATGTCTTCAGTTCGCGACAGAATGTCCGAAGGTCAGGTATTTGGCGTAAACCCGGGGGAAGTTCGTTCCAGAGTGTGGGAGCCCCCACAGAGAAGGACCTTCCCCTGGGGCCGCCAGCCGACATTGCTTGGCGGACGGCACCCTGAGAAGTCCCTCTCTGTGAGAGCGTACGGGTCGGTGGGAGGCATGTGGTAACAGCAGGCGGTCCCGTAATTCCACAATGCAAACTCTTTATGTTTGTTTTATTTTATTTATTTATTTTGTCACAACAGTATATATAAGCATAAGCATGAAATAACTATACAATATATAAGCATATATATAAGCATAAGTATGTAATAACTATATTAATTGGATATAATGAAAGGAAACAATAGGACAGGAACGGTAGGCACGCTTGTGCTCTTACAGACCTCTTAGGAATGGGGTGAGGTCAATAGTAGACAGTTTTTGGTTAAAGCTTTGGGGATTCCAGGAAGAGACCACAGAGTCAGGTAGTGTATTCCAAGTACCAGTCTTCCGTTAAATCAGAAATTAGAGGCACATTGGAAGGAGCTTGCAAGACAGATATTTCCACTGTATTGTGAAATTAAAGAGTCACACATCGTCCACTTGCTTCTTAGTTCTCTAAGAAGTTTCTCCTGCTATCCCTTCAGCTAGAGGTCACTTGTCAGGGCTGAAAGAAGTTAAGAAAGGATGAGGCTCCTTTGAAACTGCCAAATTGTTGGTCTTGCAGATCAGTGATTCAGGGGTCTTGAAGCAACCAGCCCCTTCTTTACCTGCCCTTTTGGCAATGTTGTTACAGTAGCACTTAGATCATTAGATATGAGTACTGCAAGGTCCTTGACAGAGTGAGGGTCATCTACAAGGTAGCTCCGATGATCAGTTAGGAGTGAACTGGTTTGCTCCAACTATCAGGTTGTCCCGCCCCTGCACTTCACTTACCTTTATCTTCTTAGCTGATTGGCACAGCAGAGTGGATTGCCACGCCTCAGCTGTGTTACCCCCAAGTGGTAACACAGAAGGTTAGTATTTGTAAAACTGTGCACACACGTGGAGCGTGTGCACGATCATCAAACCAGTTGTTAAACCGGCAGAATCCTACCCCTGATGGTGACCCTCCACAATGTGGATGGCCCAGAGCTCCGGAACCTTGACTAATTCATGATAGCATTGAGAGGAAGATTTGAAGACCCCCTGCCTGACAAAAAAAAGCCAGGGACCATATTAAAATCATGAAGCAAGGTCAGCCCCCTTGCCGAACATACGAAGGAGTTTCGAGACCTGGCCTGCCATGTAGATTGGTTGGAAGAAATACCGGTGAGCTACTTCAAGGAAGGGCTGAAGGATGACCTGTACCATGCCTGCATCACCTGGGGAGCCCCAGACCATCTTTACAACTGGTACATTTTGGCAGAGGAGGCAGAGATTGAGCATGAAACCAGTACCACTCAAGCAGGTCTTGGAAGCGGTCTCCACCCAAGAGTAAAAGAGAGGTGGCCAAGCCTCAATCTGCACTGCCATGCTCAACTGCCTGCTTCAAGTGCAGGAAGGAAGCCCATCATGCTGTGGAGTGTCATGTAAAGATTCCCACCAGAAAGGGAGACCGACTGTTTGGAGGGAATCCAGTGAAGCCACTGCAGCATCCCAAGGACATTGTTCTGTCCTCCTTTGCCTCTGTCCGAGTGATGGCTTAATTAGCCGGCACTATCAACTCTGGCAGCAGAATAGCCAGCATCTGCCAAGAGCCTCTGTTATCTTCCACGACGCTGGTGAGTCACCCAGGAACAAACTTCAGCTCTTAGTTATTCAATGGATTTGCCTGTTACAAAGAGACACAGCAGCTCTCGCTGACTTTTATATCCTTTGGGTTGTGGCTCCATGACTCAGCACTTCCTAGGCCTGCCCCACCCCTGCTTCTGTTGTTCCCGCCTCTCCTGTCTACGAAACCTAGGGTCCAGCCAGGCCTGATTGCCATCAGCTGGGTCTGGAGGCGTGGCCTGGGGGAGGAAGAGTCAGGAGACGGAGGCTTCGTTATCTCTCTACCTGTCCTGCTTTTGGCTCCTGGAGCGGAGCCAGGGAAGCCAGTGCTTCTGAAGTAAGTCCTAATGGCCCTTTCCCCTCACTTTCCAAGTCACTTTCTGGCAGCAGGCCTGGCTCCAAGTCACTTTCTTGCAGGAGGGCCAGCTCGGGGGCGCAGACACAACAGACATAGAGTTCTGGTCCCTTCCTAAACAAGGACCTGGAACTCTGATCCCACAGAAAGAAGAACTAGTCCTGTTGAACAGTGACTATGATGATTACCACCTGGTAAGTGAGCCGATCAAGCCAATCACCATACTCATAGAAATGTTAATCCCAAACTTGGGGAGGAAATTGGCATTGACGGCCTTATTAGACACTGGGTGCACCTGATACTTAATAAGCCGAACCCTAGTGGGAAAGCTGGGGACTCACCTGAGATGGTTAAAACAGCCCATCACCTTTTGCCAGCTTGATGGGTCCATCCCAGGGGAGTCCCGGCCACATTTGCCACAGAACCCTTCAAACTCGCCACTCTGAGACAATTACCTTTATTGTGGCACCAGGTATGGAATGGCCTCTGGTCTTAGGACTGACATGGCTTAAAAATGGAACCTGTGAGTGGATTTGACCAAGTGGCTCTTAAAGTTCCAGGCTAAGGGGAAACTATTCTGTCCTAAGGACTTATTAATATAACGCAGAGGCTTGTCTGATGCAAGAATACTTTAATAACTGACAGGAACGATAACAACCATGAATCAACTTCGCGCCGGCTTCACACATTAAGAACAACAAGACACACTAGACAGCTGCTTTAATACTATTTATTTATTTATTTATTTAGATTTTTATACTGCCCTTCTCCCGAAGGACTCAGGGCAGTGTACAGCCAAAGTATAAAAACAACACAATATACAATTAAAACCAAAACTTAAAACAAACATAATCCATAAATGGACAAAATTAAAACAATCAAATTTAAAAACCCTTAAAATTTAAAAATAATAACCCTGATTAAAATTGTTTAGAATTAAAAGTTTAGAATTAAAAATTTAAGCCAGTCCCGCTTGAATAAACAAATGCGTTTTCAACTCACGGCGAAAGGTCCGAAGGTTGGGTAATTGGCGCAAACCAGGGGGAAGTTCATTCCAAAGGGTAGGAGTTCCTACAGAGAAGGCCCTTCCCCTGGGGGCCGCCAGCCGACATTGTTTGGCGGACGGCACCCTGAGAAGACCCTCTCTGTGTGAGCGTACAGGTCGGTGGGAGGCATAAGGTAACAGCAGGTGGTCCCATAAGTACCCAGGCCCTAAGCCATGGAGCACTTTAAAGGTGGTAACCAAAACCTTAAAGTGCTACTACATACTAAATACTAGCTGTCAAAACAGACAACCAATAGGAAGACTCCAATTTCCCGCTCTTTTAGTGCCTGCGTCTCAGCCAATCAGAACACTTGCAACTAGCCTGGCTGAGGACATAACAGAAAGTCCAAGAGATGAAAGTTGCAAGGTGAAGAGTAACCACAGAAAGGAAGTGGCAGCCACCTCAAAGTGCGAGCAGATGCAGGGCATCCCCCAGGAGTACCATGACCAGGCAGAGGTGTTTAGCAAGACTGGGTCGGACGAACTCCCTCTCCATTTACACATGGACTGTGCCACTGAAATTGTCCCTGGAGCAACACTGCCAAAAACCATCATGCCCCGTGAGCTAGACAAACTGCAACTTCATAGACAAACATTAAGAGTGCAGCTTCATCCAACCTGCCAGACCCAAAGTCACTGCCCCGGTACTGTTCCAGTACTTCACTTATGTGTGGACTATAGGGGGGGCTAAACAGAGTCTGTGTGGAAAATATGTACCCACTGCCCCTCATGAAAGACAAATAAACTTTATTCCCAGTTCAATCCACCTACTATATTCTATTTATTGATACGAGGGTGTAGCAGGCCCCCAACCTGCAACATTAATTGTGATGGTAACACAATGATAGTGGAGTCGAAACAATCAACCAGTCTTTTGTGTACAGTGAGTGTGTTCTGAAATGTAATAATGGATATGTATTCTAGGAAAAGTCCCATTGACATGGATGTGATGCTATTAATTTAATTCACATGTAAATATTCTTAAATCTGAATGCAGTTCATTTTTTTTCCCTGCAGTATTACAAAGACGCTTCAACTACCGCATATGGTTACCTTCCCTGTAATTAGTAAAATGACTATGATTAATTTGACTTGTTTCTTCAATCCTCAATGTCACCTGGTGGCTGGAAAAAACAATGAAATAAGACTTGGATGTCATTGTTCCCTGTTTCAGTCATAGCTGGGACAAAAGACTCATACAGTTCTAGGAAGCTGAAGAACTGCATTATCCAGTTATGGCTTGAAGTCAGATGGTTATTGGGCAGCAAAGCAATTCTCACAGGTGCTTCAGTGTCAGTAGATGTTGGCATGCCATGGCATCATTCATAATGCTAGTGTTGATGTTATTACCCCAATGGGTATCCTGTACCCCTGAAAAGAAATGTATTGTTAGCACACCTCTTCCTATTCAACATAAATATTATCAGTCAGGAGATCTCATCATTGGGGGCATTATTTCTCAAATCTACACGCTTTCAGATCTGACAACATTCAGAAGAGATATATCTGAGGAGCCGGTTGGGGATGTCATGTATGGAGTTGTTAATTGTCATCATATTATATGGCAGTCCAGAATGCATACACAGAGAAGGAGAGAGAGAGAGAGAGAGAGAGAGAGAGAGAGAGAGAGAGAGAGAGAGAGAGAGAGAGATTTAATTACATCTCAGTGAGGCCAAATGATTGCTGCACTATTTTTTTAAAAGAAGCTAAATAGTTCCGTTCATTTTTTTTTCTCTCCAATGTCATTTAATGTGCTTCTTCTGACAAATATATCAGTGGGCATTTAAAACACTGCAAATGTATCATAGGGGCTAAGAGGAAAGGCTGCATAATCTGCAATATGATTTTTTAATTATTATTTATTTATAATTTAATTTCTATACCGCCCTTCTCCCGAAGGACTCAGGGCGGTTTACAGCCATATTTAAAACACAAAATACAAAGAACAAGTTTAAAAAACAGAATTAAAAACAAATATTTAATAGGCCGAATCAAAACTAAAATGGTCATAGACCGACATAAAACCCATCTAAAATTTCAGTTTAAAATTATGTTTAGGCCAGTTCCGCTCGATGGAATAATAGAGTCTTAAGTTCACGTTTGAAGGTCCGGAGGTCGGGGAGTTGGTGCAACCCCAGAAGCAGCTCATTTCAAAGGGCCGGTGCCGCCACAGAGAAACCTCTCCCACTTCATTTTGTATTTTTTTTCCCCAGTCCCTTGAGATCGAACTGGTTAATGTGAAAAGATTGGGTAGAGTTGATTCTAAATGTTTCATTCTATCTGAATCCAGACTGTTGGAATATTCCCTAGACCATCCTGTTATTCGGCTAGAGCTAGAGCTGTTTTCAGTAATCTATATTCTTTTGTTGCTTATTTTAATAGTCCTCCTTTTTTAAAAATGGAATGGCATGATCACTGCAGGGGCAATTCACAGCAATTCACACAATTTGTGTGATCAGAAGCAAATATAACAATAACAGAGTTGGAAGGGACCTTAGAGGTCTTCTGGTCCAACCTCCTGCTTAGGCAGAAAACCCTATACCACTTTAGATAAATGGTTATCCAATATCTTCTTAAAAATTTCCAATGTTGGAGCATTCACAACTTCTGCAGGCAAGTTGTTCCACTGATTAATTGTTCTAACTGTCAGGAAATTTTTCCTTAGTGTTAAGTTGCTTCTTTCCTTGATCAGTTTCCACCCATTGCTTCTTGTTCTATCCTCAGGTGCTTTGGAGAATAGTTTGACTCCCTCTTCTTTGTGGCAACCCCTGAGATATTGGAACACCGCTATCATGTCTCCCCTAGTCCTTCTTTTTATCGAACTAGACATACCCAGTTCCTGCAACCGTTCTTCATATGTTCTAACCTCCTGTCCCCTAATCATCTTTGTACTTTTATGCTTTTACTTTTTTTGTGCTCGTTTCCCTAAGAGTCTCTTCATTATTTCTCAATAAGGATTTTGTAACATGATCCTTACGAGTGCCCTTCTGCAAACTTTGGCACTGAGACTAAATGCTTTTTCAATATTCTGGTGAGTTTTCTCCTGCCTTAGCCACAAAAGTCAGCTAAGTCACTCTCTCTCTCAGACCAATTCACTTCTTAGGGTTGGTGTTGAAGGGAAAATAGGAGGAAGAAGGTGTGTTGGATATCTTCACCACCTTGAGTTATTTGTAAAAAATAAATAAATAAAGGCAGGATGTAAATAAATAAAACAAATGCTGCTAGCATAAATGTTTAAATACCAAAAAAAAAAAAATCATTTTTAAAAATCAGATACACTGTACTATGGCTAAGGGTCTAATTTTTTTTCTAGGATATTCTTGCAGAACTACCAACATATCCTGTCCTTGGCTTTCACTGTCAATGAAATCAATGAAATGGCTACTCTCTTACCTAACATCACCCTAGGGATCCAAATTTTCAACAGCTATTTCATGGCAAGGTGGACTTATTTTGCTTCGATGAAGCTTCTCTCCAGTAAGGACAAATTCATCCCTAATTATAAGTGTGATAGCCAGGATAGTACAGTTGCTGTAATTGCAGGACCAACCTCTCACATCTATCAACACATAGCCAATGTTTTGAGGAATTATAAAGTCCCACAGGTAAGATTTTCTCATATGGAAGGCATCCTTTAGATTCATTAAACAAATCACACATTTATAAGATCCCCAGGCAAGAACTGCTCAAGAAAAATTGGGTGGTCCTATAACTTATACACACTTATGTGGTTCTTTATATCAAGTTTCATAGATGCTAGGTCATATGGTTTTAGAAACACCAACATTAGTAAGTTTTCTAATAACCATCTAGTAACCATCTGCACAGTTTTCTAATAACCAACTAGTAACCATCTGCAAAGTTTTTTGTGCAGATGGTTGGCAACAAACTCCATCTCCTACCATAGCAGCATTCTATGTAAAGATATTGTGCTCCACCTGAGACTCAGATATTACTCCTTCTCTACAGTAGTGTCCAAAATTGTGGAAACCTTTTGGGAAAAGTGTGTTTTCTAAAACTAGCTAATAACACCACTTTTTTTTGGAGAAGTACCATAAAAGTATATATCAATGAAAAGATAATTTAATCAATAATGTAATGCAATAACTTTTATGAAGGATTTGATATTAGAATAGCAGTTACAGTATAAAGAAGAAAAGTGAAACGTAGGAAAAGCGATATGTATATAAATTATTACCATAGAGAAAAAAACAAAATATGCAAAAATGATCACTATGTCAGTTAATACTTAGCTGGGTAACTTTTAGCATGAATTACGGCCTTACAGCATCTTCCCATGGAGTGTACCAAGTCTTTTAGTTCAGCAGCTGTTATAATGTGAAACCAAGATTGAATGATTGCTTCTATTAACTGGGTTTTATCGCTGGGTCACTTCTGACTAACATAGATTTTCAATTTGGTTAAGGTCTGGGATATTCCTAGGCCATTCCAGCAATGAAATATGATTATCTTGAAACTCCAAAAAAAAAATGGTAGTAATATGCAGTATTCCAAGTGTGGCCTTACCAAGGCATTATAAAGTGGTATTAACACTTCACGTGATCTTGATTCTGTCCCTCTGTTTATGCAGCCCCATATGAAATAAGAGAAGTGATGTTTCCCTAAGTTAGAAAACTGTTAAATTATATGTGAATAAGCGTTTGCAATTAAGTTTTATAGAGAAACTTCATCCTCTAAGCTCCTTTCTTTTTTAAAAAAAATGTCTTTCAGATCATCTATGGCTCTGCTCCACTGATGAATAACTATGACCAGGTGGATTTTTTTCACCAAATGTTTCCAGAGGATGACGACCAAACTTTGGGGATTCTCCAGTTGCTACTGCATTTCAAATGGATATGGATTGGGTTAGTTTATTTTGAAAGTCACAGTGGTGAAAGGTTTGTACAGAATGCATACACCTTTTTTTCCCAGAAAGGTATCTGCTTCGATTTCATACAAGAACTGCCCAAAGAATCTTTTTCCGCTGATATAAGTACAATGGTAGATGACTGGTTTGAAACATTCAAAAATATCATGCAGAGCACTGCCAATGTTGTCATCGTATATGGAGAAAATCAGATCATGATATTTCTGAGAATGATTCCCCATGTTTCATCATTTGGAGACATATTTTTGAAAAAGAAAGATAAAGTATGGATTATGACAGCCCAGATGGAGTTCACATCCCTTCCTTTTCAAAAAGACTGGGGAATAGATTTCATCCACGGTGCTCTATCATTTGCACTTTCTTCAAAAAAAGTGTTAGGCTTTGAGGAATTTGTTCGGACTCGAAACCCAACTTCCAAAAGCCAGGACAGCTTCATTGATGTCTTCTGGGAACAGGTATTTGACTGCTCTTTACCTAAGGCCTTCATAGATGAAAAAAGCGGAGATAGATGCACTGGGAATGAGAAAATGGAAGACCTTCCTGCATCTGTTTTTGAAATTGGTATGACTGGCCAGAGCTATAATGTTTACAATGCTGTTTATAATGTAGCCTATGCTCTGCAAGCCATGTATTCATCCAAATTCAGACACCAAACAAGTATCAGCAATGGAAAAAAGTTTCTTCAGAATCAACTATGGCGGGTAAGGAACTCAGCTTTCTAATGCAGGAGGATTAACATAGCTGGAATATGAGATATCTAACTCTCAATTTCATTCAGAAGCTTCGTCTCAATGATTTAGATAATGTGGCTTGTATTCTGGAGTTTTTTTTAAAAATCAATTCAATCATACATATCCAAATGAAAAGAACTATTGTAGCAAGCTAAATAGATTTTTTTCCTGTCATTAGACATAAGAATAGAATAGAATAGAATTTTTATTGGCCAAGTGTGATTGGACACACAAGGAATTTGTCTTGGTGCATATGCTCTCAGTGTACATAAAAGAAAAGATACGTTCATCAAGGTACAACATTTACAACACAATTGATGCTCAGTATATCAATATAAATCATAAGGATTACCAGCAACAAGTTACAGTCATATAGTCATAAGTGGAAAGAGATTGGTGATGGGAACTATGAGAAGATTAATAGTAGTGCAGATTCAGTCAATAGTTTGACAGTGTTGATGGAATTATTTGTTTAGCAGAGTGATGGCCTTCACGAAAAAACTGTTCTTGTGTCTAGTTGTTCTGGTGTGCAGTGCTCTATAGCGTCATTTTGAGGGTAGGAGTTGAAACAGTTTATATCCAGGATGCGAGAGGTCTGTAAATATTTTCACAGCCCTCTTCTTGATTCGTGCAGTATACAGGTCCTCAATGGAAGGCAGGTTGGTAGCAATTATTATTTTTATATAAAGAAATGTTGCTGAAGTTTCTTTTAAAAGTAAGATAGGAACATCACACAAAGCATGACTTCTTCATTAGACGTCTTTCCAATTTCTACCCATAGTGTCAAAAAGAGGCCTTGGTGCTTTCTTCTGTATGGTGAATTATTTTGTTTCATCTCATGTGTACTTGTGTGTGTATGTGTGTGTGTTGTATCAGTAGTGGGTTTCACTTACCTTCGCTATTGGTTCGGAATGGGGAGTGAGCATATGCAATGTGCTTGCGCGGCAATTCTGTGGATGCACAGAACCTTCTGTGCATGTGCACAGTATCCGTGATGATGATTGGGTGGGTGGGCGGAGCCTCCCATCGCTTCCACTACCGGTTCTCCCAAACCGGGGCCAACCAGTAGAAACCCACCGCTGTGTTCTATGTATGGTATATTTTGCCTCTGTATATGTGCTGGTGTGTGAGATGTTTAATCAGGAAGAATTCCTATGAATTGCATCTTTGGTATGTTTCTACTTACCCCTTATGCTTGATCTCTCTGTGTTTGTTTGTTTGTTTATTTACACTGGCCATCTCATAACAATGACTCTTTCAAACCAAAGCAATAAAATTAAAGTAACAATATCAGAAGTGAAAAAAGATCCAACTTCAAACAAACAAACAAACAAACAAAAAAGAAACAATCAATCTAACCAGCAGAACCTTTTCAGTTTATTTGCCCAAATGGTTCAGAGAACCAACAGGGTCTAAGTAAAAAGGTAGCATGATCAGGGCCATCTGAATCTAAAGGGGGATACTGTTCTACCCAATAACTAGATCTCCAGGAATGTTATTCCATAGTTCATATATCTGCAAAGACTGGTTTTGTACAAACTCTAGTTTGGATCATGTGACCAAAAGGTATTATGGGGTGACTGGAATGTGGGAGCCAGGAAAATTTGGAGGTGATGCCCAATTATATCTCCACTGGGGATACAATGAGGTTTTCTCCTGTTATTATTTTCTCCACATAGAACCATTGAATCCACTAAGTTTTCATATTCTTTCTCCCTTTATACCTAATTTTGTGCCGTAACATTCGGTTTTGGGAGACAAGATAGGAAGTTATTTGCTAAATAATTTTTTTAAAAAATTCATGATCATCTAGTTGTCTTAAATGATCTTCATTGCATGTATAAAATACTACAACTTTATTATTCTGTTATCTCAAGAAGACAAATGATAGTATCAATATGTCAGGCTTCCCTTGGCTAATGCTAAAAATGGAATAATCGTATTGCCTATCTCCATGGCTTTAATGCTCCTCAAAATTGTATCGTGATCATCAATGTTTACAGCAACCAAATTGGAATGAATCAAGGCTGCTTATATTAAAAAAAAACCTTAACAAAACTAACAGAATGAAAAATAGAAAACAGACAGCAGATATAGTTGAATAATACAATGAGGATTTCCATGGATAAGTTCACCATCACAAAATCACTGAAATGATCATTGTAGTGTAATTAGACAGCTTTATTAGAAAAATTAAATCTTTGACACCTATTGGTCATAATACAAATTCCAATCAGGGGTGAAATGCTCCCGGTTTGGACCGGTTCTGCTGATCCGGTAGCGATGACAGCTGGTGGTTTGGAGAACCGGTAGCGATGGCAGCTGGAGGCTCCGCCCACCCACCTAGTGTTCTTTACTTTCTGGTTTTAACCAGGAAGTAATCGGGGGGTTTTTTGCCCTCTGCGCATGCGCAGAGCATTGGTGTGCATGCAGCACATGCACTTCCAAACTGGTAGGGAAGATAAGTAGATTTCACCCCTGATTCCAATATATATCTATATCTATAAGCATCTACATCTATCTTTCCTTTTCTCCAACCAATTTATGTTTCACGTTCATTAGATTTTTCATTCTTTTTGGAAACTGTGCAATATTGACAATCTTTATTGCAATTTCTCCCCATAGTTCAGAATGTTTCTGAGGGTTGACAACAAAGCAATACAATAAAATATCTACATATAATACTGTTTGATAGTATTATAGGCTGTAGTATATAGAACTTTGAATGTAGATTGTAAGTATATAATTGTAAATCTTGAATTGTTTTTACTATTGAAATGCATAGAGACCATAAAAGGTTAATAAGGTGACCACTAAATAACCTTTATATGCTTTTCTTTTGAATGGTTACGTAATCGTATATAATAATTCTTGATTCTGTTTAGCTCCAGTACTATTTGAGAAGTGTTTCATTTAACAACAGTGCTGGGGAAAAGGTCTCCTTTGATCAAAATGGGAAGCTGATTGCTGCATTTGATATTATTAACTGGGTCACATTCCCAAATAAGTCCTTTATTAGAGTCAAAGTTGGAAAGCTAGATCCTTTAGCTCAACCAGAAGTGGCTCTCACTATTTCTGCAGATGACATCATCTGGCCCAACATGTTTAATCAGGTAGGTCATATTTCAGAAAAAAATATATGACAGTGTCATCTAGGGGTGGGCTTCAAAAATTTTAGCAAGGGGTTCTCTGCCTGATGGCTGGCTGGGTGTGGCCCTGGTGGGTGTGGCCTAGCCGGCCTCCTCCACCATGGTGGGGGAAGCATTTTTGCCCTCCCAGGGCTCCGGAGGTTTTTTTTGAGTCTCCGGGAGGGTGAAAATAGCCTCCCCAGGCTACAGAGTCCCTGTGGAGGCCAGAAATGGGCCTCTGGTAGGCCCATTTTTTACCCTCCCAGAGCCTCCTCATGCGCCCTGCACTTACTTGCATCCAAAACGGGCCACATGGGGACTACTGGGAGGGCAGGGTGGGCTAGATGGGGCCAGACGGGGCCGGAATAGCTCAGGCAGTAGAGAAGCCTGTTATTAGAACACAGAGCCTGCAATTACTGCAGGTTCGAGCCCGGCCCAAGGTTGACTCAGCCTTCCACCCTTTATAAGGTAGGTAAAATGAGGACCCAGATTGTTGGGGGGGGCAATAAGTTGACTTTGTAAAAAAATATACAAATAGAATGAGACTATTGTCTTATACATTGTAAGCCGCCCTGAGTCTTCGGAGAAGGGCGGGGTATAAATGTAAACAAAAAAACAAAAAAAAGCTAGGAGTGGGATTTGAGGGTTCTCCAAACCGCACAGAATCTTAGCTAGAGGTTCTCCCAAACCCCTGCGAACCCCCAGCAGCCCACCCCTAGTCTCATCCCACTTAATAGCTAATGCAAGGCAGGGGTGAAATGCTCCCGGATCGGACGGGATCACGCAATCCGGGAGCGATGGTGGCTGCTGGTTCGGAGGACCGGTAGCAAAAATCCCTGGCCCCGTCCCCCCACCTCTGCTGAGCTGCACCATCTGCAGAGGTTGTTTTTACTTTTAAAAGCCGGTTTTGCTTCAGCCGAAACAGGCCTTTAAAAGTAAAAAACAGCAGAACCTTACTTGTACTCTTACTTGTAGAAAACAAGATTCTAAGGCACTTACCTGATTACTGATGAACGCATGGCCACAACCCGAAAGCAGTTTCAGTTTCAGCCAGACAGAACCAATCACTCAGCTAATCTATTTCCTCGGTGATCAACTGGCTGGCTGAGGAACTCTGGGATTTGAAGTCCACAATAAAATAAAATAAAATAAAATAATTAAATAAAATATTTGTGCAGCTTTCTGAGATTTGGTGTGTTTCTGTAGTGTTTCACTCTAACTACACAAACACACAAAATCTCAGAAAGCTGTATGTGGCATATTGTGTGTGTGTGTGTGTGTGTGTGTGTGTGTGTGTTGTGTGTGTGTAAAGTGTGAGAGTTGGTTTTTGGTACCTCTTATTGTTTTTTATACTTTGTTTATTATTTTTATTATTTATTGTTATTGGCCACGCCCACCAAGCCATCTGACCACCAAGCCACGCCCACCAATTAAGCCACGCCCACAGAACCGGTAGGGAAAATTTTTAGATTTCACCCCTGATGTAAGGGAATTCAGATAACCTCCCATCTGACAGTCACATCTCTTGGTGATGACAGGGATGTATAAATGTAGCTTCCTTGATCAGCCAAGGTGGTCTATGTATAATTCCCTGTTTGGACAGTACATTGCATTGTTATGCTAAATAGACAGCATGCCATTTAGAATTATATTGATTTTTGAATCCTTCAATAGGCAGAGAATACTCTAATAATTTCCAAAAAATACCCCATTCACTGACAGTATTTTATAACCGAATGTCATATTGCAGGTGAAATGAAATTAGTTCTAATACAATGCCTGGTCTCATTTACCGACAGATACATCCTCTTTCTCTATGCAACAGCATTTGTCCTTCAGGTTATAGGAAGGCAAAAATTGAAGATAAACCATTTTGTTGTTATGAATGCCTTCCATGCTCTCAAGGGAAGTTTTCAAACAAGAGTGGTAATTTATTTATTTATTTTTACTAAATAGTGAAATATCCCTGGCTAAAGTAATGAAATGTGGGCTTGTTTGCTCTTGGGTAAACCATCGTATTTTGGTGAGATGGTCAGGACCAAGATCTCAAGTCAAATCTCTTTTCATTCATTGTTTGGCTCTGAACCATTCAGTTCTTAATTTGCCTTCTAAGATTATGCAAACCTAAAATAATGTGGTATGAATGGAACTTTTAAGTGTTTCTTTGGGCTCTCCCTGAAAAGGAAGAATATAAATGCAATCTATAAACATGAAATTTGGAAAACAAAATACGGCAAAAGGGGAAGGAAGGAAGAAAAGGAGGGAGGGAGGGAAGGAGGGAGGGAGGGAGGGAGGAAGGAAGGAAGGAAGGAAGGAAGGAAGGAAGGAAGGTCTATTGGTGTACCCAAAATATTGATTTGCTAACCATTTTTGTAATGAATTGATGTAAAAGTGATTAATGGATAAATAAGATAAAAAAGAATGTGTGATTTGGTGAGGACATCATTATAGGTAGTAAGACACTTCAAGAGAGTTGTGGGAAATTTCGGCATACCCAGAAATGATACATTTGACTTGTTCTTAAAATATTCTAATTATAACTTCCACCCAGTGAAGAACTGGAATGAGTTCCTTCCTTCCTTGAGGAAACACACAAAAGGACATTTTGCAAATGGAGAGCTCCCCCATCAGCCAAAGCTATTCTAAATCTTTTACATATGTAGGTGAAACAACATTGATTTGAGATTAATTATTGAATCCTGCACTGAAAATGCTTTATTTCTTTTTTCCCCCTCTCCAGACGTGGAGGAGTGTTTTAATTGTCCAGAAGATCATTACCCAAGCAATAAACAGGACTGCTGCATTCCAAAATGTATAAGCTTTTTGTCTTACAAAGAACCCTTGGGAATCAGTTTGACCAGTGTTGCCGTTTTCTTTACTTCTTTAACGGCTTTGGTTCTTGGAATTTTCCTTAAATATAGAGACACGCCTATTGTCAGAGCCAACAACCGAAACCTTACCTATACCCTTCTAATAGCACTGTTGTTCTCCTTTCTATGTTCTTTTCTGTTCATTGGCCAACCAGACAAGTGGGTATGTCTTTTTCGACAAATTGCTTTTGGCATCATCTTCTCTGTGGCAGTTTCTTCCATATTGGCCAAAACAATCGTTGTAGTACTTGCTTTCCTGGTTACCAAGCCAGGATCTAGAATGATGAAATGGGTAGGGGGGAGGCTGAGCCTTTACATTGTTGTTTCATGCTCCTTTATTCAAACAGCTATCTGTACCGTATGGGTTGTAATTTATCCACCTTTCCCAGATTTTAGTATGCACTCCGTAGCAGAAGAGATCGTATTAGAATGTAATGAAGGTTCTGCTATCATGTTTTATTGTGTCTTGGGATTTATGGGTGTCCTGGCAATTGTCAGCTTCAGTGTGGCTTTCCTAAGTAGAAATCTACCAGACAGTTTTAATGAAGCCAAGTTCATCACCTTCAGCATGTTGCTGTTTTGCAGTGTTTGGATATCTTTTGTTCCAACTTACCTCAGCACCAAAGGAAAATATACGGTGGCTGTGGAGATCTTCTCCATCTTAGCTTCCAGTGGTGGTTTACTGAGCTGTATCTTCTTCCCCAAATGCTTTGTTATTTTAGTATTACCTGAGCTGAACAGTAAGGCACACTTAACTAGGAAAAGTAGCAGATTTTAAAACCACAAAGTTTCTTTTTCAGCCAACATTAAATGCTTTTTCCCAGTAGAAGCAATTGGGTTTGTATCTTTCATGACCGATTTCATCTTGTCTATACTCTATTATGCAATACAGTTATATAAATTCAAAGCCATAATGCATCCACAAAATCTAACGATCACATTCTCTCATACCAGACTATCTGCCTGGTAGATGGCTTTGTCTGTTACCAGACTACTATCAAGCCGACCTATTTAATTCTCATATAGCTTCTGACTTTTCTACTCGGAATACCTGTGGATTGCAACTGTGTGGAAACCCATTTGATTAGGGCATTGAGAGTCTTATCTCAACTGTGAAATGCACTGCCTGTAGAAGTTAGATCTTCATCCAGTTGATTGCTGCTTTATCATTGAGCCAAAACCTTCTTTTTTTCCCAGAAGACATTTATTTTATTTAACTTGAATACTATATGAGCCTCTATCTTTGTTGACATTTTAGAAACTCATTTTCACTTCCAACAGCCAAAGAACATATTTTTAAAAATCTATATTTCTTCATTCATGTGTGGCTATCTATATCAGGGGTAGTCAATCTTTTTATACCTACTGCCTACTTTTGTATCTCTGTTAGTCATAAATTTTCTAACCGCCCACCGGTTCCACAGTAATGCGCCATGTATCGTCGTATGCGCATGCCTCTCGCACATCGTGGATTGGGTTGGGGGGGCGCCGGCTACCAGCTCTGTTTGTCTGTTGCAGCTAGGTGGTGTGGGGGGAGATGCGCGAGCTATTCTGGGGCAAGGCTCTTTTGTTTGCAGTCACACTATAGCACCATTTAGTTTCATTTACATAACGCGAACTAAACTTATGCACGGGCGATACAAATAGTATATTTTCAAAAATTTAAATTGTCACGGGGAATTTTATGAAAATCTAATGAAAATGTTTTTAAATAATGCTATGAAATTTTTTTAAATAGTCAATTATATTAAAAAAAAGGAAAGTGTTTCAATATTGGACAAAACCCCTACCGCTCACCATGAAAGCTGGAACGCCCACTAGTGGGTGGTAGGGACGAGGTTGACTACCACTGATCTATATAGTACAAAGCTCTGATGTCTGTTTGTATGTAACCTTCAATTGGGAGGACCAGTTCATAATAGGGTAACAATTATTTTAAGAAGAATTAAATTACACAATGCTAGAACCCATTGCTCCCATGGGAATGAAATGCCCCTCACATTATTTTCTTGACTTGAACCATATCCCCACATATCCTTCACAACTTGCACTGGCCCACTATGTGCCCTCTGTGACCCATTTGGCACATCTCATGCACTCCTGTGCAGCCCTAAACATTCTTTCTAACTGAGCCCATGTCACAACTTTTATGTACCCCTGAACACCATTCCTAACCTATGCCATATCCCTATGAACTATTTTCAATGCTCACCACATCTCATACTTTCCCCACCCTCCCTTCCCCCTCTCCCACCTATCAGCAATCATATCCTGACTTCTGGTCTTGGACTTGCAATTTCCTGCTAGCTTTTCCATTGACTTATTTTCCAGAAATCTTCCCACGAGAAAAACAAATGTGGAAGCTATCAGGAATTGGAGAGAGGGAGGGAGGGAGGGACGGAGATAGGTAGGTAGGTAAGTAGGTGTCAGGGTTCTAACCAATGGCCTAATTAAATCATGAGCCTCGAGCCAAGTTATTTATTAGATGCTTCATGTCGGCATGTACCAAGTGAAGCCAACTCTGACCCCATGTAATTTACATTCCAGCTCTGACACTGTTTCTCCCTCCCCCCAAGGTGTGTCATCAGTCACATTCTCCAATGAAGCAATTCCGTGGGTTGTAGAGATCACTCCTCTCTGGCTAATGTGGGTAACCACAGATATGGCCTTAAGACAGATACAGCCGGAATGTGCTTTTCTTTTGACTGATGTGCTGTCTCACCGCAGCTGCAGAGTTAATTTTCCAATCCCCCTTGCCTATGGCAACTCGAGAGCAGGTTAGGGATGTTTTGTGAGTTGACAGAATGCCTCTGATGCAGAGCCCTTATCTGAGCCTTCCCCAGCCCTTAGGACTGGCCCATGTTCCTCCCCAGATTCCCCACTGTCCGACTCTGCTGCCAGTTCTGCAGACTGCCAGCAAACCACAATACTTTTTCATTGAGTTAGAAAAGCCTTCCTTCCTTCCTTCCTTCCTTCCTTCCTTCCTTCCTTCCTTCCTTCCTTCCTTCCTTCCTTCCTTCCTTGGCTCAATTAGTCTAATCCAAAACTTACTTTTGGCAACATACCATTAAACCCAGTATAACATCTAAACCACAACAACCTAAATGGCAACTCGTGTGACAGAAGGAAAACATTTTGAACCAAACCAAATGGTACTAAATACAAGGACACATCATTGACCTATCATACAGCTTGAGGGTAAAACATGTTTTTAAAGACCATCTAAAGCAGGGATGTCAAACTCAAGGCCCGGGAGCCAGAGCCATCCTGCAGGGTGATTAGATCTGACCCATGTAGCCACTCTGGAAACAGCAAAGGACCAGCCCATAGTGCCTCTGCCAGAGAAAATAGAACTCACAAGGGCCATACACAGACCCCCCGAGCTCCGTTTTCTCTGGCAGAGGCTTGTAGGAGGCCATTGCAGCTGAAAATGGAGTTTGGAAGCCTGTTTTCACTGGCAGAGTGCTTGGGCCACCACAGGTACCCCCCCTGACATGAGTGACAGCATGCTGGCCACACCCACCCTGGCCATACCCCCTCCCCCCTGAGGTCAACACAACTCTAATCCGGCCCTCAATGAAATCAAGTTTGACACCCCTGATCTAAAGGCTCACAATAGTGGAGCACAATGCACCTCTGGATTGATACTATCCCAGGGGCACTCTGTAATGCAGAAGAAGGGCTTCCTATAAAGGAGACATGGCTTAATAGGTGGGACACTGCTAAGCAATGCAGATCATGTAGCAAATGTATTAAAATAATTCTCCCTTCTCAAATCCTACCATGCTGCATCATTGTGTTAGTATTGGGTGTTTCTGAGAGGGCTGAACAAGAAATATTGTGAGTGGCATTTGCCCCCAGTGAGATTAGCAAAAATGTTCCAGCAGCTCCAAATCTCAACCAGCAAATGCTCAGTCTTACATATAGGAAAAAAGAACCCAAAAACTTAGTACATACTAGATGGACATTACCTTACAGACGACCCCCATCCTGTTAAAGACCTTGGAGTTTTCATGTCAAATGATCTAAGTGCCAAAGCCCACTGCAACTACATAGCAAAAAAAGCTCTAAGAGTTATAAACCTAATCTTGCATAGGTTCTTTTCCAAAAACACCACACTACTAACCAGAGCATATAAAACATTTGCTAGACCAATTCTAGAATACAGTTCGCCTGTTTGGAACCCTCACCACATCTCTGACATCAATACAATTGAGCGTGTCCAGAAATATTTTACAAGAAGAGTTCTCCATTCCTCTGAAAACAACAAAATACCTTATCCCACCAGACTTGAAATCCTAGGCTTAGAAAACTTGGAACTCCGTCACCTATGACAAAACCTAAGTTTAACTCACAGAATCATCTATTGTAATGTCCTTCCAGCTTCAATTGCAATAATACTAGAGCAACCAATAGATTTAAACTTAATGTCAACCACTTTAATCTAGATTGCAGAAAATATGACTTCTGTAACAGAATCATCAGTGCTTGGAATACTTTACCTGACTCTGTGGTCTCTTCCCATAATCCTAAAATCTTCAACCAAAAACTGTCTACTATTGACCTCACCCCATTCCTAAGGGGACCATAAGGGGCGTGCATAAGCGCACAAACGTGCCTACCGTTCCTGTCCTATTCCTTATGTTTACCCATATATGTGTTTATATATTATATAATCTTTTTGTATGATACCCACATATATTGTTATGACTAAATAAATAAATAAATAAATAAATAAATAAATAAATAAATAAATAAATGTTTCCAAACAGATCAGCGGAATGTTGAAAATGTAAACAGAAGCAAGGAACTTACTACCACGTGTGGTAGACATGCCCAGCAGCAAAGAAATATTGGATAAAGATAAGAAAGTGGCTAGAGGAAATTACCTGACAACAAATAGATCTAAAATGAGAGTTATTTTTATTAGGTATATTAATAGGAAATGCTAATAAAAAAATCCAACATATAATGTTACATATAATAACAATGGCAAGAATTGTTTACGCGCAAAATTGGAAAAATGAAAGTATATCTTCTGATGGAATGGTGATAAGGAAAGTGCTAGAATGTGCTGAGTCTGATAGGCTGACAATGGAAATAAAAGACAGAGGAGAAACTGACTATTATTTGATTTGGACTATATGGTACAACTGATTAGAGAATAGAAGCAAAGATTAAGGATGTTAAAGTAAGATAAGATGTGATAAAGATGCAAAATATATATTTATGTAACTATAGCAAGCACACAGTGTATAGATTAATGTATCCTGGTAATCTTTAGCCACTAACTATAAAGGAATAACAACAACAACAACAACAACAACAACAAGGGACACGGTGGCTCAGGGGCTAGGACGTTGAGCTTGTCAATCGAAAGGTTGGCAGCTCGGCGGTTCGAATCCGTAGTGCTGCCGTGTAACGAAGTGAGCTCCCGTTACTTGTCCCAGTTTCTGCCAACCTAGCAGTTTCAAAAGCACGTAAAAATGCAAGTAGAAAAAATAGGGACCACCTTTGGTGGGAAGGTAACAGAGCTCCGTGCACCTTTGGCATTGAGTCATGCCGGCCACATGACCACGGAGACGTCTTCGGACAGCGCTGGCTCTTTGGCTTTGAAACAGAGATGAGCACTGCCCCCTAGAGTCGGCAACGACTAGCACGTATGTGCGAGGGGAACCTTTACCTTTTTTTATAAAGGAATAGATATGTATATAAGAAAAATGGAAATAACCTGTATGTTTGTATTGCAGTGGTGGTTTCAACTGGTGTTACCACCGGTTTGCTTCATGCACTTGCTTTGTGCATGCTTTGCATGAGCATGAATGTTTCACTCACATGCAAACCAACCTTGCGCTCCGCGAAAGCACAGTATATTTTGGAACAGCTGAGATGCGGCAATCTACTCTTCTGCGCCTTTTAGCTGGGCTAAAAATGACTGAATATAAGGTATGTATAACACAGGGGAGGTCTGGAGGGCCAAACTAACCATCAGAGAGAACCGGTTAGCTCTCAGCTCATCATCATCACTACCGGCTTGTCCAATCCGGGCCGAATCAGTAGAAAACCACCACTGGTATACTGATACCAAAATGCTGTGAAGGTGAAAATTGTGATATAAAATGAAGAAAATTGTTCAATTAAAATCATTTTTTACAAAAAAAGTAGGGGTGAAGGTCATTGCAGCTTCCCAGCTAAAGGAATAATAATAATAACAACAACAGAGTTGGAAGGGACCTTGGAGGCCTTCTAGTCCAACCCCCTGCCCAGGCAGGAAACCCTACACCATCTCAGACAGATGGTTATCCAAAATTTTCTTAAAAATTTCCAGTGTTAGAGCATTCACAACTTCTGCAGGCAAGTCGTTCCACTTATTAATTGTTCTAACTGTCAGGAAATTTCTCCTTAGTTCTAAGTTGCTTCTTTCCTTGATCAGTTTCCACCCATTGCTTCTTGTTTTACCCTCAGGTGTTTTGGAGAATAGTTTGACTCCCTCTTCTTTGTGGCAGCCCCTGAGATATTGGAACACTGCTATCATGTCTCCCCTAGTCCTTCTTTTCATTAAACTAGACATACCCAGTTCCTGCAATCGTTCTTCATATGTTTTAGCCTCCAGTCCCCTAATCATCTTTGTTGCTCTTCTCTGCACTCTTTCTAGAGTCTCAGCATCTTTTTTACATCGTGGCGACCAAAACTGAATGCAGTATTCCAAGTGTGGCCTTACCAAGGCATTATAAAGTGGTATTAACAGTTCATGTGATCTTGATTCTATCCCTCTGTTTATGCAGCCCAGAACTGTGTTGGCTTTTTTAGCAGCTGCTGCACACTGCTGGCTCACATCTAAATGGTTGCCTACTAGGTCTCCAAGATCCCTCTCACAGGTACTACTATTGAGCAAAGTACCACATATACCATAGGAAATAGGCAGCTATATTGGGGTGGGTGGGTGTCCATCAATAGAGGAAGATGCCACAAGCAGATCACATTGAATTTATGTCAGAAGCACCATGATGCTTCCAGGTTAAAGGATTAGCCTGAGACATCACCATTTCCCAGGGTATGCCCAGTTGAGGGCTCCTTTCATGTTCCTGGCAGGAGCTGGAGTACAGTATGGGAGCTCAACCTCTCCCATGGCAGCACTTGGGTCTCAAAGATAGGCTTGCTAACCCCCTACCCCCTACCTAACCATGTGAGCCATCATGCTCCTTATATACAGAGCATGGTTTATCCATATACCACTATGGACAGTGGCAAAGGACTCAATTAATGCAGCAAAGGAAAAGGCAATAATAAAACACTCCTATATTTTTTTTACCAATAAAGCCACATGGAAAAATATATAAAATCATTGATAATATAATGTAGATTATGAGCCCCTCGGGTCAAATGGCACTCAACCTGTGGTGGGATTCAAAATTTTTCACTACCGGTTCTGTGTGTGTGGCTTGGTGGGTGTGGCAGGGGAAGGATACTATAAGATCTCCATTCCCTCCCCACTCCAGGGGAAGGTTACTGAAAAATCCCCATTTCTTCCCGATCAGCTGGGACTCGGGAGGCAAAGAATAAATGGGGGCGAGGCCAGTCAGAGGTGATATTTACTGGTTCTATGAATTACTCCAAATTTCTACTACCGGTTCTCCAGAACTGGTCAGAACTTGATGAATGCACTCAATACACTACTGAGGAAGACTGGAAGATCTTTCAGAGGATTCATGGTGGTTTTTTTTTTAATTTATTTTTTTTATTTTGTCACAACAGTATAAACAAACATCAACATAAATCAGCAAAATATCATATAAGCATATATATGAACAAAAGTATGTAATAATTGTATAAATTTGATATAATGAAAGGAAACATTAGGACAGGAAGGGTAGGCCCTTTTGTGCTCTTATGCACACCCCTTATAGTCCTCCTAGGAATGGGGTGAGGTCAATAGTAGACAGTTTTTGGTTAAAGCTTTTGGGAGTTTGAGAAGAGATCACAGAGTCAGGCAGTGTGTTCCAAGCGTTAACAACTCTGTTACAAAAATAATATTTTCTGCAATCAAGATTGAAGCGGTTAACATTAAGTTTGAATCTATTGTTTGCTCTTGTATTATTGCGATTGAAGCTGAAGTAGTCTTTAAGAAGAAGGACATTGCAATAGATGATTCTCTGTGTTAAACTTAGGTCTTGTCGAAAGCGACGGAGTTCTAAGTTTTCTTATCCCAGGATTTTAAGTCTGGAGGTGTAGGGTATTTTATTGTTTTCAGAGGAATGGAGAACTCTTCTTGTAAAATATTTCTGGACACGTTCAATTGTATTAATATCAGAGATGTGATATGGGTTCCAGACAGATGAGCTGTATTCAAGAATAGGTCTAGCAAATGTTTTGTATACTCTGGTTAGTAGTGTAGAGTTTTTGGAAAAGAAGCTATGCAAAATTAGGTTTACAACTCTTAGAGCCTTTTTTGCTATGTAGTTGCAGTGGGCTTTGGCACTTAGATCATTTGATATGAAAACTTCAAGGTCTTTAACAGGGTGGGGGTCATCTGTAAGGTAATGTCCATCAAGCTTGTATTTAGTGTTTGGGTTCTTTTTCCCGATATGTAACACTGAGCATTTGTGTTTATAATTAGACTAAACACTTCAGGATTTGTAGGCACAGATGTTGCCGTGCAGAAAAAGAAAATCTAAAGTTGCAAACACAGAATTATAATATGAATGAGGAACACAAGAAACATGAACACAGGAACTCTCAACACAGTGAAACAACTGCAGATTGAAATCATAGGCATTGTTGAATTGAGCTGAGCTTGCATCAGACACTTTCAATCAGAAAATCACACTGTTTGACACTGAAAACATGAAAAACAAAGAAATAGTGTTCTGTTTATAGCTAATAAGCAGTGGTGGGTTGCTACCGATTCATTCTGGTTTGGATGAATCAGTAGCAGTGGTGGCAGGAGGCTCTGCCCACCCGCCTGGACCTCATCAAGTACAATCTGCACATGTGCAGAAGCTTCTGTGCATGCACAGATGGGGCGTGCGAACGAGCGAACAAGTAGCAAAGGTAAGTGAAACCCACCCCTGCTAATAAGGGTAAAGCAGAACAGTTAATGGCTACAACAATGTTGTGGCCACAATAAATGATCAAATAATATGAACCATGTTTCATGGATATGAAGAACAACTATTCAAATTTATTGTCAACCATTGGTGGAAATGGGGGGAGCATCCACTTATTGAAAGCAAAGGTTCACAAACCTATGTCACACAAAAGTATATAACTCTGGATCATTTTCCTCAATAAATAAATGTATAAAGTTTTCAACTCATTTGTTTAACTGTGTTCCCTTTACATAACTTATCTGGAGAACCAGTGGTGAAATCCAGCTGGATCTATCCAGCTTGCACGAACCGGTAGCACCGGTGGTGGGAGGCTCCGCCTACCCACCGGGACATCATTACGTCCCATTTTTGATCCTCTGTGCATGCGCAGAAGGCTCTGCACATGTGCAGAAGAAGCGCACACACACATAGCATGCACGTATGTCCATGTGCTCCTGTTCCAGAACCAGTAACGAAGGTATGTATGTGCTGTGATATATGTGCTGTGGAGAACTGAAGAGTGAGGAAAAGCTAAGGAAATGATTAATGTGGCCTAATGGAGTGATCATAGCTGTGGTGTAGTACCACAGTGTTCTCCTCATTACTGCAGGACTTGGAAAATAGGAGATAGCGGAAGGACCACTTTGAAAATGCTCATCTGCTTTTTGGGAGAACCTAAGTCCACCATAACAGGTTCAATCCCCATTCCTGAGCTCCATTTCCTATTGGTTCTATCTTGCTATACTTCCTTTTAGAACTTAAGTGATTTTTATATCACTACTTATCATGTAAGACAAAGGTAAAGGTTTCCCTGTCAGTCAAGTCCAACTTTAGGGTACGGTGCTCATCCCCTTTTCTTGGCCAAGGGAACCAGCATTGTCCAAAGATATTTGCATGGTCATGTGGCCAGCATGACTATATACCAAAGGCATACAGAATGCTGTTACATTCCTACTGAAATGTAGTATTAATCTGCTCATATTTGCATGCTTTGGAACATGCTAGGTGGCCAGGAGATGGGGCAAGTAATGGGTAGTAGTAGTAGTATCATGATAATTATCATGATATTATCATGATAAGGGACACGGTGGCTTAGTGGGTAAGATGCTGAGCTTGTCGATCAAAAAGTTGGCAGTTCAGCGGTTCGAATCCCTAGTGCTGCGTAACAGGGTGAGCTCCTGTTACTTGTCCCAGCTGCTGCCAACCTAGCAGTTCAAAACCACGTAAAAAATGCAAGTAGAAAAATAGGGACCACCTTTGGTGGGAAGGTAATAGCATTCTGTGCACCTTTATTGTTGAGTCATGCTGGCCACATGACCACAGAGACGTCTTTGGACAGCACGGGCTCTTCAGCTTTGAAACAGAAATGATTACTGCCCCCTAGAGTCGGGAACATATAGTGAGGGGAACCTTTACCTTTACCTAGTAGTATCATGATAACCCATATATTAGTAATACTATCATGATAGATGTTATATTAAGCAAAGAGTAAGAAAAATGAGTTTAATAAATATATTTCCACGATTGTTTTCTCTATTTTTTTTTCTTCTGTACATATGAGCTTTCACTCTCTCATTTTCTACTTAATGTCTTAGTTCCAAAAATTCATAACAGCGTCTACAGAGGCATGATAAACATGTTTCTCTCTGAAGTTTTTCAGACAGAGTACTGTTGCAAGTAATATTATTGATTACTCGTTAAGTATAGTCATTGTCCTTTTTTCTCCATGTCACAAGGGCATTCCAGCAGACACTGACAAAACTGTATCCTTGGATTAAGACATTACATTGCATTAGTTTCTGCTCAGAAATACAGAACTACATGTAGGGAGGGGGGAAAAAACCATTTGTGTTTCAACTGATCTTTCCTTGTCTTAATTCCAGAGAATGTTCATTGGCTTAACTGTAGGTAACATTAATGGGTGGCCAACCCAACTCCTCACCTGAATAATAAAATAGGAGCTACTGTTTAATACCTACTATGGCCATATGTTATAGTGAGTTGGTTATATTTAGAACATTGATTTTATTCTTTTTTCCTAACATAATATTAATCTCTCCTGCTTACAACTGCAAACTCAGTAGTCCTCTTCCGATTGTTCATAAGTATTATCAGCCTGGAGACTTAATCATTGCTGCAATTATTTATCAGGTCTTCTTTCTTTCAAATGAGATCACATTTCAAAGCTTTCCTTCCCATGAAGTGCTTGATCAATATCTGTAAGTATCTTCCTGCTGCTGCTTCAGTTCCTGCTTCTCTTTCTTGCATTTACCACCTGTAGTTTTTTTCTGCTGAACTATATTAATTGCTAGTTAGTCAGTAATCAACTTCCAATATCCATATATAGCCATTTTTAATTACAGAACTCATAGAAATACCTCCTGTTTTAATACAGAAATTCAAATTGAGACAAACTGATTTGACTTATAAATCAAATGAATTTTTCTTCAGGAGACTTCCTTCCTTCAATATTTTTTATTTTATTTTGTCACAACAGTATACATAAACATTGACATAAAACAACAACACATCATAAAAGAAAAACATATATGTATATATGTAAAAGTATGCAACAACTATGTTAATTTGATATAATGAAAGGGAATAAAAGGACAGGAACGGTAGGCACTTTTGTGCTCATATGCACGCCCTTTACTTTCCTCTGTTGAAAGTAAAAAAAATCCAGAGGTTGTACACGCCCTCAGGTTAATCCTGATTTTTTTTTCCTCTTGTTTCATCTCAACCAGAAAAGAAGCAGGAAACCCTCAAGTGCATTTGACTTTTTTCCCCCAGACTTTTCAAGTCTAGGCTTGAAAAATGGAACTGACTTCCCACCGTTAAAAATCACAGACAAAATATAGATAGAACCAGTGGTGGGATTCAAATAATTTAACAACCGGTTCTCTGCCCTAATGATTTCTTCCAACAACCAGTTTGCCAAACTGCTCAGACAGTTAACAACCGGTTGTTAACCGGTTGTCCCGAAGTGGTGCGAACTGGCTGAATCCCACCACTGGATAGAACCGAAATTCCATGTGACTTTGATATCTAAGTTGATCCTGGAAGAGAGATTTTACAATGAATTTGACAGTTTGCCAGAAGAAGAATCTAAAATACAGAAGAAAGCAGGCTACAAATGCTTTCTCAGTACAATGTTAGCTTATCTCCCCTCCTCATCACTGATTCCTTATATCAAAATGCGTAAGTACTAGATCTATAACATTAAAAATATCAACTGTCTGAATCAGAAGCAGCAATATTTGATGTCATTTGTCATTTAACTCCCACTGAAGGTTCCTCACTCAAAACTATCAACACGCTTTGGCTCTGGCATTTTCTGTAAAGGAGATCAATGAACATTCTGGGATTTTACCCAACGTTAGCCTCGGTTTCCACATTGCTACCAATTATCTTGAGGAATATACAACGTATCTTTTGGCAATGGAATTTCTATCTACAAAAGATAAATTTATCCCCAACTACAAATGTAATGACCAGACCAGTACAGTAGCTGTCATTGGAGGACCCCAGACTAAAACCTGTCTCAACATGGCAACCAGTCTGTGCAACTACAAGTTTCCCCAGGTGAGACAAAATGTGGAGCAAGATAGAAAGTCTTTTTTTAAAATCAATTTTTATTGATTTACCCCCCACCACACACACACATGTAAGATATGGACAGAGTATTGGCCATATCATCTCATATACAACTTAACATATCCAGATACATTTTACTTCAGTACAAGTTCTGCCAAAATATTCTTTTTCCATAATTTGATCATATCTTAATATTTCTATGCTCATTTATATAAATCGCATCTTCTTTCGCCCTCGAGTTCTAATTTCTCCATTATTACTAATATATATTCTCTTTTATTGTTTTTTAATTAATTCTATTTTTATTGTGCCGTCTTTCTTCCACTTCATCTTTTTTTATTTTACAGCACTCTTTCTTCTCTGCTCCTCTCCTTCTAAGATAGAAAGTTCATGAGCTAGTTATTGTTTTCCCTTTCTTTCTTTCTTTCTTTCTTTATTTATTTATTTGATCGTATTTATATACCGCCCTATCTCCCGAAGGACTCAGGGCGGTTTACAGGCACTTAAAAAACACATAAACACATAAATACAATATAAAAACAGTTAAAAAACTTCTTCTAAAAGTCCAAAAATTAAAAATATAGAAATAAAACCCAATTTAAAACCCATAAATTTAAAATCTAGCTCAGTCCTGCGCAATTAAATAAGTGTGTTTTAAGCCCGCGGCGGAAGGTCTGAAGGTCCGCAAGCTGATGAAGTCCGGGGGGTAGTTCGTTCCAGAGGGTGGGAGCCCCCACAGAGAAGGCCCTTCCCCTGGGCATCGCCAGACGACATTGCCTCGCTGCGGCACCCTGAGAGTCCCTCTCTGTGAGGCGCACAGGTCGGTGAGAGGTATTCGGTAGCAGTAGGCGGTCCCGTAAATAACCCGGCCCTATGCCATGGGCGCTTTAAAGGTGGTCACCAAAACCTTGAAGCGCACCGGAAGGCCACAGGTAGCCAGTGCAGTCTGCGCAGGATAGGTGTTATCACGGGAGCCACGGGGCTCCATCTATCACCAGCGCAGCTGCATTCTGGACTAACTGTAGCCTCGGATGCCCTTCAAGGGAGCCCCATGTAGAGAGCATTGCAGTAATCCAGGCGAGGCGTCACGAGTGCGTGAGTGACCGTGCATAGGGCATCCCGGTCCAGAAAGGCGCAACTGGCGTACCAGGCGAACCTGGTAGAAACGCTCTCCTGGAGGCGGCCGTCAAATGATCTTCTAGAGACAGCCCTTCATCCAGGAGGCCGCCTAAGTTGCGGACCCTCCCCATCGGGGCCAATGACTCGCCACCGATGGTCAGCCGCGGATTTAGCTGACTGTACCGGGATGCCGGCATCCACAGCCACTCTGTCTTGGAGGGATTGAGCTTGAGCCTGTTTCTCCCCATCCAGACCCGTACGGCCTCCAGACACCGGGACAGCACTTGATAGCTTCATTGGGGTGGTCCGGTGTGGAAAAGTACAGCTGGGTGTCATCCGCATACAGCTGGTACTTCACACGAAACCACTGATGATCTCACCCAGCGGCTTCATGTAGATGTTAAACAGAAGGCGAGAGGATCGACCCTGCGGCACCCACAAGTGAGGCGCCTCGGGGCCGACCTCTGCCCCACTGTCAACACCGACTGCGACCGGTCGGAGAGATAGGAGGAGAACCACCGATAAGCGGTGCCTCCACTCCCAATCCCTCCAACCGGCGCAGCAGGATACCATGGTCGATGGTATCGAAAGCCGCTGAGAGGTCTAATAGGACCAGGGCAGAGGAACAACCCCTATCCCTGGCCCTCAGAGATCATCCACCAACGCGACCAAAGCCGTCTCCGTGCTGTAACCGGGCGGAAACCGGACTGGAGCAGGTCTAGATAGACAGTTTCATCCAGGTGCAAGGAAACTGATATGCCACCATACTCTCTACAACCTTAGCGCGAGCGGGTTGGAGACGGACGATAATTACCTAAAACAGCGGGTCAGGAAGGCTTCTTGAGGAGGGCCTCACCACCGCCTCTTTCAAAGGCGGCGGAAGACACCCTCCACCAAAAGCGGTCGTAATCGCCTGGAGCCAGCCTCGTGTCACCTCCTGGTGGCCAGCACCAGCCAGGAGGGCACGGGTCCAGTAAACACGTGGTGGCATTCAACCTACCCAACAACCTGTCCATGTCCTCGGAGCCACAGGGTCAAACTCATCCCAAACAATGTCACCAAGACCACCTCAGCGTCTCACCTGAGTCACCGCAATTTGGTCCAACCCGTCCCGAAGCTGAGCGATTTTATCGTATAGATAACCGTTAAACTCCTCAGCACGTCCCTGCAGCGGGTCATCCCGCTCCCCTGGTGAAGGAGGGCGGGTCACCAAACAGGGCGGCTGGGCGGTTATCTGCCGGCGCAATGAGGGAGGAGGCGTAGCAACGCCTCGCTTCCCTCAATGCCACTAGGTAAGTCCTAGTATAGGACTTCACTAGTGTCGATCAGCCTCTGAGCGGCTAGACCTCCAGGAACTCTCTAGGCGTCTTCTCCGGCGTTTCATCCCCTCAGCTCCTCGGAGAACCAAGGGCGGTTGGGACCTGCGCGGGTCAGAGGCCGCAAAGGCACGACACGATCTAAGGCCGCCGCGGCCCGTTCCCAGGCCGCAACAAGTTCCTCAGACGTGCCGTGAGCCAGACCCTCAGGAAATGGCCCAAGCTCCGTCCGGAACCTCTCCGGGTCCATCAGGCGCCTGGGGCGGGACCAACGCATCGGCTCCCTCTCCCCGCGGTGTTGGATGGCGGTCAGAAAGTCCAGGCGAAGGAGAGTGATCTGACCATGACAAAGGTTCAGTGACTATTTCCTTTAAGTCCAGATCTCTCAACCACTGACCAGAGACAAAATCAGATCAGTGTACCACCCCAATGTGGGTAGGGCCATCAACTACTTGAGTCAGGTCCAAGGCCGTCATGGAGCCGTGAACTCCCGAGCTGCTGTCGATGACGAGCCAGAAGATGGCAAGTTAAAGTCCCCATGACTAAAAGTCTGGGGTCTCAACTACCACCCAGCAAGCACCTCCAGGAGCTCGGGCAGGGCAGCTGTCACGCAGCAAGGAGCCAGGTGCGACCAGCAAGCCCATCTGACATCTATGGCCCCACTTCACAGAGGGATTCACACCCGGCAATCTGAGGTACAGTGGTCTCCCTCGGCTCCAGACTCTCTCTAATCACAACCGCCACCCCTCCACCCCTACCCTGGGCTCTCGGCTGATGAAATGCCCGGAAGCCTGGCGGGCACATCTGTACCAGGGGCACGCCCCCTTCTGCGCCCAACCAGGTCTCCGTAATGCCTATAAAGTCCGCGGCACCCCCCTGAATAAGATCGTAAATTAGGGGGGCCTTATTGGCCACGGACCGTGCATTACACAACATCAGCCGAAGGCCCAGGCTCTGAGGGTCTTGACCATCCGGGGAACGGGAAAAGTCTGGGGGCTCGGGGCGCGCGATCGCCTGTAAGCATCGAGCGCGCACCCCCTTAACACGATCCGAGCCCCCACTTCCGCCAAATCTGCCCCTCCCCCATACCGTGCAAATAGCACCACCCTCCACTAGTGGAACCTGAACTCTCCCCGTAACCCTCGGACCTATTAACTCATCGCCGCGAGCAGGCGCAGGAACTGATACCCCACCCGGCGGGTTTCCCCCAACACCCACCCCACCCCCAACCCAAGCCCATCCCTCCCCCCCCCTTAAAATCCCCTTTAAAACTCCCCTTAAAAAACCTATTAAAACAACTAATTAAAAAACCTTTACAATTTGCATGTTCATTATTCTTGTAAATTCTCTCTTTTGTTTATTTGTAAAGTTTTTAACCAATATTTTTATTTTCTCTTTATTTATTTTCAAACCTGCAACTACCCCATATTCTTCTATCTTTGTAATTAATTTAGGTCCTGTTTCCTGTGAGTTTTCAGAAATAAACACCAATCATTAGCGAAGGCCTGTAACTTATACTCTTCCTGCTTAATTCTCATAACTTTTATTTCATTATCTTGCCTGACATTTCTGACTAATACCTTTAAGGTCAGTATAAATAACAGTGGGGATAAAGGACAACCTTGCCTTGTGCCTTTCATTATGTTCAAATCCTCAGTTATGTCACTGTTCATAATCACCTTTGTTGTTTGTCTATGGTACAGCATTTTAATCGTGTTGGTAAATTTCTCTCCAAAGTCCATATATTTTAATTGTACAAACATAAACTACCAACTTATTATTTTAAGATGTTGGGTGATGATAACTCTTGTGAGAAAGATTCCAGAGGCAAGAAATATTTGTCATAAAATGACAAGAATATCACCAAAGGAGATTGTTTCATGACCAGTATTAAACATCCATAACCCTTACTGTGTATTTTATGAAGACTCTTTCTGTATCCCACTCAAACCCAAGTACTGTATTAAGTAAAAAATAAAAAAAAAAGCATTTGTCCTTCAATTTTTAAAATTCCTTTAAAAGTCTGTTTCCTTTCTTCCTATGTTCATCCATATTTCCCCAATTAGCTTACATATGGATCAGCTCCTTTGATGAATAATGACCAAGCAGGAATTTTTGTCAAATGGATGTTCCCTGATGAGATCCACCAACTTAAAGGAATACTGCAATTATTGTTATATTTTGGATGGACCTGGGTTGGGTTGATTTCTCTGTTTGAGGAAGATAGGGAGAGATTTATTCAAAAGAGTCTTTCCATGTTTTCAGAGAGAGGAATCTGCTTTGATTTTATAGAATGTCTACCCCAAATGATGTATGGTAGTCAAGCTGCTGAAATGGTGGAGAAGGCAGATAAAATATATAAAGTGATCATGAGGAGTACAGTCATCGCAGTGATCTTCAACGCTGAAATTACAAGCATAGTGACATTGAGGATGATGGTCTCTGTTTTAGATTCTGATGATATCCCCAAGGAGAGAAAAGCCAAAGTTTGGATCATGACAGCTCAAATGGAATTCACCTCTATTCTAATGCAAAGACCATTGCCCATTGATTTTCTCCATAGTGCAATTTCCTTTGCAGTTCACTCAAAGGAGCTAACAGGATTTCAACGATTTATGCAGAATAAAAACCCAAATTTTGAAAAACACGATGGGTTTATTAGGGATTTCTGGAAAGATGCATTTGAATGCTCATTCTCTAGTGATATTACCGATGGGAATGCTGAAAGGATCTGCACTGGGGAAGAGAAGCTGGAGATTCTTCCTAATTCTGTCTTTGAGACCTCCATGGGTGGACATAGTTACAGTATTTACAATGCAGTCTATGCTGTGGCACATGCTCTGAGGACCTTGCATGCCTCCAAACTCAAAACAGGTCAAAAAATTGATGAGAGAAGATGGAAGCTTCAATCACCATGGCAGGTAATGTTTACTAATCAAAATCAAGAATTATGTAAAATCTTGTAATAATGTAAAAATGTTGGCTTACAGATTTTTTTTTTCTTTACCTTTTGAAAGTGTCTTTATTTATTTATATTTCAAAACTCTTAACTGTTCAACTCCCTCCTCCTTCCCTTTAGAGGTAGTTTTGAATGTTCATGGCATTGTCTGCTGCAAAAACCAAAAAAAATAAAAACTTATTATTTATTTATTTATTTATTTATTTTTCAAATTTATATACCGCCCTATCTCCCTAAGGACTCAGGGCGGTTCACAGGCAGTTAAAATACATATAAATACAAATTAAAAAACAACAATTAAAAAACTTATTCTATTGCCGAATTAAAAACAATATAAATAAAAAAACCCTTAAAACCAATAACTTTAAAATCTAATCCAGTCCCCCGCAGATGAATAAGTGCGTTTTAAGCTCGCGACGAAAGGTTCGGAGGTCCGGAAGTTGACGAAGTCCTGGGGGGAGTTCGTTCCAGAGGTGAGCCCCACAGAAGGCCCTTCCCTGGGTGTCGCCAGGCGGCACTGCCTAGCTGGCGGCACCCTGAGGAGTCCCTCTCTGTGGGGCGCCGGGTCGGTGAGAGGTATTTGGTAGCAGTAGGCGGTCCCGTAAATAGCCCGGCCCTATGCCATGGGCGCTTTAAAGATTGTCACCAACACCTTGAAGCGCACCGGAAGGCCACAGGTAGCCAGTGCAGTCTGCGCAGGATAGGTGTAACACGGGAGCCTCGAGGCTCCCTCTATCACCAGCGCAGCGCGTTCTGGACCAACTGAAGCCTCCGGATGCCCCTCAAGGGAGCCCCATGTGAGAGCATTGCAGTAATCCAGGCGAGGCGTCACGAGGCGTGGTGACCGTGCATAAGGCATCCCGGTCTAGAAAGGCGCAACTGGCGCACCAGGCGAACCTGGTGGAAAGCTCTCCTGGAGCGGCCGTCAAATGGTCTTCAAAGACAGCCGTTCATCCAGGAGAACGCCCAGATTGCGCACCCTCTCCATCGGGGCCAATGACTCGCCCCAACAGTCAGCCGAGGACTCAGCTGACTGTGCGGATGCCGGCATCCACAGCCACTCAGTCTTGGAGGATTGAGCTTGAGCCTGTTTCTCCCCATCCAGACCCGTCGGCCTCCAAACACGGGACAGCACTTGATAGCTTCATTGGGGTGGCTTATCTTTTATATTTTGGATGGACCTGGGTTGGGTTGATTTCTCTGTTTGAGGAAGATAGGGAGAGATTTATTCAAAAGAGTCTTTCCATGTTTTCAGAGAGAGGAATCTGCTTTGATTTTATAGAATGTCTACCCCAAATGATGTATGGTAGTGAAGCTGCTGAAATGGTGGAGAAGGCAGATAAAATATATAAAGTGATCATGGGGAGTACAGTCATTGCAGTGATCTTCAACGCTGAAATTACAAGCATAGTGACATTGAGGATGATGCTCTCTGTTTTAGATTCTGATGATATCCCCAAGGAGAGAAAAGCCAAAGTTTGGATCATGACAGCTCAAATGGAATTCACCTCTATTCTAATGCAAAGACCATTGCCCATTGATTTTCTCCATGGTGCAATTTCCTTTGCAGTTCACTCAAAGGAGCTAACAGGATTTCAACGATTTATGCAGAATAAAAACCCAAATTTTGAAAAACACGATGGGTTTATTAGGGATTTCTGGAAAGATGCATTTGAATGCTCATTCTCTAGTGATATTACCGATGGGAATGCTGAAAGGATCTGCACTGGGGAAGAGAAGCTGGAGATTCTTCCTAATTCTGTCTTTGAGACCTCCATGGGTGGACATAGTTACAGTATTTACAATGCAGTCTATGCTGTGGCACATGCTCTGAGGACCTTGCATGCCTCCAAACTCAAAACAGGTCAAAAAATTGATGAGAGAAGATGGAAGCTTCAATCACCATGGCAGGTAATGTTTACTAATCCAAATCAGGAATTATGTAAAATCTTGTAATAATGTAAAAATGTTGGCTTACAGATTTTTTTTCTCTTTACCTTTTGAAAGTGTCTTTATTTATTTATATTTCAAAACTCTTAACTGTTCAACTCCCTCCTCCTTCCCTTTAGAGGTAGTTTTGAATGTTCATGGCATTGTCTGCTGCAAAAACCAAAAAAAATAAAAACTTATTATCTTTTTCAAATACCCCATTTCCCCTAAAATAAGACTCAGCTGGAAAATAAGCACTAGTATGATTTTTCAGGATGCTTGTAATATAAGCCCTACCCCCAAAATAAGCCCCAGTTAAGATTGTCAGGCAGACCAAGGCATTTAGTACCATATTTTCCCAAAAGTAAGACCTAATTGGAAATAAGCCATAATACATCTTTTGGAGCAAAAATATAAAACCCAGTCTTATTTTTGGGGAAACATGGTATTATCTGAATAATCTAAACAATGAAGGTCATTTAGGCAAAATTGGATGCAATTTGAAAATAAACTTAAGGTATTGAAAAAGTTTGAAAAAAATCCTAACCGATGAACTTTATTTTATGTATGAAATGCTATGTAACGTATCTTTAGGATTCCTTTTAATATTTTTAATATTTATATTTCTTTGTTGTTGTTGTTTTCATTCAGCTCCATCATTTTTTGCAGCACGTCTCTTTTAACAACAGTGCTGGAGAACAGGTTTCTTTTGGCCCCAATGGAGAATTTGAAACTGGGTTTGATGTTTTCAATTGGGTCACATTTCCAAACAAGTCCTTTCTGAAAGTCCAAATTGGAAAGATTGACCCCATGGCTCCCGCTGAAAAGCTCCTCACCATTTCTGCCAAGGAAGCTGTTTGGCCTCTCATATATAACCAGGTGTAGCTTATCTTTCACTTTTTTTGGAAATCATGTATTCATTGATTTGCAGAAGTAAATAATTAAATCTCAATTAAAATTAGATTAAACAACCTCATTTTTTTTTTGTTTGATGTAAATGAACATAAACTACTAAAGTATATATAGGTGGCTTATAGTCTAAATACCTACAGTATTTATTTAGTTCCAGTGCAACATAATCCCAGTACAAAGCACAGTTGTAATCTCTACTAATCACTCAGTGGGTTATATTATTAAAATGAGCATCAGACACAGTAAAAAACAATAAAATTAGATAACATAAAACATTAAGATAAATGGCAAAACAGAATGCAAAGATATATAATGAAATGAATCCTAGAGATGAACAATAGAAGGCAATTAAGCTAATTAATTACTTTTACATTCAATCTCAATGTGTGGTATATATAAGATGTCCTTTTTGGAGAAGCTTGACTATAATCTTAACAGTTCAAGTGACTACATATATATTTGGGTCCTGAAGGAAATAGAATTATTTTGTTTGAGTCCTAGTATATCATTTTTGTGAAGAAATATTTCTATGTATTGAGTCCTAGCTGAGCCATAGAATGGACAATTCACTAGGACATCTGAAGTAGTCAGGTGTCTTTAACTATATTTAAAAAAAGGAACAGTTAAGCAAGTGTTTCTCCAACCCAACAAGTTTATGAGGTGTGGATTTCAACTCCCAACTTCAGCATGATGGTTGGGGAAATAACAGAATAACCTTGCAGGTATTCTACTCCAACCAAATGATCTGGAAGTAAGGGATTTAGTCACTCAACCTTGTCATGGTCTGATCATTTGCTCCTTTGGCTGGACTTTCGAACCGCCAACCCACACCTCAGAGAGACGGAACCGACATGTTGGTTCTGTCCCAGGCGCCTGATGGACCCGGAGAGGTTTCTGACGGAGCTTGGGCCATTTTCTGAGGACCTAGCTCACGACCCGGCTGAACAACTAGTCGCTGCCTGGGAAAGGGCGGCGGCGGGGGCCTTGGACCGTGTTATGCCTTTGCGGCCTCTGACCCAGCGCCGATCTCGACCAGCCCCTTGGTATTCTGAGGAGCTGAGAGAGATGAAGCGCCAGAAAAGACGCCTAGAGTGTGGTTGGAGGGCCAGCCATTTAGAATCTGATCGAACACTAGTAAGGTCTCATATTCAGACCTACCTAGTGGCGATAAGAGTGGCAAAACATGAGTATTTTTCCGCTCTTATTGCATCAACAGATAACCGCCCAGCAGCCTTGTTTAGGGTGACCCGCTCCCTTCTTACCCAGGGAGCTAGGAAGGACCCCTTGCAAGGTCATGCTGAGGATTTTGGACAATATCTGCACGATAAAATCGCTCAGATCCGGGATGGGCTGGACACAGATTGGGTAGATTCGGACGGGATGATGGAGGTGGATCTTGAGGTTGTCACCTGGGAGGAGTTTGATATTGTGGCTCCCAAGGACATGGACAGGATACTGAGGAGGCTGAATGCAACCACATGTTTGTTGGACCCGTGTCCCTCCTGGTTGGTACTGGCTGCACAGGAGGTTACATGAGGCTGTCTTCAGGGAATTGTTAACACTTCTTTGAGGGAGGGTGTCTTCCCCACCACCTTGAAAGAGGCGGTGGTGAGACCCCTCCTCAAGAAGCCCTCCCTGGATCCAGCTGTTTTGGCAAATTACTGTCCAGTCTCCAACATTCGTTTTGTGGCGAAGGTTGTCGAGAGTGTGGTAGCACATCAGCTGGATGAAACTGTCTATCTGGACTTGTTCCAGTCTGGTTTCCGGCCTGGGTACAGCACAGAGACGGTGTTGGTCACGTTGGTGGATGATCTTTGGAGGGCCCGGGACAGAGGTTGTTCATCTGCCCTGGTCCTATTAGATCTCTCAGCGGCTTTTGATACCAACGACCATTGTATCTTGCTGCGACGGTTGGAGGAGTTAGGAGTGGGGGGGCACCGTTTTTCGGTGGTTCTCCTCCTTCCTTTCTGACCGGTCGCAGACAGTGTTGGCAGGGGGGCAGAGATCGACCGCGAGGCGCCTCTTATGTCGGGTGCCACAAGGGTCGGTCCTCTCGCCTCTCCTGTTCAACATCTATATGAAGCCGCTGGGTGAGCTCATCCGTGGTTTTGGGGTGCGGTGTCATCTGTACGCTCATGATACGCAGCTGTACATTTCCACTCCTAATCACCCCAATGAAGCCGTTGAAGTGATGTCCCGGTGTCTGGAGGCCGTGCGGGTCTGGATGGGGAAAAACAGGCTCCGACTCAACCCGTCCAAGACCGAGTGGCTGTGGATGCCGGCATCCCAGTATAATCAGTTGACTCCATCGCTGACTGTGGGGGGCGAGTCATTGGCCCCCACAGAGAGAGTCCACAATCTGGGCGTTCTTCTGGATGCACGGCTGTCATTTGAAGATCATATGACGGCCATCGCCAGAGGAGCTTTTTATCAGGTTTGCCTGATGCGCCAGTTCGTCCCTACTTAGACTGGGATTCTCTGTGCACAGTCACTCATGCCCTCGTCACTTCCCGCCTGGACTAGTGCAACGCTCTCTACATGGGGCTCCCCTTGAAGAGTACCCGGAGGCGCCAACTGGTTCAGAATGCAGCCGCGCGGGTGATAGAGGGAGTGACTCATGGCTCCCATATAACACCTCTCCTGCGTAGGATGCACTGGCTATCGGTGGTCTTCCGGGTGCAATTCAAGGTGTTGGTTACCACCTTTAAAGCGCTCTATGGCATAGGACTGGGTTATCTACAGGACCGCCTACTGCCACCGATAGCCTCCCATTGACCAGTGCGCTCCCATAGGGAGGGTCTCCTCAGGGTGCCGTCGGCCAGACAATGTCGGCTGGCGACCCCCAGGGGGAGGGCCTTCTCTGTGGGGGCTCCAACCCTCTGGAAAGATCTACCACCAGGGATCCGCCAAATCCCTGATCTCCGGACCTTTCGACATGAGCTGAAAACATTTTTATTCCATCGCGCAGGACTGGTCTAATGGTTTTTTAAATGGGTTTTTTATTCGATTTTATAGTTTCTAGCCAATTCGAATATTTGTCTTTTAAATTTGTTCTTAATTTTTGTATTTCGTTGTTTTTATCGTGGCTGCAAACCGCCCTGAGTCCTTTGGGAAAAGGGCCGTATAGAAATTAAATAAACCTAAACCTAAACCTAAACCCCACCTCCCCTACTCAGGAAACCCTTCACCATTTCAGACAAATGGTTGTCCAATCTCTTCTTTGAAATCTCTCCGTGTTGGAGGACCCAGAATTTCTGGAGGCAAGCTGTTCTACCAATTAATTGTTTTGTCAGGAAATTTCTCCTTAGTTCTAGGTTGGTCCTCTCCTAGATTACTTTCCATCCATTGCTTCTTATCCTGCTTTCTGTTCTTTTTGGGAATAGGTTGACCGTCTCTTCTTTGTGGCAGGCCCTAAAATATTGGAAGTCTGTTATTCTTCTTTTCATTGAACTATACACACCCAATTTCTCCAACTGTTCTTCATATGTTTTGATAGCAAACCAGTAGAAGCCCACCGTCCAACTTGCCAATGGGGGCACTTCTGCTGGGACAAATTCCGCCCCTTACTGGGCTGTTGTGCTTCCCTGTACCGCCCCCTTCTTTCTCTTGGCCCCACCGACAAGGGAGAAGGAAAGCCAGGCTTGGGGAATGGTCCCCACCCTACAAGATCTCCCCCACCATTCTTTCCCAGCAGTCTTTGAAGGTGGCAACAGCAGTCTTTGAAGGCGGCAACAGATATGCACTTAAGATGGCGCCGACGAAGGCTGCCTCGGTGAAATGCTCTCTAATTGTTTCTTTATTTCTAATTGTTCTCTGTGACTCACTACGGATTTCCTACTCACGAGACCATCTGCTAAAAATTAAGGAACATTTCTTTAAGGAGCAGCTTTCTTTAATCTCACCCCCGCCTGTCTTTACAAACACGGAGGAGATTCTAACACAGGAGGAGGCAATTCCCACGGAGCCATGGATTACTAAAAAAACCAAACGACGGAAACGAAGGAAACGAGGTAAACGATCTGGGATCTTAATCAAGCTAAGAACTCGCACTAAAACTCCTCTGCCTTCAATTTTCCTAACAAATATACGCTCACTTGCAAATAAGATGGATGAAATACTCCTCTTAAACAAATACTATTCTGATTTTCGCAATTCAGCAGTCCTATGCTTCTCTGAAACCTGGTTAAATGAATCCATTGAAAATAGCAGCCTGAACATTCCAGGATTTCAAATTGAACGATCAGACAGGGTTCCAGAAACATCTGGTAAAAAGAAAGGAGGAGGCTTATGCCTATATATTAATTCAACCTGGTGTCAAGATTTTAACATAATTTACAAATTCTGTGACAACAATTTAGAGACTCTAATTATCAATTGCAAACCTTACTATTCGCCTCGTGAATTTTCCTCATTTCTTCTAATTGCTGTTTATGTCCCACCACAAGCCTGTGTAAACGAGGCATTACGAACTCTAGCTGACCAAATCATGGAGGCTGAAGCCAAACACCCTGATTCACTGGCCATTGTTTTGGGAGATCTAAACAAGGCAAACTTAAGGAAAGAACTACCAAAATACTTTCAGCATGTCAATTGTCCCACCAGAGGCAAGAATACTCTAGACCACTGCTACACAACACTAAAAGATGCCTATCGGTCTTTACCACGTGCAGCTGTAGGACACTCTGATCATTGCATGATTCACCTTGTACCTGCTTACAGGCAAAGACTTAAAGCCATAAAACCAATAATTAAATCAGTGAAAACCTGGACGGAGGAATCAGAATTAAAGCTACAGGCATGTTTTGACTGCACTGATTGGAATATTTTTAAAGATACCTCTGCAGACCTGGATGAACTCACAGATACTGTAACATCATATGTCAGCTTCTGTGAAGACCTATGTGTACCTACAAGGAACTTGCGAATACACAGTAATAACAAACCTTGGTTTACACCTAAACTTAAGCAGCTACGACATTCCAAAGAGGAAGCCTACAGAAAAGGTGATAAAATGCTGTACAATCAGGCCAGAAATGCACTAACAAGGGAGATAAGAGCAGCAAAAAGACGCTACTCTGAAAAGCTAAAGAATCAATTTTCAGCAAATGAACCAGCAAACATGTGGAAAACTCTTAAAAATATCACCGGCTATGGCAAACCTCCTTCCCAGGCTGAAGGTAATCAACAACTGGCAGATGACCTGAATGAGTTTTACTGCAGGTTTGAAAGGAAACTACAGCCACCTATCTCCACAACCCCATCTCAGACACACCAACAACAGCCAAGCCTCCTACAACTGACCCCATTTCATTGGGTTCACAACCCCTAGTGATCACAGAAAAGGAAGTGCAGGACCTATTTCACAGACAAAAGCCAGGAAAAGCTCCAGGCCCAGACAAGATAACTCCTTCTTGCTTAAAAGTCTGTGCTGACCAATTGGCCCCCATCTTCACCCATATTTTCAATAAATCACTAGAGATGTGCTATGTTCCTTCTTGCTTCAAACGCTCTACCATCATCCCAGTG